>NC_142575.1:12015000-12690000 GCF_041283825.1 Pyrus communis
AAATAGAACTTGTAATTCACAGGTTAAACCATTTGAATTGAGCTTATTGTACAATTTTAAAGTTTTCAATTCAGTCATTAAATGGATCATTCTGAGAAAAAAAAAATCTTTTAAATTTAGTTTATTCACAAATTCAGTTTATTCTTGTCTTATGCTGCTTCTCAATATATTCTGAGTTAATATATTGTTCTTTTTTCATGCTGCATTAGAACATTATGTGTGACCAACAATGGAACTAGGTATAAATGTCAGATTTTAATGAGGAAAAATATAGCATATGACTCAGTGGCAATTGTAAATCATCACTTACGTCCTGAATCTCAGACAAACGTTTAGTTGCTTCTTCAACGCGTCCCAACTGAGCCTGAACCTTGTCTTTCACCTCCGACTTCTTCCTCTCAATCTCTTCCTCCTTTGCCCGGAACAAAGCCAATGCAGACCTTGACATTTCTTCTTCCTTATCATCAGCTACTGGACTCCCATTGTAACTGATGATACCGGAGTTCTTCACTCGCTGCACCTGCAATTGCTGCTGCTCCCACATCTGTTTCGGCGTCGCCATTGGTTCCTCTGCAACAACACCCTTACTTCTCTTTTTTGCTCTTTTTACTTCAAATGATGGCTATCTTTCTCTCCTGTTGTGGTTGGTTAAAGCAAAGCTGGCTTTAAAGGTATGGAAACCCCTCAACTTACTTTACAACATAATTTTATTACAATGACCTCAAGTGACCATAATGCCTGCTTACTTTATAATCATAAAAGATAAGAGTGGATTTTACTTTTGTTGAATGAAGACTTACCACACAATAACCTCTGATCTTTTTTTCCACCTTTACTCAAAATCCTACTTGATCACACCATCTAAATCTTTGCGGTGAATAAATTGTCGGAAAAACTACAATACCACGTTGCAGTTACTGATAATGTAAAATGAATGGGTGAGATTTAAAAAAACATATGAACTTTCATCACCTTCATCTATCCCATTAATATCTCGATGCACTTTAAGCCATGGGTTAT
Source organism: Pyrus communis (assembly GCF_041283825.1). Taxonomy (NCBI): domain Eukaryota; kingdom Viridiplantae; phylum Streptophyta; class Magnoliopsida; order Rosales; family Rosaceae; genus Pyrus; species Pyrus communis. Next base: position 12,016,021 of record NC_142575.1, read on the forward strand.
TGTAGCCACACCCATGTTGTCATGTACAAGAAAATCATTACTTATTTTTTCTTTTAAAAGAGGGGACTAGCTGGCAGTTTCGCTAGGACAGTCCACCCTTTCAGGGGCCAGGAAGACTCACATAGGCATTTCAGCCTCTCTTTGGCCACCATCGTGTTATTCACCAACGCTAGGAATCAAATCCATGACGCGCCGCGTGAAATACGAGCCTGAAAATCATTACTAATGTATCATATTGTTCTTACCTATGGTCTACAATTTTCATGTTTAAACGCAGCTATTATTAGTAGTCCAAAATACTAATCCACCGCTTTAGCCAACTTATCTATCATCATGTCTGCAATAACAAATTCCCCTTCAATAAAAAATATAAAAACTTTGGAAAAGTTTATAATGGACATGTTTTGGTAAGGCAGCTATTGTCTTAAGTTGGTATATTGGCTGCTTCAGCTAACCAATCTCAGTTCTCTTTCCTTAATGTATACAATTACAAATTTGGTATATTTATGCTATATTATATTGGCCAACTGCTCACTTCTTGGTGTACATGTGAAGATATACAGTATAGTGTATATAGGAAGAGAGTTACTAAATTATTGCTTTGCAGAAACAGTGATTATATATAATAATTCTAACATTAATTTTGCTTGTACTAGGTATGATTTGGATAGGTGAAAATTGGTTGAAAGGTCTAAAATAGTATTTATAATTATTATTTGTCTATCAAGAATGGTGCTTGGGGTGGAAGTATTGTTTTGAGGAGTAGACTGTAAGGGCTCACCTACACCTGAACCGCGAAGACTGATGAGAAGCCTTAGGGGCCAAGACAGATTAGGAGAGATCCCCATCGGTTAAACCGGCTGCCTTTATCACATAGATAATTAATTATCCATCCAGCTTGGGCATGCAAGAAAGCACAAAGTCTTTTGCAACTGCTAATTATATTAAAATTTAGTTTAGGTGAAACAAGAATGTTTAGAAAAAATTACACATTTATACGTTTGGTATATTGTGTTGGGTTGATAAGAAATATGAAAAATATCAAAATTCACATGATTGTTATCAGAGCATGACGCAGTGTGTTACCAATGTAGAAGTTTGTTAAAAATTTGATTGTGAATTCGTAATTAGCATTCCTGATTTCCAACTTGGTTCTGAAGAGGCATTTTCTAGGCACATATATTTGATCTTGCTTTAAATTTCAAAGAAGATAAATTTAGACTTGAAGCATTTCCACTATTGCTTAATCCCATGTTTAGTAGGTAGGATCTGGGACCGTATGATGCGCACTTGAATATGAGTACACGTCATGCTAATGAAGACTTTCCAGTCTGACATTTCCAATGTATGAATATTATTATTGTGTATCAAACCTTTTTTACTTTACATTCTACACGAGGACTGTACGATGAGATCAACTTTTATTGTGTATCAAACCTTTTTTACTTTTACATTCTACACGAGGACTGTACAATGTATGAATATAACTATCATTTTGTATTTTTTTTTTAAATTGTAAGAGACTTATTGCATACTTAAATGAACGCACATATATCCTTATTCTCCATGTTTTCATTATGTTCCTATACTTCATAGTATATGTCATTCTTTTTTTGCAATTTATGATGAAATTATATATATTTTAAGTATAAGCATACAATTATTTATACGAAATATAATATATTTACTTAAGTCCGCCTAGTCTGCCTAGGCGCTAGCCCGACTAGCGCCTAACGTCTTTTAGACCTTGGTTGGAGGCTACCAACAACCAATAGTGTGTGTAGAGTTGTGTAGTGTTTGGGCGTAGACTTGACTTCTTAACCAAATGATTGTGCACCGAGTGGGATGTTGGTTCAGTTAAACTCTTTTTTATGCCTTGAGGGAATGAGGACTTGACATCCAATGCGAAATAAATGTATGCCTAAGTAATAACTGAAACTGAAAGTACAAATGACAATAAAGAAAAGAAACTGGATGTAATCATTTTATGATAGATTTGAGATTACAAACATCTACAAAAGTGATTCTGAACTAAAAAGCCAGTTCACATGACTTGAAAAGTAAATAAATTTGAAAACGTAAAGATAATGCTAGAGGAGTCTACCAAGATCGCTGGTATCAAACTGGACTAAATAGGAAACATTGCCTCATAGAGGTGATCAGGGTGATTGGAATTGCACGTCAACCAATTCATACCACAAAGTGACAGAACCATAAAAAATTTAGATCTTAGGAATTGTAAACAATGTTTGTTTTGAAGGAAGGCTTTAGGATTGTAGCTGAAAAGCTAAAGGGTTTTACTGAAGAGCAATTTGGGTTTTGCTGACTGAAAATCAGTTGGGTTAATTGAAGGATCACTTGAAGTTTGTATAATTGTACAGATTAATTTTAACGGAAGTCTTGACTTGAAGGCCTCTAGCTCTATTTATCGGTAGTGGAGAATGAGCAACATTGATCTTATCACTAAGCTAGAGCATGGTAAATTGATCGTTTGGCATAGACAATGAATGCAATTTTTTATTGGTGGCCTTCGGTTGTGTCTTGTTCTGTTTCTCACGATTGCTATGTAACATCAGCATGTTAGATGATGTGTTTATCGGCATTCAAGAAAGTGAGATATTTCTAAGTCGGATTGTCTGCGTGACAGCCGCATTTCAGGGAAAGTTGACTCCGAGCCCTCGGATGGGTGTGGAGTGAAGTGGGTTGATCGTCGACATTGGGATATAATCCTAATTAGACTTAGAAGTTGGTGAACTGGAATCGTGTGATTTTGTGTGAATAAAAATTAATTGGCCCCATAGCATGCCTTGTTTTTATTTGTGACCGAAATAGTACAATATGTTTTTTTTTTTCTTCTTTCTAATTGGGACAGATCAAGAACAATTTGACCAGTCTCGAGTTTGGTGGTGGTAGCGGGATTAAATTTTGAACTTTGGCAAAATGCCTGCTCGTATTGCTAGAGATTTTCATGCTGCCTCCGATTTAGAATACAATAGCTCTTTTTGTTGCTGGGCCAGGGGTGATGGTGATCAATTGAACCCAGCAAGGTCCAAATGGACAGCAGGTGTACCCAACACAAGAGCTAGTGCTTCATGACCACCCTTTGTTTTATTTTATTTTTCAACAAGAACGGAAAATTCAAGTTGGAAAAAATTTCCACTGTTGACAACAACATGATATAATTTAATAAATAATATCTTGTGGAATTCAAGATTGAATTTGATTGTAATTCCTTACTTAATAGAGTTGATCTTCAAGTAAGAGAGTATAAAGATAGGGTTTAGTAATTAATTATATTTTTAATACCTTTGACTTTTCTCCTTGCCATGGGCACGAAGGCTTGATGAGATTGTACCCAACTCTTCAGGCCTCAAGAGATGTTGAACTGTGTGTGAATTAAATGTGGGCCTCGCCAATTAAATAAGGGCATTCTCATCTTTTGTTGGTAAAAGGCCACATGTTAGATCCAGGTTTTTTCAGATTATTTTTTGTTCCACAAATGCCCCTACACTTGATGTGATGCATGCAAGAAAGGGTATGAAGTGTATAAATCCGAAGTTGAGTAGGCGAGCAGGGAAATATTTCCTAATTTGCTATAAATTCTGGGCTTAGACTTGAAGTTAAAGTTTTTGGAAAATAGAAATAAATTACCTCTAGAACTTATTTAAGACTATTTAGAGGATTAAATAACTGAGAGTTTTAATGAAAAGTCTACTGTACTGTTCACTTTAACTAAAAACCATATTTTTACACTAAAAAGTGAATATACTATTCACTTTACCTTTTATTTTGTCCTTATCATTAAAACTCAAAGTTTTCAAACCCTTTTCATTAGTTTTCTTTAAATAAACCCAAAGACCAATAGAGAGAACCAAAGGGAACTGTACCCCATCCCCTAGTCGTCTTCTTTGCTTGCCTGCGAAGAGTTTATCGTTGTTGTCTTTTTCTCCTTGCCGCAGATATTCCTTTTTTTTTTAATTTTATTTAATTTTTTTTTTTTTTTTTCTACTGGGGCCGTGCTTGACTAAGTGGAATGGCTCGGCTAGAGTCGAGGCATGGGACAACGTGGCTGGGAGCCACGGTGCTGGAAGAGAATCAACTCGGCTGGAGTCGAGGCATAAGTGAAGGTGTGCATAAATTACTGCTGTTTAAGGTGTGCAAAAGAAGATGCAACCCTTCTCCATCTAACAATTTGAAGGCCACTGAGCCCTGAACGTATTATGAATATATTGTACAAACATCATACAGCTCTGGCTTTGTTTTCTGTAACTATGGTCCCGTCGTTTCCAGCCACAACGGGACCATCGACAAAACGACCTAGAAGTGAAGCTCTTGCTCATCACTCAATTACAATCATCTACAATGCATGATATTTCCAAGAAAATGGAATGCCCTTCTGATTGAGATATCTTGTGCCTGGGTTCTGCTCTGCAACTGCCAGATCCAAACTAACTCCGTGGTGGATACTGGGTCTGTTCTGAAAACGCAGTAAATGCCGGCTCAAGATTTTCGTTCACACTCTTCTTTGACCTCTTCGGCCTCTTGGGTTTCGTAGCTTGTGGATCAGTATTTGGTAAGGTATCATCCAACTCATATGTATCTAGTTCGTCCATGCTTTGTGAATTCTTCGGCCTTGTAGTTTGCTTGCCCGTTGCCACTTTTCTCTGTGCACACGTGATAATAAGCAGAACTCAAAGGAACATATATAAATAGCGATTATACTTTGCCAGTTGTTATACCTGTACATACAACGGATTCCAGATAAACGTCATTACCTTTTTATTATTAGATTTTGCTTTTTCCATATCTGGAGAGTCCTCATATCCGGTTCCCTGAGGTGCTGATGCAGGGTTTGTTAAATCTTCTAAAGAGGCATCACCTTCTGCATCCACTCGTATACCCTTCGTTTGTTTCTTCTTTTGTCTATCTTTAACCTGAAAAAACCATATGATACGAATTAGAATTACCAAATTTTTGAATGCAACACAGATTCTGTCACGAAATGAGCTAAAGTTCAAAAGAATTGAAAGACGAACTTAAACAGCACCTGTAACGGAATTTCTCTTAATTTCTGCTCCAACTGAGCATCATCCAGAAGTAAAGATACAACATCCTCAGGAGCCAAAATATCACCCTGAACATGACCACCCATCATTACAAGCTGCTGCACAGTATTTTTCTGACTTGCTCTTTGCAGGATCTTCTCTTCAACTGTTTCTTTACAAATAAGTCGGTACACGGTCACCTGCACGATGAATACGTGAAATCTATAATTATATTTACAGAACTCAAATGCATTTACATCTTCCAAATGGCTTGACCATACAATATGTAGAACCATTTGTAGGGTGCTTTGGTGACGCCTTGCTTATATGGCATCTCTCGTCTTGTTCCCTCTTACGTAATCATTCAATAAAATTTATAATTTGGCTTTTATTGGTATCCCACTTTCCGCCCTGAACTTAAATTAGTTCAGTTTACCCCATGTGCTTTCATCTTGTGTCTCATATTACCCTCTCCGTCATATAAACCATTAGTTTGCTTACATTTTTAGTAATTTTATAAATTTTAGATTGTAGAAAAAGAAATAGCATACCCACCACCCTAACCATCCCCATCTCATGTCCGCATGGGCAAACCCACCCACTCTCCTCCCCTACACAGCATCCTTACCCCATTTCCCCGCAGACGCAACGCCTCTCTCCCGCCACTACCCCTTCCCCATTCCCCTAATGCCTACTTCCAAATTACCCAGTTGTCTAATATTTCAAACCTAATGGAGATGTTAATGAACTTTCACATATACCCAAAGATATTAAGAAGCTTAATATGTCTAATAACAAATTAAAAGCCATAAAATTTGGAAATAAGACCACCAAAAATGAAATTTCATATTTGGAGTATTTGGATCCTTTTGAGAGGAGGAAGTTGGTTTGTGGGCGGTGGGGATTTGTTTCAGTTTGGTTCACCAGGAAGGGGGAGTTTGGGATTGGCCCGATTACATGGTGAGGTTTGTCTGGGGTGCAATGGTTTGGATGATGAACGGGGCTGGGTGGGCCATGGCACTGAAATTTTAAGGGATGGGGGTGAGTGGTGGAATCAATAGGGGAAGGGGGTTGGTGGTGGCTGCGATAGGGGAGTGGATTTGGTGGTGGCGGTTGGTAGGATGGTGTAGAGGCTTATTTTATTAAAGCTTTCAAACTTTTTTTTTACTTTATCAAAAGATTTCTTTTTTCTCAGGCATTTTTCTAGATTTTTATTGTAAATTTAAAAAAAAAAAAAAAAAAAAAAAACGTATCCAAATGGTGATATACCATCGGACCTGTAGGCCCTAAATATGTCACACAAGCAAACTAATTTTAATAATGGAAATATGTTAACGTAGGATGCAGGATGAATGCACAGGAAAAAAAGTAACCCAGTTACAACTGCAGGGAGAAAATAGCGTTTTTGTCAGAACACAGAGGGATATTAATAAATTGTCTTTATCAAAGAAAACAAAATTTGGAAAACCAAAAGTCTATGGTTGGATTCAGCAAACAAAAACTCACATCTTTTGTCTGACCCAGCCGATGAGCTCTATCCATTGCCTGTAGATCCAGGGTTGGATTCCAATCACTTTCATAAAATATGACAGTATCAGCCGCTGTCAAGTTAATGCCAAGTCCACCAGCTCTTGTACTCAGCAGGAACACAAAAATATCACTCCTGCAAGAAGACAATCATCTAATATGTTAATGAACAAGTGTGAGATGAAAACAGACACTGCTCATCAAAGCCTTCATCTGATCATGAAATCCCTACCGTTGCTGAAAGTCTCTGACCATGTCTCGCCGATCCATAATGGTGGAGGATCCATCAAGTCGTAAGTATTTATATTTCCTGTAGTTCATGTAGTCCTGCATTTCGAGTTATCAAAATGAGAAATACAAATTGTACTATGGGGCTGTAAAAGGTTCCAAAAGGACAGGCTGTCTAGCAAATAACTCAATTAACTTAAGCATGATGGGAACATCTAATTCAAGTTTGTCAGACCATCTTACTTATCAACAGGTACAAAATTAAAGGGCAACTACCCTAAATAAACATTCCCTAAGGCACATAAAGAACGCATCATGTATTAACTGTGTTTTAAAAAACGCGCCTTAAGGAGAGCCTAGGCAGCTTTGGAGGTGGGCAATGATGAAAATGCCTCTGCCCAGCAGGAGTAGGCTTAAACTCTCCTAGACATGGTCGAGGAGCGCCTAGGCAGCTGAGGTGCAGCTGAAGCGTTCCACTGGGCGTTCTTTTTATAAATAAATAAGAAACTACCCAAACCCAAAATGACGTTTTGGGCAGGGTTTTTAAATTAAAACCAAATGTTTGAGTTAAACTTGTTTGTTGACTTGCGCACTTTTGAATGACAATATATTTGTTTTACAAAGTATTATATTGTTTATATATAATTATATGTTAATAATTTTGGTCCCAAGAGGCAATCGCCTCCCACCTAGCTTTCGCCTGGGCGGGGTTATCCATGAAACTTTAATAGTTACGTATGGTTGAAATGGGAACCAAATTATATAACCCAATGTGAACCCACAAACCTAGAACAACCATAAGAAATGAATTACCTCAAGAATATTCAGCATCTTTGTCATTTGAGCAAACAAGAGAACACGATGGTTGTCCGCCCTCAAGCGTTTCAACAGTATATCAAGCGTCTGAAGTTTCCCAGAATCCTATATATAAAGTAGAAAAGCTCATCTTTTCAAAAACACAAAAAAAAGTGGTCACTAAAGAATATGAAAGAAACTAAAAAAGGATAAGCAGTCCTACGGTGAGCAATTTTGCTGGGTCAAAGCTTTGCATAGGAGGACAAGAACCAAAAATCTTGTACGTTAACTGAAGAGCCGGACGTGAAACAGTCAGTTCAGAATCAATCTGTTGTATTAAATGATGTGGAGTCTCAGGTTTTCTGGGTCCATTAAAGTCAGATGTGCGTGCAAACCCAGTAAACAACCTCTTCACCCAAGGGTATTGTAGTTCTTCAATCATTTTGTAAGCAAAGTTTCTGTCTGAGCAATGGGCATTGACCTATCAACATTATACAATCTTGATCAAGTAAACATCAATCTAGTGTTAACAAAGATAACAACAATTTTTTTGCTGTTCCTTTAGGTCAATCTGAATAACCACAATAATTCTAAGGAAAAAAATGAAAGTAAAATGAATTAAGTATAAACATACCGGGGGAGCTCTAGTTCGTGGGATGAATGTGTATGCTGAATGAAGAAGCCTAGTGTTAGAGAGTAGCCTGTCACTATGAGAGACAACTAAAGCCTCGAATGGATCATCACCAGGGCCTGTAGCCAATTTCTTTTGAAGAAAGTTAGTTACAGATCTTGAAGGCATCAGCAACATTCGTGTAACAGCTCTCACTTTTCCACTTTCAAGATAACTGCATTCAGAATCATCATCCATGGTTTCCATTAGTGAGTCCACAATTCCATCCAAAAATTGTCGGTCCCATCTCACAATGGAAAACATCAGTCGCTCCATAAAAGAACCAGTTCCTAGAAATGCCACCTCAGCAGGGGACAGATCCATCATACGAGTAAAGCCAAAAGTTCCACTTCCAAAGGATGAGCTATTCTCTTGCAAGAGTGTCGATTGATAAACATTTCCCGGTGAAAATATGTTAAAATATTTCTCAAAAGATTCTTTGTAGACACCATGTTGAACTGCTGAGCACAAAGTTTCAGAGCTCCAGAGAATTTCTTGATAGAAAAGTTTAGGGATCTGGATGAAACAAAGAAAATCCGTTTAAAAGTTTAGTCAGTACGTAAGTTACGAAAAGTAAAAACACAAATGTCAGTGCATGGACGCAGCTGCTTCAATTTATTTCTGCAGGTGAATAAGTATATTGGAAATACTCCTATGTCAGAAACAATTATTGTGCTAGCAGTTCTGTACAATAAATAACATCATATTACTCAATAGAAGCAGGTATTGAATTTCCTCTTCAGATATCATTAAAAATATCCACTTCTAAATACAGGTCCAATCTGCATTTATTTAAAGGAACATTTCTAAGAGGTTAAAGAACGAGAAGGAACTTAATTTCTAAAGGTTATAAGAACACAAAGGAACATTTTTGACATAGCTTTGAACGACTTGAAAGTACCAAGTTTCATGGTCCATCATGATTGTAGGATACATATCTTTAGCTCACTACCTTACAACTTAAACTTTTGAAAATAATGGTGAACCAATAAGCATATCATTCAGAAAAGCATTCCTGAGCTTGAATCCTGCAATTGAACCTAACATAGGTTGCATTTCACATGTATGGCTTTAGTGGTGGAGAGAGAACCCACATGTGAAGTTATGTTCAAATCAAAATATAAATAAATTCTTGGCTCACATGAAAAGAGTTAAAGAACTAGATTTGACTTCACAATGGAAGAGAAGCCCGATAAAGTATACATGACATGACTGACAAGAATAAGTTATGTCATGCAATATTAGTTTGCGTGGTCAAACATTAGTTTAGGTATGTTGTCTTTGGTTTTTTATTTCACTTCGATAAATCATCTCTTAAGATTACAAGATATGGGGGAGCCAGTAAATTTGGAGATGTAAAATATGAAACTTCTGACTCAATCTCAGTACACAGTACATACAAATCATTGAAATCAAATGCCATTTCATTTCCCCTTGCACTTTCTGACCAGCTCTAATGACTCCTTTAAACTTTAAAATCTAATAGAGTACCCCCTGGACTTCTAAATCAAGTTAAATAGCTCAAACAATCAACAATATATGGAAAGTACAAGTGCAGATCACGTTAAAATTATTTTTTGCGCCAGAAAAATGACATGAAATGGTGTTATGCCTGCAAATTACTCATCAAATAATGGAATTACCCATGAGCCTCCCTCTATTTCAACTTTCACTCCCCCGCCCTCCCCACAACACCTACATACCACCCTCTCTTTCTTTCTCTCTCCCATTTTGTTCATTGACCAGTATGTCATGTGTAGTGTGCAAGCCAAGTGATTATTTCACCTATGCACTAAAGAAAACTTATTTCCTTTTAAAGTACACAAAAGAAAACTACATAATTGCGTAACAGGAAAAAGGATCTAGGAAAGTACCGAATATGTTATAGGATTTTGACCTCCTGAGTAGTGCACGTCCTCCAACTCCCCAAATGGAGGAGCTAGAAGAGAATTTGGTATCTCACTAAAGTACAGATATGTACTTCCTTCATTCCTCTCAAATAACTCAGGATGGTTGCAGACCTATCATTGCGCAAATAGAACACTTGATATGGACAATATTATAGAAAATAGAACATAATTAAAACACATTTAATAATTATACCGCATCCTATAGACTACATAAATTTATGACAAGAAAACCACAATGAATATCAAGTTAGATAGCATACCTTTCTCAGCTGAATGACAATATTCATCAAATTCAAAATTTTCTTCTCATTAAGATGACCGCGATTGCTGTCAAACAACTCAGCAAGAGATATTTTGTTCTTGATAGCTTGATAAAAATCTTGCTGCCGAGAGCTCAACTTGCAGTGCACGGTAACCTCAGTTTTCCTGGTCAGCTCAGAAACCACATCTGTTTTAACTCGGCGCAGCATGAATGGCTTTAAAATGGAATGCTGTAAGGAGAATAACAACAGAAGTAGTTAGAAGCGTTCCAGCAAATTTCAGATCTCATAGCACAGGTCAGATATTGGGATGACAGAGAGGTGTGAAGCAGCAACGCTGGGATCACTACAAAAGATTAAACCAGTACATACACCCATTATGTACAGTCTACGGATACATAAGATGGAATGGTGAAATAGGAAATGATATCATATAAGCCTCGTGATTTCTACAATACAGAAAGTTATAGTTTGGTCAATATTGTCAAACAAAAAACATAATGAACTCTTTTCTAGTCAGAATGATCCATAAAAGTTTCTTCGACGCACACTGGTTTTAGTCAGAATTTTAAAGTGGACTATATACATTTTTCCTATTCACAAATTACAGATCTTGCAAACAGGAGATATTTGACAGACCAGCATTTTTCAAAAATTATCAAATTAGGAACATTAGATCAGACCGAAGGGCAAGGAAGAACTGCAATCAATCCAAAAATTTATTAATCATTACATGTATCAGAGTCAGGGTACTAACCAATCTGTTAAGCTGGTGCTCATTCAAAGTACCCCCATGTTCCGCATGGTTTTCAATTCTGGAAATATTTGAGAAAATAATTAATTAACAAAAATACTTTGAGGTTTGTAGGCACGAATTTCGGGTCCAAAATGCATACCCTTTTGAAAACCACTCATTGAATTGTTCATGGCTGTCAAACAACGTTGGCATAATGAAATGTAGTAGAGCCCACAACTCTGCCATATTATTTTGGATAGGTGTACCGGTAAGTAGCAAACGATTTCGACAATTAAAGCCTAGAAGTGTCTTCCATCTTATGCTGTAAGATCAAATATCAAATGAGATATGGATGAGCACGCTTAATATAAGAATGAAATAAATGAAATCTGACTAAATGGGATTTTTCAAATGTCAGCAGTTGTAGTTGAGTCGTACTTAATATAAATGGTAGGTCCTAGGATCAAGGGGAACCAAACCACAAATATTATCAAATCTACAAGAATGTAAAATCAATGAGTTGTAGGAAACTACTTCCATAAGAGATTTCCATGCTGGGACAACTAAAAACACGTCATGTACACCCCTGGACACTTCTTTGGATGCTCAAATCATAAACATTCATTTACTTAGAATATTTGGCACCCTAAGATGAACATGGTTTCTTAAACAATACAAAAACAAAAACACCCAGTAGACATGAAAATCTAAGGATATTTGGCACTCCAATAATAAAATGGTTTCTTAAATTTGTTTCACCTTGTGGCACCTGGTATCACTTCATCATAAACTCAATATACCACAATAATGGAGGACCACGGAGTATGATTATGTTCAAACCCCTTAATAAACATCAAAGAAGATTTCAGTCCAAACCTGTTAGAACTTTTGATTGCTTGGGCTTCATCTAATACCATATACTGCCATTTCACACGTTTAAAATACTTTTCATCAGCCACTAGCAGCTGGTAGCTGGTAATGAGAATATGAAATCCAGCATCCCTGCAAAGAAGTTAAAAGGACTTAATCATTTGATAAAATAACAGAAAACAAGGCAGGGGATTGCTTGGGTGGATGACTAGCATGCTTTACCATATATAAATCATAAACAAAAGAGTGCTTTTCAAAGGGTGCAGTATTCTTTACTAGAATTGAGTTCAACTGCTGAGTGGTAAGCAAGGAAATACGCAATTCTGTTTTTTCTTTGTTTCAATTTGAAGTTTCTTTTGATTTTCAATTAACTTGGGTACAGTTCCTGTGTATTTGGGTTTCACCCATATAATCAAGTTTTACTTGGTGAAGAAAAGGGAAAGAAAAGGAACAAGAGTATCAAGAGACCAACTCATGACAAAATGAAGAGTTCAGCAACACACATGACGACATGCAATTGATTTGGCAGAGGCCAGCATACTAAGCTTCTGTGCCCTAAAGGTCACTTCTAGATATTATGCGTGGTGCATGCAAAAACAATCAAATCAATATGCATATATTTACTTGGGTGCTGTTATTGGCACCCCAAAATAGTCAATCTGCACTCCCCCCATGAGAAACTTAGGGAAGAAATAACACTTGGGAGAAATGCAGAAGGACTTTTTGGAACAGATCCCTTTTACTTTTCTATGATGTATACAGTTTTGTGCTCCACAGTTTTTGCTACTTTGGTTTCCCAAATTTCAAAGAATCAGTCAATCCCCTATTGTGTCCTTAATGTTTTCTGCCCAAGGGATACTAGCACAACAATAAAAAACCACCACATATTGTTGTAAAGTAAACTTCCTTACATGGTTAGCCATAGTAAATTGTACAGTAATACTTTTTAATATAGCTAAAATATCTAAGAACAACAAAATTACCAAGACACAGAATTAATGGAATAGGACACCATCCAGGGCCAGCTCATGGATAAAGCAACTTAAGCAGTCGCCTAAGGCCCCATTAAGTTAAGGCGTACTTTTGAGAAATAAAAATTTAGTGACACTCTAATTACCGTTCTCTCTACCCCTCCAAATCTTATTTGTCACTAATCTAGGGATGACTTCCAATGCTACTGATTGATTTGAGGAGGCTTTTTCAATTATTGACCATTTTATGTATCAATGAAATACAATGGCCTAGCAAAACAACCCTATTCATTTCTTATTCAATGGCTTTAAAGGTGTAATTTCCCAAATAAGCATTCAATGAAACACAATGACCTAAATCTTCAGTCCACACCAATATGACCTAAGAGGAGTTGGTCTAGCAGTCAGGTCCTTGGTTTGCTCCCAAGTGGTCTGCGGTTCAACTCTCTCCTACGGTACCCACCTAGCAAATGCTAGAGTTTCTCGCTCCCCAAATGTTGTGGGGTCAAGCGGGGGGCCTAGTGATTAGTCTGGTCAAAGACTCGGATTCACGAGTTTAAAAATGATTAACTGAAACAATGTTTTCTTTTAAAGAGCTATAAGAAGAAATTATACAAATCTTGCTGGAGTTACAACCAGTTTTGCAGGTCCTACCGTTTTTTTCTTACATAGTGTTTTCTAAAACCTATATAGTTCTTTGTTTTATCAGTATTGTTTTCTTTGTTCACAATTACTTTTTCTAAAAGTAAAGAAATATGATTTAGCTAAGAAAAGTAAAGAAATATGATTTAGCTAAGAAACTTTTGATATATAAAACTTAGTTAATATATTCCTTATAAACACTAAATTTTCCATCTAAGGCCTCAAACTGTTGCAAGCCTGCTCAGACACTGTCTCAAGCACTAATCTACTTCTAAGACCAGCCAGTTTCATATTATTCTTCTCTTGAAAGTGTAAAATAATAGCAAGGGCAAAGAAAATTACCTGCGGTACAGTTTTTTAGCAGTGATCTTTTTCCTAAGTACCTGACGCTCGTTAAGTCCTCCCCAGTATGGAAGAGTTTTTAAGTCAGGGCAGAAACGACTAATTTCATCTGCCCAGTTGTTCAAGACAGAGGCAGGAGCAACAACCAGAAAAGGCCCCCAAATATTTTTCTCCTGGATAGGACAAGAAACCCAAGTTACACCAAAGACAATCATTATGCAAAAAACACCAAGTCGAACTATTACCTCAGCCAAATGAGCCAAAAATGCCATCGCCTGGATGGTCTTTCCTAGGCCCATCTCATCAGCAAGGATGCCATTTAAACCCTGATAAACAGAAGAAAAGAAAAGAAAGAAATGAACCCTATAAACAAATCAAGAGAAACGAATCAAGGAATTTAAACTGTACTTGTACATATTATGTGTATCCATTTGGGTACAGACGAACCTGCTCATAGCAATTAACCAACCACTGGAGGCCTTTTAGTTGATATTCTTTAAGGGATCCTTTGAACAACTCCGGTGTCTGAACAGTTGATGTTACAGGCATTGTGGAACTGCACATATAATAATAGAAACATTATCAACTTGACTGAAAAAGCCTTGCCTCCAATTTCCTGATAGAGTCCAAAAGAAAGGCAATACTAAAACAATAAAGGAAAGAGTAACTGACGGGTTATGTAGATCTATGCTACTAGCTCCAGCAACATCGTGTGCTGCCTCAGGTTCAGCATCTTCACATAGCTTCAAATACTCATTATCAAACTCACTAGTTATCTTTTTCTGCTTTGAAACTGCATCTTGTGCTGCTTTAAAAGCCTCCTTCTTCAGTTCAGCTTCCTCAGGGTCTTCTTCCTCATTAGCTTCATCATCTGAGGAGCTTAAAGATGCTTTTTCCTCCATTTTTTTTCCATCGCCAACAGGCAGATCTTCTGATGGCTGTGAACTTGACTTGTTCTGCATAAAGTGACTGTAAAGTTCCGTCTGTTGTATAAGAAAATTGAGCCTTTGCTGCTGTCTCTTTGCTTCTCGAAGCTCCTGTTCGCGCCTCAAAGCTTCAGCTGCTTCTTTTTCCTCTTTCTTCCTCACTTCCGCCTGCAAGTGTCCATATTTAAAATTAAAATAAAAAATGACCAAGTTTTGTCAAAAGAAAGAAAAAAAACAGATAGTAAGTACGCATTACAACCAAATAATGCAGGATAGCCTTCCATACTGATAATAATCAAAATTATTGACAGTTAAATCTCTAAGGGAATGATCTGACAGAAGATCTAGAACTTAGACATATTTCAAGAAAATGAATATCAGGCAACTACACATCATTAAAGATGACTAAATTTAAGAGCAATAGGATAAAAAGGCATGCATATACTTCTTGCACTCAATTCCCTTCAGAAAGGAGAAAGGAAGGATACCATCTCTTTATCTATTCTCTTCCAAAATAGTAGCATATCTCTGGCTAGTTTCCTTGTACGAATTGCAGCACCCCTCATCAGTTTAAGAGATCTACTGACCTTCAATTTCACCTACAAAAAATAAAAAGGTAGACAGCTTCAGTATAAGAACTACCAATGCCATCTGATGAAAACCAATCCCCAAGTTTGGGTATCGAAATCCACATCTCACATTCTGTGCAGGGGAAACAAGTAGAAGACTACATAGGGCATACACATATAAGTACCTCTCTTTGACAGTTCTCTGAGACCCTCTTAGCATAACCTAGTTGCCTCTGGTGGAAATTCGAAAAAATCCTATGATGCCTTGGCATGTCTCTTCTTACTATGTTTACCCAAACTTTTCCAATCTTGTCCATTTCCTCCTTCTCAATCACATAAGGGTCTTTAATAACCTTTTGCTTCTTCGGTAGACTTCTTTCAATGATCTGCAGGACAAAACATTAATGAGAAACCAGCCCAAGATATCACATGAAAAGGAAGACACGCCTACAACCCAGCCTATACCCACCAGCAAAGAAACATTATTGTCCCGAGATAATCATAAGTGAAGGAACACAAACCTCATATGTGTCTCCTTTCTCCAAAACTTTCACATAGTAGACCTGTAAAACTCCACCTTCAGACAAAATAGATCTCTTTATATTTCCAGCTGCACCCTCTGGGATGGAAGAGTTTAACCCAATATCAGAGACCTTGAGGCTGAACTTTTGGGCTGAATTTGAAGTGGATGATGCCTTTAGTCTAGCTTGAAGGGATTCATACTGGGGATGGGGATCGCCCATCCCTGCCTGGTTTTTAGGCCCCAACCTTTTGTCACTAGTCATCATTTCTGCCAAGGATCCCAAGTCTAACGTGCCTCTTAAGTAAACTTCCTCCACCCGAAAATCTGAAAAGCTCGGTAAGTGCAAAGACGACACCAGCTTATCGTAAATTGGTGGAATCCTGTAAGTGATACCATCTCCTATATCCAGATAAGGAGGTTCATAGATTATTCTGCATGAAATACAGAGACGAAAATATAATAACCAAATAATTTAATAAAATCATCATGCACATGCTTAGCAATTGGAATAACTCATGCTGAAAAGGAAACTAGAAGAGAAAGCAAACCTATCGGTGCCACGTTGTGGTACCAAATCTGCATCATGGTGGTTCCCGGGTTTTTGAGGATTAGAATCATTGAGCCACTCTGATGAGGTTTCCATTTCATATATCCCTCCCCGGTGCTCATTGCCCAGTTTCCTAGATTTTAAACCCTTATTACTCTTTGGAACTGGAATCCCCGTCTGAATTGGTGCAGGACTCGATGAGGAATCCTTGAACCTCCTTTTGTACTTCTGAATGTGTTCTCCAAGCATTGATCGATACCTTTCCTCTGTAATGCGTGTCCCGTAATAACTGTCATCATCCTCGTAGTCACTATTTTGGGATCGCCTTCTTTTTTTAACTGAACTCAGTTCTCTGTCAGACATCATCCCATTACCTACAGCTCCATCTACACATGCAACCGGCAAAAAAATCACAAACATGCACATCTATAAGTCCGCAAATCACCATTCCAACCGACAACAACCATACACAAATGTATATCACACATGCAAATTTTCAAGCAGAAAAACAAATAAATTTGGTCATAAAAAGCTTAACTCCAAAAACTAAGACAAATTGCCCACCTTGGCTACCTCTGCTCTCATCCTGACTACTATTTCCATAATAATCGAAATCGTCATCCGGTCGGGGAACTTGAAAGTTCATCAAAGACTACAATGTGCAACAAAAATCAACAAACTTTAGTCCAAAAAATAATAAAATTCAACATGCCCAATTCAAAAACAAGTGAATTATAAACATTAGAGCACAAAATTTACCAATTCAAAGAAAAAGCAAAAAGGGCAAGAAACGCTGTAATTCGAGCAAACAAAGAGAACCCATGCGAGAAAAATTCAAGGGACAAACCTCAAGATTGAAAAGGTTGGAGTAGGAGAGAGAATCCTTGGGTTGCTTCCGGTGGTCCATGTGCTTTGGGGTCGAACAGGCGACCTAGGTCTTTCCAGAACGCCGAACCGGCGGCCGTCGCCGATTAGGTCGTCAATTGCAGCCAAACCTCTGCTTTCACGGCCCCAATTTGTATGGCGGATCCTCAGTCGCAGCCCCTCCGTCACGGTTCAAATAGCCAGATTGTTCGAGGAAGTAAGTCCTTCCTTGCTATAGTATATAAGACGAGTAGATTTTGATTGGGTGCCTCTGGCCATCACAGCCCCAGTTTTCTCTGTCACCGCCTACGGGAAAGGGGAAAGAGAAAAGCACTAAATTGTTACGATGGTCCCTCGACTATACCTGAATTGGACTTTGGTACTTGAACTTTAATTGTATTTGCATTCATCATCGAATTAGTTCTCGCTCTAGTGATTTTTAAGAATGATTTATATGGCAAATAGTCTCTGAACTTAACTCACACTATCAGGATGATTCTTAAAATTAAAAATTCATAAATATAGTCCTTGAAAATAGGTGTCACAAATCAATATGATTTTTCCGTCACAATTCTTATGTACAAATATGGCACATAAATAGAGCCCACAAGATGTAAAAGCTTTTATCACAAATGGTACTTGAAATTAATCCGCACGAGATGGATCCTTAAATTGAAAATCGATCAACGTAGTCTTTAAAAATAGGTGTCACAAATTAATATGGTCATTCTGTTACAATTTGGCAAAAAATCTACCATATGATGATTTGGATTTAATAATTAATTATAAAAGCTGTCAAAAAAATTTTTTTGTACAATGAGATTATCTCAAGGCAGAGCTTGTTGTTCTCCGTTTCGTCAAGATCCCCGGGGAAGCACTCAACAAGCTCTCTAAGAGTAGTTCCAGTGTGGGAACCACCCCCTAGGCAATACACTATGTTATCCACCCTGTGAACAGTAACTGCCCTTAATGAACAGTAACCGTCTTTTGTATCTCCACCGTTGCACTTCAATAGCCCTGACAATAGGCAATAAAATATTAGTATTTTTTTTATTTATAAAATAATACGAAATAATTTTATTTGTAATTTCGGATAAGATTTTTAATCGTTCTCGCTGCGCTATGTGTCATTATCCGAAAAGTTATAAAATAATACAAATTAATATTATTTGTAATTTCGGATAAGATTTTTAATCGTTCTCGTTGCACTACGTGTCGTAAAATCTAAAAAGACAATTATTGGTGATGGATTTCCGATAAGATTTTTAATCATAGTCGTTGCACCACGTGTCATTATCCGAAAATACAATTATTGGTGATGAATTTCCGATAAGATTATTAACCAATATGAAATTGTGGTGTAAGGTAGATGATAATAAGAAGGTATTTATAGAAAAGTAAAAACAATTTTTTTCGGATTTTTATTCATTTTTTACAATTTTAAATTTTTTTTTATCCAATTAATTAATCTCTACCATTGGATTTTAAAAAAAAAAATTGAATTCCAACACTCCAGATTGTGCCACATGGCACAACGGTAACATTTCTGAATTTTAAAACTATTTTTTCTTTTTTTTTTAATTTATAAAGGACAATAATATCAATTGTTGATCTCAGATCCAACGGTTGATATTAAATAAGTTTTTTTTATTTTTTTTACCGTTGCAAATCTGACGGTCCACAT
This sequence comes from Pyrus communis, assembly GCF_041283825.1. Taxonomy (NCBI): domain Eukaryota; kingdom Viridiplantae; phylum Streptophyta; class Magnoliopsida; order Rosales; family Rosaceae; genus Pyrus; species Pyrus communis. The sequence goes on from NC_142575.1 coordinate 12,035,130, forward strand.
TTTCTTGTCGTTGAGATCCAACAGACCATGGGAAGCCACATGACTTCCCAACGGTAACAATTTGAAACTGCGTCGCCGGCCCCATTCGTTGAAAACATGTCGGGTGATGCCCCCGCCACGCGCTGGTGCAGTGCACACGCCTGACAGAAAAAAATAAAAAAAGGGGGTTGACGTCAGCCTTGCATCAGATAGCCTTCGAGGTCGCAGGCTGGCAATTTGTGACAGGCCTGGTGCTTGGGCATGCCCTGTCCTTCGGGCTCCCACACTTTGGAGTCAATATGTCAGGCTCTCGAGCCCTGTTTGCTAGCATGTCCCCCGAGCTCCAGCCAACACTGGAAGTGCTCTAAGATTAAGGTTATGAAGTTGTCGATCGCCCAAATGATGATGATGGAGTCACAAAAGTCGTTACCAAAGGTGGTCTCCATCTTGGTCAATTCAATTAAAGTTGTCAAAGGGTGTAAAGATGGGTGTCTTGAGAATTTTTAATTTTTTCAGGAAAGAGACGGTGAAGGCTACCATAAATGAAGGTAGAAGAGTATGGGTTGAGATCATAGGTGATTGCGAGACCAAGTTTCTGAGTTGATAATTTTTTTTAATTAATTATTAGACCTATTTCTAATTCATGATTGTGGGACCGAGTTTGTGGGTCCATTTACGTGCCACATCTGCAGGTAAATTTCAGGGACCATCTTGATGATGTGAGTTAATTTCAGGGATCATTTGTGATTAAAAAAAATGACTTGTAAGACTCATTTATGTGCCACAACAGCACATAACAAAATTTTTGACAAAATCATGACGGAATGACCACATTGATTTTGTGACACCTATTTTAAGGACTACAATAATCGATTTTTAATTTTAGGGATCATCTTGATGTATTGGTCAATTTCAAGGATCATTTGTGATATAAACCCTTTTTAAGAATTTTGGAATAATAATCCAAATTGAACCTTGTATACAATTATAGCTATAATTTTAAATTTATGATAATTATAACAAAAAATTAATAAGAAAGTACTAATATACGCTTAAAATTACTACTACACGAAGTTGCCACTTGCAATTATTAGCTATGGTTGCAATGAGAAAGAATTATGAGTTCAAAGTGGATAAATCGACTAAGGATAGTTTGGAAGTTAGATGTGTGAATGATAATTATAAGTGGTGACTTTGTATAAACTTGCAATCTATCACTTTGAACTCATAATTTTAAGGGTATACTAGTAGTTTGGATTTTTGGTTATAATTAACATAAAATTAAAAATGAGGCTAGATCCTATATAGGATCTAAATTTTGGTTATTTTTTCAAATTTCTCAAAATTTTAGTGTGCACTCGTAAATTCATTGCAATGTTTACTAAAAAAATATTAAAGCAAAAAAGAAAAACACTTGAAACCCAACCACCACCACATAGTATCTCACCTTCTATGCACCACCACACCTAAACCCTAACCCGATGCCCCACACCTCTTTCTCGCACTTCACCCCGAAGAGAAGGCTAATCATAAGGAAGAAAGGGTCTGGGTTGGATTCGTTTTACTTTTAATTTACGATCAAATCAATTATAATATAACAATTTTTGTTCGATTTGGTTTTAACAAAATCTCTAAGGAATATGAATCAAGCGAATCTGATGTTCAATGGTTTGGTTCGGGCGGTTTTAGGCCTAAGCTAATCACTTTTTTTCTTATATACTTTTTCAACTTTGTTAGCCAATTACAACAAATAATTTTTGTAATTATTTACACTTTTTTTATTTTCTTGTACATCATCATTCTAAAATCCAACATGTCATCAAGCTTTAAAGTTTAGTAACTAATATAGCTGCTTCATTAGATATATGGGTGTCATTTGTGTGCCATGTCAATATATTAACAAGGTATTTGACGGAGAGAATACGGAATGACCAAATTGATTTCTGAGACTTATTTTTAGGGACAAAATTGATCAATTTCAAATTCATAGACCATTTTGATTGGATGGGTCAATTTTGGAGACCATTGTGATAAAAATCCAAAAATGAAATTGTCGTATTTTATTCAGTAGTCCAGACATGGTTTCAATCTTAAATTATCATGATTTGTCTCAATCGTGCAATGGGCAAACTTGCATTCCCCACCCAATACCCTCAAATACTTATGTTGTCAATTATTATGCATCCAATATGCAATAAATTAATGGCGGCTTTTGGGATCATGCTTCACAATAGTATCAAAATAATCAAACATGGTTTACTTTGTTGGAAGATTTAATTCAAACTGATTAAATTATTTTATGCGAATGAAGTTTGATGAATTGTGGCTTTTCATTAATAAGGTTGTGGATGTTCAAATAAAGATAAATGATGCAACCTTTGCCTTTTGATTGAAGAGATGTTATTATTGACCATTCAAGAAAAGACACGACTATTTTAAAGAGTCACTTCTACATCTAAAAGCCTCATCCTATTGCGGCAGAGTCATACAAGTTCATGTGACCCATAACATACTTAGAGATTAAGTGAGTCTTTTGAGAGAGTTTAACACAATCGTAGTTGACTGGAGCCGGTGTGTTACTATCCTAAGGATGTGATCGTCGTATCATATGAGACAAGAGTCGATCAACTATGAGTGCCGTAATGAAGCATAAATTGTTTTATGGAGAGAAAACCAAGTTCTTCACTCGACGATTATTTTCAAGATTTTCTAATCAAATTTCATGTGCATTAGGATAATGTTTACCATTATGCATTAAATTGTGTTTTTACTTGCATTAATATTTTTCCAACATACCTTTATAGAGAACGCTCATATGCAACATGGTATTGGAGTTGGATCAACATCTTTCTTAGGGCTTCAATATTAATATGGTCATCAATCATCATGCTCTAGTAGTTATGGGTCGATTTAAGCCTTCCAACTGGATATTAATTTTGAGAAAAACTATTATAATTTCTCCACCTTCCAGTCATTAGATTTCTCTTAACAAAAATTATATTATAATTCAACTCTTGTAACTCCGAATTTGATTCTGCTTTCGTCTACGCACTCTGTAATACCCTGTATTTAAATAATAAAAAGTGTATGTATACATATTATTTATATATTACAAAAGTTTTGCATCCCTCTGTAATTGTATTTCCTCTATTTTGGTTTATTGGACAAATATACCTAATTACTAATAGAATGAGAGGTGGGAATTTTGTTAGTAGAGTTAGTTTGATATTTTCTCACAAAGGGCCGAGAGTCTGAGGTGGGACTAATTGAGTAGTTTTGTCTTGTTATTTTATCCAATGGATAAGGTGGAAGTTGGTTATTAATAGAAGCTAATAATTAGGGTGAAAATGTGCAGTGGCGGATGCATTGAGGGGCAATAGGGGTCAGCTGACCCCCCGAACTTCAGTGAACGTCTATAGATACCTTAGGTGCTGACCCTCCAAACTTCAGTGAATGTCCATGGATAACTTGGGTGCTGCCCTTTTAAAGATTAAAGATGGCTTCATACATGCCCTCCAACTGACTTTAGGTCTACCAAGACTTGGTGAATGCCCATGGATACCTTGGGATTTGCCCCTTGCATACATTAACAAGTGTGCAATATGCCTTTTCAGATGACTTTAGGCCTACCAAAACTCATTGAAATGGCGATATGCATGCTATTTCTGGTAAAAAAATTTAGCACACGCTATTCTTACTGACCCCCCTAACATTATTTCCTGGATCCGCCACTAAAAAGGTGGAGTTTATAGCATGTATATGTTAGTCTATTAGCATGCATGAGGCAATGTTTGTGGTATGAGGAGTGTTTACTCATCAATCTAAAGGAATCTTAATCATTTGGGCAATATTCTCACTCCAATGCAACTCTATCAAGCTTACCTTGAGATAAACCTTTACGTGGCTTTTGATGCTTGCATCCATCTTGCATGATATTCATTTGTTCATAATTAGCCTGACATTTGTTGCTTTGGCCCTTGAATACTTATCATTCTTAATGATGAGGACAACACTTGTTGCCTTGTTATTAGAACACATTTTATGGTGATGATTAGCACAATACTTGGTTTCTTTCTATTGGCACACTTGGAAGCTTTCTCCTCAAGCTAGATGGAAAGGAAGAGGTTATTCAATCTTTATAAAGGAAGGAGCAAGAACCAACAGACAGGGCATGAAGAGAAGAGAGAGGAAGAACAAGAAGAAAAGAAGAAGAAAAAAAAGAGAACAACTTCAAGTAGAAAGCCATTCTCCTTTTTATATTACCTTCTTTCTTTTACATGTTAAGGCTTTAAACCATCTTTCATTGTATTTGTAGGTACCTCATATATAGTGAAATACAATGAAATCAAACCTCAATGGATGTAGTCGATTTGACAAACCACTTAAATCTTGTGTTGTTTATGCATTTACAATTGGAGATCATTGCCATGAGAAGCACTTCCACCAAACCATCAAAATCTTCATTTATTTGTACGTCAATTTGAACAGTTGATTTGTAATTTGAACAGCTGATGTTCGGTTGAGCTAGCATTCTCGGCCAACCTCTTTGCATGGCCAACATCTCCAAAGGGCAAAGGGAAGTGGTAAAGGAAGAAAAAGAACAAGAGGGAGGAAATGAAATTGAAAACAACAAAAAGGAGGAAATGGTAACGTATTGTTTATCAATTATGTTGTTGTTAAAGATTATTTGTTTGTTGTTTATTTATGATTATATTACTCTTGTTACTAAGTAATTTGATTTATGTTGAAGCTTGCAGGCTTGTTAGATAAAATGAGTATTGATATCTATGTGAACATGGCCTTTATGCAAAGCAAGAAAAAGAGTTATGTTGTGTCAAGTGCTCACTTATGTAAAGTGTTTAAGTTATGAGGATATTCAAGGGCTGAAGTTTGCCTTGAATATAAAAAAATGAACCTTGTATACATTAGGCGTCGGGGGAAGTGCATATATGATAAAGTGAAAACTGAGAATTTAATTCTAAAAATTGGGCTTAAGGGATGAATGGGAGTTAACTCATATTTTAAGGTATTCATAGCCAAGTGGTATAAGCATGGTATAGGACGTGCAGGGTTGGATGTCTTAGGTATGTGTTAGCGGGATTAGAAGGGAATGAGTACATTCATCCATCCCATTTGCATATATTTTATGTATTTGCAAGAATTGTTACAATTTATCATTATTTAATTGGCAGTTCTTGCTGTGAATTAATTTGTACACTGTTTTATTCCGATGCGTATTCGATAAATTTTATGTAAGATTTTGTTATGTGATGACACACCCCGATCCGGAATGTCCGCTGGACTCCGAATCGAGTTGTGCTGACAGATATCACAAAGGTGACGAAGCTATAAAGTGTAGTGAAGTGAAAAATGTGAATAAATTTAAATCTAAAAGTGCCTAAATATAAGAGTGCTTGTGAGCGGGAATGAACCCATTTCACACATGATGTCAGAGCATTGTGGTTTGTTTGCAAGTGACACATACGAGAGAGAGAAATAAGTGAGCTTAGGGCTCTGCCCCTCGTCTCTAGTCGTGCACTTGGGTGGTGATGACGGAGTCGCGATGCTCGTCAGAGTGGGCAAGGGTGATTGGTGTCGATGTTTGCAGATAAGAGAAAGTGAGAGGGCGAGACAGAGCCGAGAGAGTGAGAGAGAGTCCAAATGTGGAGGAGAAGGTGCCATGAGGCAAGAGAGGAGAGGAGAGCCAGAAAATTAATAAAATATTAAAATTATCCCACCAAAATTACTAAAATAATAAAATACCCTAAATTCAAATTTCATAACACACTGTCAAATTTCGTAGTTCCGTAAAGTCTTCATCGTAGCTTCAAAATTTGATTCCGCTTGCGCCTACGCTTTCGTATCATCAAGTACTTTGAGAATAGGGTAAAATAGTAGTTCGTACGTGTTACAAATTGACAGTCAATGAAAGTCAATAATCTCTCCTCAAGGGGCATTTCTATCAATTCACTCCTCTAAAATTTATAAAATTGTAAAATTAGGGATGGGTTGTTACATGTAATGCATATGTAATCGTATAATTTAATTTTATTTTCCACCATATCTTGGTTGTAGAATTTATTAATATAACTAAGATATGACTCACATCTTAACTCGTGAATGATCTTTATTCGCGGGTTGGGGCGTGAAAAATGGTATCAGAGCTTAGGACGAGATACCCTAGGATAGTACCTGTGGTGTTTACCATATTTGTCGAATAGCCTTTTATTTTAGATTCCCTAGTTATGTTTTCAAAAGTATTATGTTGGAGTAAGTTGGGATTTGTCTTACGCCTTGATGGGTATTTTCTTGTGAGCTAGATTGTGCTTTTGGACTCATATTATTGCACTACAAAGATAATGACATGGTGGTCCATGTCTTTCGGAATTTGAGTTTTGTTTCAGAAAAAAAGCTGAGTTTTTCAACGATGCTCATTTATTTCAATATACTTACTTGTGTAATGGTTTTGTAAATTGGTAATTTAACTACTTGTTGTTTAACACTTGCAATTTGTTTGCAGGAATATATTTTCTTTAGTAAATGTTTGTAAATTTTGATGGTGAAACGAATTTGGATGTAATTCATTCCTACTCACAAAGGAAAAACAAAGAAAATGGCCCATTTGTGAAGTGAAATTCTCATTCCTACACGAATTGGTAATGTCAATAATAAATCTCATTCCTACATAGCTTTGGGCTATGTGATGAGTTATAAAATTTTAAATGACATGGGGTGAGAATATAGGAATCCAATTAGTAAGGTGATTGGTGAGTTACATTACCGATTTGTATAACCATCAATTTTCCTACACTGATTTCATTATTAAGTGATTTTCAATTAAAAGACTAATTTCGTTTTCCTATCAGGTTCACTATAAAGGTGTTTTGCTAGAGTTGGAAGGCCTAAATTGGAGAATTGCAATCCACTTTATATGGAAAGGTAGTCTCCATGCAACCGCTCTAACTAAATACTTTCTTAATGTTTTCAAACTATTACTATTTGTTATATATTTTACTACGTCTTTGAGAATTGTTTACCTTATTAATACAACAATTAAATTTTACAAATTTCGAGAATAAAATTTATTTTAAGGAGGGTAGATTGTAATATCCCGTATTTAAAAAAAAAAAATATGTATCGTATTATTTCTATATTACAAAAGTTTTGTATCTCTCTGTAATTGTATTTCCTCTATTTTGGTTTATTGGACAAATATACCTAATTACTAATAGAATGAGAGGTGGGAATTTTGTTAGTAGAGTTAATTTGATATTTCCTCACAAAGGACCAAGAGTTTGAGGTGGGACTAATTGAGTAGTTTTGTCTTGTTATTTTATCCAAGGGATGAGGTGGAAGTTGGTAATTAATAGAAGCTAATAATTAGGGTGAAGAGGTGGAGTCTATAGCATGTGTATGTTAGTCTATTAGCATGCATGAAGCAATGTTTGTGGTATTAGAAGTGCTTACTCATCAATCTAAAGGAATCTTAATCATTTGGGCAATATTCTCACTCCAATGCAACTCTATTAAGCTTACTTTGAGATAAACCTTTACGTGGCCTTTGATGCTTGCATCCATCTTGCATGATATTCATTTGTTCATAATTAACTTGACACTTGTTGCTTTGCCACTTGAACACTTATCATTCTTAACGATTAGGACAACACTTGTTGCCTTGTTATTGGAACACATTTTATGGTGATGATTAGCACAATACTTGGTTTCTTTCTATTGGCTAGATGGGAAGGAAGAGGTTATTCAATCTTTATAAAGGAAGGAGCATGAACCAACAGAAGGGACATGAAGAGAAGGGAGAGGAAGAAGAAGAAGAAAAGAAAAGAAAAAAAACAGACAACATCTTTAAATAGAAAGCCATTCTCCCTTTTATATTACCTTCTTTCTTTTACATGTTGTTAAGGCTTTAAGCCATCTTTCATTGTATTTGTAAGTTCCTCATATGTAGTGAAATACAATGAAATCAAACTCAGTGGATGTAGTCGATTTGGTGAACCACTTAAATCTTTTGTTGTTTATGCATTTACAATTGGAGATCATTGCCATGAGAAACACTTCCACCAAACCATTGAAAATCTCCATTTATTTCCCCTGTATAGTAAGTGAGAGACAAATCCCAAAAAATGCATGAGAGCTTACCCAACAAATCTCTCCACTGAACTCACCATCATTTTCATCTATCAAAAGAAAGATATCCAAAAACAAGAAATTCATCCCGCCTATTTTTCAGACCAAAACACCATCATCCGTAGCTTATATCAAAGTACTTCCTTAATAAAAGTTGTTCGTCTGTTTCTCTATCATGATATATCCAAATTTTAGGAAATTCCAACAATAAGATCATCTCATATGTTTGAAATAGCAACCTAGTCTCCAATCCCGCAGAAATGGATAGTCATGTAATGAGTACCAAAACCCCATTTTCCGTCGATTAGATCGAAGTACTTCCTTCACAAGAGTTGTTCATATTCCTCTCAACCATAACATGAAAATCTTTAAGGGAAGGGATCCCCTTTTGTTTTTTTTTTTGTTTTTTTTTATAAAAATGGGGATTAGTTGTGGGGCCCACACTACATCAAACTTTAACGATCCGAACCGTCTATTTTTCAAGTTGCACCTCATAGATCATCCTTACAAAATATTAGCTAAATTGGAAATGTTTAAGACATGTATTTAGGTTCAAAGAAATTAACGAATACTTTGCTATATAAGAAACAATGAAATTTTATCTTGATAATTAAATAGGCAATGGTTTCGGATTGAATTGAGCTTTTGCAAGGATGATCTATGAATCGAGACTTACAAAATAGACGGTTTAGATCGTTGAAGTTTGATGCAAAGTGAGCCTCACACCTAATCCCCATTTTTTGAAAAAAAAAAATGGGGATCCCTTTACATAAAGGGCCTGACCATAACATATCCAAATAGAAAAATCCAATGGTCCATTCATTTCAGATCGTTGAAATACTGTCACAGCCTTGAAAATCCGTAGAAAACCCTGAAATCATGTTTAGAGCTTCAAAACTCCAACTTCCTTAGCTCAAACAGAGACACTTCCTTCATAACAGTTGTTCCTTATCATCTCTTCTATGACATATCCAAAAGCCACGACAATCCTATATATGTACTAATTTGTACGCCAGTTCGAACAACTAATGTTCGGTTGAGCTAGCCTTCTTGGCCAACCTCTTTGTATGGCCAACATCTCCGAAGAGCAGGGGGAAGTGGCGAAGGAAGAAAGATAACGAGGGAGGAAATGAAATTGAAAACAATAAAAAGGAGGAAATGGTAACGTATTGTTTATCATTTATGTTGCTATTAAAGATTATTACTTTGTTGTTTACTTATGATTATATTACTCTTGATACTAAGTAATTTGATTCATGTTGAAACTTGTAGGCTTGTTAGATAAAATGTGAGTATTGATATCTATGTGAACATGACATATACATAAGCATTCATGCAAAGTAAGAAAAAGAGTTGTGTTGTGTCAAGTGCTCACTTATGTAAAGTGTTTAAGTTGTGAGTATATTCAAGGGCTGAAGTTTCCCTTTAATATAAAATAATGAACCTTGTATACAGCAGGTGTCAGGGGAAAGACTTAAGTATACAACCAGTTGGTTATAAATTAATAAAATCTTGTATATGTTAGGCGTCGGGGGAAGGCTTGAATATACAATCGAACGTCGGGGGAAGTGCATAACAAAGTGAAATTTGAGAATTCAATTCTAAAAATTGAGCTTAAGGGATGAACGAGACTTAACTCATATTCTAAGGTATTCGGAGCCAAGTAGTTCGTATAAGCATGGTATGAGACGTGCAGGTTTGGATGTCTTAGGTATGTGTTAGCGGGATTAGAAAGGAGTGAGTACATTCATCCATCCCATTTGCATATATTTTATGTATTTGCAAGAATGGTTACAATTTAATCATTATTTAATTGGTAGTTCTTGTTGTGAATTAATTTGTACACTATTTTATTCCAATAGGTATTCGATAAATTTTTATGTGATGTATGTGTAATCGCTATAATTTAATTTTATTTTCCACTATATCTTGGTTGTAGAATTTATTTCTATAGTTAAGATAGGCATTGCTTACCCGCTTGAAAATTCATTGGTGCGAGAATTTGATGTGCCTACCCACAATCGAGGCTCTGCAACGTAAAATATCGTGGATGTCACCTTCCGCAGAAAAGATGCACCAAGCTCTCAGGCCCCAATGGCTCAAGGTTTCTAACTTTCAGTTCTCCAGAAAACATGTTCCAGATATGAGGGGTATCTTTTTTCCCCTAGCCTTTTCTTGTTATCAAAATATCTTTATATTTTTTACTTCAGTTAAATACAGGCTTCTTGTTATATTCATCTGGTGATGATTTGAAAAGCGAATTTCTGAACAAGTTCACTACTGGCACTTAGTCACACTGTACTAATTTCTGAACAAGTTTCATATCTTGAATACATTTTGATTCGTCTACATAGTGATTTAATTTCTCAAACTTTAGAGCGAACCATCAAGATGAACTCATATATTCTGATAGCACGGTGTGTTTTATGTTCTCTAAGATCATATGATTTGTGCCTAATCTCATTTAGTAATCATATTCCTTTTGTTTCAATAAAAGCCATCATTATTTTGTCTTTTCAAGCATGGTAAACTTGAATTTGATGCTTGGCTTACTTTGTATACTGCTTGCAGTAATATACGTAGTTCGTATGACTTTTCTTGTCGTTGAAGTTTTCACGGCTTTTGGTTTCAGGATGTAATCAGCATTGGCTGCCTGCTGAAGTCTCGTCACTGGATGCTGTTTCAATTTATCGTCAGTTGGGCTAGAATCTTGCAACTCCGTTCGCTCAATGTAACACCTGCTGGAAAGATTTGTGCTACACACTGTCATGTGTTTTGAGAAGTTGATGATCATACTCCATTCCACACAGTTTTTACATCCAAGCTTCTAGAGAAAAATTGATTGTAAACACACACACGCATTGATCTGTCTTATCTGTAGAGTTAAACACACACACGCATCGATCTGTCTAGCCAAAGATCACTACTTTGGCCTAGGATTGCGAATGAAACATGCACACATCGATCTGTCTTATCTGTAATCTGTTCTTTGAAAGCACATGGAAAATTCTATCTCTTTTGAAAGTTAAGAAACCTGATGCCGTAGGCAAAGATGAAGAAGAAGAGGAGCACCCAACCGAGATGTGCAAAGACTACTGCTACAAGGAAATCATAGTCATATCCCAAGTACTCCTTAAGGAATGCATCCACCGGCTTTGGCGCTGAGCCAGGAATTTCGAGTAATGTCTTCTTATCCCCGACTTGAGATGTGAAAACGCCATAGATTGTCCAAGCAACCGGGGAACACCAGTAGTACCACCTCCACCATATCGGGATTAGCTGAGACAATAACAGTAGAGCATGAGTTACTTTGGTCACTGCGTTATACTAGCTTCTAATTATATTTTCGTTTGCTTTTCAGATTGCATTCTCATATCTTATCTACTTTCGCGTGCTAATGAAGATTAATTGTGATTACATACCGGCCTGGGAATGAGGAAGCCCGAAAATAAATTCCAGAAGCTGATGAAGAATGCCATAACAACGGCAGCAATCTGACTGCCGGGAGTCAGTGCAACGACCATCATCCCGTACATAGAGAAGTACGTGAAGCACATGAATATGAAGTAGTAAAAGTACAAGAACTTCTCGACCTTCCAGTGGTAACCGATCATGGAATAGAGTAGAAGAGAATAGATGAAGGTTTGTATTGCAACATAAATTGTTTCTATAGCCACCTGCAGCACCAAAGAGAAGAAAATGACCATTTATGTTTCTAGAGAAGAAAATGCGAGATAGATAGATAGATATGGTCATATCGATTACCTGAGAAAATGCATATGGCAACTCGGAATACATTCCTGCTGCTCTTTCCCGATAAAATACTGTTCTCTCAATTGCCACAACAGTTTGCACCGAAGAAGCGTTGGAGGCTCCAAGGAAAAGAACAGCAGAATATGTAGCTCCCAATAGATTAATCAGGTCTTGTTGTTTGTGTCTGCAGAAAATAGAATGTGGCATTTAGCTTCATCTCAAATTCCATGCGTTACGTAAGCAATGTAGCTTGTTTAAAGGAACTTTCAAGTTTGAACATACATCTGGCTTCCTTTGCCCCAAAAGATTACGCCGAATAAGATACCGATAACAATTGTCATGAAAAACCTGATTGCATTGTACTGCGAATTCCTCCAGTAAGACCAGTGTTGTTTCCAGAAACAAGCCTTGCACTGAGTTATGAAGCTTTGCGAGTACTTGGTCGGGAAGTGAAGATCCTTGGAACCTGGTTGCGGAGTGCTTAGCTCCTTGATGAGCTCCTGATTCTTCCTGAAAAGTTGGGAAAATAAGACAAAACCAGGACACATGTAACGGGAAAGAGGTTGAGAGAAGAAGATGCAGTACATTACTTACTGATAGAGGTCGGAATTGTCATAAACTTCTGAGAAATCAAGGTTAAGTTGTGCCTCAACTGCAGTGGAGCTGATCTCTAGCATCCATGTCGCAGGATTGTAACCCTCTTTTATTTTCTGAACCCCTTCAATAGCCTACAAGAAGTTTTCGATATCAGTTATCCAATAGCCTTATCTAATAGCCTAATTTTCAGAAGGTTTCTTCGAATTTGAGTCATGAGTACCACAAAAACTCACCTCAAAATATTCCACAAGTTTATGAGAATTACTACCTAGTGGTCCTGCATAAATAACTCTTCCTCCTCTTTTCATCAAAAGTAGCTGCAAACGAAAAGATACAATGTCAAAGTTGACAAAGTTAGAAACCATTACAAGTGACAATCGAGTCCAAAGATGAAAGATATATACCTCATCAAAGGATTCAAAAATATCAATGCTTGGTTGGTGGATTGTGCACACTACAGTTCGACCAGTATCTACCGTGTTCCTTACGGTGCGCATCACAATTGCAGCAGCTCTAGCATCAAGCCCTGATGTGGGTTCATCCATAAAGATAATGGAAGGATTAGCAACCAATTCTACAGCTATTGTGAGCCTCTTTCTCTGTTCAGTCGAAAGACCATCTACTCCTGGAAGTCCGACTAAAGCATCCCTCAACGGGTTAAGCTCAATGAGTTCCATCACTTCTTCAACAAACATCTACAAGATAAATGAAATTTATTGTCATCTATGATGCTTCGTACATGATTTAAAAATTTTTCCATAGGATAGTCATTATAGTACCTTTCGTGTTTCCCTCTTTACATCTGAAGCAAGACGCAACCATGAAGAATATAAAAGAGATTCGTAAACAGTCACATAGGGGGAATGGATGTCATTTTGTTCACAATAACCGCTAACTCGAGCAAATGTAGCTTGGTTCTTTGGGTACCCAGAAATGCTTATACTTCCCTCAATGTACCCGCCAGTCTTCCTTCCGGATAAGACATCCATCAAGGTTGTCTTCCCAGCACCGCTGACCCCTACTAATGCGGTAAGAACACCAGGCCTGAAAGCGCCACTGACATCTCGTAGCAGTTGCAGTCTGGTCTCTTCAACCCCTTGACTCTTCATTTCCTGGTGTTATGGGGAAAAAAAGCTTGACTTAATACATATTCTTGTTTCTAATCTGATACAAATTTATGTGATTTCTAAAAATTCCAGTTGAAATATCAGGTAGTCAGCGATCTGTTAAGTTTCGTTATAATTCACATTTACCATCAAATTGACTGAATAGAAATTGGAAGAAAATTTCATGGTGAACAGGACAAATGGACTTACGGCAGGCATGTCCACGTAGTAATTCACATGGTTAAAAGCAAGTGAAAGAGGCTGGAAGGGCAACATCATTCCTCTTCTAGCTTCATTGTTTGAAGAACTGATACCTGCTGAATTATCAGTACCTGTCAACTGTTTCTTCGTTTTTCTTTCAGAGTTTTCATCCGCGATCACAGCTTTAGAATCAATGAGTGCTGAAATTGAGTTCACGAAAACAACAATGAGTACAGGGCTCCTCATTTATTCAAGTCAAGGAACCAAATTACTACTGTGAAATAGTGACTTACGCTTTAAAAATGTCAGCGCTGCAATGAAACCAATGTTGAAAAGAAGAGAATATCCAAGAAGTGCTCCAATGCAAATCCAGTACCAGTATTCATCTACAAACAGTCCTCTTTCCTTAAGGAGGGTCTTTCCGACTGTCGGTTGGCTAGAACCATTTATGGGCTGGGACCGAGAAAACAACATATATGAAAATAGCACAAAGTATATGAACTTAATGAAGTTTAGAAAGAAAGTAAGAAATTTCTCATTTTCTTCTAGGCAATAGGATAACTTACCGTGCTCCATCTTTTGTCGAGAAACTCATTGATAGCGATGGCGTTTTGACCATACATCATAGGAGAAATATAGTAGCCCCAAATCATCCATGGTTTGATGTCATCTGCACAAACACAAACCGTTACTGTTGAGTTGTGAAAATATGATCAAAATTTGGAAGATTCCTGGTACAGAATGATACATATGCAGCAGTATACGTCAAAACGATAAAACCCACGACCCGAAAAGAGAAGGATTAATACTTACTTTTGGAAACTATGAAACCTCCTAGCACAAAGACCATTAGCAAGGTAAAGGTGCCAATTGTGCTTGCAACTATTTCTGTTCTTCCGACAGCTGCAAGGAAACGGAAGAGGGAGAGGGCCATCTGATGCACTCCGAACAAGGCCAAGAATTGTTTGAAAAACCTGCATGGTCAACCTATAAGCAAACTTTATAAACAAATGGAACCAAAATTAGATAAATTAGCAGTTTAGCGTACTGACCTACTCGCAGCAGGTGCAAAACCAATTGTGTAATACGTAAGAATGATCCAAATGGCTGATTCCATCAGTGATATGGGAATTCTGAGGAGCCAAATGGGCAAGCCAAAAGCCCATCCTGGATAGAACAAGGCATCCCTCTGTTTAAAGAACACAGGAAGCCTCATAACTGTCATCGCAAGCTCTGCCATCCCGTTGAACATGACATTGATGAGACTGAAAAACAGTGCTCCCCAAAACTTTGGTGCATCTTCTAAATGACCCGCTTTCATTTGCGTTCTTAGGAACACAGTGAATGCGATCGTAGCCATGATTGTTAACTGTACGGTTTTGAAAATATACACGAATGAATTGCGCTTCATCAGCAGCCATTCCCTCGAGAAGCAGGCCTTCAAGAGTTCCCAGTTGGAGATTCCGTACTTTTGTCTCACCAAAGCAGCGCGATGTACATTCGATCTGTCATAAGGAACTCTCAGATCTTCAGAAATCCTTTGGAAAATGTGGAAGGATTTGAAGGCCTGAGCAAACTCAGCTACGGGGATATATCTGTAAGGTTGATTCTTTCTAAACCAGTATTGTTCTTGGTCCTTCTTGGAAGTTACTTCTTGCAGAAAGTCGGCAACACCTTTCCTTTGTGGGCATTTGAAGCCCATATGTTCAAAAAATTCGAGAACATTCTCGCGAGAACCTTGGTAAACAATTTGACCCTCTGAAAGTAGAATAATGTCATCGAAAAGGTCAAATGTCTCGGGCGCAGGCTGCAGAAGAGAAATGACCGTTGTGAGGTCCATGATATGAACCATCTGCTTCATGTACTTTATTATCTGAAATGTGGTGGAACTGTCCAAGCCTGTTGATATTTCATCCATGAAAAATGCTCTAGCTGGCCCAACTAACATTTCCCCTGCATCCGGTGTAAAAGGTGATTCGATTAATCCTCACTACAACCAACAAAAGTATTCCTTTTAAGTTCTAACAGTAATTTTGTATACAATTAACAAATACCGGCAGTGACACGCTTCTTTTGCCCTCCAGAGATGCCCCGTTTCATGTCATTGCCCACCATAATATCCGCACAAATATCCAATCCAAGTATCTGTTCAAGAATTAGAAGATATTATGAATTTAGAACAGCAGTTGAAAAGTTTTGGTTTCTTGTGAGGGTAAAAAATTAACCTTGAGAAAATAATCTGTGATCAAACTTGTTTTCTGGCCAGCCACTGCTGTGGCTTTCATGAATGCGTCGATCTCAGGATCTGGTTTTATACCTTCTGCTTTCTCGCGCCTTGATGCCTCTACCAACATTTCGTACCTGGTTCCAACTCCAAGGCAGCGTCCAGAGAAATCCAAAGTCTCGCGAACTGTCATCTCACCGTAGTGAAGATCATGCTGGCTAATATAAGCACTAGTTCTCTGAGGAACAAATTCAGACAACTCATGGCCACAATAGGTGACTTTCCCAGTTACCTGTTCACAAAATACCAGTTAGTGGGACTGAAGTTGTAGACACACACACACACACACACACACACACACACACACACACACAACCAGAGGGAGAGGAAGGCAGACCCTTAAATCATCATCAAGCTGCCCAGTAAGTGCCTTCAAGAATGTTGTTTTTCCAGACGCAGGCGGTCCAAGAAGTAGACACATTCTGAAAAGAAAAAAAAATCCACATTCAATTAAAAAGGAACTTAGAAACCAAATTAACAACAAGAAGTTCTTATAGCCAATGCTAGTCTAAGCATACCAATTGTAGCATACAGTGTTTCTTGGCATATAGAATATAAATACTACATCTTTTTCCTTTCTTGCATAACAGATATGTAGAATTTAGTGAATATACCTTGATGGTCTCACTATTCCACTAACATCTTGAAGTATCTTGACTACCCTTTTCTTTGAAGGAGAGAGCCCAACCAGTCCAAGAACCCCCTATACAAATCGAAATTAACGAGAAAAGGAAACAAGCTTTTATGCAGCTAGAAACATAAGCGATAAGGATGAACATGAAACTACTAATCTTCAATTTGAATTCATATCCGTCATTTGGAAATTTCGACCCAGTGATACTAGAATACAATTACTGGCACTCTCAAAAAAGTCATCTTGCATTTGCCACCAAGTGAAATGAATAAAGGCTAAAGGAGTGCAGATTCCGGGGAATGACGATTTAGGGGTACAAATAACAATTTTCTTAGTTTACTCTTACATATAAATTCAATCTTGCAAATGACCCTTGATGAAATTCTATGATTCATACAATGCAGAGGAAAGTTTATCCTTTATAATAAGGAAAATTGCTGAAGAATGTGATACCTCAATTGCATTTAAGGTGGAATTGATCAGAGTTGGAAGTGCCCTGGTCCCAACATATGCATCTCCCTCCACTGATAGGTGCTCAAATCTCACTTCAATCTTAGGAACCTCAATTCCCACCCTATTTCCCAAAAGTACAATTTAGTCAAAATTAGTCAACAAGTCACTAATCAAACTACTTATTGAGATCAAATTAAAAATATATGTAAAAAATATTTAAAGATTGAAGCTGGACTTCCTAACAAGCCTAGGCCTAAACGAGTTGGTAGAGCAGCGTTCTCGCAACCTCTATACGTACCCAAGTTTGAACTTCCCTCTCCGAAGTTTAGTTTAAATTAAATTAGAACATGGCTCGAATAAAAAAAAGTTGAACTTCAGTATGTTTTCTTTCATTGCCTCACCATCCAAAACCCAAGGTTCAAAACATTGCAGACAAGAAGAGACACTAACCTGTCAGTTCTGTCTCTAAGCCTCTTAAGGAACTTCTCATTATCTTCCTCAACAATGTTTAATATGCTGTCCATCAACTGCTTCTTATCTTCAGTCTTAAGCTCAGTAATATCAACCTCACCATGCTCCACGCTACCATTGCTCATCACCTTCCTCATTATTCCCTTCCGCAGCCTATCATACGTTGGTAGCCGCTCGATCGCCGCCCACCTAAGCTCCTCCTCCTCTTCGGCGGCCCTACTCCTCTGGAACACGTCCGGCTGCTCATTCCACATATCTTTTATGCTTATTGACCGCCAACTCATGCTACTTGCAGACCGCACCAGGCCATCTCCGGCCAATGCTCCCGCCATCTGTACACTTTCCGGTCACCAGAAATTCAAGATAACTAAGCACTTATGAATTGAAAAGAATACCAACCATGCACACACAATGCATGTATTTGACAATTTGTTTACTTGTTGCACAAGGTACTGCGATGAAATGTGATGAGGTCTGCTAATATAAGGATGTTTGAGACTACATACATATATAAGAAATAGTCAGATAAGAGATCTAGAAGGCGTGCGGATATGGAAGAAGGATCTTACATTGCAGATGATAAAGTAAGAATTGGAGCCTTTTTCTATGTTTGTTTAAGTCAAAATTAGAGAGTTGAAAGACAGTGCTAATTAACTATTTGGTATTTCAAGTGATATTGGTTGCCATGGAATAACATATGCCACTTTTTTCCCTAATGGGAATATTGTGCTTTTGCTTTTCCAAAGAATACTTAATATTATATGGACTTCATAGATGATATGCGTGAAAATAAAGCAAAGCAATCTATTCTTCTACTTTATTTAGTTTCTTTTCGGTTATATCATTTTCTATCTCCAAAGAATTCTAATCAGCTCTACTAGTAAAAGAGAGAGAGAGAGAGAGCTGTTGAGTGTCGCATCGGGGAATTAAGGTTTTTGTATGTGCTTATACCGATTTGGGCAACTCTTGATATTGGTTAATTAGTTTAAGAGAAAATTGTAGCAATACTCTTTCAACTTTAATCAAATGGGAGTAATGGTCCCTCAACTAAAAATTCATTACCATTGGTCCCTCAACTCATCAAAATCTGTAACTATGGTTATTTTAGTCAACTTCGTCAAAACTTTGTCAAAATAAGTTATGTTGGAAGAACCATTGTTACAATTGGGGTCTTTCAACTCATCAAAACGTGTAGCTATAATCCTTTTCGTCAACTTCGTCAGAATTTTGTCAAAATGAGTTATGTTGGAAGGATCATTGTTACAATTGAGTTAAAGTTGAGGGACCATTGCTTCAATTGAGTTAAAGTTAATGGAAGTTAAGTTACCTCCAAATTGTCAATTGGTTTTATGAGGTAAAATGGTTGTTTTCTATTATTATTATTAGGGAAATTTTACATTTAACCTCTTTTTACACCTAATTTTAATTTTAAATGTTAATTGTCTATGTTATTCTATTGCATAATTACTATTAAGTACAAAATGAAATTAATAATAAAACTCAAAATTTTCAATAAACACAAACACTATAATTAAACCCTACGATCACTCTTTATTTATCCTACGTTTATTCTAGCTAAAACTCTAATAGCTCTCATAGAGAAAATTAAGTTTTTTTATTGATGGATGGTTATTTTGAAGTTTTGAATTCTCAAACCAAGATATGACCCAATTTGTGAATTTTTTATTCATTTGATTTAAATTTTTTAGAGCGTAGAAGTTACTTTACTGTATTTTTTTTCAACAAATACAACGAAAGCATCCTACGTTCCGGCTAAAACAAACAACGAAAGCATATGTTTACTCCTCAAATTTTGTTGATAGCCTTTGGCTTAATCGCCATTTGTTGACCCTAAAAATTACAAAACCTACGTGGCGCGCAGGCCGAGTAACTAATAAGCTAACTACGTCCTTCGGTCGAATGCGGGGCGTGCCAACTCGTTGGCCGAGCCTGGCCGAGGAGTAAAATTTGTTGATGTAGCTTTGAGCGCGTTGCTGACTTCTTTAACTTGCGATTGCGACCGAGGAAGGAACACTCTCGGTCTCTGGGTTCTACAGCCTGAAGACAAGGCTGCTAATTCTGCGGAGTTCACAAATCGTCCGAGCCCGATTCGGTCACTGTGATTATATTCGTGAGAGTATAAGCACGTCGAATCGAGACCAAGGTGTATGGGCACAGGTACTCGAACGTGATATATGTCTTGATGGTAAACGTAGTTCGGCCGTCGGAATGCCGAACCCTGAAACTCACCTGTGAGTATCCAATCATAAAACCACTCGGCGACCAGTACGCCGAGCAATGTGATTCGTAACACCTAACTATGCCGAGAAAGCTTAGCAAGGTGACCTCTGCCAACAAAGGTTCGAAAACCTTTCTCGACCGAGACTTGGATAGATAATCGGTCGACCTCGACGCAGTGCTGTTTATCCAAACTGAAGATGCTTCTCGGTCGGCTGATTCTGCGGCAGCAGTGCTGTTTATCCAAACTGAAGGTGCTCGCCGGGCGCTTCCACAGTGCTGTTTATCCAAACTGAAGGTGTGTCGGCAGAAAAAGAAAAGGAAAAATCTCAAGATGTTGAGAGGTTTTGCGCAGGGCAATTGTATGCTGATTTTAAGGTCCTTTTCTGTTGCATGATTTCTTGTATTTATAGTGCCCCATTCCCTGAAACCGACTCCGATTTGGATTGGGAGTCCTTGTCCCAATTCGCCTCTTCCTCGAACAAACCTACTCCTACTGGGATTCTGAATTTTCCTTTTTTCGGGACTTCATTCCTTGCTGGTCGAGAATCCTAGTTGCACCAGGACTTCCTCGACCTTTCTATTTATCTGGACTACTTCTGATAGGATTTGGCCGACCCTGCCAGCTGGCCCGGGCCTTATTATTCGGCCCATATTACTTGTTATCACCTTGGGCCGAGCGCATCCTGCTACTCGGCCCAGCAATAATATTTTGGGTCCAAACATTGCCCCCTCGCTTCTGAGGTCGCCGACCGTTAATTCTTGGTCGGGCCTCGACCTTGAAGAAGCGAAAACGTTTTTTCTCTTTTGGACTTTACTTCCTTAATGACCGTTATTCCTGCGCATTTATTAGACATGATTGCACTTTCCTCGTTGCCCCCAACGCGTGGCCACGTGTCGATTCTCCGCCGTTCTTAAAACTTTCAATCGTGGGCCTCGAGACCGTGTAATAACTGGAACATCTCATCCTCATTAATGCCTTAAAACTGGCGCCGCACGCAATCGTGCGCCTAGGATTTTCGACTCCTCGATCCCCTCTTCGCAGGTTCCCAAAATATCCGAAATGATTGAGCCTTTCCCGGTTAAATTTCCCCCCAATTTGAACCAGTGCTTTTTTCAATCCCAGACGTTTGATATTCATCCTGAAAAGCCTATAAATACCCATATTTCTGCCATTCGCCTTTTACGCTTTCAGAAATTCTAAACTTTCAATTTCCTCATTCTCGTTCGTCCCAATCAAACTTCCCAGTTCTTCCTTCTGCGATTTCTTCCCAGTTTTCCTTTCTGCAATTTCTTCTTCTTCCAATGGCCTCCTTTATCTCAAAACTTTCCGACGAAATCAACAAGTGCAAAGACTTCATCGATCGGAGCGCAATCAAAACCCTACGCTTCGAAAATGACATGGCCACGACTCATCAGATTCTGGGCCCCCTTTTCAGAGATGCCGTGCCGATGTCCATCACCACCCTTCTCAAGGAGCAGTGCCTAGCACCCCTGCTTCAAGGGGTAAACTGGTCCAAATGGTGCTTGGCTCGGCCTCAAGGAGCTTGGCCCTCGACCACCACAGCCTGGGCCGCCTGGGTGGATCGAATGAGATCATTCTTCGGCGAGGAGTGGAAAGCCCTCGGCATCTATGATGCCATCCTGCTCTCGACCATGGAGATTGCCATGGACAAAGAGCTGCTTATGGCGGCCTTGACCCTATGGTGTTCGGCCACCAACACCATGGTCCTTCCATTTGGACCCCTCGGCCCTACGATCCTCGACATCTCGGCCATTCTTGGGACTCCACCATCCGGCCTCCCAATCGATGCCGCTCTTTCTGGAAGCCCCTCCCTCCTCGACCTGAAGGCGCTTTTCGATGAGCGGGCTGTCGAAACGCTCAGCCGAGGCGGTCGGGAGCCTTCAAGAGAAGAAGTTCAGAAGCTTCATAAGAACTTTTTCAACTACAATACTCTGATTCTCCATTTCGCCGGCGAGGCGAGGAGAGTCTCAGGAAGGGAGAACATGAAGCCTTCCTCTTCTATTGGTACAACAAATTTATTTGTTGTACCAGGTCGAACAAGTGCTTGGTCGAGAATATGCCAGTGGCCCAGGCCCTGGCTAGTGGTCACTCTCTGGCGCTTAGCCCGGCTATTCTCGCCAACCTTTTTCGTTGCTTGGCCGAGACGACCGTCAACAAGATTGACCCGCACCAGAATGGGCCCCTCTGGGTTTTCCAACTCTGGCTGCAGGTCTATTTTTCCACTCTTCGGCCTGAGGTCCCCGCCTTCCAGCGCTCGGCAGCCCTCGGCCCCCAACTTGCCTCTCGACCGGCTCCTCCTCACCGGGCTGACGAGGTCCTCAAGCACTTTTTCAGTCTCGAAGTTCTTTCGGACGA
Source organism: Pyrus communis (assembly GCF_041283825.1). NCBI lineage: Eukaryota > Viridiplantae > Streptophyta > Magnoliopsida > Rosales > Rosaceae > Pyrus > Pyrus communis. Next base: position 12,057,368 of record NC_142575.1, read on the forward strand.
CGAGTTTTTGGTGTGCCGGCGCCAGGAGTACCCTGCGTCAATCGGGCTTCCGACGGCAACTTGGGCCTCGGCCGAGGACGCGGGCCTTCGTCAGTCCTGGGGGTCAATCGTACTGGCTCGCGACCTTCCCCTTGGTTGCGACGCTCGCCGAGCCGGTTGGGAGGTCTACCAGCCCCACTTTGTCGCCCGACAGCTCGGCTACCTCCAAGGTTGCCCTGTACCCCTGATCGTCTCTCGTTCCCTCCTGAGCCGGGGACGTCTTTCTGGTTCTTCCGAGAGGGAGTGCTGGACGATGGAGCAGGAGTTTCAGGAGCGGTGCAAGAAGTTCCGTCTTCGGCCAACCGTTCCGGAATCCTTGGGCACCGATACGTTTGGGGACTGGTGGGACGAGTACGCTGGCGACTTCTTCGGTGCCTCGGCCGAAGACGTGGTGAGCAAAGCGTTTGGTGACCGGCCCAGATCAGTGCCCTCGACTCAACCTAAGGAGTCGGTCCAAGGTATATTGTTGACTAATTGCTTTGCCAGTTCAGAAAAACTCACTTGTCTTTGTTTACTAATTGCTTTGCTATTTCAGGGGGTCACGGGTCGAAAACTGTCGAGGTGGTCACCGCAGTGGCAAGGACGAAGAAACTGGTGCCCAAGAAGGGGACCCTTGTCACCAAGCGGTCGGTCCCTGCCAAACGCCCCCACCAAGAGACTGAGCCGGCGGAAAAGACCCATCGCCCTTCTAAACGCGTTAAGAAGTTGGCGAAGAAGGGCGACCGGGAAATTCATGTCGTCCCCAGTGACACTACTGGGACGCCTGCTCCTGCCGGCTCTCCAACTGTGCCGGCTACCCCGGCATCTCCAACCCCGAATCCTACAGCCGTCTCCCCGGCCGATCCAATCGTCGCACCTGCTCCAGCTTCGGAGCCGGTCGTGGTACCTGAGGTGGGGAAGTCGACTGCGCCTGCCGAAGCACCCTTGTCTCCAACGGTCGTTTTGGAGGTATAATTCTGCTTCCACTTGCTTCTTTAGGTTTCTGGTCGTAACGCTAAATATTCTCTTTTTGTTCAGGATGTCGAGAGCGAGAGCGACGAGGTCCCGCTGCAGCGCCGTCGTCGACCAGTTAGCTCTCCTCCCGTCCATCCTCCTCCGGTTGTCGAGGTGACTGTTCGACCGTGTTCTCCTGCGGCGGATCGTGGCAAGAGACCGATGGCCGATCCTGAGGCTACGGCCGAATGACCGATCCATCCGCAAGATGAAGATCCCCCCATTCCTCCACAGGAAGTCTCTTCGGCCTTTGTGAGTCTCGCTTTTTATTGTGCTGATTTTTTTTTGTGTGGCACATGTTTTTAAAAGATTATTAAATGTCAGGTGCCCGAACATTCATATCACCGGCAATTTTATGCGCCGAGGGGCGTTGTCTATATTTCATGGCCGCCATCGTGGCCATCTAATGTAAATGACCTCCATCGGCCGCGTGAATTGCGTAGCGGTCTAAGGCACTGGGCTCGGCCATTAAGTTCCCTGGGTTCGAGCAATGACCCAGAGGGCATGGCCGAAGTCTCCTCTTGGCAGGTCTAAAACACTTCCCCTTTTTTTATGCATTATATCACGACGTCTTCTTTCTTTCTCAAAGTTTTCCTTTTACGTGCAGCCGTCGTGGGAAGTGGAGCTTGACGCTCTTCTTCAGAGCACGACAGGTGAGGCCGGCTTCTCTGCAGCTCCGGCCGAATCGGCGGGAGCCACGCCAGCCGAAGTCTTCGTGAAGCTGCACGAAGTCTTGTCTCTGACTGCCTCCCAAGCTCTCCGGTGCAAGGGCCTTGATTCTGTTGGAGAGTGTCTCAATGACCTCGCCAGTGGCGGTCACCTGAGCCCGGAGGGTATCTCATTCCTTACCGATCTCCTGGAGCGGACTCGGCAACACTTTCTCATCTTCGAGCGAGCCTTACAAGCCGAGGACGATTTGAAGGTGGCCAAGGTCGCGCATGAGGCTGGTCGAGTAGAGATGGAGGCGATCAAGGCGAAGAAAGCCAAGCTGACCGAGTTTGATCGTCAGATTTCTGACCTTCAACGTCAAATCTCTGACCTTCGACGGCAAAGGTCGGATACTGCTTCTGAGCTGGAGAAAGACTTTGAGGCCAACAAAGGTCGGCTGACGGCCTTCGCTGCCGGTGCACGGCGTATCCAGCAACTGCAGTGTAACAAGAAGACACGGCAGGCTGAGATAATTTTGAGCGAAGCGAAGTGGCTGGAGCTGAAGGCTGCCCTTGAGACTTTCCTCCCCTCGACCCCTTAGGACTTCACCATTGTATTTGTATTTGTTCTTGTAAAGATTTTTGCTATTAATACAATGGTCGTTTTGCTCTTAATACAATGGTTGCTTTGTTATTAATACAATGGCCTTACTCCTGCATTTCCCATGTAATTGGAAAGTACTTCTTTAAAAACTTTCCATTAATCGGCAACTTATGAACTGAACCCGTCCGATCTCTTAAATGATATGCTCCCTTGCCGAGGACTTTGTGAACGATGAATGGTCCTTCCCAATTTGGCGACCACTTACCAAATCTGGGGTCTTTAATCCCAACGGGCAACACAGTTTGCCAAACCAATTCTCTTTCGCCGAACGTTTTTTGTCTTACACGCTGATTATACGCTCGCTCGGCGATTTTCTTTTGTGCTATTAACAAGTTAACTGCATCGATTCGACTTTCTTCTAAGACTTCTAATTCTTGTCGCATCGCTTGACTATATTCAATACTGTATAAATCACTCTGCTCGATTACTCGCAACGAACTTATACTCAATTCGACCGGTAACACGGCGTCGTGTCCATAGGTTAACGCGTAAGGAGTGGTTCCAGTGGCTGACCGAGGTGAAGTTCGGTATGCCCATAATGCTTCACTTAACTTCAAATGCCACAAACCAGGTTTCTCTTTTACCATTTTTTCAAGGATGCCGATCAACACTTTGTTGCTTGCCTCGGCTTGTCCGTTTGCCTGTGGGTAGTACGGCGTAGATTGCTCGAGTCGGATATTCAATCTTGCCGCGTATTCCCTAAACCTATCGGCCGTAAATATAGTACCATTATCAGTTATGATCGTTTCTGGTACGCCGAATCTGGTCACAATATTCTCCTCTACGAAGTTGCATACTTCTTTAGCCGTTAATTCGGCGTATGACCTTGCCTCGACCCACTTAGTGAAATAGTCAGTTGCTACAATTATCCATGCGTGTTTCGCTGCCCCCGATGATGGCGTAATTTTGCCAATTACATCCATTGCCCAACCCCTGAACGGCCATGGTTTAGTAACCGAGTGTAGCAATTCGGCCGGGGCTCTCTGAACGGGTCCATGAATCTGGCATGATACGCATCTCCGCGCATATTCGATGCAATCCTTTAATATATTGGGCCAAAAATAACCGTGTCGTCGGAGCAACCAACGCATCTTTCGTCCAGATTGGTGCGCTCCGCAAATTCCTTCATGTACCTCGGCCATTACTTGGGCAGCCTCGTGTGGGCCGAGGCACAATAGTAGTAAACCATCTTCGCCCTTGCGATATAATTCATTTTGATATGACACGTAATTCGTCGCGAGCACCTTCGTTCTTCGGTCGTGTTTCCCATTGGGGTTATTGAGGTACCGTAACATCGTCTTTCTCCAATCATCCGGCTCTACTTCGACGGCGCATACTTCTATGGGATCTCCTCGTTCTAACAGGGATGGGAGCGACATCACCCTTGTACGTATTACGTGCGTGCGTTGGAGAGTTTGCTGATTAATCAAAACGGGGTACGAGCGTTGACCTGTGTTCGCAATTTCCATAATTCGACTTAGTTTGCCCCCCATGAGTTGTGCTCCAGAGGCGATCTGGGCGAGTTCGTCGGCGTCAGTATTGTGGATACGTGAAATGTGTTCAAATGTGATTTGGTCGAACGACTCGGCCAGGTAAGTGGCGACCATGTGATAGGGAGCTAAAGTACAACTCATGCAACGAAACACGCCGTTCAGTTGGTTAATCACAAGTTCGGAATCTCCAAGGACGAGAACGCGGGAGGCCCGCAGATCGTGTAAAACATGGAGGCCGATAATGAGGGCTTCATATTCGGCCTGGTTATTGGTGCAGCTGAAATCTAACTTGAGAGAAAAACACCATCGGTAGTGGTCAGGCGACTGAATTGCGATGCCGACACCTGCTGAGGTCGAAGTACTGGAACCATAAAAATGCATAGTCCAATGGTTATCGCGTGTGGTGACGAAACCGATGTCGACCTCGCCCCCCTCAAGACCATAAGGGGATGGGTGTTGTGCCAGGAAGTCGGCGAGGGCTTGCCCCTTGACGGCCTTTTGGGGTACATACTGAAGGCTGAACTCGGATAAGGCGAGTGTCCATTTCCCAATTCGGCCTTTGACCATAGGCCGAGTCAGCATGTAACGAATTACGTCGGTTTGGGCGATGACCTGCGTAACTGTGGGGAGCATGTAATGCCGAAGCTTGGACGCGGCGAAAAACAACGCTAAGCAAAGTTTTTCGACAGGGGAATAATTAAGTTCTGGTGAATTCAGGTTTCGGCTAAGGTAAAAGATAGCTTGTTCGCGGCCGACGTTGTTATCTTGTGCGAGTAGGCACCCAATGGATTCAACAGCTGCCGAAATGTACAATTTAAGGGGTTTGTTACGACAAGGTGGAACGAGCACAGGTGGGGTGGAAAGGGCCACCTTGATTTGCGTAAATGCAGCTTGATGCTCTTCGCGCCATTCAAATCGGTCGGTCTCCTTCAGTTTAAGGAGTGTAGAGAATGCTTTCATTTTACCGGCCGAATTGGCGATGAAACGACGGAGGAAATTGATCTGCCCGAGTAACGACTGAAGCTGTTTCTTTGTCGTCGGCGGTGGGGCGCTAATGATGGCGCGGGCTTTATTTTCGTCGACCTCGATGCCGCGATGGTGCACCAAAAATCCTAAGAAATTACCGGCCGAAACACCGAAAGCACACTTGGCCGGGTTCATCTTGAGGTTGTTTTTGCGCATGCGAAGGAATGCTTGCCTCAGGTCGTCCAGGTGTGTTTGACGACGTCTGGATTTTACGACCACATCATCGATATAAACTTCGACGATTGTACCGATTAAGTCGTGGAAGATCATATTCATGGCTCTTTAGTATGTGGCGCCAGCATTCTTGAGGCCGAAAGGCATGACTACCCATTCGTAAGTACCAAGTGCCCCCGGGCAACGGAAAGCCGTCTTGTGGACGTCAGCTTCGGCGATGAAAATCTGGTTATAACCCTCATGACCGTCCATAAAAGATAGCAGTTCATGATTAGCTGCGGCATCAATTAATAAATCTGAGATCGGCATCGTATATTCATCCTTGGGAGTAGCCAGATTTAGATTACGGAAATCGATGCAAATGCGAAGGGCACCGTTTTTCTTTAATACAGGGACGATATTGGCCAACCATTCGACATACCGAGCGGTCCTAATAAACCCGGCCTTTAGAAGCCGAACTAATTCTTCCTTAATGCCGAGTTGCACTTCGTTTGAAAATCGGCGAGGAGGCTGTCGAAAAGGCTTACACCCCTCCTTGATGCGTAGCTCATGCTCTACAAGGTTTCGGTCGAGGCCTGGCATCTCATGATAACTCCACGCGAAACAATCTTTAAATTCGTGGAGTAGTTTACGGAGTTCGACCTTCATGGACGAGGGGAGTAACGCACTAATAAACAATGTTCGAGGATCCTCGGCCGTTCCGACGTTCACTTCCTCTAACGGGTCCTTGACTTGAGGTCGATGGTCTTCGAGTTCGGCCGGCGCAGCCTGAACTTTATCGAAAGATAGAACGGGGCCGTTATCTGCTTCGGCCAGAAATTCGATTAAATTGACGCCAGAATGTGGTTGCTTGGTAATGGCGTACCAATGGGCCAGCAGACGTTCCATTGTAGATGAAACCGCAGCCTGACGCCGTTCTTGTGTGGTGTGCTCAATCATCGGTATTGATAACCAAGTTCGCCAAGCCAAGTCTCGCCGAATCCTGTTGGACAGTCTCGGCGCCGACCTCAATCACTTTTTGTACTGAAATTCTCGTCGGCCGTCCGTCCTCGTTAAGGCCTTGGAGGGTGATGTAGCCGACGTGATCATCATAATAGCGAGCCTGAATCATGTTGGTTTCAAATGGTTGGTTATCGGCCGGGTGGACTACGACCGATTTGCCATCCCAAAAGATGAGGACTTGGTATAGTGATGAAGGAATGCAACTGGTTTGGTGGATCCAGTCGCGGCCAAGTAATGCGTTATAATCCGTCTTGGAATCAATGACAAAGAATGCCGTCATGTGTTGACGACCGGCAATGCTAACTTCCAACGGGAGCACCCCTTTGGTCTGAGATTTGTCACCAACAAAGCTGCTCATAGTGATCCCTGACGGAATGAGTTCATTATCAGAACGGCGTAAAGCCTTCATGACGGATATTGGCATAATGTTGACTGTGGCTCCACAGTCGACAAATACTTTAGAAATGGGAAATCCTTCGATGTGAGCCGTGACGTACAACGGCTTCAGGTGTTGGAGATTAACCGAGGAGGAGCGGGGAAATAGCTCGGCCAAAGCTGCCTTGAGGTTATCTCCGCTTTGGTTTTCTCGGTCGTCGTCGTTTGCGACGAAGTCTACCTGTGTGGCTTCTTCGGCAACTACGTCCCCGTCCAAGAAACTTGACTGGTGGATACTCGGTTGGAATTCAGCTGGTAAAACGTGTACCATACTAATCTCCATCTGTTCGAGGACCGAAGGGCCCATTGGGTCATGGTCGTCATCTTCTGGAGAACTATCTTCTATAGCAGTCGTCGGAAAATCCTCGATCAAACTTTTGAGTTCCTCAGTAAGAGCCGGTATCTGAGACGTGGGAACCAAATTGAGTGCGGGTGAGCCATTTCCTTCGACGATGTGGACTGCCGAAGATTTACGTTGGTCCTTTGTTACACGGGCTCGTTCTTCATATGCAATACGGGCGTTCCTCGTGTCCAGATAAGTATCCAATCGTGCTATCCGTTTTTCCTCGTCGGCCGTGAGGCCGAAAAGCGATACGGCCGAGAAGACTTCGAAATGATAGCGTAAATGCTGAAGGTCTTCGAGCGAAAAGGGTAATTCGGCGGCGTCGATATCTGTATAAGGATCGACCTCAAAACCAAGGACCCGAGCCTCCCGTATATGTTGAAACCTAGCCTTAATGGCCGGGTCAGAAGTTTTCTGGATAATTTGCTCGGCATCAGGGCAAGTTAGCGCTAAGTCGAGGGCTTCCTGACATGCCTTGGGGAGTCCGTATAAGTCATTTGCGGAGTATTTCTTATGGAATTCTCGCATGTATTCCATGGATGCACCGAGGAATGGAGGGTGTAAGTTGCGCCGTATTTTGATAAACGGCTCGCGCGGTGGTGATGGAGAAAGTTTCCTTTCGGCCTCTTGTGTAAAGTACTCTAGATGAGCTCTCGTTTCCCCAGGCCAGAGAAGGATCTTAATACGTTTCTCAGCCTCCTCAATGGTGGTTTCGAAATCAGCATCCGCTACTTTCTTCCCTTTGGCTAACTCGGTCATGATAGTCGGGGTTGGCCGTTCGCTACTATCTTCCACGGCCTTTTTTGGTTGCCATTGATTGGCCGGGCTGGCCTGCGCTTCTCGTCGCCGAGCCATGCAATCTATCCGTTGACGACGACGTTTTTGGGATTTGGACAGTGCCGTATACAAACCAGTCGGAGAATTGTAACTGTACCAGCGTTGATCTGATGTCCTTGGTGGTTTGAAAGTTTTGCGATCGGCTGGTAATCCCGAACTGTTGGCATTGCGCGAGTAATAATCCTCATTATAGAAAGGTGCATCGAAATCAAGACGCCGCCTGACCGAGGTCTGGTCTTTCGGCTGTACTTGTGGGCCGAGTCGTTCAAACACTTGACGTCGTGGACCTAATCCCTTTGATGATGTTGTAGGGGCCATGGGTGGTGTTGAAGATTTCTTCCCAGGTTCGACTGGTGTTTTACAATGGTCACATAACACCTTCGACCCACAAGTTCCGTCGGATTTTGACCTTGTCATCGGTTCATCGGCGGGTTGCGCCGATTGTTCCGTTGGTGGTGCATTTGAAAAGATATCAAGCTTTAGTCTTGTTTGACCATTTTGTCGACGGATATGCTGCACCGGGACATATTCGGCCTTCCCTTTGTTTTTGGGAAGGTGAGCATCCACCATACCAATCGTTGTTGAAGGGAAAGGATTAACGTCGACCGCCATCTTTTCCGGAAATTTCAACTTTCCTTTTTCAATCCAGCTTTGAATTGTGTCCCGGAACACAATACAATTATTGGTTGCATGCTTATTAGAATTATGATATTTGCAGTATATCTTTCCTTTTAATTCATCGGCCTTAGGGATAGTATGCCCCGGCCGAAGCTTGATGATTTTTGCTGCCAATAATTGATCGAAAATTGCGTCAGCTTTGGTGATATCAAAAGTGTATACTTTTGATGACTTAGCCGTTTCCTCGGCGGTCAAACGTGTTTTGGCGTCTTTGGTATTTACTTGCGCCAAAGCCTTGCAAACATAGGGTTTGTCTATTATTATCTCGGCTGCATCCACACTAGCGTACTGAGGGTCTTCACTTTCGGCCGATGCATAGCTCACCGTGGGGTTCTTATACAACGTCCCCCGGGATGGTGACTTTGATATCTTCTCTTCTCGGAGCAGATACTCATATTGTTCGACGTGTTGAGCAAGTTCGTACATATCTCGAATATTTGCCCCCAGAAACTTCTTTTTGTATTCCACGTCTAATCCGTTGAGGGCGATCCTGACGAATTCTACTTCGGGGAGTGGCACTCGGCACCAATTCCTGGCCGATTTAAACCTTGTTAGGTATTCCATTGGAGATTCATCAGATGCTTGAGCCATCCTGGCCAAGGATGATACGGACATCTCCATCCCTGGCCGATAAAATTGTTCATGGAACTTTTCGACCAACTCTTCCCAACTCTGCACGGAGTTGGGTGGAAGATTAATGTACCAGGCGAAAGCTGAGTCTGTCAGTGAAAAGTTAAACAGTCGTAGTTTGTAGAAATCACTATTGACGTCCCCACACTGCGCTGTGAACCGAGCCACATGTTCTAGTGAGGATAATGATGATTCCCCGGCGAAGAGGCTGAAATCGGGGATCTTAAATCCTCGTGGGTATTCAAACCTTTCCACATAAGCTGGGTACGGGTGAATGAATTTTGGAAACTTCGGCCCTTTTTTTAGGGCCGAATCAATCATTCTCTGGACTTCGGTCACGTTTATGGAAGCGACTTCTTCTCCCTGGCTTGGTCCCTCGGCTCTATTTCCTGGTCCTCTTCTTTCTAAGGGGACTAGTTGTGGCCGAGCGGACCCTCTCTCGGCTGGTATGGGCACATTCGTCGGGAGCTGCCGCGGTTGGCCGACCTGGCCATCTTCGAAAGCTTTACTGACTAGTAGTTCAAGCATTCTGGTCTGTGTATCGCTATTACTACGTATTGCGTCTAGCAAATCATTCATCTTCTGACCAATCGACTGCTCGACCTGACGATATTGTTCATCCAGTCGTCTCCGAAGGAATGTCCTAGTTGGTGGATCGGAACCTTCTCCACCATCGTCATCACAATCTTCTACAATCTCTTCCATGAACATTCCAGCTGTTTGATTCAGGACTGTGGGGTTGTAAGGTTGTCCGCTGAGACAGACTTCATTCTCTCGGCGTGTTATACTAGTGGCCTCGGGCGGCGCAATTATGATCGGATTTTTTGTAGAATGCAAATCCTGCCCAAGGCCTTGCACTGGCAAGTCAGTTGTTGACTTTCCCATGGTTGTTTTCTGCTTCGTAGACCGTGTCTCAATGGTCATGAACTCCGAAGGTTTAGCACAATGGTCCCACTGGGCGTGCCAAAATGTTGACCCTAAAAATTACAAAACCTACGTGGCGCGCAGGCCGAGTAACTAATAAGCTAACTACGTCCTTCGGTCGAATGCAGGGCGTGCCAACTCGTCGGCCGAGCCTGGCCGAGGAGTAAAATTTGTTGATGTAGCTTTGAGCGCGTTGCTGACTTCTTTAACTTGCGATTGCGACCGAGGAAGGAACACTCTCGGTCTCTGGGTTCTACAGCCTGAAGACAAGGCTGCTAATTCTGCGGAGTTCACAAATCGTCCGAGCCCGATTCGGTCACTGTGATTATATTCGTGAGAGTATAAGCACGTCGAATCGAGACCAAGGTGTATGGGCACAGGTACTCGAACGTGATATATGTCTTGATGGTAAACGTAGTTCGGCCGTCGGAATGCCGAACCCTGAAACTCACCTGTGAGTATCCAATCATAAAACCACTCGGCGACCAGTACGCCGAGCAATGTGATTCGTAACACCTAACTATGCCGAGAAAGCTTAGCAAGGTGACCTCTGCCAACAAAGGTTCGAAAACCTTTCTCGACCGAGACTTGGATAGATAATCGGTCGACCTCGACGCAGTGCTGTTTATCCAAACTGAAGATGCTTCTCGGTCGGCTGATTCTGCGGCAGCAGTGCTGTTTATCTAAACTGAAGGTGTTCGCCGGGCGCTTCCACAGTGCTGTTTATCCAAACTGAAGGTGTGTCGGCAGAAAAAGAAAAGGAAAAATCTCAAGATGTTGAGAGGTTTTGCGCAGGGCAATTGCATGCTGATTTTAAGGTCCTTTTCTGTTGCATGATTTCTTGTATTTATAGTGCCCCATTCCCTGAAACTGACTCCGATTTGGATTGGGAGTCCTTGTCCCAATTCGCCTCTTCCTCGAACAAACCTACTCCTACTGGGATTCTGAATTTTCCTTTTTTCGGGACTTCATTCCTTGCTGGTCGAGAATCCTAGTTGCACCAGGACTTCCTCGACCTTTCTATTTATCTGGACTACTTCTGATAGGATTTGGCCGACCCTACCAGCTGGCCCGGGCCTTATTATTCGGCCCATATTACTTGTTATCACCTTGGGCCGAGCGCATCCTGCTACTCGGCCCAGCAATAATATTTTGGGTCCAAACACCATGACACAAAAAAAAAAAAAATTATGAAGCAGTTGCTGCGCCAAATTCCAGAATCAGTATTGAAATTCTAGTGATTTCTTGCCTTCAAGTCCAACCCTAGTAGTGTGCAGAATATCCTACCAATCCTTCTTCCCATATGTTTTATACGTCAAACCTCCTTTTGAATTACTGCTTACATATGATGAAAAAATGTCCGGTGTGAAAGGACCCAGTAATCATGATTCCTTTGCATTTTCTTGCTTTGTTGTTTCCTTGATACTAGGACTAAGAATATAAGTTATTTTCAAATTTGTAAGCCAAGTTGTGCTTACTGCTAATATCCACTTTTGAATATCTGCAACCTATGCTAAGGGAAGATATACAGAAGGTAATTTTTTCTTCAGCTCTATGTTACTTTTATACTTTATTCATTTTTCCATACATCTCTAAGTATTGTAAATTCTGCAGATATGGAATGGAGTACTGAAGCCCCAAGCCCATAAAAGTACCCCCCCTTGAGCGAATTTTTTAATATGAGATCTCTTATATTCTTCTCTTTGGTCATGTTTGCTTTGTATAATGTTCTTATTAGTTAAGTCCTATTGCCCCTAGCAGAGGCGGATCCATTCATGGACCAGGGTGGTCCCAGGACCACCCGAGGGCCTAGAGTTATGCGGAGGGGAAATATGCAGCGGTGACTATATGCGCAGACTGCATATGGAAAAGGAAGAAGAAGGTTGTTTTCTTGTTAAACTGAATCAGCCAAAACGCTCCGTTTGAGCCCAATACAATTAAAATGAACATGTGAGCCCACTTCCCATTTTAATATTTTATATAGGACACCCTAATCAATAATCCCAATGCCCAATCCCTTTTTCGTCTCTCCCCAGTTTCTTTTTTCATTCTAAACTTCTAACCCCATCTGACCAAGCCACCACCTGTCCACCTCTCTCCTCTCAACCACCACTTCATTTCTTAATTTTACTCTTGTTATTTTATTAGTGTCCTAATTTCTAAATTTAAATAAGTTTTCTAATTTTAGTCCAAAATAGAATGCTATTAAATTGATGTGTTAGATTCCTAATAGATACTAGTTAGTGCTTGGATTTTAATTTATGATTTTCTTATATTGATTTGATCATGTGATGCTTCATTTCTATTTATAATACATATATATATATATATATATATATATGTTTTGTTTTTGAGCAAATATACATATGATTTTAGCTCCATTAATTGATATGAATTTTTATTTTTATAATTGAATGTGTAGAAATTAAGAACATGGAACGATATAATACATGAAAATCATACTCGATTAGTTTAAACAATGTTATTTCAAATAGTACAACACCAATTTTGATGGGTTCAATCCGATTTCAGATAGTTCAACTCGGGAAGAGATCCGGTCTGGATCGCTCCCATCAAAGGCCTAGGATCAAGTGTTCTGAGCCATTAAAATTTAATCTAACGGCTACAATTATTATAATTTTTAGAGGAGCCCCCCTGTTTTTAGCCGTTTGATCAAATTTCAATGCCCCGAATCATTTGATCTTGGGCCTTTGATGGGAGAGATCCGGACTCTTCTTGTTCAACTCCAATACTGGGACCACCCAATGATAAAAGTCTGGATCCGCCACTGGGCCCTGGTACTTCATTTTTTGATATGAGGGTGGAAGTAGTTGCTTTGCCCAGTTACGAAGAGAAGGAGGAGAAGTTTAAGGAGGAGGTAACCCATTTACTATCTGACGTCAAGTGGCACAACGGTAGCTTCTGGGTTAAAAATCCAATGGGTGTAAAAATAAATCCACATATTAAATTGGGTTTATGGGGGTATATTAGGTATTAAATTTGGGTTTAAAGAGATATTAATAGTTTAGTTAAAAATCAAATGGGTGCAAAGAGTAAGTTGGATATATAAATAGGTTAGATGAGTTTAAATAAAATTTCTCTTATTATTATTATGCAAAAGAAAGAGTAGAAGTTCCACCATTAATCGCATCGGTACCGTTCTCGCATGACCACTCATGCAATTAATAGGTGTGCTTTTGTTTTTGTTTTTGTTTTTTTTTTTTTTTTTGCTATTCTTTTTTATGCAAAAGCCATTGAGCTAATTAAAATGAAGTTATTTGATATAATTAGTGATTTATTTTGTGAGAAGGTCTTTTTACTTTATTCAACAAACGATAATTCCATAAAGAAAAACATTCATCCATCTGCTCGGTAGGTCAAGGCATTTACAATCTTGATAGAAAAACAAGAAAGAGTGTATAATCGCTTTATCAGGTGATGAATTTGTACATCTTTATTTTTTTTGTGGCCAAGTACTCTTGATTTCTCGCACAAAAGATTCACACAATTTGAATGAGGAATACGTACATCTTTAGTAGCTAATGACTCTTGATTTCTCGTACAAAGATTGACAGGAAAATGATTTCCGCACAAAAATAAATCAATCGTTTACTTCTCAAGTGCAGTTTGTTTAAATCAGTTCTTTTTTTCTTCAAGAAAAAGATTTATATATCTCAATTAGGGAAGAATATAGCAGTACAGTAGACCAAGTTTTCAAGTTTTAATTGATTTCATATCAAGAAATGATTTCTCATGTTTATTTAAACAGAAGAATGCCAAGCCTTTTATTTTATCGAACATCAAAGAATACAAACAATACGAAAGAAGTGAACATAATTTCTTGTATCTGACTCAATACTATATAAATACACAACTTGAAGGTTTCTCAGCTTAGCTGAACATGGAAGTTGCTTATCTCCTCTGGAAGTTAAGGTACTTGATGCCGTAGGCAAAGACGAAGAAGAAGAGAAGGACCCAACCAATATGAGCAAACACCACGGGGATTAAAAAGTCGTAGTCATAACCAAAGTTATCTTTAATGAACACATCCACTGTCACGTTTCCCTGAGAAGTTACAATCGGATCCTTGTTGTCGCCAACTTGAGACGCGAAGATGCCATAGATTGACCAAGCAATTGGAGACCCCCAGTAGTACCACCTCCACCACACCGGAATTAGCTGCAAGATAAAGCATGAGTTGTTATGATCGCAATGATAGAGAAAATTTCTTGTTGAACAAGCTAAGTTTGGTGAAATTCATCGAGTAACCTAATTGGGGTTTTAACAATTGAATCCCTACTCTTTCATCACTTTCGTGTCATACAGTCCCAATAAGAAAAGTAACTGAGAGTTTCAAATGACATACCGGCCTGGAAATGAGGAAACCAGAGAACAAGTTCCAGAAGCTCGTGAAGAAGGAGGAAACGATTGCAGCAATTTGATGGCCAGGAGTTAGTGCAACCATCATCATTCCGTACATGGACATGTAGGTAAAGCACATGAATATGAAGTAGTAGAAGTACAAAAACTTCTCCACCGTCCAAACATACCCGATCATAGAATACAGAAGGCATGAATACATAAAGGTTTGGATTGCAACGTAAATTGTCTCAATAGCAACCTGCACCAGCACCAAAAACAGGAATCAATTCCAGCTACATCTTAGTTTAATAAAAAGCTTGGAAACACATATCTTATAAAACTTCCAATTTCTTACCTGAGCAAATGCATAAGGTAACTCTGAATACATCCCTGCTGCTCTTTCACGGTAGAAAACTGTTCTCTCAATCGCAACCACAGATTGCACAGCATTAGCATTGCTTGCTCCAAGGAAAAGAACAGCGGAATAGGTAGCTCCCAAAAGATTTATCAGGTCTTGTTGTTTGTGTCTGTTCACAAGATAACAGTTATACAATATTGTATAAGTGACAAAACACATCTTGATTGGAGAAAACACGCAATTGAGTCACAAATTTAGAGGGAAGAATATGTAGCTGATTATAAAGTTCTAAAAATTACATGGAGTCTCCTTTGCCCCAGAAGATAACACCAAATAGTATGCCAATGCCAGCTGTCATGAAAAACCTAATGGCATTGTATCTCGAGTTCCTCCAGTACGACCAGTGTTGTTTCCAAAAGCAAGCATGGCATTGAGTTATGAAACTTTGTGAGTATTGGGTGGGAAAGTAAAGGTCACTAGAACCAGGTTGTGGTGTGCTCAGTTCCTCGATAAGTTCCTGATTTTGTCTGAACAGGTGAAGAAAAGAAATGTAAGGATCTAATTTTAACAAACAGAAAGGGAACAAAATTAATACTACACATGTTTTTTACCTATAGAGGTCAGAATTTGCAAAAATTTCTGCGAAGTCAACATTGTTTTGAGCCTCAACTGCAGCTGAGCTGACCTCTAACATCCAAGTAGCAGGATTGTAGCCTTCTTTAATCTTGGGAACTCCAGGAATTGCCTGCAAGAAGGTTTTCGATATTATCCAAACTTTTTAACTCTAAACTCATCAATATATAGAAACTATTACTGCTTAATAGATCATACAGTTCTATTGAAATAGAGAATTGAACCTTCAAGTCCGACGAATGGTGATAGAATTAAGTCAGGTCTAAATAAGCTAGGTAAAGTATAAACTTACCTCGAAATATTCAACAAGCTTGTGGGACTGGGGACCTAGAGGTCCAGCATAAATCACTTGTCCTCCTCTTTTCATTAAGAACAACTGCAACGTGAAACACAGTTGAGATGAAATTTGGCACAGGAAATAGTGAACAATGTTGCAGATTTAATGGATCTGGAATCAAATTATACCTCATCAAAAGCTTCAAAAATGTCAATGCTAGGCTGGTGAATAGTGCAAACAACAGTTCGCCCGGTATCCACAGTATTTCTTACAGTACGCATAACAATAGCAGCTGCTCTAGCATCAAGACCTGATGTCGGCTCATCCATGAAGATGATGGAAGGGTTGGCAACCAATTCTACAGCAATGGTAAGCCTCTTTCTCTGCTCAGTTGAAAGTCCATCAACTCCAGGAAGTCCAACTAAAGCATTTCTCAACGGGTTAAGTTCGACCAAATCCATAACCTCATCAACAAACATCTGCAGAAAGGAATCAATCAGAGTTAACTCATCATGTTTTTTTGTTCATGACACAACTGTTTGTAGGTTAGTAAAAACAAAGATCTACAGATATTAAGTTGCATATAACCCCGAAAATTAAATGTTATAATTAATCATTAAAAGTATTTAGGCATGATTAAATAAACAACATGCCTTTCGTGTAGACTTTGTAACGTCCTGGGCAAGACGCAGCCAAGCAGAGTATAAGAGAGATTCATAAACAGTCACATATGGTGAATGAATGTCGTTTTGTTCACAATAACCGCTGACCCGAGCAAATGTGGCTTGGTTCTTTGGGTATCCAGAGATGCTAATGCTTCCTTCAATGTATCCGCCAGTCTTTCTTCCAGCTAAGACATCCATCAAGGTAGTTTTTCCAGCACCACTAACACCAACTAATGCAGTCAGGATACCTGGCCTGAATGCACCGCTAACATCTCGAAGTAGTTGCAGTCGAGTCTCTTCAATCCCTTGGGTTTTCATTTCCTGATAACAACACAATATTATTACCACCCAGAATCATACTTGACACATGCTAGACATGTATTTGTAATTCTGTTAACTTCTCTGTCGATAAATATAGGACGGATTTAAAATCAGTGCAAGAAAAAGAAAAAAATGACTTACCAGAGGCATATCGACATAGTAGTTGACATGGTTGAAAGCTAGTGAAAGGGGCTGGAAGGGCAGAACCATTCCTCGTTTCACTTGATCATTTGAACTACTTCCTTGAGCATTTTGCACTTGCATATCAATACCTGCAATTGTCATGTCGCAGAATCAGTAAAAACGTTGCAGAATCAGTAAAAACATTGAAGTGAGGATTGACTAGAAATAGCAATTTGAACCTTCTGAATTGGATGTCAATCGTGGCTTACTATCGGTTTCAGAGCCATTATCATCGATCAGAGTTTTGGTACCGCCAAGAGCTAAAAGGGAGTCAAGAAAACAAATCAATACTTGAATCCTTACCATGAAAATAGCTGAATGACAAATGCAACTGATTACTTACGATTTAAGAAGGTCAGTGCTCCAATGAAAAGAACATTAAAAAGAACCGAAAACCCGATGAGTGCTCCAATACAAATCCAATACCAATATTCTTCTGTAAACAGGCCTCTTTCCCTCAGAATGGTCTGTCCGACAGTGGGCATACGGCCGTTAGGGAGAGGCTGCGCCATGGAAAACAAAATGGAGTTTTGTTAACATTAAGCAGTTGAACCTGAGTATAAGCAAACTGAGATTTAAGAGAACATACAGCGCTCCATCTTTTATCGAGATATTCGTTGATAGCAATTGCATTTTGTCCATACATCATAGGTGATGAATAGAACCCCCATATCATCCACGGCTTAATATCATCTACACACGAGAAATAAGTGTGCATTTAACATATTGACATATATGAAATCGTCTAGCAGTCAAATCGATATAAGCTGCAGATTGTGTACTTTGAAAGTAAATACTTTGACAGTGAACAAAGAAGGATTCTAACCTCTAGCAACAATATAACCTCCGAGAATAAAAACCAATAGCAGTGTAAATGAACCAATTGTGTTTGCAACAACTTCTGTTCTTCCAAGTGCAGCGATGAAACGGAACATGGAGACTGCCATCTGATGTATACCAAAGAAAGCCAAGAACTGTTTGAAGAACCTGCACATATTGGATGTAGGTAAGACTGACGAACTTTTTAAACTTCTGAGAGCAATACAAGTGATAAAATAAAACTTACCTACTGGCAGCAGGTGCAAATCCTATGGTGTAATATGTTAAAGCTATCCATATAAAAGATTCCATAAATGAAATGGGAATTCTGGTTAGCCAAATGGGCAACCCAAAAGCCCACCCCGGGTAGAACAAGGCATCCCTCTGTTTAAAGAACACCGGAAGCCTGAAAACTGTCATTGAAAGTTCTGCCACTCCATTAAACATGACATTGATGAGACTGAAAAACAGCGCTCCCCAAAACCTTGCCGAATCCTCTTCTTTCCCATGTTTCATTTCAGTTCTTAAAAATACCGTGAAAGCAATTGTTGCCATGATGGTTATCTGCGTAGTTTTGAATATGTATACGAAAGAGTTACGCTGCATCAGCAGCCATTCCCTTTGTAGGCATGCTTTGAAGAGCTCCATATTAGATATTCCGTACTTTTCCTTCACCAAGGCAGCAGGATGGGCTGATCTTTTATCATATGGAACTCTCAGTTCTTCCACAAGCTGTTGACCAATATGAAAAGAGCTGAAAGCGTTTACAAAATCTGGCACCGAGATATAGCTATAAGGTTGGTTCTTCCGATACCAGTATTGTTCTTGGTCCTTCTTTGAGGTCACTTCTTGCAAGAAGTCTGCAACACCTTTTCTGTCAGGGCATCTGAACCCCATATATTCGAAGAATTCAAGCACGTTCTCACGCGGGCCTTGGTACACAATCTGACCCTCAGAAATAAGAATAATATCATCAAAAAGATCATATGTCTCAGGCGCAGGCTGCAAGAGAGAGATGACCATCGTCACATCCATAATATGAACCATCTGCCTCATGAACTTGGTAATCTGAAAGGTTGTGGAACTGTCCAACCCCGTCGAGATTTCATCCATGAAAAATGCTTTCGCTGGTCCAGCCAACATTTCTCCTGCACATTCAATTATCATTGTAAGTGTACTTGATTATTCAAACCCCTAATTGTAGTTATAATATGTAATTTGACATATAGTAATGTACCGGTTGTTACACGCTTCTTTTGCCCACCAGAGATACCCCTTCTCATATCATCACCCACCATTATATCAGCACATATATCTAATCCAAGTATCTGTCAGAAGAATAGAACATTAATAATTTAAAACTACGCAAAAAGATATCAATGATACAGCGTTATGAATGGACTTACGAACCTTGAGAACATAATCTGTGATCAAGCTAGTTTCGGTGCCTGCCATAGATGTGGCTTTCATGAATGCATCGATTTCAGGATCAGGTTTGATACCTGCATCTTTCTCCCTTCTAGACATCTCTACTAGCATATCATACCTTGTTCCAACTCCAAGGCAACGTCCAGAGAAATCCAGTGTTTCGCGAACTGTCATCTCACCATAATGGAGATCATGCTGACTGATATAAGCAGAGGTTCTCTGAGGCACAAATTCTTGGAATTCATGGCCACAGTAGGTCACTTTCCCGGTTACCTGTTAAAACCCCAACTTGTCAACACATATGAAAAAAGTAAACATGAATGCAGGTTAATAATGTTGAAATAAACTGATCAAAGGGGACAGGATGACAAACCCTTAGATCCCTATCAAGTTTTCCAGCAAGTGCTTTCAGTAGCGTTGTTTTCCCTGATGAGGGAGGTCCAAGAAGCAGTGTCATCCTGAAAATCATACAAAACAAGTGCATGGACGGAGTTCAGAAACAAAACTAACTTACATGAGTAGGCTTCCATATTCATTTCATAGGAAAAGTGAGTTTGTATTGTCCCTTAAAGACGTTAGATACGTAAATACATGAGCGTACCTTGATGGTTTAACAATACCGCTCACATCTTGGAGTATCTTGACGACTCTTTTGTTCGATTTTGAGAGTCCAATCAATCCAATTAGTCCCTGCTCACAGGTATTAAAATTTAGAAATCTAAGATCCACTAGGGAGCTACTAGATTAAGAAGTAAAATTTGGTATTAGGAGATGTCGAAACAATACCTCAATTTGGTTCAAGGTAGAATTCAGCAAGGTTGGAAGAGCTCTGGTGCCAACATATGCATCTCCCTCTATTGATAAATTCTCAAATCTAACCTCAACCTTAGGAATGTCGATACCGACCCTGTTTCCGCATCAAAAGACAAAATTTACAATCTAATCCAAATCATACGTGATTTGCAAGCAAACAAAGAAAAAACTCCGTCTTTGAATAGTAAGTTTTATGTTTTATGATTTCAAAGATTTTAAACTTCACCTCCCCTGAAGTCAATAGTTGTAACTAGCCTATTATAAAATCAGACTCAATTCCTAATGGAATTTTCGTCCCACAACTTCCATGCAACCAAAGAAACCCTAAAGTTTCAAGGTCGAAAAATTTTCTTTTTCGTCCTGCTTTCTCATCAACCAAACAATCTATGCACAAGAGAAGGAGAGACAACACAAACCTGTCGTTTCGAGCCCTGAGCCTCTTCAAGAACCTTTCATTATCATCCTCAACAACCTTAAGTATGCTCTCCATCAACTGCTTCTTGTCTTGTACCCCAAGTTTCGCAACATCAACTTCTTCAGTCACATACCTCCCATTGCTCATGGCCTGTCTCAACATTCCCTTCCTCATCCTATCATACGTTGGCAATCGCTCTATGGCGGCCCACTTGAGCTCCTCCTCCTCATCCACCATATGCTGCCTGCTGCTCCGCTGGAACACATCTGGAGCATTCCACATTTCTCTAACACTAGTAGACCGCCAGCTCCTCCGGCTGCTACTCCGGCTGCTACTCTGCCTAGTTAAATCATCCACCCCCAATGGTGGTGACGCCATTTTTATGGCCCAAAACCAATCCAATCACTCACAACAACTCAAATATTTCTGATAATTTGCTGGGAAGCGATTGGACTTGATTAATGTCCCTGGAATTCGGGGCACGCTAAAGTTGAAAGAATAGTGATCAACTATGTAATCCTAACCCTTGAGTGTGATTTTCTTTCGTCTTTCAAAAATTCTTCAACACCTTTTGGCCGAAGAATTATGAACACATGTGAGAAAAGAGGGAGAGATATATAGAGTACAAAAATTTCTTCACAGCAAATTCTGGTTGAAAAATCTAATGGGAATTTGTCAGCAAAAATAAAATAAAAAAGTTAGAAATCAACTGAGGCTACTTTGAATTTTCCTGCGTTTTTTTTTTCTACGCAATTTACTACTATTAGTACTTGTGTTGCTGGGGATTTCTTTGTGAGTACTAGAATTTTTAATAACTTTCTCAGAAGCTGACCGCCCCTTATTCTAGATGGTCATATTCTTATGTGGGCGAATAATTCAACACACGTGAAATTTATGAACTGGAGAAAATTCCAATATTCTCAATTTTCTCATTTTCCCATCTTCGAAACTTCGTAGGCTTTTCATATTATTGTTGAGACTATTTAGGGTCAGTATTTGGTATTGTTTATGAAAATGCTATAAGTGTCTTTTGATAACAAAAAATACTTCTAATTACGTTTGTAGAAAAAAAAACATAAAGTGCTTATTGGTTGTAACTCTGCTTCTAACTATGTTTTTGCCTTTAATAGAAAATTGTTTCTGGGTTAAATTAAAAATTTTAGGTTTTAATGCAAGGGTATGATCTTATAAGTTGTAACTCTGATTTTTGGAAACTAACTATTGAAGCAGCAGTTTCAAGTTATTTTTCTCTAAAGCACTTTGGATTTTCTATAAACCTATCTGTTTGTAATAAAAGTTTGTAATAAAAGTACTTCTATTATAATCGCTTATGAAGAAAATTGCTTCTTATAAAGGATGTCCCAAATAGCCCTTAACTATGCTCATAAATTGGTATGAGCACCATTTAAAATTGGTTTAACTTCAAAGTAAAAAGTTCTATTTGAACTAGATAATGAGACTCTTCAAATGGCAGTGCGGTGACACCTAACTTGCATTGCATAATTGCACTGTTGACATCTCATTGCCACTGCACTAACACTTGTGTATCTCGAAATTCAAATAGTGTGTTGAATTTGGCATGTGTGACTGTTTTTTCTTCATTACAGTTTTCTTCACGTAGATTTATCCGCATAAACTTTGTTCAAAGTGATTTATGTTTAACATGACAGCTTCGACGTATGTTTTGACCTTTTTTTTAATGAAATCCCCATGATTAAAGTGAATAGCTGTTAGAGATTACGAAATAATTAGTCCAACTATAAAAATATTAAATTTTAGGATGTGCCCTCGACAATTTGGTGCATAGATAGTTGTATTAGCACAATCATGACCTAAGACGGAGGGTTACTTTGCAACTAAGCGAGTTTATTTGAGGTTTTAATAGAACCCTTCTGACATTTGCATCTAACTTTCTTTCAGCAAATCAATACTATTATATTTGTGACTTTTGTAAATGTTTAGGAAATTCAGTTATCAACAAGTAAAGAGAAGTTGTAATATTTTCCTTTAGTATAATTATTACTATCGATGTTACTGGTTTATAGGGAAATTAGTACAAACACCAACTGAATCATTAGGGGTGACCAAAACTATAAATCTCGCCAGTTTACCATCCAGACTCTAGTTTTAGTGTAGATGTGCTGTATCTGTAATTCCATTAAAAATTCATCATGTGTTATGCACATGACCATTTTTTCAGGCGTCGATTCAAGGTAGAAACTCCGTTAACTACAACTTTGTCTTTGAGGAGAAGAAAAATTGTCCCATGAGTTTTTTTACTTATTATTGTTACAAATGATATTACTACTATAACTTGCACTAAGGGAGGGTTGAGGATTTGAACTTGAGACACAATATGTAATACCCTGAAATTTTAAAAATATGAAAATGTGGAGAAAAATCGAAAATAAAGCGATGTACGGTCATGAAAAATTGAATTGAGATTTTATATTATTTTTCGGGAATTTATATTAATTTATTTGAATTTAGATTTTAATTAAAACTAGTTATGAAGAGTGAAGTTTAGAAATTAATTATTTAAAATCTGTAGACTATTCAAGGTTACAATTTATATTTTTAATAGAACTCGATCTCACAAACGCATAGGCGTAAACCTTTCGCAAAACAGAGTTATAACGAAAAAGTTATTAACATTTAAAGTTAGGGACATTTTTGTAGTTCTAACTTGAACTAGAAGGCTCCAGAAAATCTGTAGAAATTGGAGTGCCACGTGGGTGGCTGAGATGAAAAGGAAAGGAGAGAAAGGAGAGGGGGGGGGGAATTAGTCTGCCCAATCAGAAGAGGAGGAAAGGAGGGAAAGGAGAGAGGGGAGAGAAGGAGGGAACCGGGTTCCCTTCGACCCGAGTAACCCAACCCGGAGGCATCCATGATTTCCGATGCAATCCATGGTGTTTTCCGGCGAGTTGACGCCACTCACCACCGGGAAAACATTTCCCATCGACACCTCTACCATTTCCACCCCAAAAATGAGAAGAATTGGCCTTGAATTGGTGAAACCCGCACCGGTGGGTGTGGTGGTACCTTGTCGAAGAACCACGAATTCTGAAACAATTTCTTTCAATTTCCACCACCAAAACCTCCTCTTAAGCCCAGGAACAAAGCCCAAACAAGTTTGGGGCCGTCGGAGTTATTATGGAGTCGAATCGAGGACACCCAAATTCTAGGGTTCTGGCGGAATTGAGTGAAATTGGGGCTTTTCCTGGCCGAATTGGACTTCGGCCCAGGTATGAAAGTTGTTCCTCTCATTGAATCTACTTGCCTGTAAAATTTGGTATTTTTTTTTTTAAATAGTTGAATTTTCCAGCAACTCGGGACGGTTGATAGCCATGTGCGGCAGCGCATGGCCAGTGAGCCAATGCCATCTTTTTACGCTAATTTCGATGTTCTGAATCCATATTTAATATACATTTGGTGTGATTCACTTGTTTGAACCTAGTTAGTGATTGTGAGTCACTTAAATATTTTTTGAAAATGAGTTAGGAAATGGAATGGTGAACTACAAAAGGTTTGATCTCGTTCAAGGGTACGTAGGCAGTCTAACGGGGGTTAGATGCGGCCTTAAAACTGAGATTAATCTTTCGTTGAAATTTGTCTAAGAAGAGTAATTGGGTGATTAATTTACAAAATTTACCTTATGTTCTTGGTAAATGAGTTGGGTTATAGATTTTGTGAGTAACTCATAATTGGATAATAAAGAATTAACCTTTCGTTGAGAAGTTGATTTAATAGAAGAAATATGGAGATTTAATCGGTAATCTACACATATGCTTTGGTAATTAAAATATGATTATAGTGTTATGAGGAATTAAGGAATTTAAGTAAAAAAAAAATCATGATTAATAGCAACTAAATAAAACGAAGTTTAGTTTGGGCCTATCACCGATATTATTTCCCAAAATAAATATTTTGGGATGGGGAGTTATACAATGAGTTAACTGAGTTCTTACATAAGTCATCAAGGGGTCTTAAGTCACAAATATACCCTTGGAAGGGTCTCATAAATTTTTGATGTAAAATCATAAAGGTGGTACATTCACACTAACTCATGAGTTTGGCTGATTAATTCTCAAAAAATTGTCATCTCAGGTGATATTTGTCAAATTTCCCCCATATATGTGTTGTACTCAGCAGGCTGCTGGATTTCTTAAATAAATATCTAAGTTTGAAAAAAAAAACAAAGTGACAAATGCCACACTTCCCTTTGGACGTTCCTTAACAGTTGGATGTGAGTGAAGAGAGTGATGGATGCTTGAATCTGATACTTCATTCTTTAGTTTGAAATTTCGTTTTGATAATTTTATTTAATTAATTGAGTAGCTGGACTCAATTATCCATGAATTTTTATGAGCTGCTTATTATAAAATATCAACTTTATTTTATGTCTATTATAATAAGTTAATTAGTGAAATCAATGTCGTACTTAATTATTTGAATTACAAACTTACAACTTTACAAATTTCAAAGCTGTATTAAGATAATGACAAGTACCTAAATCAATTTTCTAGTAATCGTTGTTTTTTGACTTTGTGAGAGTACGGTAGTTAGAGGCTACCAAGATATTCAAGGCTTCAATCAAAAGTTACTCAAAATTCTATAACGGGGGGCTTGAATAATAAGGTGTTAAAAGTCGCGGGCAAAACCGATCATGCTTTTACGTCTGACCTTTGACTTCACATGGGAAAGGATCCCGGCGGCAGATTCTCTGCCCTCTTATTACTATGTTTTTCTCATCTCTTTTAATTTGTACGGTTACGGTTAAGCCATTTCAACATTTTAGAGGATCATTGCCCATTTGGCATGACTCATGAGTAGGCCTGGCAAACGGGTCGTGTCTATCGTGTTCGTGTCGTTTTCGTGTAACACCTGTTATCTTAACGGGTCGTGTCGTGTCACACCCGTTATCTTAACGGGTCCTTAACAGGTCGTGTCACTTTACCCAACGGGTAAAGTGACCCGACCCGTTATGACCCGTTAAGAAAAAAAAATATTTTTTTAAAATTTGTACATACCACACATTGCCACATAAATATTACTTCAAAACATTAAAACATTTCTCGTTAAAGTACTATATCTACACTCGAAAATCCAAGCATATACAAACAATTTTGACGGTTTGGATCGTTGAAATTAGTTTTGGAGAATTCGTAAAACGATAGATTGACTAACACTTAGAGTTTATTTATACTTTCATTAAGTATAACATAAGATTTTGTGGTATCCACTTGTGTAAATATTTTAAATTGAAGATCGAATTCATTCATTGTATTCATATAGGGTCAAGGAGTGTAGTTATAAAAAATCATCAAAATCGGAGTTAAAATAACCGTTAAATCGTGATTTTTCGTTTATAACCGTTGAAAAGCTTTGTCCCGTTACTTGATCTCTAAATGTTTTTTTTTTGTGATTTTTTGCTGATGTGATCTCCAAGCATATACAAACAATTTTGACGGTTTGGATCGTTGAAATTAGTTTTGGAGAATTCGTAAAACGATAGATTGACTAACACTTAGAGTTTATTTATACTTTTATTAAGTATAACATAAGATTTTGTGGTATCCACTTGTGTAAATATTTTAAATTGAAGATTGAATTCATTCATTGTATTCATATAGGGTCAAGGAGTGTAGTTATAAAAAAATCATCAAAATCGGAGTTAAAATAACCGTTAAATCGTGATTTTTCGTTTATAACCGTTGAAAAGCTATGTCCCGTTACTTGATCTTTGAATGTTTTTTTTTTGTGATTTTTTGCTGATATGATCTCCAAGCATATACAAACAATTTTGATGGTTTGGATCGTTGAAATTAGTTTTGGAGAATTTGTAAAACGATAGATTGACTAACACTTAGAATTTATTTATACTTTCATTAAGTATAACATAAACTTTTGTGGTATCCACTTGTGTAAATATTTTAAATTGAAGATTGAATTCATTCATTGTATTCATATAGGGTCAAGGAGTGTAGTTATAAAAAATCATTAAAATCGGAGTTAAAATAACCGTTAAATCGTGATTTTTTGTTTATAACCGTTGAAAAGCTTTGTCCCGTTACTTGATCTCTGAATGTTTTTTTTTTTGTGATTTTTTGCTGATGTGATCTCCAAGCATATACAAACAATTTTGACGGTTTGGATCGTTGAAATTAGTTTTGGAGAATTCGTAAAACGATAGATTGACTAACACTTAGAGTTTATTTATACTTTTATTAAGTATAACATAAGATTTTGTGGTATCCACTTGTGTAAATATTTTAAATTGAAGATCGAATTCATTCATTGTATTCATATAGGGTCAAGGAGTGTAGTTATAAAAAATCATCAAAATCAGAGTTAAAATAACCGTTAAATCGTGATTTTTCGTTTATAACCGTTGAAAAGCTTTGTCCCGTTACTTGATGTTTGAATGTTTTTTTTTTGTGATTTTTCGCTGATGTGATCTCCAAGCATATACAAACAATTTTGATGGTTTGGATCATTGAAATTAGTTTTGGAGAATTCGTAAAACGATAGATTGACTAACACTTAGAGTTTATTTATACTTTCATTAAGTATAACATAAGATTTTGTGGTATCCACTTGTGTAAATATTTTAAATTGAAGATCGAATTAATTCATTGTATTCATATAGGGTCAAGGAGTGTAGTTATAAAAAATCATCAAAATCGGAGTTAAAATAACCGTTAAATCGTGATTTTTCGTTTATAACCGTTGAAAAGTTTTGTCCCGTTACTTGATCTCTGAATGTTTTTTTTTTTGTGATTTTTTGCTGATGTGATCTCCAAGCATATACAAACAATTTTGACGGTTTGGATCGTTGAAATTAGTTTTGGAGAATTCGTAAAACGATAGATTGACTAACACTTAGAGTTTATTTATACTTTTATTAAGTATAACATAAGATTTTGTGGTATCCACTTGTGTAAATATTTTAAATTGAAGATCGAATTCATTCATTGTATTCATATCGGGTCAAGGAGTGTAGTTATAAAAAATCATTAAAATCGGAGTTAAAATAACCGTTAAATCGTGATTTTTCGTTTATAACCGTTGAAAAGTTATGTCCCGTTACTTGATCTTTGAATGTTTTTTTTTTGTGATTTTTTGCTGATGTGATCTCCAAGCACATACAAACAATTTTGATGGTTTGGATCATTGAAATTAGTTTTGGAGAATTCGTAAAACGATAGATTGACTAACACTTAGAATTTATTTATACTTTCATTAAGTATAACATAAGATTTTGTGGTATCCACTTGTGTAAATATTTTAAATTGAAGATCAAATTCATTCATTGTATTCATATAGGGTCAAGGAGTGTAGTTGTAAAAAATCATCAAAATCGGAGTTAAAATAACCGTTAAATCGTGATTTTTCGTTTATAACTGTTGAAAAGTTTTGTCCCGTTACTTGATCTCTGAATGTTTTTTTTTTTGTGATTTTTTGCTGATGTGATCTCCAAGCATATACAAACAATTTTGACGGTTTGGATCGTTGAAATTAGTTTTGGAGAATTCGTAAAACGATAGATTGACTAACACTTAGAGTTTATTTATACTTTTATTAAGTATAACATAAGATTTTGTGGTATCCACTTGTGTAAATATTTTAAATTGAAGATCAAATTCATTCATTGTATTCATATAGGGTCAAGGAGTGTAGTTATAAAAAATCATCAAAATCGGAGTTAAAATAACTGTTAAATCGTGATTTTTCGTTTATAACCGTTGAAAAGCTTTGTCCCGTTACTTGATGTTTGAATGTTTTTTTTTTTGTGATTTTTTGCTGATGTGATCTCCAAGCATATACAAACAATTTTGACGGTTTTGATCGTTGAAATTAGTTTTGGAGAATTCATAAAACGATAGATTGACTAACACTTAGAGTTTATTTTGTATGTATAAATTATAATTGACTGGTTCACGGAATAGTACGTGCATCACGTGTCACGTGTGTCATTATAAAAATAGTGAGATATGTCATGACAGTCATGTGTGTGATAAAAAGTTAATAACTTTAAAAAAAAAAAAAAATTTCTCACCACTTTTATTAATTTTCATTTTTCCCTCTCTTTTTTGTTTCCTTTTCAACTTTTTCTTATCATTTTCACTTTTCCCTCCAATATCTTTCCCTAATTCCCTCACTTTTTTGTTTTATTTTCAACTTTTCTTAACATTTTCATTTTCCCTCCATTTTTTTTTTCAAAAAGGGCGGCAAGTTGGCAACGGCAAGAAATTGATTATTGAAATTTGAATGGAAAGAAATCACATCAAATTTCAATGGATGCAAAATCATGCAATGCATCATGCATATTAAATTATTAATTAATAATTATTATAGTTTTTATAAAATTTAATATATATATATATATAATTATTATAGATTGACCTAATATTTTGGGGGTATAATTATTATAGTATATATAATTATAATAATTATTATAAATTTTATAGTTAATTTAATATATATATATATATATTTATTATAATTTTTAGGGGTATAAAATTGTAAAATTAATGTGTATAATTATTACAGTATTTTTTTAGGGTTATAAAATTATAAAAATAATATTCTGCTTATCGTGTATCGTGTTACCCACGTGTATACCCGGACCAACTCGTTATCTTAACAGGTGCTTATCGGGTTACCCGATAACGACCCGATTCGTTATCGTGTCGACCCAAACACCTGTTAATTTCGTGTCGTGTCGTGTCGGGTTATCGGGTCGTGTCAGAAATTGCCATGCCTACTCATGAGATAAAAATATCTTAACGTAAGTTGTCATGGTCGAACACGCGCTCGCACACTAACATATCTGCACAATGTTTGCGCGTCGTGATGAAAGTTAAGATTACTTGTTTTGTATGTGTCATTTTCTGCAATTATCAGTACTTGTTTCTGAATGTTGTTCCAAATATTGAGAATGAATTCCACGAGAAAATTGGATTTTGCATATATTTATAAATAAATTGGGTTACTTTCTATCTGTCAATTGGTTTTATAGTGGAACTTTAACTTTGTTTATGGTATCAGAGTAGGTTATTTTACGTGTGAAACTCAACGGTCACATGTGCTTCATGTCACTTGAGTTGTGTTGTCCACGTGTTAGGCTTGAAAATTCGTCACACTTGAGAGCACGTGTTGATAATAAATCCTACATTGATAAGAAAAGGGACATTGCATGTGCTTATTAGTAAATTGAGTTACTTCCTATATTATCATATTGTTTTATCGTAAAATTTCATTTCTTTACCAAGTTTTACCAATGGATTTGGCAACCTCAACTTCTATGGTTAGAGTAAAAGGTAAAAAGTTAATACAAATGTTGTTACTGAATGGCATGGTTATATGCATTTATTTACTGTTGGCTTAAGAAAATAACAGGATTTAGAGGAAAGATTCATCCTCGTGAGCACAGATGTAGCAAACAATTATGAAGCGGATTTTCCTGCGATTTCTTACTAATGTAGACTAAATCCTTGTATGTTTATTGTACTGGATTATTTTAAATTTGATTAGCTTAACGGGTTAAGTTGAATTGGTTTGGCATGGACTAAGGGCTAGTTTGGTATTGCTGTGCTTTGAAAAAAAGCTGCTTCTGCTGTGCTGTGAGAATAAGCAGCTGTGAAATAAAGCAGCAGAGTGTTTGGTAAACTTTTTTGTAAAAGTGTTTTTGAAAAAAAAAAGTAGTATTATAGTGTTTGGTAAACTTTTATGTAAAACAGATGTGAAAAAAAACCTATTTTTCAAAGCTGGGTTTTGTAGCT
Organism: Pyrus communis; assembly: GCF_041283825.1. Lineage (NCBI taxonomy): Eukaryota > Viridiplantae > Streptophyta > Magnoliopsida > Rosales > Rosaceae > Pyrus > Pyrus communis. The sequence goes on from NC_142575.1 coordinate 12,087,312, forward strand.
TCTTGTTTTTGGCTTTTTTTTCACCCAAAACTGTGAAAAAAAGCTGAAGCTGAATGTTTACCAAACATAAAAACAGCTCCTAGCTTTTTTTGATACCACTTTTTTTCAGAATCACCTCAGTACCAAACCAGGCCTAAATAATATGAGAATAATGAAGAATTTGGTACAGTGTTAGACTAAGCTAATGACGGAAATATTTTTTGTATCTAAAATTTGTTTTTCCATTTTTTTGGTCAATATATCGATAATCTCGATCGCACCGGGGAGAGTATAAACTGTGTGTGTAGGCCTTTCGGATTTTTGGGGTATGATTTAACTGCGGCTTTTCTTGGTGGGAGCATTTTTTGCTCACTTCTGTTTCACTTTTACAAAATAAAAAATTCTCAAATTTTAAGAAATGAAAAAGATAAAAAAAAAAAAAAACAAAATTCCCAGCAAAACACATCCCTCGAGCTCGCCATGGCTATCTTCTGTATCCCCAAACTCAGCAAACCACAACCCAACGTCTCAAGAAGGCCATGGTAGGCTTTCTAACCTGAATTTTTTTTCTTATAAATCTCTACTACTATTAATCAATTTTATAATACCACTATTAACCTTAATCCAACAAATATAAAGCTTCTAATTTTTGAATCAAAAGTCCAAAACTATAATTCTATAATAATATTAGTTGACCATATTCTCCGTTTCATGCCTATATATAATATTTTTTCTTTACTTGCAGACTATTATTTTGGTTAATTTCTCATTTCTCTCTATTATATCATCTATGAAATCAAGAAGAGAAAAAGTTTTTATGTAAGGAAAAAAAAAAAAAAAAAAAAAAACACCTTTCAAATTTTCTTATGCCTTATGTTTTAACAAAGGTGTAGCTACTCAATAATACAATCTGATGGTATTCCTCTTCATTTGGAAGTGAGAGGTCTTAAGTTTGAATCTCGTGGATGGTGAATTCGATACCAAATTAGGCTATCCATTGTGTGGCTTAGCCAAACTCCCCCTCCCTTTAATGTAAAAATATCGATGTACTTGAAAAAAAAAAAAAAAACAAAACAAAGGTGTAGGCATGGATGTGCTTTTAATGTTTTATTCTCAACTATTGATATCAAATTCAATTGTAGTTAACCATGTATTCTTAGTCACCAAAAGAACGATACTATGCTTATATATGTATTATGCCCATTTCAATCTAAAGCGTACCCCTCATAACATGAATTTCTGGCTCCGTCACTAATAGCAGACAAGGAGGGAGATATATGAAGAAAGAACAAAAGAGGGAGGAAATGGGAGGAAGAGGAAGGGAGGCGATAGGAAATTTTCTTCTGAAATCGGATTGATGTAAAATATGCTTTTAGAATTAGGACGATGGAAAGAGAGGCGCGGATAGGACTAGCAATACCCGCTGGGAGCACGGGACTAGCTATACCGTGTTAGTGAGGCACGTAAGGCGAGCGAGTTGCACCTAATCTTATTTATTATTAGTCTGTGACTTACCAAACATGATATTCTAGTCCAACTTAAGTCAGTAACCCCTAAGGAGGTGTACCAAACGGGCCCTTGTACTTTGCTAATGCCTTGTCGAAACAAACACAAAAGTGTTGTTTCATATGAACACATTTAAAAAAAAAAGGCTCTCTAGGTTAAGAAAACCCTGGGAGAGCGACGAGAACTTCCCAACGGAAATTCCAGATTTTGCCTAATTTGATTGCTCTATCGCCTCATTGCAGTGAAAGACGATGGCTCTAACTGAGTCCTGTTACTTCATGGTGTGGTATAGAATCAAGAGATTCTCTGCACATCGTTATGGGTTTTATGTGAGAAGGTGGTCATGGTCAATAACCTCATCACTATGGAGGATATTATCACGAGGTTTTCTGGAAGGTTTGCGATAATAGAGGATGAACAGAAGGTGATCTTTGTTGACAAACAGAAGGCATTGGCCTTGAAGTCAAATAAGGTTTTTCTTATAGGCACGATCCTTACACAAAAGCTGGTGAACAAGGAGAACTTCAAACGACAGATGAGGAATCTATGGAGACCTAAAACTAATGTTCTTATCTTCAAACTGGAGAATGATAGGTTTGCTTTTGGATTTAACTCGAGGCAAGAGCGTTCCATGGTCGAAAGGGGAGGTCCTTGGTTGTACAATAAGCAAACTTTGTTAGTCCTAGAGAAGGCAGATGATGTTACATGCCCGACTATAGTTGCTTTGAAGTTTTCAAGAATTTTGGGTGCAAATCAAAGGGCTTTCTTTTTTCTACATGATGAGACAGATGGGCTCATTCCTAGGAAATTTGTTTGGTGAGTATGTGTTAACGGATCAAAGCCGGAAAGATAAGCAGTATGGTAGTATTTTGCGCATACATGTGAAGATTGATGTCACTAAGCCTTTGCGCTGGTGTGTGGCTATTCAACTGGAAGGACGAGTGGTGGAAGTTCACATTCGTTATGATAAGTTGCCCTTACATGTTTCCTTTGTTGGATGATGGATCACGTTGAGGAACAATGCAACAGGTTTAAGGGTGCTTATGCTGACGATTGTTCTAAACCTTATGGTAGGTGATTTCAGGATGACGTTTTGGGTAAGGAAAAAAGTATGGTCTCGGGCAAGAAGGAGGTTGGTCAATGAAGGCAACCGGGTCTGAAGTGGGTGAAGATGATGAGACTAACCGAGTCAAGGGCGTCAGAGTTAGGTCGCTAGGGAGAATTGGGTACTGCCAAGATGGTGTAGGTTTCCGACGAGATTGCGAATACAGTCGTTGTTTTTGGAAATAATCTAGCATTAAGTGTAGGCCGCCATTCTAGGGAATCTCTCTCGGATCTTAATGAAATGGCTATTGATTTTGAGATGTTGAGTGAGAACCCCTTAGCTATTATGCCATATGAAGCCCCGCATTTTAATTATGCAGGTTAATGCTTGGAAAGGGTTAACTCTTCCATTCCAGCAATCCCCTAGCCCTTTTAATGGTGTTAGGATTTTTGGTACGTCATTAACGCAAGAAATATATCACCAACCGCAAAGGATTCAAGATGGGCCCCATCTTGTAGGTCTGAGTGATGCGGCCTAGTAGTTGGGTTTGAGTTTGATGGGGAATGGAGAGTTAAGGGTCCAGAGGCATGTGGATTTAGGGAGAGCCCAGTCTGAAAGGTCTGTGTGTTCATTGGGGTCAACCCATTTGACTTAGCACCATGCATATATAGTAATGGGGAAACAGGAAGAGGTAAAAAGCACAAGGCTGGGGTGGCCTAGAGAAAGAAAAGTAGAAGCTCTAAAAGAGGAAAAAATAAATTGCCAGACCTTGGTAAGAGGACAAGTCGGGATAAAGGTTTGGAAAGAGAAGCACCGATAGCAAAGAGTGTTTCGTTAATGATGCACCAATGAGTTTAACAACGGTGGAGACTAACATGTATCATCCCCACAGAGACCAATGAGTTGCATAAGTTGGAATTGTTGGGGCCTTGGGAACCTCCGAGCAATTCATGCACTAAATAGGCTGGTCCTTGCTAAAGATCTCATGGTGATTTTTCTATGCAAAACGAAGAGCTTGAAGGAGCATATGGAAAGATTAAAATCACAGTTGAATTTTGATTGTTTGTTTTCGGTACCAAGTAAAGGTAGTTCAGGTGGTTTGGGTGCGATGTGGAAGGAGGAGGCCAATTTGTCTCTACAGTCTTACTCTGATAATCACATGGACCTTGATGTTGGAGGAGTGGGGGAGCCTAATTAGTGAAGGCTCACCTGCTTTTATGGTTTCCTTGCGGAGGTTGAAGACATAGGTCCTGGAATTTACTTGGGCAACTCCAAGCTAATTCTTCACTACCCTTTGGTGTTGCATTGGTGATTTTAATGAAGTAATTCGTGCGGATGAGCAAGAAGGTGGTAATTTGCGTTGTGAGCGACAGACGGAGGGGTTTCGTAATTGTCTCTTATGGCGTAATTTGATTGATTTGGGCTACTTGGGTAATAAGTTCGCTTGGGCTACACCATGAGGAGGAGGTATTAAAGTGATAAATATGCACTAATATGTAAGCCACATTTGCACAACATTGATAAATATTATATATTAAAAAATAAAAAAAGTATAAATTGATAAAATTGCAAAACATCAAAAAGCAAAAGAGCCCCTTTTGAAAACAATCTGAGTGAACTGTTGTTTGGCCTTACACAAAGTTATAAAAAGAATATGATACCAGATGCCTGGAATTTCAGATAATAATATTATATTAGGACATCCTTGGCCGTTAGATAAGATGTGTGCGAGCTGGAGGCACTGAATCCGACGGATTGGAAACGTATTGGAAGCTTCGACTGACTCATTTTTCACGAGGGATTATTATGAGTCCAATTTTGCTCATCATTTTTAAACGATGGTAATATTCATTATCTTATTTATCACTGTTAGATGAGTTTGAATAAGATATGTATCTATGTACTACATGTATCTTGAAACTCAAATTCATCTAAAGATGATGAAGAAGATAGTAAATACACACTATAATTTATGATGGTGAGCAAAACTAGTATTTATTACACTTTGTTTTGTTTATCATATATTTTGGAAAATAATTGTGGTGCCCACATGCCAACATCATTTTTGTCAATCAATTATAGAACGTGTAGACATGAAATTCATATAAAAAAAAGAAAAAAAAAACAAAATTATTATGTTGTAAATGAGCTGTAGATGGTAAAGTAAATTGGACTATGCTACATGGTTGGAGTATTTAAAAAAAAAAAAAAAAAAAAATTCAGCTTGAGTTTGTTGGGTTTGTATTTTAACCTTTTCAAGAGAGTTTGTAGTTTCTTTTTCAAGTATGAGTATCCCGCTTTATGCCGCTGTGGTTAATTATTGGTGTTGGAACTATAGGTATTTCTATTTGTTGGTTTGCACGTGATTCTATACATATCATTTTAACTCTAAGAAATATTAAGGAGACTTCTTAAAAGTTAGATTTTCCATGGACTTTTCGTCACTTCATGTTTTTGGTACAATTTTCATGTCAACATTATAAAAACTTGCATTGCACTAAAAACATAGTCACTCAGTATTACAGTATGGTGATATTCCTCTTTACTTGGAAGTGAAAGGTTTTAGGTTCGAATCTCGTGGATAACAAATTTGATACCAAATTAGGTTGCTCATTATGTGGCTTAGCCAAACTCCCCCTCCCCTTAGTGTAAAAATATCGATGTACTCAAAAAGAAATAAAAGGTGGTGAAGAGTCCATTTTGAGAGTCTCCTTAGCATTTCTCTTTAACTTTGCGTTTGAACTCGTCACGAATGTGGTATGGAAGCTGATGAGGGGCGAAAGTTTTACCCATATTTGATGTCTTGTTTGCGTTTCATATTGATGTCTTACAAGTGAAATAATTTTTTTTTGCTAATTAAACGAAATAATATTTCTATATAATTAAATAGTTGAGACCAACCCAAATGAAAGGTGATCTCATAATATATAACCTTGATCACGTAGAGATAAGATACTCAAGAGCTAATATTCCTTGGAGTATCCCAAGAATTATGCTAACTAGATGGGCTTGACTTGAGCACCAACCAGCTTAACCTATCTACACTCTAAGTCTGTCATGATTACTATAAATAGAGGTTATGAAGTGAGGATTAGTGCATTTCCTTGCAGTCGAAATTTATAGAGGAATTTCTCCCTCGTAGCCTTGTCACAAAAATCTCTTTATACGTTCGGTTCATCACAGTAAAAGCGGAGACCTATAGGGAAACCCTAGAGGAAACTCTATGTACCAAATTCATTGCACCGCATCCTAAGTGTGTACACGAAAGCTCTAATTTTGTGCATTCTTGTTCATGATTTGTAGGATCATGTGGGAGGGCTTGTAGTCTTAAGGCGGCAAGCAAGCTCGGGGTATTCCACCAAGTAAGATCCTAATCTCGAGTTACATGTATGTCACGAATATATGCACGAAAATCACAATATCCACCATAAAAAAAAAAAAATACTCAAAATCACGTTATTTTTAGTGGTTTGATTTTTAGGTGTTTATTAATTGGGATATGTTCTTCTATATGAGATGAACTTATCTTCAAAATGTCATGCGAAAAGATGCCACAATTTAAAGGCGTGTTCGTTTGGCCTCGTTAAGTTTCACTATACTGGTTAAGATTACTAATTAATGAAATCCCATGTTTGTTTGCAGGGGACTAGGTTTAATGAGACTAAAGGGGACTCGTTCAGACTAAACGTCTCACTAGGTGTTCTTAGCGAGCCCCGTCCCACCCCCCTTGGAAACTGGGCAAATTGCTAAGACCAGCTCCGCTTTGCCCCTCCTCTGTTCACCCTTTCGCGACTTCTCCACTTCATATCTGCAGACTCCTATATTTTTTTTTCTTCAGAACTCCTTTTTGTGAAGCGGCCATGGATTTGTGGTTAGAAACTCATTTCCCAGAAAACTCCTCTTCCCAGAAAACTCATTTTCTCTTAGAAGCTTGTTCTCTGAGAAATTCATTCCGTGGAGTTTTGTAAACCCATTTTGTGGAATTTTGTAGTCTATCCCTTTTCAAAACTAGATTCAACTCTCAAAATTTGAACCCAGAAAACCCAAAAAAGCTAGAAACTAGGGATGGCAATGGGGCGGATTGGGTTCGGATGTGCCATCCCCATAACCGAACCCGTTTGTTTTCCCCGTACCCGAAACCGAAAAAAACCCGAACGGGTATTCCCAGCAACCGAACCCATCAGGTAACAGTTTTCCTATACCCGTAAAATTTAACTGATTAAACAGTGAGAGGGACGAGGAGGCCGGTGGTGTCTCGGTGGTTGGTTCTCGGGGGAGTTTAAGGTGATGGTGCGAGAGGGACGAGGAGAAAGGGTGAGAGGTTGCAGAGATGGTGTGGGGTCTGGAGGGTGTGGTTTGAGGGCTCGCCAGAGATGGTGGGGTGGTGTGGGTGGTGGCATCGTGTGTGCATAGCTCGGGAAAGGTGAGGATTGAGGAGAGGGAAAGAGAGAGAAAGAGTTGCAGAGAAGTGAGGTAAGGGAGAGAGCACGGGAAAAAGAGAAAGGTGAGGGACGAGAGAAGTACAGAGCACAAAAATGGGAGGAATGTAAAGAGAGAGTGACATGTGTTTTCTGGAAGAACTCAAAGGCTTTGAAGTGTGCATTACACGCTCAAAACTTTTGTAGTCTCCCATGAAGTATTAAAGTTGTTGGAGAAAAAACATAGGAATTTCATTCTTTTATAAAAACATGTATATAATAAATATTTATACTTTTTATTAAAGAATGAAAACGGGATGGGTTCAGGTACGGGTTTGGATCGGATATCCCTATAACCATAACCAAACTTGAAACCGAACAATTTACCCAACGGTTACCCATAACTGTAAAAAACCCGAAATTGATGCCCGAAATTGAACTGTTCGGGTCGGTTACCTGTGGGTATCGGATTTGATGGATTAAATTGCCATCCCTACTAGAAACCGAGAAAACCCAAAAATTGAAACCAGATTCAACCCCCATCTCCCACCTTCGAGCCAATCACACATGCACCCGCCTCGACTCCTAAATTTTCATTCTCTTTCTTGCTTTTTGGTTTGATTTTAAGAATTGCAATGGATTTGTTAGGAAGCAAAGAGGCAGAGAAGGAGATTGCAAAGAGGCAGAGAGAGAGAGCTTTGCAAGTTATCTAGGTTCTCATCTTCTGAAAAGTAATCAGCAAACTTTTAGTAAAACATTAACTAGGCTTCTAAAAATTAAATAACTACTAAATAATATTGTATAATATAAAAATTGTTTGTTTATTGTTTTTCAAGGCAAAAGTAAATTAAAAATGATAAAAAAAAAAAATTTGGATCCTAAAAATAATTTAGTCTATAGTTTAGTCCAACAAGACACTTCACTATCCTTATCCAGTTTAGTCCAGGCCAAAGCAGTTCAATTTAGTCCTAGAAGCTAGTCCAGTCCGAAATAATCCAATGCAACAAATGCACCCTACGTCAACTCACAAATCCTAATTCTATGTATTTCCTAAAACTTAGTTTTGTCTGCAATTTGTCATAAGTTGCATTTTTGTTCCTGACGACAACTGGAGGCACATCGGACCATATTTTTAGACACCGATGGCAAATGAACAACCTTACAATTAATATTTCTGTATTTTGTTTTGAGAAAATGTAGATGGTTTTAGAGTTATTTAAGAAAAAAAGTTTCTTGGTTTGGTACTGAATTTTTATTTAAAGTATCATATTTATTTAAAACATCATGTTATTTATGCTCTAAAAACACTACCATTGATTTGGATTGATAATATATCTATATTTGGAATGATTATCTCCTTCATTGGAATTTTTGTTCTCTCTTTTTTTATTAATTGATTATTTCACTTATAATACAATCTTTAGAATATTTTGTTGTGTAAACCACCCTATGACTCAGTGATTGGGGACCAATTTTAAGCCCGTCTTTCATACGACACGTTCTGATTTGATTCGCGGGGGTGGCGAATAGCATGACGGGATGGTAAATCGCACGACGGTAGCCAGGGGAGGTTGAAATGCCTCCGTGAGTCTTCCACAGCCCCTAAAGTGTGGATTGCTGTGATGACGCTACCAGCTGGTTCTTTTTTAGAAGAAAAAAAAAATGAATATTTTTTTGTGTGATTATTCTTGTGCTTTTAGATGAATGAGAGAAACCAAAAACTCTTTTATAGTATTCTTGATTCCTAGTTATTATCCGGGTTTTGATGCTCGTATCATTTCTTCTCTGGGAATCCAACTTATTCCTCGCAAGGCACCAACTATCCTTCATGTGCTTTGGTCTTCTCCTTGGTTTCCTTGGATTAAACTTCATACAGATGATTTGTCTAAAGGAAATCCTGGTCCTCCTACTTGTGAAGGAGTTTTTTGGGATTGCCATGGTTAGTTTCTTGGTGGTTTCTGCCAAGGGAATGGTCATTGCAACTCTTTTTATGCAGAATTATCAGCATTTATTATTTGTGCAGAATTTGCATATCAGTGTGGTTGGCATTGTATTTGGTTAAAAAAATGACTTTCTAGTGTTATTTCTACTCTCTAATCGACTGATTTTGATCCTTCTTGGCCTCTTTTTACGTAATGGTCTATTTGTTTGGACCACATTCGAAAGATGACTTTCTATGACTCTCACATATATCATGAAGGAAATGTAGTTGTGAAATTTTTTGCTAACATGGGCTTGTCTTCTCCAACTTTGGTATGGCATGATTCCCCTCCGGTGACTGTTCGTGCCGCTGTATTTTCAAACAATATGTTGGCTTTCCTAGTTTCCGCTTCTCAAATTAATATGCATCTTGGCATACAGGTTTGTCTCACTTTTTTTCTTTCTTTTCTTTTTCATGTTCCTTGTTCTGTTTTGCAGGTTTAGAACTTTAGGTTCATCTTTAGAGGGGTTAGGTTTCATTTCCCACCCCCCCTCTTTTTCCTTGTATCTTTGTTGTTTTTGTTTCTAGAAGGGTAAGGTTTATGTCAACCTTGTTATGAAACTCTAATTGTGGATGCCACATATGGATTCATAAACATGCCACCCAAAGTGGATGTTTTAGGGGAAATAGTAGGTGTGGTGTCCATTATGTAGTAAGTGTGGTAGGTTTTGATTTGACATTTTGCCTATTCATTTGTCTATATAATGAAGCCAAAGTATGAGAAAAACACATCAATAAAAGGAAGTTATGGAGGAAATGAAAGAGAGGAAGAAGTCGGAAATAATAGAGAGAGTTATCCTTGTACTATTGCTGCCCCGATGACGTACTCCACTTACACTGACTGTTGAGGAATCTCGTAAATATTGTGTCTTATTTCATTTGATCCACTACACACATACCGTCGATTTCAGAACACGTTATTAGCACGAAAGGTTCTCGTGTCAGTGGAAAGCACAATGCCACAAATTCAATGAAGCACTACCTACCTCTCACCTCTGTCGGCTGAAATCTCACAGAAGAACAAATGGTACAGACTCAAAATCCGTAGGAAAAACTGACAGCCATGTAAACAGTGTCTGAACTCCAACTTCCAGACATCTGATTGAAATACTTCCTTCTTGAAAGTTGTTCATTCGCCCAGTACCTAAAACATATCAAAATTTCAGAAAAATCCAACAGTGTGATTGTCGCAGATGTTTAAAACACCAATCCAGTTTCCAATCCGCAAAATACTGGACAACCATTTTATGAGCATCAAAATTTCATTTTTAATAGCTCAGATCGAAATTGTTTCTTCAAAAACGTTGTTTGTTACCCTCTTGTCCATATTATAATAAAATTTGAGTCAGATCTAACAGTTTGATCTTCTCATAAGGTGTAGACACTACTCTTGGCACCAAAATTTACGAGAACCGTTTCGACTCTTTCGAAACTCACCAGAGGAGGAACACAAACTAGGACATATTGTTACTATCACTTCCTGGGTAACTAAAAAGACTTAAGAGTTGTGAAAATAAAACTAAAATAAAATAAAAGGGATGAAACAAAAGGATATGGCATACAAAGAAAAAGAAAAGAAGAAAAAATGATGGAGACTTAATCATCACCTTTTTTCTATTTTTGATATATTTAAATGAATGGTGTTGGCTTAAAGCTCTTGTCACAAGCTTTATTTCCTTAAAGGCAATTTATTTACCATGGCTGTAATTGCTGCCTATTGCTTTAATTGATTTATTGTACTTACATTTTGTTATGATGAGTATATATAGAACTTGAAGTTTCTTGATCCTCATCATATAAATGATTGGATCTAAAGTTCTGTCATATAAAAGATCGGACCTGAAGTTCCTTGATCATCATCGTACAAAAAAAAATTAGACATAAAGTCCCTTGATCCTCAGAATACAATAAGATCAGATATGAAGTTCCCTGATGAGTACCATAATTTTTAAGTGTCGTAGTGCCATAACTTTATTGTAATAAAGGCCATAAGAGCCTCAGTCCATAGACTTTAAATAAGGACTAGAAGTTCATTGATTCGTATAAATGACGACATAATCCATGTACAATTGAGTACATGCATGAATTCCAAAAATATGAATCAAAGATCTCAGGAATAATTATGGACTAGTCCAACCAAAATGCGGATCATTTCTATATTTTATGGTCTTAGTTGATGGATCTACTCGATGGTCACATGTTTGCCTATTGACTACTCGAAATGTAGCATTTGCGAGACTCCTTGCTCAGATAATTCAATTACGAGCACAGTTCCCAAATTATCCTAATGCTGGAGAATTTACTTCTCAAACTTTTTATGATTATTGCAAAACTGGGCATTGATGTTGAATACCATGTTCCTCATGTCCATACTCAAAATAGTTTAGCAGAAGCAATTATTAAGCGGCTAAAATTGATTACCCGTGCTCTATTCATGAAAATGAAATTGCCATTTTCTACATGAGGACATGTCATTTTACATGATGCATCATTAGTTCGATTGAGACTTGTTGCCAATCATCAATACTCCTCAGTACAACTCATGTTTGGGCACTAGCCAAACATTACACATTTACGAGTTTTTTTGGTTATGTTGTCTATATGCCTATTGCACTGTCACAATGTACTAAAATGAGGCCTTAGCGCAAACTGGGAATTTATGTTAGATTTGATTCACCATCTATCATTCGATATTTGGAACATGTTTACTGCTAGGTTTGCGAATTGTCACTTTGATAAGATAGTTTTCCCACCATTAGGGGGATAAAAGACCATTCCAGAAGAACAATTAGAATTGACGGAGATGTACCCACCTTGTCTTATTTTGATTCACAAAGCAATCAATGTGAAAATGAAGTGAGAATAATTGTTCATCTTCAAAGTATTGCCAATCAAATACTAGATGCATTTAATGATGCAATGAAAGTGATAAAATCACATAACAACTGCAAATGTGCCTGGAAGAATTGATGCCCCTGTTGGACAGAATAATGTGGCAGCAAATGATTCATCTATTGCACTCCTGAAGCGAGGCAGATCCTCAGACTCAAAAGATTCAGTCATTCAAAACAGGAAGAATATGGCACTACTAAACTATTGCATACTGGAAGAATGATAGTCGCCGCATGGATACACGTCCTGAAAGGACAATGCGGGGGACATGGTAATTTTGATGTCTCATGCATGAAGCGTGATAGACATATAGGTTCCAATGACTCAACTTGCAGAAGTGGAAATTAAAATCCAAGCTCTATAATGCTCAAGAGGAGGTTATGATCCACATTCTCTAAACTATGACTGCCCTGGAAAAGGCAGTGTAATGCCCTTAAAGAGGCAATAGATATCCAAAGAAATGAAAAGCTTTTATGCATGCGCATGAGAATATGGGATCATGGATTGATGATAACCAATAGTAATTTTGGTTTTTACAAGTAGCTACAATATACTAGATTCATCAATGAGGTATGTTGATATTGAGTCACATTCTTTTGTTAGTCGACGAAAGGAAAAATTATTCGTAAAAATGGAGAGGTAATTCCATTACAATTTTGTAAGAACATGGAAAAGTGGACCTATATATATATAATACAAATAGCCAAAACATGTTGAACCAAGAAGGTTACATAAGAGCATTTGTAATACAATGAAAACACTTACATGATATGACACAAGGTTACTAATTGAAACTTGAAATTATGATATACTTCTATAAATGAGTTCATATGAATGGAGAATTATAACTGAAGGGTTGTGAGATGCCCACATCATATCTCCATAAGTAATTCCCTCAAGTATACATAGGAGAAAATTGCTCTGTATAAGTTCCAAAGGGTAATGTGTTAGGAAGTGTAGAAAATCCATGAAGTATTCAAGTTGTTTGAAGTAAGCCCTGGAAGGGTAAAACACAAATTATGTACTCAATACCAATGGATGGTATAAATTGCCTTAATGAGTTTTTTAATTATGATATTATTGCAACATACTAAATCACTGGCAATAGTTAATGATATTAGATTGTGACTCCTGAATTTAAGTTTTAAATGAAATATTGTCTCGAGCTGCAGATCGAATAATATGCCAATACTCTTATCTTTTAAAAGGTGAGTTACAACTACAAAACAATTAAAAAAAAATGAAGAAGGAAATGAGCTTTTACAAAGGTTGCTCATGTAAACTCTCAATACTTGACAGAACCCCAGAAGGGTGAGGCACTAGAGACTGATCATGTGGAACTTCAATACGTGGCCGAACTCCAGAAAAGGGAAGCATCAGAGGTTGATCATTTGGAGCCTCAGTACTTGGTAGAACTCTAGATGGTGGAGTTCATAGGTGCCTTTGGAATAAAGCCATAAACCTCTAATGGTCACTTTGAATCTGACTTTCAGATTCCTATAGCTGGTATAATTTTCTTTTCATGCTCGTCGATTAATTATTTGCAAGCATGTGCAACTCTCTATTCTCGTGTTTGATCCCCTCTAATTTCTTCTTTAAGGTTTGCCACCTCAACCATTAATGATTCAACTTAGCGAGTTCGAGCAAGTAGATGTTGGCCCATATTGGATACAAAGCTTGCACACTGAATACTGAAAGCCAAAGAGTCTTAAATAGCCAATTCATCAGACTGTTATGAAAGTATCCTTTTATCCTTGGGTGTAAGAATATTCCTAGCTAGCGGTTATATCATTATTCATCATAGAGTCCCCAACTGTAAGAGGACTGTTAGAGGAGGATGGTTGTCAAAGATTAGTTTGAGAAGCCACATCTGCATCTTCTGCAACATTCAAATCAAAATAACGATAAGATGGGCAAGCCATTTTCATAAATGATGAAAGAAAATGAGGTTAGATAAAGAGAAATCTTAGAGGCAATTTTCACAAGAAGGCAACTTTCTGAGAGCGTTTTTTAGATATAATTGATGCTTCTGAAAAAGCAATGTATACCTATCTTCAAATTTCAAAAGTCAAGATTCCCTGAATAAAGTTTGTTGGCATTTCTCAGATGCAATCTCAGTTTTTCGGATATCACGGGTAACCTTGTCAAGGATCTCTGACAAAGTTGAAATGCGTGAATTTTACTATTTCAACTACACCACTGTTGCTGACAAGCGTAAAGGAAATGGTCCCAACAACACCACTACCTACTATTGGAAAATCCCTATATATGTCGACCTCCGTCTTCCATGGCAAGGCAGACCTGCAAGGATGCCTCACTCTTCCTCTTTTCTGAGAATGCATCTTCAATAAAGCCTTTTGAATACTCATCTTTCTTCTCCGAGAATACCTCTTCAACCAAGTCTCTTAAAATGCTCAACTCATTTCCTCAGCAAGAAAATAGTTTTGATCGAGAAATTTTATATCAGCATCAAATTCTTCAAGAGTAAAAGTATCTCATATTATCAGAATTGAAAGCAAAAGTATCTTATATTATGCTTTTTCCTTGTCTTTTCCTTTGCCCTTGCTCTTACCTGCAAGACAAAGAGAAAGAGCAATCGTCGGAACCTAAAATCAAACGTCCGATCTGAAATTGATTGCCTGAAACCTTTCCCTGATTGCTTACATTGCATTCCTCTTGAGTTGTCATCTTTAACTGTTGTTAGGTCTTGGATTTCCACAACAAATACCTTAGAACAGTTGATATAATGTTGGCTCATTACACTGAAGCTGCCAAGCATGGATAAGCCGCTAAGAAGTGATGTTTTGAAAGATCATTTAAAGGCAAATGTTGCACTCCACTTCTGTTATGTAAGAGACTCAAGCAGAAGAATCAATGATGAGCCTACAGAAGTTCAAGTATTGCATCAACACGCATCATCCTAAAGAATTTGAAATCAGGGGGAGCATCCAAAAACAGATCAAGATTTTAACAAGGCAACTGATGTTGATATATTAGCATCTAGGGAGAGTGTTATGAAACTCCAATTGTGGATGCGTAAACATGCCACCCAAAGTGGATGTTTTAGGTGAAATAGTAAGTGTGGTGTCCTTTATGTAGTAAGTGTGGCAAGTTTTGATTTGACATTTTGCCTATTCATTTGTCTATATAATGAAGGCCAAAGTATGACAAAAACACATCAATAAGATGAAGTTATGAGGCAAGGAAAGAGAGGAAGAAGAGGGAAAGAATAGGGAGACAATAGGGAGAGTTATACTTGTACTCCTATTATTCTAGAGAATAAAGAAAGTACTACTGCTGCCCCTAAGACGTCCTCCAGTTACAATGATTGTTGAGGAACCTCATAAATATTGTGTTTTATTTCATTTATTCCACTGCACACATAGTTCTGATTTTACAACACTCCCTTCTTTTCATGTATTTTTTTTTGTCTTGTTTTCTTGTATTTTGAGGGGTTAGGTTTATGTCCCTCATGACTAGGTGTACAATTTTTTCAATATCAATAAAATTCCCCTCATACCGTCAAGGTTTAAAAAAAAATACAAATCAAAATTCCAGACAATGAATCTTTAAAAATTATTTTCTGATGGATCAAATAAAAGGAGATATGAGGAACAAGATCATCACCTTTTTAAGCTCTACCTTGACCTTCAGTAAGGTTGTTCACCCAAACGATCTCTCCTTGATGATCTCCAAGCCACCAAAATAAATGACCTCCAACTCTCGACACCTTCTAAACAAGATGAGTGATGAAATTGACAGAGAACCGATAAGCGAGCACACTCTAGTTAGAGGCCAATTTTGATGTTGGAATGAGAAATCTAATATCTCCTCTCTTGCAAAAATACTATTTCTTAAAAGTCCTTTTAAAAACTCACTTTTGAAAACTCTCTATTTATTTATTTATTTTTTTGAATAAAAGTGCACACTTGAACTAGCACACCCGATGTGCGTAAATATTAATAGAGGTTTGTGTCCCAACACAAACCCTAGAAAATATCTTCTCAAAATTTAGTCATACAATATATTTGGGCCTTATTTCAGTCAACATGTTGGAGACACTCAAGTCGTCAGCATGTTCGAAGCATCCTACTTGAATGGTTATAATTATGTCACGTCAACATCTTCTATTGATTTTAATTTATAGAGATAATAAGACAGAAACAAAGTGTGAGAGGATGGGAGGGAAGGAGGTTCAAATGGTGTTGAAGGATCAGGAGGCTGAATTAAGCAACAAAAAGCTCGTGTTGCTTGCGAGACAAGTTTTGAAAGAATAAGGGTTTGAGCAGCACCCTTTTCTCTTCTGCAATGATGAGAGTGTTGATGCTACTGTCTTGTGGCAATCTCAGACTAACTCAAGCTTATGAAACATATACTGGGTATGATCTGAGTTTTCAAAAAAACAAAGTATATTATTTATTCTTTCATTGCACAAATAAAGAAGGCACTGAAATTGCTACTTTCTAGTGGCAACTTCAGAGCTCAAGTTTATCAGAATTGTCTGAAAATCTGTTGTTTCTTTGTTCATCCCAATTCCGCATCTATCGATTTCTTGGGTTGAATAAATTTTGTATTCGTTATGTCAATATGAAAGAACAGTCACAAAGCTTCTTCCATTATATATTCAAGAATAAAATGTAGCTATACAAAAGTAATATGAAAAATGTATCCAAAGCCAAACAAATTACACAAAATGTATGAAACCAAAAACAAAAACAAGACAAAAAGAGAGGACAAAATCTGTCTCTCTAACTTCAGCTGTAATGTTGTACACTCAACTATCTATTAACATTTTGCAGGTACAGTGAAATTGCTTATCTCCTTTGGAAGTTAAGGTACTTGATGCCGTAGGCAAAGACGAAGAAGAAGAGGAGGACCCAACCAAGATGAGCGATGACAACAGGGATCAGAAAATCGTAGTCAAAACCTAAGTAGCTCTTGAGGAATACATCAATTCTTTGTGGTTTTTGAATTGGACTACTGACCTCAGTCTTCATGTCACCTACTTGAGATGTGAAGATACCGTAAATTGTCCAGGCAACGGGTGAACCCCAGTAGTACCACCTCCACCAAATAGGAATTAGCTGCAGTATTAAGATTTATATTAGGTATACAGCAGTAATAGAGATGATCTGTAACAAGGTAAATAGCGTTTAAAAGAACTCGAAATGAGAAGAACAATCGAGTTTCAAATGACATACCGGCCTGGGAATGAGGAAGCCCGAGAACAAGTTCCAGAAACTCAAGAAGAATGACATAACAATTGCAGCAATTTGATGGCCAGGAGTCAGGGCAACAACCATCATTCCGTACATAGAGAAGTAGGTAAAGCACATGAAGATGAAGTAGTAGAAGTACAAAAACTTCTCCACCTTGAAAGTGTACCCAATCATGAAAAACAGAAGGCAGGAATAGACGAAGGTTTGGATTGCAACGTAAATTGTCTCAATAGCCACCTACAACACACCAATTTACAATGTATGTCAATAACAAAGATACGAAATTCTAATGACTGTACAAAATCAAGCACATAATAAACATGTATGGCTTTCAATATCTTACCTGAGCAAATGCATAAGGCAACTCTGAATACATTCCAGCTGCTCTTTCACGATAGAAAACTGTTCGTTCAACCGCAACCACGGATTGCACAGCAGATGCATTGCTAGCTCCAAGGAAAAGGACGGCGGAATAGGTAGCTCCCAAAAGATTGATCAGGTCTTGTTGTTGGTGTCTGTTCACAAGAATATATAAAGTTAAACACTATACAAGTAGCAGTGTTTGGAGAAAACATGCAACTGAATCACATTTCAAAGAAAAATGTGTAAGAAAGATCAGGCTAATAACAGAGTTCCTGAACTTACATCTTGTCTCCTTTGCCCCAGAAGATAACACCAAATAATACTCCAATGCAGATTGTCATGAAAAACCTAATGGCATTGTATCGTGAGTTTCTCCAGTACGACCAATGTTGTTTCCAGAAGCATGCCTTGCATTGTGTTACGAAGCTTTGGGAGTATTGGGTAGGGAAATAAAGATCGTTGGAGCCTGGTTCTGGCATGCTTAGTTCCTTGATAAGTTCTTGATTTCTCCTGAACAAACGAAACAAAAGGGAAGAAAAAAAATAATAATTAGTCCACACAGACAAGTGGATAACAACGATAGAAATGAAGAGAAAACACAACTACATGCAACTTACCTATATTGATCAGAGTTCGCAAATATTTCTGCAAAGTCCACATCATTTTGAGCCTCAATGGCAGCCGAGCTGACCTCCAACATCCAGGTAGCTGGATTGTAACCTTCTTTGATCTTTGCAACCCCTGGAATAGCCTGCAAGATATTTTGTATTAGTCAAACAATTAATCTCGCAGAGTAAAATGCATTTTGGATTACAGGAAATTGACCGGGGTGATTCAAGTAGAAACTTACCTCAAAGTATTCAACAAGTTTGTGAGACTGGCGACCTAGAGGACCGGCATAAATCACCTGCCCACCTCTTTTCATCAAGAAAAGCTGCAAGGCAAAATGAAATCAAGGTGAAATACTGTATGAGAAATAATGAAAAATTATACTGGTCACAGATTGAAAAATCAGTTTGTACCTCATCAAAAGCTTCAAAAATGTCAATGCTAGGCTGGTGAATTGTGCAGACAACAGTTCGTCCTGTATCCACAGTGTTTCTTACAGTACGCATAACAATGGCGGCTGCTCTAGCATCAAGACCTGATGTCGGCTCATCCATGAAGATGATGGAAGGGTTGGCAACCAATTCTACAGCAATAGTGAGCCTCTTTCTCTGCTCAGTTGAAAGTCCATCAACTCCCGGAAGTCCAACTAAAGCATTTCTCAATGGGTTAAGCTCAACCAAATCCATAACCTCATCAACAAACATCTGCAGAGTGGAAAGAAAATGGATAAATGAGACTCAGCATATGTTTATGGGAATGGAACAATTTATGAAGAGAACAAATGCTAGAGTTGCTAAAAGTATTTATCAATGGAAAATCAGGAAAATACCTTTCGTGTTTCGGTCTTGACATCTTTAGCAAGACGCAGCCAGGCAGAGTATAGGAGAGACTCATAGACAGTAACAAATGGTGAATGAATATCATTTTGTTCACAGTAACCGCTGACTCGAGCAAATGTGGCTTGGTTCTTTGGGTAACCAGAGATGGTAATACTTCCTTCAATGTACCCGCCAGTCTTTCTTCCAGCTAAGACATCCATCAAGGTTGTCTTTCCAGCACCGCTGACACCAACTAATGCAGTCAAAACACCAGGCCTAAATGCACCACTGACATCTCGTAGAAGTTGGAGTCGGGTCTCTTCAATCCCTTGGCTCTTCATTTCCTGGTAAAGACACAAAGAAAGTTAGCCTAAACAAAATGACTTGGGAAAATGTTTAAATTCTGGCTTTGCTCGTTTAGAACTTCAAACTTTGGAGGAAAAGAAGTGCTTACGGCAGGCATATCCACATAATAATTCACATGGTTGAAAGCGAGTGAGAGGGGCTGGAAGGGTAAAATCATTCCTCGTTTGGCTTGATTTATTCCTTGAGAATTTCTTACTTGCATATCAATACCTGTTATTGATCATTATTTATTAGATGAAGAGAATAATTTGATAGCGAGGCTACTTTTCGAGATGAAAAGCATGTGCCATCTTTTAGAAACAAACATCCAGGTTAGGATCCACAAGAAATTATATTTTTACCTTCTGGATTGGATCGTCGCTTCTTATTCCTTTCAGAGTCTTCATCATTCTCAATTAGAGTTTTAGTTTCACTTAGAGCTGAAATTGAGATAATAATAAAACAGATAATCAGCACTTGAGCCATTTCGGTCTCACTACCTCATGACAGTAGAAAATTATTGACTTACGATCTAAGTAGGTCAGTGCTGCAATAAAGAGAAGATTGAAGAGAACAGTAAATCCGAAGAGCGCGCCAATACAAGTCCAATACCATGTCTCCGTAGTAAACAGTCCTCTTTCTCTCAGAAGTACCTTTCCAACTGTGTCTCCAGAGGCACCGGGGACAGACTGTGCAAAGGGATTAAAACTTTCATTAAGCTCAACCAGTTCGATTTAGATATGAAACTGTTATAATTATTATTAAGATATGGTGCGAATTATATATACGCTTCAGTGAACTTACTTGACTCCATCTTTTATCAAGAAACTCATTGATAGCAATTGCATTTTGCCCATACATCATAGGTGAAATATAGTAGCCCCATATCATCCATGACTTGATGTCATCTGCACAATGAAATGGGACATGTGAACATTTGATAACACGTGGAAGGGGTATCAGTCATCAATGCAATTATTTAGAAATCTGTACGGTGCTGGTATCAAATTTGTAAATGTCCTAGCTTACTTTGACAATGAAATGAGAAGGATTTCTAACCTTTAGCGACAACAAAACCTCCAAGGACAAACACCAGTAGCAATGTAAAGGAACCAATTGTGCTCGCAACAACCTCTGTTCTTCCAAGGGCAGCAATAAAACGGAAAAGGGAAAGTGCCACCTGATGTACACCGAAGAAAGCCAAAAACTGTTTGAAGAACCTGAACACATATACAGAAGTCAGATTAAAGAATAACTCGATTGCATATCTTTCGTAATTTATTTAGCAGCACAAAAATGAAGCTTTCGAGAATGCTATGACTGATAAGATTGAAGCTTACCTACTGGCCGCAGGTGCAAACCCGATTGTGTAGTATGTTAAAAGAATCCATATCCCAGATTCCATCAATGAAATGGGGATTCTGGTTAGCGAAATGGGCAAGCCAAAAGCCCAGCCAGGATAAAACAACGCATCCCTTTGTTTAAAGAACACAGGAATCCTAAAAACTGTCATTGCAAGCTCTGCCATTCCGTTAAACATGACGTTAATGAGACTGAAAAACAGTGCTCCCCAGAATTTTGCCGAATCTTCTGCTTTTCCAGCTTTCATTTCTGTTCTTAAGAATACCGTCAGAGCAATTGTAGCCATGATTGTTATCTGCGTAGTTTTGAATATGTACACGAAAGAGTTACGCTTCATCAGCAACCATTCCCTTGCAAAGCATGCCTTGAAGAGCTCCGTATTGGATATTCCATACTTATCCGTCACTAGAGCAGCAGGATGGACTGATCTTTTATCGTAAGGAACTCTTAGGTCTTCCACAAGACGTTGGCCAACATGAAAAGTGGGGAAAGCTTGAACGAAATCTGATACTGAAACATATCTGTAAGGTTGGTTCTTCTTATACCAGTATTGCTCTTGGTCTTTCTTTGATGTCACTTCTTGCAAGAAGTCTGCAACACCTTTTCTGTCAGGGCATCTGAAGCCTATATATTTGAAGAACTCAAGCACATTCTCACGTGGACCGTGGTACACAATCTGACCCTCAGAAAGAAGCATAATGTCATCAAACAGATCATACGTCTCAGGTGCAGGCTGCAAG
The DNA here is from genome assembly GCF_041283825.1 of Pyrus communis. Classification (NCBI taxonomy): domain Eukaryota; kingdom Viridiplantae; phylum Streptophyta; class Magnoliopsida; order Rosales; family Rosaceae; genus Pyrus; species Pyrus communis. The sequence continues at coordinate 12,108,589 of NC_142575.1, forward strand.
AGAGAGATCACCATTGACACTTCCATAATATGAACCATCTGCTTCATGAACTTGACAATCTGAAAGGTTGTGGAACTATCCAGCCCTGTTGATATTTCATCCATGAAAAATGCTTTCGCAGGTCCAACCAACATTTCTCCTGCATTCACAATAGACATTGCGGATTAGAATACCAGGTAAAAGTTTTGTATCTTAACTATCATTCCTATCATGCGAAGCAAGACTAACAACGGTTTCTTAAAAGTAAAAGTGCCAGTTGACAGAAACCAGATTGGTACCTAAGTTTATACAAAATATTAGAAACACTAAACGTGCAAAAATGACACAGTCGTTATCTTAAACATGTCCAAACACAAATAGAAAGCGTAACATCGTGGAATAACTCAAATGACATCAGTAACATACCAGTAGTTACACGTTTCTTCTGTCCACCGGATATACCCCTTCTCATGTCATCACCCACCATAATGTCAGCACAGATATCAAGTCCAAGTATCTGTCAGAAAAAGTAAAAGACGTTAGCCTTGTACGATAAGAATGATAGAACAACAATACAATCTTATGATTGAATCAACAAACCTTGAGAACGTAATCTGTGATCAAACTAGTTTCCTGGCCAACCATAGATGTAGCTTTCATGAATGCATCAATTTCAGGATCCGGTTTGATACCTGAATCTTTCTCCCGTCTAGACAATTCTACCAGCAAATCATACCTGGTTCCAACTCCCAGGCAACGTCCAGAGAAATCCAATGTTTCACGAACTGTCATCTCACCATAATGAAGATCATGTTGGCTAATATAAGCAGAAGTTCTCTGAGGCACAAATTCATGGAATTCATGGCCACAATAGGTCACGTTCCCAGTTACCTGTTTATAACACAATTTGTCAGTACATTCGAAAATGTATACATGTACCCCGCATTAATCTATTGGATAACTCTGGTCAAATGTAAGGAGATAGAGAAGATGACAAACCCTTAGATCCTTATCGAGTTTGCCAGCAAGTGCTTTTAGCAGTGTTGTTTTTCCTGATGACGGAGGTCCAAGAAGCAGCGTCATCCTGTAAAACAAAACAATAAGCTTAGGGATGAAATTTAAAAACAAAACTACTTCACCTGAGAAGCATCCCAAAAGAATAGCTTCCGTCTTCTTCTCACAGGAACATGAGTTTGTTTTTTATGATTGACTAGTTTTTCTTTCATTGATGAAATAAAACTTACACCAGTCCAGTAAAGATGTTAGATAGGCAAAACATGAGCGTACCTTGACGGTTTAATAACACCGCTCACATCTTGGAGTATCTTGACAACTCTTTTCTTCGATTGTGAGAGTCCAATCAATCCAGCTAGTCCCTGTTCACGAGTATGCAAATTTAGAAATCTAAGATCCGCTAGCAAAGCGTTATACTAAGAAGTAAGGCTCGGTATTAAAAGACTTTGAGACGATACCTCAAGCTGGTTCAAGGTGGAATTGAGCAGAGTTGGAAGTGCTCTGGTACCGACATATGCATCTCCCTCAATTGATATATTCTGGAATCTAACCTCAACCTTAGGAACCTCAATACCAACCCTGTTTCCAAATTCAAGAAACACATTTACAAAAATAATCCAAAATTCCAAACCAAACACAAATTTAGCAAAAACCAAGGAAAATAAAAATTATGTCTAATGATTGTAAAGCTTTAAAACTCCATTTCCACGGAACCCAATTGCCAAATCAGTCACACAGAGTTTATGTTTTCTCAAACACCAACTAAAAAATGTTCAGATATTGGCACTTAGGTTCAAATCTCATGGATGACGAGTTTGATATCAATTTACTCTCCCACAATGTAAATATATTGTTGTATCAAAATAATAGAAGTTTTAGATCGAAACCATAGTCCTTTTCCTTTTCCCCAAAATTTAAATCCAACTTTATTTTTTTTCCTATTGATTTTCTCATCAACCAAACAAACTACACAGAACACAAACCTGTCATTTCTGGCTCTGAGCCTTTGCAAGAACCTTTCATTGTCATCCTCCACAACCTTAAGTATGCTCTCCATCAACTGCTTCTTGTCTTGTGCCCCAAGATTCGCGACGTCGACTTCTTCAGTTACAAACCTCCCATTGCTCATGGCCTGCCTCAGCATCCCCCTCCTCATCCTATCATATGTGGGCAACCTTTCTATGGCCGCCCACTTGAGCTCCTCCTCCTCATCCTCCACCTGCTGCCGCCCGCTCCTCTGGAACACGTCCGGTGCGTTCCACATTTCCCGAACACTAGTCGACCGCCAGCTCCGCCGGCTGCTCGACTGCCTGGCCAGACTTGACTGCCTGACCAGATCATCTCCGGCTAACGCCGCCGCCATTTTTTAACTCCCGAAAACGACCAAATCACTCGAAACTCGAGATTTCAATGATTGGGTTAGACAAACACAACCAAGTCAGACGAACCCAGTTTCAGAAAACCGATTGACCTCCTATGTTCAAAGTTGTTTGGACTGACCAAGTTGAAAATTTGATGATCAATAAACGAATGGATTTTTGTTTTTATTCTTTGTCTTGTCAAAACTCTTCACACTTTGCTTCTTGGTTTTTGGTGAAGTTTGAGAAAATGTGAAGAGAGAGAGAGAGAGAGAGAGAGAGAGAATTCAATTCTGCCCCTGGAAGTAGGTCAGCATTATATAGACTAACAAAATCGTAGCCGGACAAATAAGAAAAGAGAGCGAGAGAGAGAGAGAGTCGTCCCCCTCCAACTGTATTTTGTCTTACATATCATTTTTATTTGATATTAATTATTAATATTTTAGTTTCTTGTGATTGTTGAGAATGGATGCTTAGTCAAAACTCGGACGAATTCCATCGTTTCATGCCGCGGTTGGGTTCGGCGAATGTGCGGAGGCACAGATATGACCACCTCCACCATCCCATGCTTCGCGTCTATGATATGTTATTGTAGGATGGGTCATGGTGACCGTTGGATTTGGACAAGTTTATTAATCTTACGGAACTACATTTCAAAGAAATTCTTTTGTCTAGATGCTTGTATAAGGATAAGTTCTTGAGTTGGGACCACCAGATACGTAACCGTCCGGCCTTAGACACAAAATAACCCACCAAGCCCCTTGAATTTGAGAGTAGCCCGGTCAACCCACTTCCGGCCCATCGGTTGCATAGTCTGGTTGTCTGTACTAAAAAAATTCAAATATATACAGCACTTGACACAAAAGGGTGATATTCGAGAGTGACGTGGTATAAAAATTCAACAAATGGGCACTTGCCACTGAGGGGTGTGATCTGTGGTATAAAAATTCAACAAATACGCACTTGACACAAGGGGGTGTGATCTGAGAGTGGCGTGGTATTTACAAATGGATACGTGAATTGGCTACTACACTCTTTTTTTTAGTACATTGATATTTTTACATAAGGAGAAGGAGAGTTCGGTAAAATCACATAATAGACAGTCTAATTTGGTATTGAATTCGTCATCATTCGAACATACGACCTCTCACTTTCAAGTGAAAAGGAATACCATCAGACTATAGTACTAAGGGGCAATAGGCTACTACACTTAAGCATTCATGTCGTATGAGTCTTTCTGGTTAATAATATAATATTGAATTTTATCATCATCTTGTTAATAATATAATATAATAAGAAGAAAAACGTATATATAAAATATAATTGACACAACGCTATAACTACGCATGTCATGTTGTATAAGTATTTCTGGTTAACCCAAAAAAGAGTCTCTCTTCCTATACGAGGGTGTTTGGTCCTTGCGTAGGGCTACATTATGCCAGAGGGTGTGAAGTCGATGTTCCAGCGACCGTAAATTTTGACATCGCAAAACTGCTGTATTTTGTTGACAAATTCTAGGCAGTGTTGTACTCGATAATTAACTTTTCTTTGAGGAACAAATAAATTAATACAGTAAATGCTCATTCCTGTCTGTTATTTATTTTATAACATGAAACGCTATTTCTTGTCTTGGTGGGAAAATGTTAGGATATTGGATCCACGCGATTAACGATTACTGAGCTCGTGAGAATATTCTGTTAGGTTACTATCAACGGTGACCTTCCCCTTAATCATTGGAAGACAGCGAAGAGGGTATATGACTTCTTTTTTAACAAATATAGGTATATGACTTTGATTTTCTCAAACATCAACAAATATAGGATTAGTTGAACTAATCCTAACGGGTGTTTGGTTATTGTAGTAGAATGAAAATCGGAGATGACATCATGAGAAGTATTATGCAATCGTTCATATATATATATATATGTGACTTGGTTGAAAACTAGAATCAAGTTTCAAATCAAACTTGAATAATATTAGGGATCATGCCTTAAAGGTCTTAGTGATCCTTAAGGACCTAGAGTTTTAGGACTCGAGTCCAAGATTTAGATCAACCGTTCAAGGGATCGAGTCCAAGACCTAGGTTAACCGCTCCAACTTTGAGGTTCATGTTCGGAGCATCGGAGATCCGGATATGGCATCAAGTAAAGGTTTAATGCTTTGGGGTTCAGTAAGTTTGAAGGACAATAATCAAGATACCATTTAGACTTTAATAAGGTATAAGTGTTCGCTCACCTGCAAGAGCTCCAGGCGACCTTTCAAATGCTTCAACGACCTTTATTTAACCGGCATTAAAGCATCTCGAAATGCTCTTTTGAAGAAACTCTGAGCTGTGAATAGGATGATGGAAGACTGTTTCATCGCCTAAATTCATCAACTTAAGAACCGGTAGAGAAAATATCATGCAACTCGAGTTATATCTCATTGCTTCTACTATACTCATCAAGAACTATGTCGTTCCCTTCCACATTGACGAGCGAGTACGAAGTTCAATTGCATAGTGTATGCGTACTGACTTTTATACTACTAGTTACTCTTGTCACCTTTTGTTTCGCCTATTCTTTCTTTACTTGCTAGTCTTTTACCAAATGACCATGTGATTCTAATTTCTGTTTGTTATTGTCTTTATACATATAGTTATAAACTTCTTATTTAAATGTGATTGTGTAAATCCTAGATTAGATTTGATTCTAGTTATTCTTTCCTATTAGAACTTGTATTCCTTGAAGGAAAATGATTTCTTCTTTCCTTTATTACTATAAGTAAAGGCACTGCCTAGGGGGAATAACACATCATCTACACAACCCTACACACACATCTCTCTCTCTCTCTCTCTATTTTCTCTGTGCCACCGACTCCCTTTCCCTTGTCAGTTAAATATAGGCCATAACGTTATCAGCACGCTCCTATTGCTGCACTTAGGAATCTGACGTGAAAGTTTTCTGCATCAAACCAGTTCATCAATATCATCACACAATCAGGTTCTTTCAAAACAACGGTTTTTATCTCGATATTTTTGCAGCCCTAATAGCATGAACATTCACCATAATGCATGACCTAACTTTACGTTTTTCAAATTTTAGATTCTACATAAATTATGTATGCATTATATCCATAATTGTCGAATTATGTGAATTGATATTTGCCATGAATTGCATCAAATATATGTTCATTCATTAAATTATTTAATTAAATATGCATTGAATTAATTGAAAGAAAAAAAATCGTAAATTTTTAAGGTTCTTCGAACCCATGACCCGAGCCTACACCGGAGCCAGAAGCTCCACGCCTTTGGAACCTAGACCCACGACGTTGTTTCGACGTTGTCCACCTACCAAACTCTAACGCCTTTCACGGCGTCCCACGCATGGCTTGCAGCCATGCCCTGCCATCCTCAATGACCTGCAGTCATCGCCGACTTTGATTTTGGTTGTGATTCGTATGAATCTCCATGGATATGAAAACCCCAAATTCGAATATGAGGGTTTTTGGTTTATGGACATCGAGATTTCCCCTTTTCTTTTTTCTCCGTCACATCATCGAATTCCATGTCAAACCCTTGACTCGTACTGAGTACTTTTGACCAGAACACAGCCGTCTAAAGCAGCGACGCTGGCTTTCATCCTCGGTGACCACACCTAACGATGTTGGGGTGTTCTTTTGGCTGAAACCAAGTCCAATTGGGTTGGCCTTCTCGGCTTGCAATGAAAATTTGTTCAGACTGGGCTCGCCTGATAAGGCCCAAGTTCACAGCTCGACCAATGCGCGACACTAGCCCATAAGGCTATGGTGTCCCTACGCCCCATATGCACCTGATCCTAGCACCATGCTGGTGCATTGATGCACCTGGACTACAATGCATCTGAGCAGTGCCCATTTGGGCCTCTGTTTTTGGACCCTGTTCTTGCAACCCGTTTGCTGCTACCAGGCTTGCAGCCCAAATTCTGTTTGGGGCCTGATCAACCCATGTCTATCAAAGCCAAATTTTTGGGCCTAAACCATGGTACAAATTTGTTCAGCCCACCCGTGTGCTTTGGTCCATGTTTTTTTGGGCCCCGAGCTTAATAATTTGGGTTTTATAATTGTTTTCACCCAAACTTTAAATTTGGGCCGAAGTCCAAATAATTAATTCAATTATAATTCTAGACCTGAAGTTCTATTTGCATATTTTCTTGTTGCATATTTCTATATATATATGTATGTTTGTCTGCAGGAACATATGAACCTGAAGTCCATAGTTATTTCGAAACCTGAAGTTTCTAGAAACATGCCTTGTTCGAAAACCTGAAGTTTTCCTTAAAAACATCACCCATGAAAACCCAAAGTTTTTTCATGCAAATTTAAACCAATACATGTCTATTAGAACCTGAATGTTTTACTCCTATGTGAATGGATTGATTTTTTTTCTCCATTACACTAACCACATCTTGTCCATTTATTTTATGATAGGAACATGTCGAATTTGAACAAATTCGACTTCACTGCTTTAGAGGTCTTTGGAAGAAACTACCTCAAGTGGGTCCAAGATGTGAAGCTCCACCTCACCGCAAAGCATTTGTGTCCCGCCATTGAAGATGAGGCGGACAACTCGATTGGCGAAGCTGAGAAAGCCACTGCCATGATCTTCATCCGAAGATATATTCATGATGCACTGCAAACCGAGTACTTTGCTAAGGATGATCCACGAGCACTCTGGGTCGCTTTGGCTAATTGCTTGGATCACCAAAAGACCATCTTTTTGCCTGAAGCAAGACATGACTGGCAGTATTTGCGCTTCCAAGACTTTAAGTTTGTGAATGAATGTAATTCTGAAGTTTGTCAAATTTGATCACTTCTCAAGTTCTATAACGAGACCTTGACCGAAGAGGATCTCCTGGAGAAGACCTATTCGACTTTCTCTGCTACTAATATTGTCATGCAACAAACAATATAGAGCTCAGAAGTTCTCTAAGTTTTCGAATTCGATCTCTGTTTTACTTCTCACCGAAAAGTAAAATCAGTTGTTGATGAAAAATCATCAAGCTCGACCTACTAGGGCGACTGCTGTGCCTAAAGCACATTATAGCAGAAACAAACGCCCAAAACGCCAAAATAGGCATGGTGGGGGCGACCAGAAGCCACCCTGTCAAGGTCAATAGAGCCAAGGCCCATCTAAGGGAGAAAATTGAGCCCAGAAGCGCCCTAACCTTGCTTCGAATGCCCTAAATTTCATGAATAAGGGCAAAGCACTTGAAACCATAGATGTGGACATGTGTTATAGTTGTGGTTCAAAGGACCATTGGTCCCGTATTTTCTGACCTCCCTAGAAGGTTGTAGCTGAATATCATTCTTGTCGTAAGAAGTTTGAATCAAACTTTGTGCAAGTGGATGAACCAAAGAGTACTAAGATAGTGGTTTCTGATTTTCAGGAGGATACCACCCCTATGGAAGATTAGAATCTTAGACATAAACTATTTTCTAGTTGAAATTTAGACAATGGGGCCGGATTCCACCTAGTGGTCGACCTCCCCTTGTTTTTTGGTTTTTGAACAAGTTTCCTTTATGCTTGGATTATTTGTTGGTGATTTGTTTTTGGATATTAAGTTTTAATTAATTACCATCCTTGAATACTTAAATTATTTTGAATGGATATTTGTTTTTAGAACTTTTATGCATGTGACCGATTCAAATTAATTTTTATTTCTAGGTATAACTAGTGGGAAAGTTAGTTGTCTGGCAAATAGTGTAATCACACACACCATTTTGCATGAACGCATCTATTTCACTAACTTCATACCTAAGAATGCACATCTGACAAACCTCTCAGGCCTATCTAACCTAATCGAATGATACGGTAAGGCATGTATAATGTTGTCCAATGGTACAATCTTGACCATTGATGAGGCACTCTATTCTCTGCGTTCTAGAAGAATGTTGTTGAGTTTCAAGGACATTAGAGATAATAATTACCACACTGAAACCTATGTAGAAAATGGAGTTGAATTTCTATGCATCACTTCCTAAGAATATGGCCATAAGCATATTCTAAAGAAGATGGAGCATATATCGAGTGGTCTGTATACTACGACCATACGCCTTATAGAAAGTCATTATATGGCCGGCCCTACCTCTGGGACCGCGCACGAAAATTTTTTTAAATTTTTTTTTATGTTTTTCTGTTTTCTTTTTATGCAATATAAATAAAAAAACTCAAACCTAATTAAACATTAAATGAATTAACAAAACTAATTTATTATCCCAAATACAAATTATCATTAATGTAAATATTAATACTCATCCACATAACATAAATTTATTAATTAAAATAAATATAAAGTCCTAAAAATCTTATTTCATATATAAAAAAAATGCAATTTAACTTCAATCCTCCTCCTCCGGGGCAGCAGCACCTTGCTCCTCATCTCGCAGTACGCCAAACTTCCACTGACGAACACTTTTGCATAATCGTTTGGGACACCCTGGATGAATAACGATGCGCCATATCCTTAAATCATCACATGGGCATCCACTAACCCAAAGTTTAGGTTCGATTCAAGGAATCGCATGTCAAACCTGCTCTATGGGAAAGCTTATTATTAAGCCTTCTTATGACAAGATTCATTCGAATCCTTTTATTTTTCTACAAAGAATTTAGAGGGACATTTATGGAACGATTACCCTCCATGCAGACCATTTAGATATTTTATGGTTTTGGTTAATGCTTCCACATGTTGGTCACACGTGTGCTTGTTGTCCACAAGGAACGCTACATTATCCAAACTGTTGGCTTAGGTTATCAAGATCAGGGTTCACCACCCTAATTATCCGATCAAATCTATTTGATTGGATAATGCTGGAGAATTCACATCTAAAACTTTTGATGATTATTACATGTCGGTTGAGGTTGAAGTTGAACATCCAGTACCCCATGTTCACACCCATAACGGCCTGGTAGAGGCATTCATTAAGCGCGTACAAATGATTGCTCGATCGTTGGTCATACGTACCAAGCTCTCGATCGCTGCTTAGGGCCATGCAATATTGCACGCAGCCATGTTGGTTCGCCTGAGGCCTGTTGCAACCCAACCATATAACGCCCTTCAGTTGGTTAGCATATACAACCGTGACATATCGCATCTGTGCATTTTTTATTGTGCAGTCTATGTGTCGATTTTGCCGCCCTACATACAAAAATGGGGCCTCAGCGAAGGATGGGAATTTATGTTGGATATGATTCTCCTTCAATCATTCGTTACTTAGAACCTTTAACAGGCGATCTGTTTACCGTTTGTTTTTTGGATTGTCACTTCTATGAGACAATCTTCACGTCGTTAAGGAGAGATAAGAACGTCAATGTTCCTGAAGAATGACGCGAATTATCGTGGACGACTCCCACTTTATCTCATTTAGATCCCCGCATTGCTTAGTCTGAAATTGAAGTGCATCGCATATTAGATCTTCAGAGCATAGCTCAGAGCATGCTAGATGCTTTCACCGATCTAGCGCGAGTGACAAGATCATATATTCCAGCTGCAAATGTGCCTGCAAAGATGGATGTACCAAATGTACGATGGATTTCCCTCTTGGAGGCCCGAGATGCCACTTTGGTCGATTCACGTACATTAGCAGCTAGCCAATCATCTGCCACTACACAAAAGCGTGGCAAACCTCTTGGTTCAAAGGATTCACACCCCTGGAAGAGGAAACCTAAGGCATAGGCACCTGAAGAAACTACCGTGAATCCGACTGTTGCCTACTTATTATATGCAACTCATGAAGAAATTCTAGATTACGGAAGCATCCTTGAAAAGACAAATCCACCTCCCAAGAATCGTGAGATTTCTGTCCATTATGCTAGCTTAGATGATGTTTGGTGCAAAAATGAGATGATCGTCGATAATGCATTAATGTATGTAGTAGCTACTGAGATCATGTTGAGTGATAACATTGAACCCTGTTCTGTTGATGAATGTCGACGTAGAACTGATTGGTCAAACTGGAAACAAGCAATCTATGTCGAACTCAATTCGCTTACGAAACGTAAGTTGTTTGGACCTGTAGCTCCTACTCCTCCACATGTGAAGCCCGTTGGCTACAAGTGGGTTTTCGTTAGGAAGCGTAATGAGAAGAAAGAAATTGTGCGTTACAAAGCTCATCTTGTTATGTAAGGCTTCTCACAACGCCCCGTGATTGACTATGATGAAACTTATTCACCCGTTATGGATGTGATTACTTTTCACTACCTTACTAGTTTGGTAGTTTTCAAAAAACTGAGTATGCAGTTGATGGACGTAGTAACTACGTATCTCTACAGGTATCTTAATTATATAAAAGTTCCCGAGTGACCTACATTGATTGGATCAAATATTTCCAAATCCGGGAACACACTCTCAATTTGGCTGAGGCGTTCACTCTACGGTTTGAAACAATCCATAAGAATGTGGTATAGCCGTTTGAGTGAGTATTTGATTAGTCAAGGATATGTGAACAACTAACTATGCCTTTGTGTGTTCATTAAGAAGTTACATTCCGGTTTTGCGATTGTTGCAGTTTATGTCAACGACATGAATCTCATCGAAACTCCTAAAGCGTTTGCGAGAACTGCCATGCACCTGAAGTCAGAATTTGAGATGAAAGATCTAGGAAAGACTCGATACTGTCTCGGTCTTGAGATAAAGTACCGTTCAGATTGAATCTTAGTACATCAATCGAAATACACCCAAAAGGTGTTGTACCACTTTAATGAGGATAAAGCCAAGCCTTCGAGTACTCCTATGGTCGTTCGATCGTTAAATGTAAAATGAAATCCCTTCTGTCCGAAGGAGGATGATGAAGAGATTTTAAAGCCTGAAGTTCCTTATCTAAGTGTGATAAGCGCTTTATTGTACTTAGCTCAATGCACTAGACCTGACATCTCATTCGTTGTTAATCTTTTGGCAAAATATAGTAATGCACCAACATGCAGACACTAGACTGATGTTAAAGACATTTTTTGTTACCTTAAGGGTACTACGGATTTGGGATTATTCTATCCCTACGGATCCTCGAGTGATGCCACACCCCCTTATCTCGAGTCGATTCTCGCTTTGTTGGTTATGTCAACGCATGATACTTATCTAACCCGCACAAGATGCACTCTCAAACGGGTTATGTCTTTACCGTTGGAGGCACCATAATCTCTTAGAGGTTAACTAAACAAACCTTAGTTGCCACTTCGTCTAACCATGTTGAAATTCTCGCCTTACACAAAACAACTCGGGAATGCCTGTGGTTAAAAGCAATTGTGGGCCATATTCGAAGTTCCTACGATCTTTATCCCCCATCGTTGATGTCCCGGCGACAATATATGAAGACAACGCAGCATGCATCAAACAACTCAAGAAGGGTTACATCAAATGAGGTAACACCAAGCACATTACCCCGAAGTTCTTCTTCTCACGTCAACAACAAGAGCATTAGAAGTTTGAAGTCATACACATCTGTTCACAAGACAATCTGTTCGACCTCTTCACTAAATCACTACGGAATGTGACGTTTTAGAAGCTTGTTTAAGGAATTGGTATGCATAAACTATTTGAGTTGTAACATTGCTAGTTTTCTTTGGAATTGTGTTAAACTCAAGGAGAGTATCTTGAAGTATACTTGTTTAATCTTAATGTACCTCTTTTTCCCTACGATTAGGAGCATTTTTTCCACTGGGTTTTGCTACCTAACGAGGTTTTGACGAGGCATCCATCTTGGGTTGATCATATCCCTGATGACGTCCTGTAGACATTTCATTTGACTTTGCATTACTCACACATTTTTCCTTAAACTATGGATTTTGTCCCTACTCGGGTTTTTACCATAGCCTTAGGGTTTTTTGTGAGACTTACTTCCTTATGCAAGTTCCTACCTTAATGAGAATAGCATGTTCCCAAAATTAGTGATGACGAGTCAACTTCCACAACCTCTACATGATGCCGAATCTACTTGAGTATTTACACACTCAAGGGGGAGTGTTCAAACTTCTTATTTAAGTGTGATTGTGTAAATCCTAGATTAAATTTGATTCTAGTTATTCTTTCCTATTAGAACTTGTATTCCTTGGAGGAGAATGACTTCTTTTCTCCCTTATTACTATAAATAAAGGCATTGCGTAAGGGGAATAACACATCCTCTACACAACCCTACAAACACATCTCTCTCTATATTTTCTCTGTGTCGCCGGCCTTCTCTCCCTTGTCAGTTAAATATAGGCCACAATCTATATATATATATATGGGATCAGCCTTTTAACATCTCTGAGGTCAAGCAACTTTTAAGGTCAATAACTCTATATGAGGTCCACATAATAAAAGATTAGAAATTAACTTTTGAAGCAACTTTAAAGTCAATAACTTTTAAACCCTAAGACCAACTCCAACCCATGGACTAAAACCTATAATTTCCCTTATACTCCCCCCCCCCCCCAAAAAAAAATCCATTCCAACCCTAGTTCTAATTTGAAGTTAAAACCTAAAACTTGAAAAGAAAAGAAAAAAGCCAGATTCCGACCAGATTTTAGCTCAGAAAATGGTGTGGACCCCACCAGTAAGAATGAAACTAGAACTTGAATGCCAGGCGAAGGGTTGCAACGCGTGCATGTGAGCGACGCACTAAAGAGACTGACCAGCATGACCCCACCCACGTGGGCATGACGGTTACTTGCGTCAGATTCTAACGGCTAGTTTTTCAACGAACGGTTGGGATCAACTGCCCGTTGGTTGATCCAACGGCCTACATTCAATTTTTTGTTTGTTGTATATTTATATATTTATTGAATCCAACGGCTAAGATCGAATATAATCAAATCTAATGGTAAAAAATAAATAAAAAATCTAACGTCCTAAATTTAAATCCAACGGCTAAAATAATTAAAAAAAATATATTACCCAAAAATTCTATAAATACCTATGCATTTGTTCAAACATCCACACACAACTCACTTTTCTCCTACAACTCTTCCAATTTTCTTTCTACCATTTCTTCCCATTTCCAAATTTTTCAAGATGGCCAAAGAGCATATTAGAGGTCGTAATTGCACCTTTGAGGAAGATGTTACTTTATGCTTGACATGGATTTCTATTAGCGAACATTGTGCCATTGCAAGGCTTGCTTGGTATTGTGCCATATGCATTGCCAAGCTACGCCTTCTTCTATCACCTATTGATGAGATATTGATGATTTTGAGGAGGAGAAAAGCACTTTGAAAGTTGAAAGATTGGTGAATATGTTGTGTGATGGTTAGATATTCAACCTATGCTTATATAGAGAATGATTGAAGGTTTGCGTTTCATGTGTTTTGTATGTATTTGGTATGTGTTTCGTGTGTCAAGTGTTTCACATGTTTGGTGTGTTATACATCTCTATCATAATTCTCATATTCTTCCATAGTGCTTCATGAGTTTCATATATCGATTTAGTGATTTTTCAATATTTATCGGAATTTAAATATTTTTAGGTTAAAATGTTCATAAAATAAATTTAGGATAGTCTACATAATTTTTTTTTTTAAAGTTCATTTAAAAAAAAATTAGCCTAAATTCATTCTTTAATAATATGGGGCTAAAATTTTAGTCCAGAAGAGTTAGAGCAGAAAAGCTGTTTTTGGGTTAAAACCTAAATTTTTTGGGCTAAAAATTTTAGGTTTTAAGCCAAGGGTTAGAGATGGTCTAAACCCCTCTTTCATTTCTCTCTCTTTTACACAGTTTTGCCTATTGTAGACATAGTAATCTTACATTTATTTATATACCACATTTGTATCATTCTTATAATAGAGGTAAAACTCATCAATACAAGTAGATCTCACTTTTATTAAATAAATTATAAAATGTACTATACATAGCACCTCAAAAAACTCAAACTCCTTTTTTCAAGGACAAATGACCAAAAAAAAATATTTAGAGTGCCCTAATTTGGTCATTTTGTCTGCTTTTTACTTCACTTGTTGAGTGAAATAATCTTACATTCATACAAAATATTTGCATCTGAAGGGGGTTTTAACATGTAATGAAAGAGAAAAAGAGTAGGTGGGGTGGGAACTTCAGAATTTTTGAAATAATTTTATTAAAAAAAAAAAAAAAATTCTCGGAGTAATTTTATGATATTTGTTCAAGTTTTGTGTGTGTGTGTGTGTGTGTTTGAGAGGATGCATGTGCCCCCAGGATGCCTTGGCCCGTCCATGGCTGCTGTTATTTAATCACACAAAGCTAAGACACTATCCCATATTGATGGGACCTTTGAAATAATTTTAGGAAATAAAAACTACTTTTTTTTTTATATGAAAAAGAACATTTTAATTAAAGAGACTACTCACAAATACAACCAGTTTACAGTTTGCACACAATCAAATAGAAGAGCTCTATGACCACAAACGGGTAACATTCTATCCCAAACAATTGCTGAAGCTAAAACCAGCGTTAGTAATCGCATTTGCGAGGACATTGGCCTTTCAAAAGACATGATTCCACGAAATAACATCAAACTACATACAAATTTTAGCTTAAGACATGCTTCTTTTTGTTTGTATCCATCAAATTAAATAAATTAAAGAAAAACAATTGACATAATTAAACAATAATGTGTACAAAAAAAAAAAGGGTCCCGAGGTTTTATTGTTGTAAATACCTTTGGGATGATTTATGAATCAATACTAGAAATTTTATTTTACACATGACTTTCCCTTTTTTTTTTCTATAAATAATTTATAGACATTGAAGTTGACCATCAGCAAATTTATGACTTGCTTGACCAAAAAGTAAAGGGACTTGGATGAGGGCTCATATATTTATATATTGTGTACGTTTTAAGAAGCTAGCAGTTTATGCAAATGTGCCAGTACTCTTGTTATTTTCAAGTAATTAAGAATGATTTTTTAAGCAGCCAAGATCCTAAAAGAAATGCAAATTCCATTTTAGTAAAGGTTAATTATGAAGAAAATACCAAGTTAAATGTGAAGAACTTTTAACTTTATGATGATTTAGACATATACTCATGTGACCAACTACCAAGACACATTGATATATATATTTGTTTCCCTTGCTCTTCATACCTAACTACTAATTACCATGTAAACAAACAATTATATAAAAAGTCATCCCCCGTTGATATACAACTTTATGAGTGAAATGATCTAATACGAACCAAGATGCGTTGGATTTGAATGAATCAAAGCATGCATAGGTAAGCCAGATAGTTTCAACGCCTTCTAGAAATGAATAAACAAAGAAGAGCTGGCATTGGTATTTGGCAACAAGTTTACCAAGCCAGATAGTTTTGACTAGATATCGCGTCGATAGGCATCCGATTCCCACTTGATCCTTGTCAAAGGCCATACCTGCGTGGGGTCCTTTTGTCAATACAATCTTGACAAATACAAACAAGAGTCATGTTAGGAAGGAGAAATTTTTCATTGTTACCGGAACACGAGTGGTATATCACGTGTTTTTATATAAGTGGTAGAAAATTTTAATATTTAAGTTATTAACTTTTTAACACACATATATCATCATTTGTATAGTGACACGTGGTGTACCATCCCGTGTTCCAATCACAGCGAAAAATCTTTCGCTAGGAATACTAAATTTGTAGACTAAATTAGCAAACCAAATGAGATGTCACCAATAAAAAATGAGCACGTTTATCAACGATTAAGTAATAATTCAATCATCAACTTTCATGTCATTTAGTTTACAAAATTTAGTCTACAAATTGAGTCTCCTTAGCATTACTCTACAAACAATTATATACTACTAAACAAACAAACAAACAAATCGACGAATCCAAGGCGGCCGCTTAGTGGCTTAATAATTAATCTAAACAGCTCTTAATCATATTATTATTGTTTAAAATAAGAATCATCATCTTCAACTTGATACTTCCAGTTGGCTCAGTATTTGTCTAGGTACAGATTTTCCCTGCAGATTGCTTTGTTTTCAAGTTTCACCTACGTGGTAGCTTTACCATTCCCCATTCAAATATGGCCACTCTAAAACATATTTGTTTTCTCGTATATTTTTAATTGCATAGAATGCAGAATACCATTTAGTGTGTAAAGTATATCAAAATGTGTTTGCATTCACATGCATGCATAATAAATTATTATTTATTTAATTTGTAGTATCCACTTGGTTTTTTTTGGTTCAAATAATACACACTCGTTAAAACCCTGAAAAATTAGCTAATGCATGGCCGTCAAAGTTGTGTCCAAGGCCGCCGTTACGAAAGGCGATGCTTGATATCTAACGAACGTGCAATTTATAGTGGGTTTGGGGTGACTTCTTTTTGTTGTCATGCGTTCGCGTTGAACATTAGTTAACCATCACTATGGGTATTAACAATTTTTTTAACACTATCCCATCTGTTAATCATGATATGTATGGGCAAGTATCTGCTTTTTTGAAAGGGAATTAACCTGAATATTTTATATAAAAAAAACTAACTTAAAACACTAAAATTCATTGTTTAAATATAAGTGATTTTTTATGTTAAGCTATACTGAAAGAAGATGGGAAAATTAGAACGTGAAACAGAGTGTTGGAGATAAAGACCTATAATTATTTCTAATTAAACAGTATTCGTGTTGAATTATGGTCAATTCTATAATTATACAAAAGTTCGAAGTAAAAGCATTTAGAAAAAATAAATAAATAAAGTTATGATACAAAATAAAATAGATGTTGCAGTCTTATTAGATTAGAAATGTGATTTGTGTAAATCCTAGCATATCTAGGATATCCTTATCGAATTCTACCGTATCTCTTAGACTAGATTTTATCCTATTAGAGTTCTAATCCTATTGGGCGAAGAAATTTACTTTCCCTACTACTATAAATAAAGGTACAATAGGGTGAGATAACACACTCCTCACAATTACACATCTCTCTCTTCTCTCTCTCTCTGTTGCCGCCGCACCCCCTCTCTCTGTCATATATATTGTTCAGTAAATTAGGCTTAAAACACGTTATCATCATACTCTTAACACTACACTAAAGAGAGTTTGATATTCAATAAGAGGAGTATTATGTTTTAATCATTATGATTAATTTATTATTTTATTGAATTAATCTACATGATTTTGATTCAATTTAATTTTCTGTGTTGAACGTGATACAATGCAATGGAGATGTAATTTCGACTTTTCGAGAAGGATCTTCTACAAATTCAAAGGCTTTAATTGTTTTCTGCCAATCAGTTAGGCTTAAAATAAAGTAAGATATTTGAAACGACCATGAAGCATGAAAACATTTCCCATAATGTATAAACCCCTACATTTATATTTACCTTCCAATATATATATATATATATATATATATATATATTGTATATGTTTCATATATTTGTCAATATATATATTTATTTATTTATTTAAAAAATTGGGATTTTTGAGGTTGAGCCCCGGTTCCTCACTAGGCCGCTGCTGGCACCAACGAATGTCGGTTGGCCTGCAACCACGTCATGCTTGGACGACGTCGTTCCGACGCGCCATAGACAGGCAGGCCTTAGGCCTAGTTTAAGGTTTTCACGGGCCTGTAGGCCACAACCCACTCCAGCAGGCCTGTAGCCTTTGTTGGACCTATCTCCCACTCTTCTAGCCCAAAACCAACAAGCCTGCTGCTTGTTGGGCTTTTCTATTCATCTTGGCCTGCTTGCAGCAAGCCCGAAGCTTGCTGGGCTTCGCCCTACGCCTTGACCCACCTACAATAAGCCTTCTACTTGCTGTGTTGTTAGGCTCACCTTGCCTCGACCCAAAGCCAAAGCCAGCCTTCGGCTGGACTTGGCTACGCACCCACCCAAGCCAGCCATATGCTGGGCCTACTCCCCACACTTATTTTGACCCAATTCCATCAGCTTTTTCTGCTAGGCTCATCCCAGAATCCCGTAGCCTCCCTATGACCCAAAAGGCCTGCATCCGTGCTGCAAGGCGTACCTTTGCACTACAGCCAGCCCAATTATGCTGGGTTGCGTTAATTTTTCGACGTAATGCCAATTTTTGGCATTCCAACTTTACAACCATACCTATTTAATTTTTGGGATATTTTGGTTAATGGTAATTAGCTATAACACACTTGTCACTTGGCCCATCGCTAACCAAAGCTAATATGACCCGTCTGTCATTATTTTGCTTCCACGATCGACCCCACATAAGACATGGTTGAGAGTTCTTGTTAAGCATATTCGAAGTACCTGTGATGTTTTCATCCATTGTTGAGTCCCGACGACGATCCATGAAATTTTGCTACATGTATCTACCTGACCAAGGAGAAAATTTTCAGAGTACTCGGTACATCAGACAATTGAAGTACCACCCAATAAACATCTAACATGTGGCAAATCTTTTTCTATTAAATCTTTTGCTTTTTTTTTTTTGTTTTGTTTTGTTTGAGATAAAGCCTATTAATAAAACATTTCAACGGTTGGAAAAAGAACAAAAAAAGTTTTTACTCCATCAATTTCTTAATATGTTCATCTTCTTCCTTTGTAGATTCACAGATTCGCCCCTTTCATCTTCTTCCTTTATAGATTCGCAGATTCACCCAACTACTATACATATTAAACCATTTTGCTTTGTTAGGTTCAAGCCCTTGCTGGTGTTACGCATGGTGGACAGCTCGACTGAGGACTTGACAGAAAGCAGACGATGAAAGACAAGACAATGCGGTGCCATCGATTTTAGGTTGTGAAGAAGGTGAGGAATTTAATGGACGACAAGATCTCGCCATTGATTTGGCGATGGAGACTCTAAAGATGGCGACATTGGCAGATTTTGAAAGTGCACAACCGACGGGATTGGGAATTGACGATGAAGAAGGTGGTAGACATTTTCAATTGATGACTAAAATTTAGAAGAATAGGGTTGCAGACGAAGAAGATGAAGCTTCAGAACTTTAGAATGAGCTTTGGTAAATATAATAAAGAACTAATTAATTTTCAACATAAAAAAAAAAAAATGAATTTCAGTGCAAAAAACAAAAAGCCACATTTTAGATGCCTATTGGGTTAGTACTCCACCTGTCATGTATGAGGTAGATTTCCCGAAACAGGGAAAAATTTATCCTGACCAAGACATGATAAATCAACGAAGTCAATGCCAAGACATATTGTGTCTACATCTATATCAGCAAAGCATCAGGAGATTGAAGTCATGTAATCTGATCCCAGACAACCTTGTCGACCTCTACATGATGTCACTACCAAAGTCAACCTTCCAGAAGCTTTTCGAGGAATTTGTATGCCTAACTATTCATATGCAATGCTTGTAGTTCTCATTTGGAAGTTTTGTCAAAATCAGGGGGGGCATACTCACTTGATCTTAATGTACTATTTTTGCCTATGATTATGAGCATTTTTTCACTAGGTTTTTGCTACTTGACTAGGTTTTGACTAGGCACCCATCATGGGCTAGTCATACACTTGTGAACTTTTCTACTTACGTCCAGAAGATGTATAGTTTCAACTTAATGCAACTTCTCACTTTTCTCCTTAGTCTATATCTTTTTATCCCATATTAGGTTTTACCATAACAAGGTTTTGTGAGTTTTACCTTTTACGCATTCTTCTGTAGAGACTCGCATTTGCTCATTGTGACGACGATTTCATCAACTATACTTACTTCATCGTCGACGACCTGATGTGTCATTTGTTTGAGTATTTACACACTCAAGAGGGAGTGTTGCAGTCCTATTAGATGAGGAATGTAATTGTGTAAATCCCAGCTTATCTAGGATATCTTTATGGGATTCTACCATATCTCTTAGACTAGATATTATCCTATTAAAGTTGTAATCCTATTGGGGTAAGGAATTTACCTTCCCTACTATTATAAGTAAAGGCACAATGGGGGTGAGATAAAACACACCTTACAATTACACATATCTCTCTTTTCTCTCTGTTGTCGTCTCACCCCCTTTCTCTATCATTTATATTGTTCAGTAAATTAGGCCTACAACAATAGATTCATTTTCATGATTTACAAATTTATCATGTCAAAACTGGTTGCTTATGTATGACTTAACAAATTCTACATGTTTATTATTTATGCTAAAAAAATCCAAACCTAGGGGTAGGCACAAGTCGGGTCTAAATTTGGAGGAACCAGACTACACCCGTTTGCAAAGGAAACGGAATGAGGGGCATCATATTTTAAAAAATGGAACCTGACCTAACAAAGGTTGTTTGAAACGAACCGATTTCTTATGGGGTCCATAAGTCCATTGGGGTTGTTTCTGCTCATTTCTTGGTTTTTGGAAGACGGGCTTTGGAAGGTGGATACGACAGTGTTGATCTAGCTAATGTTGGAGGCCACAACTTAGGCCTAGTCTTGATTTCCATTGACGAGGTCTCCTCGCCGGGTTCAATTGAAGCCCCAGACCAATTCCATATCCCGAAAGCTCATTTTGTTGTTTCCCTCCCAAACCCTATGACTTACTTTCCTGAGAAAATCCCGATGTGAATTTTGAGGAAATAGAAGGAAAGTTAGTGTTCGGGTATAGAGGTCTTCGAGGACCTCGATGCAATTGAGAATTGGGGCTAAAAAGGGAACTAAGCACGAGCCTCCATTCTTTTTAGGGGAGAGAGAGAGAAGGAATTATTGATGCAGTGAGGTTTTTTTTTTTTTTCTCTGGTGGAACTATGGAATGGAAGCCGATGTTGGCACATTGACGTATACACGTGGGTATTTAAGTAGTAACATCTTGAGTTGACAGAGAGAGAGAGAGAGAGAGAGAGAGAAAGAAACAGACAGGGTTGAGCAACAACAACTATATTTGGGACTTAGGTTGGGAGAGATAAGAGTCAAGAGACTCGTGAGCCTTAGAGATAGATAGAGACCCAACAAAAGATCCAAGGACTGAGATTTAATCTCACAATATCCAATGGTTCAAACAGTTCGGTCTGGGTACCCATTTAACCTGATTTTTGGACATGCCCTGCCTTGCCAATGTCTTCAACTCAGCCCGACCCGTTTCGTCTTCATAAATTTTGGACCCACTCCAGACCTGTCACCCTGACCCGCAAGTTTAAGACTGTTTGCCTACCCATACCCAAACCCACTACATCCATTCATGCATGGTTGAGTCGCTTTACTTTACACACTGTACAAAAAATAATGCAAGAGTGAGCCAATAGACAATTTTTGCAATCTTCAACGAGAT
Organism: Pyrus communis; assembly: GCF_041283825.1. Taxonomy (NCBI): domain Eukaryota; kingdom Viridiplantae; phylum Streptophyta; class Magnoliopsida; order Rosales; family Rosaceae; genus Pyrus; species Pyrus communis. The sequence goes on from NC_142575.1 coordinate 12,130,091, forward strand.
TAAAAGTCAATTCCCCATGTGGAAACATTAAAGATTCCGACTATTGGAAATATGCCACTTGTACAACTTATCAAATATGATTACTTTGCTCTTGTCGGAATACGTAGACTATTAGTCAAACTCTAATGCGCTAATGGGTCGTATTCTCTACGAAGGTCCTAGTATCACACAATTTAAACCCCTCCCCTCTCCCCCTGGCCCCCGTGGGGGCCGAATCCATCACCAAAACTCCAAGTCAATTGCCATGCAACCTACACAAATTATCCTAATATGTGTTAATCTTGCCTATCATTCTCTTAGGAAGGGCAAGACTCACCCAAGCATATTTCAGGACTCTCAAAGAAATTTTCTTCCTTCAATGTCTAGACTAGGTAATATTTCGCTGACAGACGCTAGGTTAACTTCCCAGTTTTGTATAAATAGCCAACGCCAACTACTTTATTCCATAATCAAGAACTCATCACCACACTATTATTACCTCCTACAATTTTTTTGACTTAGGCATTAGATGTCCTTTAGCTAAAACCACACTAGTGTTAATCTAACACTATTTTTCTCTCTTTTTTGTATGTGTAATTTTCATCAAATTCAATCCGCCATGAAAATTTGCTCCGCGCTCACACACACCCCCTTCCGTATAAGCCACAGATAATGAGACTACATTAAGTATCAAGTGGTACTATTAAATATTATCCAGTCGCCATAATTGAAGCTGTAATAGATTTATCGCTTATGATAGCAAGAACAAGGTCATCGTGTAATAATTCAATTATGCTATAATAATTTAATATAAGTTGCTACATAAGTAATACTAAAATTCAGTTTTGAAAGATTCAATTCCTGTCATTGCGGTCGCATATATGATTTAGATATCCAACTACAGGGAATCTATAATTTCTTATTAACCCAGCTAGCACACTCAGTTGATACATTTATTTTTTGCATGTTTTAATCTTGCTTCGCAAGCCGACAATCGTCACCACCAAAAGTGTCGCACAAACAATGGATTTATATATAAGCAATAAGACATGGTCGCTACCTACCTATCTTCAATCAAACCAATACAAAATGATCAGTCTTTGTATTATATATACTTAATAAGTTATAAAGGAAAAGAAGAATAACGCAGCCATATTTAACTATGGACATATTAATGCTAAAGCTAATTGACCTATTAATTATTGGCAAGATGATTTTAAAACCATCATGAGAGTATTAAAATGACAGATTATATTCACACACTTCAAATTACTTCTCTCACACCTTTTTAAGTTTTTTAATATTTTATACACACCACTAACACTTGATAGAAAAATATTAAAAAATTAAAAGGGTGTAGAAGAAGTAATTTGGGGTGTGTGAATAAAATCTCCCAAATGTTTGTTTCTGTTTTTGAACCAAATGACAAGTGAAGTTAAAATCATTCTTAGCCTCATTTAGTATTGAGTATTGGATTGGAATGGACAACCCTTTAAATTCAAAGTATTTTGAATGTAAAGGAGAATAATTTTTTTCATTTGGAGAAGATTATAAGAGGCTAAGACATTGTTGACCCTAAAAATTAAAAACTTACATGGCGTGCAAGCCGAGTAATCTACTGAGCTAACTACATCCTTCTTATGGATGCAGGAATGCCAACTCACGATCAAGCTCAGTCGGGATAGTAAAATCGATATGGTGGTGTGGTGTCAATCATGCTGCTACTTCTGCACTGAGTGACTACGGCTAAGGAAGGAACACACTTGGCCTAGGGTTTCAAAACCTGAAGACAAAGTTATTCAATCACTACTAAGTTCAAGATCGTCTACACTAGGTTCCACAGCTTCGGTTGTATTTGTGAAAATATGTGCATCGAATCAGTATCAGGCTATAAAGACAAAGATACTCAAAGAAAATGAGTGTCTTTATCGTAAATGTCGTTCGACAGTCTGAATGCCGAACTCTGAAATGCACCTAGGAGTAATGAATCATTGAACACCTCACTTCATCAAACTTCACTGGAAAGTTGATGAAGTGATCTCATTTGGCAAAGGTATCATAAACTCTTCGTCGACTGAGACTTGGATAGAGTAACCAAACAAAACAGAAGCAGTGTTGGTAATCCAAACTAAAGATACTCCTCGATCGCCTGATTCTACGACTCTACTATTGTTAATCCAAACTGAATATGTCACTAGTTGCCAACATAGTGTTGTTAATCTAAACTGAATAATGTGTTGACGAGAAGGTTAAGGTAGTTAGAATTTTTCAGAGGTGTAAGAAGGTTTCACGTAGAGCGTTTGAGTTGTTCGTTAGAATTAAATTACAAAACCTCATATTTAAATGGATGAATTTCGTGATGGCTAATTTTGTTGAGTTGTAAAATTCTGATAATATTCTAATTCTTAGGCATATTCTCTTAATATACTTGCAAGTATTCTCGACCGAAACTCTATCACCACCAAGTCTTGTCATCTTCAACTAGGACTTTAAACCTAGATTGATTATACAATTGATTCAACCCTTATCTAGAAACTAATATTGATCCTTAATATTTCATCATCTAACAACTTAGAGTATATAGGTTGAGTGCATGTAAAATAGAGTCCAAACAATGTCCCCTAGCTTCCTTGAGCTTCGGCCTGCATGCCAAATGGTTAATGAAATTATCATATCCTCAGTTGATCACCGACACACCATCTTTATTCTGGAGGATCAGCTTGTGCAGCTGAATGATATTTATTGAGGCTCGGTGAAACAATAATATGAGCTTTATTGTTAAATTAATCAACTAGTCCACATGAAAACTTACCAACTAAAGTGGGTGATACCTAATACAGATAAACCTACTCTATACGACATGGGGTATTGTTTGGGCCCAAAATATTATTGTTGGGCCGAGCAGCAGGATGTGTTCGGCCCAAGGTGATGGTAAATAATATGGGCCGAATAATAAATCCCGGGCCAGTTGACAGGATCGGCCAAATCCTATCCCAAGTAGTCTGGATGGATAGGAAAGGTCGAGGAAGTCCTAATGCGACCAGGATTCTCGACCAGCAGGGAATGGAGTCCCGAAAAGAAGGAAAATTCAGAATCCCAGTAGGAATAGGTTTGCTCGAGTTAGAGGCGAAATGGGACAAGGAATCCCAATCCAAATCAGAATTGGTTTCACGGAATGGGGCACTATAAATACAAGAAATCATGCAACAGAAAAAGACCTTCAAAATCAGCATACAATTGCCCTGCGCAAAACCTCTCAAACACCTTAAGATTTTTCCTTTTCTTTTCCTGCCGACACACCTTCAGTTTGGATAAACAGCACTGTGGAAGCACCCGGCGAGCATCTTCAGTTTGGATAAACAGCACTGCTGCCGCAGAATCAGCCGACCAAGAAGCACCTTCAGTTTGGATAAACAGCACTGCGTCGAGGTCGACCGGTTACCTATCTAAGTCTCGGTCGAGAAGGGTTTTCGAACCTTTGTTAGCAGAGGTCACCTTACTGGCCTTCTCGGCATAGTCAGGTGTTACGAATTGCATTACTCGGTGTACTGGACGCCGAGCGTTATGATTGGATACTCGCAAGTGAGTTTCAGGGTTCGGAATTCCGACGGCCGAACTACGTTCACCATCAAGACATACATCACGTTTGAGTACCTGTGCCCATATAGTTTGGTCTCGATTCGACGTGCTTATACTCTTACGAATATAATCACAGCGACCGAATCGGGCTCGGACGACTTGTGAACTCCGCAGAATTAGCAGCCTTGTCTTCAGGCTGTAGAACTCAGAGACCGAGAGTGTTCCTTCCTCGGTCGCAATCGCAAGATAGAGAAGTCAACAACGCGCTCAAAGCTACATCAACAAATTTTTACTCCTCGGCTAAGCTCGGCCGATGAGTTGGCACGCCCCGCATTCGACCGAAGGACGTAGTTAGCTTATTAGTTACTCGGCCTGCGCGCCACGTAGGTTTTGTAATTTTTAGGGTCAACAGGTATATATGTGTTTCATTTCAAAACTAGCATTTTTCAATCCTCCTGCATGAAATCAAGCCTATCTTTCTCCAAAAATTCCAATCGTAACAAGACGGAGCTCGACCCATTTCTCCAGTACAGATTCATCTTTTTCACCAAGTACAGGTTAAGGTACGCAAATAGTTCTCCCAACAGGATCCTTTTCGGATTCTCTTTGTGAGGATCCCAAGCATTATTGAATCATATATGTTCATCATACATTGTGCGATAGTTTTCATCAGGTACTATTTGTGTTCAATTTTAAATGATTTATAACCACACGATGTACGATAAACGGATCCCTCACAAAGAAGATCCAGAAAGGATCCGGATTCCTAGTTCTCTCTCTCTCTCTCTCTCTCTAATTTTAATTTGAAGCTTTTTGATGACTTCTTGAGACCTACTCCAACCCTTGGAGTAAAACTCAAATTTTAGGTTCTAAACTTATCTCAACTTACTCCAACCTATGGGACAAATATGAATTAAAACCTAAAATTTATTTATGGGGCAAATTTAGCCCAAGATTCCCCCTGGGTTAGTAGGGCTGGCCCATCATATATGTGTATTTTTTTTTATTTTTTATTTATAAATTCATCGAATCCAACGACTAAGATCTAATTTGATCAAATCCAACGGTAAATAAAATATATCTAACGATCCAAATTTAAATCCAACGGCTAAAGTAATTAAAAAAATCATTTTATGTGTTTCATATTCTTTCGCAGTGTTCCACGAAATTCATGGTGCCGGTTTAGTGATTTTTCAATATTTATCGAAATCTAAATATTTTTAGGTTAAAATGTTCATAAAATTAAATTAGGATGGTCTACATAATTTATTTTTTTTAAGTTACTTTAAGAAAAAAATTATCCTAAATTCATTCTTTAATAATCTCAGACTAAAACTTTAACCTAGAAGGGTTGGAAGAGAAAAAACTATTTATGGTTTAAAAATTTTAGGTTTTAACTTGAAAGTTGGAGATGGTCTAAGTGTTAGAAGTCGCCCATTGGCAAACACCAAGCTAGCTGATGAATGATCTTACATTGATTAAAAAAAAAAAAAAAGAGGGATCTTTAACTTGAAAGTTGGAGATGGTCTAAGTGTTAGAAGTCGCCCATTGGCAAACACCAAGCTAGTTGATGAATGATCTTACATTGATTAAAAAAAAAAGAGGGATCTTGCATCAACTTGTAAATAAGTTGGGCGATTGAGTTTATGATAAAACTTCAACTTCCTTACCCCCATTTATTTGATAGTTTTAGCAGGTCCATCGCGACTCCCCATTTCTCAGCTTATTTATTCCCAAAATTGTGATATGCATGTCATGCATTGCCCTAACAGGGTCTAACATTATTTTATCAGGTTGACTCCAAGTCTCTAATTGTACGGAATATATGACGATCACAAACATTGTTCGATTCCACTACATTCTTGATCATTTGCATCCTCCAAAATCCTTGATCTACATACTCTAATAATTCTATTGTGCATTTGGATTGAAAATTTAAGTGTATTAAGAATTGTAATATAAGATAAAGTTTTAAAGTTCTAGAATTTGTTAAAAAAAAAAATAAAAAAATAAAAAACTCTCGGATAACTTATCACTGGCTACACATTGTGTTGTATTTTTTTTTTCCTTCTTATAAAAGGGGACACAACTAGTGGAAAGCCACGATTATCATCGCTTCTGGGTCCGGAAAGGCTATAGGGAATTTCACTCTGCCCGTGACCAGGGTGAAGCAAACTCACTAGATCGGAGCATCGAACTCGGGACCTCCCACATTTTTTCGTTTATTGGGGAGCTGCAATCCGCGCTCTTACTACTGGACCACTTATTGTGTTTGTGTTGTATTAAAAGGTCTTTGTTGCAGTCCTATTGGAATATGAATGTGATTGTGTAAATCCTAGTAGATATGAGAATGTATCTTATATTCTTATTGGGAGTAGATTACCTATTAAATGTTGTAATCCTAAAGGTTAAGGAATTAACCTTCCCTACTACTATAAATAAAGGCACAATGGGGTGGAATAACACACACCCACAATTACACATCTCTCTCGTTCTCTCTACTATTGCCGCACCTTTCTCTCTCTCTCTATAGCCTCCATAATTGTTCTGTAAATTATGCCTACAACACGTTATCAGCACACTCTTGATGATGCGCTAACAAGAGAGTTTGATCTTCAATCAAGGAGTATTACGTTGTAATCATTCTTATTATGATTAATTCATTATTTTATTGAATTGATCAACATGTTATTGATTCAATTTATTTTTTCTTTGTTGAACGTGATACAATGCATTGGAGATGCAATTTCGGCTTTCCGAGAAGGATCTTCTACAAATTCAAAGGCTTTTATTGTTTTCTGCCAATCAAGTACGCTTATATATATATATATATTTGTTTCATGCGTCGCACAATTAAATTGTTATGTGGAACCTGCGAGTCAAAGTATCAAATTAAATTAGAAGCAATTCTAGGGTTTCTTAAACACTGCATATGTCGAAAAAAAATTTGGGAATGGTATGGCACCACCCCTTGCGGCACAAACTGGGCAGTAGCCCTCTGGGCTTTGCTGCACCCACATCGACCTTGACTGCAGCTTTGCTACTAGCATATACACACCTCAGGCCTTTGGCCTGGTTGGGTTGTCTCGGGCATGTAGTCCCCAATCATCAAGGAAACCTGCAACTTTCCTTTTTGAACCTCCATCTGTTCTTGGCCCATGCCAGCAAGCTGTCATGCTTGCTGGGCTACTATCCCGCGCGCACTAAGGCTTATAGCCTGCTCCGGTATCAGCCCATATACATGGGTTTGGTTCTTGCATGATGACAGCTCGGTGCGGCTGGGCTCCCATGCATCAACAGGCCAGCAAATCTTCTTGGCTTTGTCCTGTGCCATCCTCGAGGCCCAACCTTGAAACCCAACTACGGCTGGGGTTTCTCCTTCACCCCGTGACCTGAAGTTCACACCCGAGGCCTTTTTTTTGGGCCATGCCTTTACTCAAGGTACCCAACCCGAGCCCAATTATCTTTTGGGGCAATTTTTTCGACCCACATGCTATTATTTTAACATTCTAAATAGTATTAACTCGTATGTTAATATTATTTAGCTTCTACAATCAACCCAGTTTGGTCCCGATCTATTGAATTAATTAAAAGTGACATGCAGTCCATTAATCTGATAATGAATCCAAAATTATTAACCTAAATATCACTTTTGGACCTTAACGATTTAATAATTTATTTTTATACTTTGAACCATTGACATACTTTCATAGTAACGAAGGTCTCACACTTGAGTTCCCGAAGAACCTCAAATCCACTACACTTAGTTGTATATTTATGTGTTTCTTGTAGCACCAATCACAATCTTGTTCCCTCCAATTCAATGGATTGTCGAACTATCACAAGTTTGATTTCCCTGATTTGGATGTTTCTATTAGAAACCACTTTATGTGGGTACAAGACGTGAATCTCTACTTGACTATCAAGAAGCTAAGAACCCATTGTAGCCAAAAATAGCAAGGAATAGCTGAATAAGCTTCCACCATGATCTTCATTCGAAGACTTGTGCCTAAAGCATTACAAATGGAAATACCACATGAACGAGGATTCCATGGCTCTTTGGCTCACTTCTATGAACCGTTTAATCATGAAAGACATTACCTAAAGCACATCATGATTACATCCATGAATGAGTACAATTCTGAAGTTTATAAATCCGATCGAATTTTAACTAGAGAATACTTTTCTCGTCCTTCATGTTTCTAACTCGCCCCTGAAGCAGCAGTGTATAAAGAGAAAGTTTACCAAATTCTTGGATCTGATTACTACCACAAATGTGAGGGATAGGTATGGACCCAGTTCGGCTGGAGTCTACCAAATGGCTCGACCCAGTTCGGTCAAAGCCTAACCAAATGGTGATGCACTGTTTTGCTAGGGATACACTGAATGGCATACTCTCTCACAATCCAATTTAGAGTTTGTTTTTACAACATATGGTAGAATCAAGGCCTGCCAAGGTGTGGCATCATGCCCGAAGTATGATCCTTGGCACCTAAGAGCTAAAACTTCAAGAATAAGGGGTAGTATTCCTAAACCTTAACCCTGCAGAATCTACTTCCATCTTGATGAAATAGATCATTGGTTATGCACCTATTCGTGCCCCTACCAATGTTGTTAAGGAGTATCATTCTAGTAGTCAATATGTGAGACTAATTTTGCTCCACCAAACATCGTTGGAAAAGCAGAATTTTGACATGGATGGCCTTGTTGGCCGAATCCACCCTAGTAACTTTGGTTTACTTTGTGAACATTTTTTCATGTTCTTAGATTCAAGTTTGGTGTATGTTTTGCTTATGGATAATCTTATTGATATTGTCCTCTAATATGAGTTAATTGAATCATGTTTCTTAATACATGTGACCAATTCAATTATACATGTGACTAGGCAGGAATGTGGGAAAGTTAGTTGTTTGGATGAATGCGTACTACGCACACTAACTTTACACCTAAATCACATCTCTAACAATGACTTTAGGTCTATCCAACCTAATTAAGAGCATTGGCACGCTCTTCGTTGTATGAATGGTACCGCATCACCATTTAAGGGACCTTAAATTATCCCTGATGTTGAATTTTTAAGGATATTCGAGATGACAATGATCATAAATGAAACCACTGAAGAAAATAGAGTGAAATATCTTTGCAACACCTCCAAAAATGAGCCTGAAACTTTGATTTGGGGCCAATGGGTTGTCTTCCAACTAGGAATACACCACATGTGGCCACCCTGGAGCCTGGCGATTGAGCAGTTTACTTGCTTTGGCACGCCTTTTGGGACACTTAGGTCGAACAATAATGCTACAACGCATCTTCTTATCTGAAGTAAGGATATTGTGCCTAATCACACTTTGCCAAGCATGCTCATTAAGGAAATTGATTTTTTATATCATTCCTCGCAAAGATACGACATGACTCTCTTTTCACAGTGGATTCAAGGGAATATATGTGGACTAATCCAACCAAAATGCGAACCATATAAATACTTATGGTTTTGGTTGATGAATCGACAAACTGGTCACATGTTTATCTACACACATTACTACTAAACCTCCTAGCCGATTAAGGGTTTACCACCCTACTTATCCCTTAAGGTTCGGGAGACTGGATAATGCCGGAGAGTTTATATCGACGGTTTTCGATAAAGTATTGCATGTATTTTGGGTTTATAATTGAACATTAAATTCCCATGTTTACCCCAAATAGCCTCGCCTAGCAATCATAAAGCGCAAATTTAAATGATCGCCCGAATTTTGGTAAAAGTACCAAGTTTTCGGTTTCTGCCTAAGGCTATGCAATCCTAGTATGCAGTTATGTTTGTCCACCTTGAGGCCCATTGCCACCCAACCTATATGATGTTATAGTTGGTTACTGGGTACGAACCTGACGATTTTTGTATTTACACATTTGGGTGTGCATTCCATATGCCAAGTTGCGCCGCCACAACGTACCAGCATGGGTCCTCAAAGAATGATGTGTATCTTTTTTCGATCATGATTCTCCTTCACACTAGCTCTCTTAGAGCCCTTTCACGCGATCTCTTTACCGCTCATTTGTGGATTGTCACTTTAATGAGACAGTATTCATGCCGTTAAGGGGAGATAAGAATGGCATGAATTTGAGTGGGCATTGCCCATTATATCTCATCTCAATCCTCATACCGCACAAGTGTGATAAGCAAGTGCGATGAATTCTAGTTTTCAGAATGTTGCTACAGACGCATTTCTCTAATCTAGCTAAAGTGACGAGACATATACTAGCTGCAAAATGCCTGCAAGGATAAGTGTACTTAACGGATGTCGAGTCAACATCCCTGTAGGATGTGCCACCTCTGTTAGACGATTTAGATGCCCCTGTTGGACAGTCTGGTACACCGGCGGATAGCCAATCAATATGTCTTGGCCTGGAGCACGACAGATCATTCGGTTCGCAGGATTCACTTCCTTAGAAGAGGAAGACATAGAACAACAATGAATCCAAACTCGATCACTGTCTCAAATCATTTCCATCTCATGAGATTAATCCGGATTACTCCCGAGACTTGAAGTTCTTGGTCCAGTTATACTAGTTTGGATGAGCTAAATGGAATTGAAATGAGATTATCATAGATGATATTTTCACTTATATGGTAGCTACCGACATAAATGAAAAGCGATGATATCGAACCATGTTCTGTTTATTAAGTGGCAACGTAGAATGGATTGGACAACTGAAATTACAATTGAGGTCAAATTTCTTACCAAAGTGTGTATTGGATCTACTGTTCCTACACTGCCCAAGGTAACCCTGTTATGTTACAGGGGGAAATGAAGCGTTATGAGATGAATAAAATAGTGCAATATGATACACGTTTTACAGCGCAAGGTTTCTTTCAAAACGTCATGTGATTGATAACAACATTATAAAATGTGGTTAGTGTTTTCTCCATAGGGATATAGATATAGAGATTTACATGTAAGTTCCCAAAGAATTACATGGATTGGTTCAAATAGTTCCAAAACCACGAAACACCATGTTAACTAGTTTTGAGGCGTTCACTTACAATCCGACGGATGTGGTATAGCCGTCTAAGTGATTATTTGATCAGTCAGAGATATGAATTATGCCCTTGCGTGTTAAACTATGTAGTCTTATTCCGAATTTCTAGAGTTACAGTTTATGTCGTTAACACGAATCTCACTAAGACTCCGGAAGAGCTTGAGAAAACTGCCTCGCACCTGAAGATGGAATTTGAGATAAAGGATCTTACGAAAACTCGTTTATGCCTTGACCTGAAGTTCAAGCATTGTTCTGACGATACCTTGGTCTACTAGTCAAACTACACCCTGAATGTGTCACTTTTGAGTATACCTTTGATCGTCCATACATTATATGCAAATAAGACCCTTGAAGAGGTTATGGAATCCGAAGTTCCATATCTAAGTTCAACTTTGCACTTCGTTGTACTTAGCTCATTGTATTTAGACAAGACATCTCCTTCGTTGTTGATCTTGGTAAAGATACAACACCGCACCTACACGTAACCACTAAATTGGTATTAAAGACATACCCTGAAGGTACTACATGGGCAAATCCCAATGCATCTTGAGTGGATCCAACCCCCTGATCCTCGAAATGATGCTTGCCTTGTTGTTATGCTGACACAATTACTTATCAAACCTGCACAAGGCAAAATCCCTAAATGGTTATGTCTTTACCGTTAGGGATATCGCAATATCTTGGAGGTCCATGATATGACCTTAGTTGTAAAATCTTCAAATTGTTCCAAAACTCAGCTCACTTCACTACGCCACAAGTGAGACATGGTTAGGAGTTCTTGTTGAGCGTATTTGAAGTACTTGCTGTGTTTTCATCCATCAATGGGTCCCAACGATGATCTAAGAAAACTATGCCACATGTATCCACCCGACCAAGACATGATACATCAACAAAGTCAACACTATGACATATTGCGTCTACATCTACATCAGCAGAGCATCAGGAGATTGAAGTCATGCAAGCTAATCCCAGACAACCTTGCCGACCTCTAGACGATGTCACTGCCGAAGTCAACCTTCCAGAAGCTTGTTCGAGGAATTGGTATGCCTAACTATCATATGCAATGCTTGTAGTTCTCAATTGGAAGTTATGTCAAATTCAGGGGGAGTATTCAGAAGTATACTCACTTGATCTTAATGTACTTTTTTTCCCTACGATTAGGAGCATTTTTCCCACTGGGTTTTTGCTACCTAACTAGCTTTTAACAAGGCACCCATCCTGGGCTGATCATACCCTTGAAAGCTCTTCTACTTGCATCCAAAAGACGTATAGTTTTGACTTAATACAACTTCTCACTTTTCTCCTTAGTCTATAGGTTTTTCTCCCACCTTGGGTTTTACCATAACAAAGGTTTTGTGAGTTTTACTTTTTATGCATTCTTCCATTAATTTGAGACTCGCATTCTCTCATTATACCGACGACTTCATCAACTGTACTTACTTCATCACTGAAGACCTGATGCGCCATTTACTTAAGTATTTACACACTCAAGGGGGAATGTTGCAGTCCTATTGGAATAGGAATGTGATTGTGTAAATCCTAGTAGATATGGGAATGTATCTTATATTCCTATTAGGAGTAGATTACCTATTAAATGTTGTAATCCTAAAGGGTAAGGAATTAACCTTCCCTACTACTATAAATAAAGGCACAATGGGATGGAATAACACACACCCACAATTACACATCTTTCTCTTTCTCTCTACTATTGCGCACCTTTCTCTCTCTCTATGGCCTCCATAATTGTTCAATAAATTATGCCTACAACAATCTTATATATTTTTGTCCTTTTACAAATAAATTAGGTCGAGACAGTGCAGACCTTTCGGAGATACTTTACATGGAACATGGCCCGACTGATTCCTTTCTTTGATTTATTCTCAATTCCTGGTAGCCAACTATTTTATGGGGTATATGAATTCCCCTCCAATTAGCTAACATGTATAGGATCTACGTTGTCTATTGTTTGTTAGTTAGTTAGTTATTTTTTTTTTTTTAAGGACCAACTAATGGTTTCGCAACGGTAATCTATCTTTTCAGGAATAGGGAAGACTCACAGACATTTCAGCCTCCTCCTGGCCACCATCATGTGATTCACCAGTGCCAGTAATCGAACCAAGGACTTGCCATGTGAAATACGGGTCTAGAATTCGTCCCCAACCAACGGGCCACCCCGTGGTGGTTGTTGGAAATTATATATTGTAATATGTAATTTTAATAATTGAATGAAATATAGTGTTAACCATATTTCTTAGAAAGGTTATGTTATTTAGGTGCATTCCCTTGTCAAATGATGTATACTTATAGATGAAAAGTTATATCTCTTTGACAAGAAGTACTTGGGTGCTATATAAACTCATGAAACCATCATCATTAATATAGAAAATTAGAGTTAATTTTTACTCTTGTGAAATAGGGTTTCCCCACTTTGTTTCTCTCATGCTTCGTGTGTCAAATTTCGAGTCGTGTCTTGAGAGTACAGAATATATAAAGTTCATCAGAGTCTGAAGATTGAAGTGATTTTACTTCAGATTATAGATTGTTGAATCCTGAGAGATGGACATCTACCAAACTACAAGCACAAGAGTATGGGCGAAATTCTGTCTTTAGGACATTGCATTTATGCAAGCCTCAACCTCCAAGTTTGTCAGTTTTTCTAACTATATCTCTAGTTGTTTATATTAATCTTGTATACTATTGATTTGTGATTTTCTTTATGATTATTAACATTGGAATTTATATTGTTATTTTTATATTTTCTAATATTGCTTCAACAGTGGTTTGTTTGTTGGAGTTTGATTTTTTTTTTCTTTTTTCTTTTTAACCTTCATCACTAGTTTAAAAGGTAGTGAACATTCACCACTTGTTTGAATGGTAGTGAAAACTTCACCACGAATATATGACTTAAAGATGTTAATGAACTTGTAATGAAGGTAGTGAACTTTTAGTTAGGTTGTAATGTTAATAAACATGTGTTGGTGTATAATCTATCCATGTGGTGGTTTATAAATTTGAGTATCCGAACAAGTGGTATCCCAAGTTATCATCCTGCATGGTGTAAGTTGGTGATGGTACTTGAATTACAACTGCAAGTTTTTCCATGATTAATTTCATGTAAAGGTCCAAAGCACTAGAACATTATAAGAATCAAATATAATTTTCTCAAAAGCAAACATAGATACAAAAATGAAAGTCAAAGGTGTAAATAACATAAATGTACCTAAAATTAGGGGTGCATTACTTTGCAAAAGGGTATACATGTGACATCCCACATCGCCCAGGGGAGTGATCCTTATATGTATATTCTCATCTCTACCTAGCACGAGGCCTTTTGGGAGCTCATTGGCTTCGGGTTCCATTGGAACTCCGAAGTTAAGCGAGTAGCGCACGAGAGCATTCCCAGGATGGGTGACCCATCCGGAAGTTCTCGTGTGAGTTCCCAAAAACAAAATCGTGAGGGCGTGGTTGGGGCCCAAAGCAGACAATATTGTGCTACGGTGGAGTTGGCCCGGGAAGTGGTCCCGTCTGGGTCGGGATGTGACAATATATGGTACTAAAAACATTGTAAAATTACACCATTAAAATTATGCCGACTGATCATCATAAAATAGAAAAGTTGATTAATTGGGAATAGGATCCTCTCCAGATCCTCTTTGTGGGGGTTCGGAGGATCAATTAATTGTGTTCGTTCATCTTATATCGTGCGGTTAGAAATCATTTTAAATTTTAAATTTTAAATTAAATATACTTAACGAAAACTGATTGCACGATGTACAATAAACGAGACACGATTGATTGATCCCCGGATCACCACAAAGAGGATCCGGAGAGGATCCTTGTCCGATTAATTGGGTCAAAAGTCAATGGACCTAAATTAGTGAGTGAAATCTCAAGATTAAACATAGTAATTGACTACATAATTGGTCTTATATCTAATGAATTTGGTGTTAAAACTTAAGATGGTGCTATCCATACATCATTTTTTACCTTCCGCACACTCTTCTCAATTTCCAGCCTTCAAATCTAAGGAATTAAAGAGAATTAAAGGACAAAAACTTACAAGAAGTGTATGAATAAATGATGGTGCTATATCCTCAAACCATTTTTACCTTCCACACACCTCTATTAATTTTTGTCCTTTGATCCTCTTCAATTTAATTGATCTGAGAGCTGAAAAGTGAGAGCAGTTTGTGAAAGGTAAAAAATAGTGTGTAAATAGCATCACCCAAAATAAAAAAGAGGTTGTGGATAGCATTACCCCAACTTAAAAGCAACTTCCTAACAAAAATAGAAGCTTCCAAGAAACAAGTAAAGGGAAAAAGAACAATTAAAGAATAAACTATGATTACATGAATAATTCGCCAATATAACGGTAGTATTGGAAAGTGGGTAGAGCTTCGGTTCGGATGTTTACACCACCACCTTTCACCTATGTGTCGATCTCAACACTTATTCCTATTGGTAGTACTTTCCCTCCATTCTCTTACTGGTTGCGATTTGAAGTTGTGGGGAGGTTGCTTGAGAATAATGAAATTTATTTCTTTTTCTGTTTGAGGGGCTTGGCTAGTTCTTATCTCTGGCGATTGCAGGGTGTCACATCCCGGCCCGGGACGGATCACTTCCCGGGCCCGCTCCACCACCGTAGCACGATATTGTCCGCTTTGGGCCCCAACCACGCCCTCACGGTTTTGTTTTTGGGAACTCACGAGCAACTTCCCAGTGGGTCACCCATCCTGGGAGTGCTCTCGTGCGCTACTCGCTTAACTTCGGAGTTCCGATGGAACCGGAAGCTAGTAAGCTCCCAAAATGCCTCGTGTTAGGTAGAGATGGGAATATACATTTAAGGATCACTCCCCTGGGCGATGTGGGATGTCACAATCCATCCCCCTTAGGGGCCCGACGTCCTCGTCGGCACACATGCGACCAGGGTTAGGCTCTGATACCAATTTGTCACATCCCGGCCCGGGGGGGACCACTTCCTGGGCCCGCTTCACCACCGTAGCACGATATTGTCCGCTTTGGGCCCCGACCACGCCCTCACGGTTTTGTTTCTGGGAACTCACACGAGAACTTCCCGATGGGTCACCCATCCTGGGAATGCTCTCGCGCGCTACTCGCTTAACTTCGGAGTTCCTACGAAACCCGAAGCCAGTGATCTCCCAAAAGGCCTCGTGCTAGGTAGAGATGGGAATATACATTTAAGGATCACTCCCCTGGGCGATGTGGGATGTCACACAGGGAAACTGGATCATGGTCAACAGCAAGTACTTCAAAGGCAGTGCTTCAGTGGCAGAAAAGGATCCAGGCGTTTAGGGTTTCTTTGTTTGTTTTTCTTGTATTGGGCTCAACTTTCGGGTTGGGCTTTTCTTTTGTCGTTGTTTTGGAGGCTCATCTGTTGCCTTGTATTTGCAGTGTGTTTGGGCCTTCAGTCTTGTAAGTAAAGTGTGTTGGTAATAAAAATTTACCTTATGGCGTTTTAGCCAAAAATAGTATTTGAGAATTGCATAACTCCTCATTTTAGTCCATGAGATTTTCATAAGAAGCATAAAATATAGGAATGAATTTCTGTATATTAACATCAACGGGATTTACAGCTTTATATAAAGGCTAACATGACTTGTTTCCTATTCTATTTCCTACAAATAATGCTAACTGATAACCTAATAGGTAAGTAAATATCAATCTACAATATTTGACAAATCAATCTAAGATTCCTTTCTTAACACTCCCCCTCAAGTTGGAGTGTATGTTAATGACACCCAACTTGTTGAGTAAGATTTCAAATTGTGTCGAGCTCAATGGTTTGGTGAATATATCAGCTAACTGATCACCCGTCCGTACGTATGACGTGCGTATCATTCCTTTTTGAATCTTCTCGCGCACTAGATGACAATCAATCTCTATGTGCTTTGTTCGTTCATGAAAGACGGGATTTGAGGCAATATGTATAGCTGCCTGATTATCACAAAACAAGGATACTGGTTGATGATGATTTACTTGCAAATCGTTGAGAATATTCCGCAGCCATGTTATCTCACAGCATGTAGTAGCCATAGACCGATACTCGGCTTCGGCGCTAGAACGAGAGACTGTGGTTTGTTTCTTAGTCTTCCATGAGATTGGTGCTTGGCCAAGTAATACGCAGTAACCAGTTATCGATCGCCTAGTGTCTCGGCATCGAGCCCAATCAGCATCACAAAATGCTTTTAACTGCAATGAACCTGTGGAAGGAAAGAAAATGCCTTGCCCGGGCGCTTGTTTAATGTATTTAAGGACCTTGTGTGCAACATCAAGGTGTGGTTGCCGAGGCTTCTCCATGAATTGACTTAACACATGTACCGCATAAGCCAAGTCGGGTCTAGTGATGGTTAAATATATCAATCTACCCACAAGTCTTCTATATGAAGAGGGATCATCCACCAGTTTGCCTTCCAGTTGCGTGAGAGCCAAGTTTTGGTCTAAAGGAAACCTGGAAGGTTTCACTTCGAGAAAACCAACATCATCCAGTATCTCCAGGGCATATTTACGCTGACATAGAGTGATTCCATGCTTCGATCTTGCAACTTCTATCCCCAAAAAATACTTGAGTATCCCCAAGTCTTTTAGTTGAAAACGGTGAGAGATAAGTTGTTTGGTTTTGTTAATCTCACATAAGTCATTCCCTGCCAGTATAACATCGTCAACATAAACCAATAAAGCAATGAATGTACCTCGATGACTTCTGGTGAACAGAGAGTAATCGGACAAAGATTGTTGAAACCCATCGGCCTTGAGAGCATTGGATAATTTTATGAACCATTGCCTCGAAGCTTGCTTTAAACCGTAGAGGGACTTATGCAATTTGCATACTCGAGTCTCCCCCTTGCGTCCAAAACCAGGAGGCAAAGACATGTAGACATCCTCTTCCAAGTCACCATGTAAAAAGGCATTGTTCACGTCGAGCTGGTGAAGGTGCCAGCCTTGCAAGGCTGCAACACTTAAGAGGACTCGAACAGTAATCAGCTTAGCTACGGGAGCAAACGTGTCACGGTAATCAACTCCTTCAACCTGATTGTATCCTTTGGCAACAAGACGGGCTTTATACCGTTCGATGGTGCCATCGGGTTTGAGCTTCATTTTGTAGACCCATTTGCAGCCAATAGGACGTTTGCAAGGAGGAAGTGGCACGAGCGTCCATGTAGGATTGGCATGAAGTGCCGCAAGTTCAGTTTGCATGGCAGCACGCCAATGGGGATCCTGGACAGCCTGGGAATAGCTAGTGGGTTCCTTATGAAGAGTGAGATGAGCGACAAAAGCTTGATAGGAGGGTGAGAGACAATTATAAGATAAGTGAGAAGAAAGTGGATGGGGTGTACCTGACGACGACCGAACCACGTTCGTGGAAGATGTGGGAGCCGGCCGGGAAGGGAGAGACGCCTCGACATGAAAATCCTGCAAAAAGGAAGAAGGTTTGGTGGGTCGGGTACTTCGGCAGAGTGGGGGTGGGAGTGGGGTGATAGTGGTCGTGGGAGCAGGTGAGGAAGGAGAGGAAGGGTAAGGGTGGATGGAACCGTGACATCAGCGAAAGGAAGAGGCTGAGGGGAAGGGGATGGTGTTGGTGGAGAATGAGCATCAGAAGTAATATCAGTATAGGGGTGAGAAGGGTGAAATGGAGGTTCCATGTCAAAAGAAATCAAGGGTGCTGAAGGTGGTGTTGGAGGGGAGGTTGTAGGGGCAGGGGAGTCTAAATGAGAATAAGGAAAGTTATCTTCAAAGAAAAGCACATCTCGGGAGATAAAGACCTTTTGAAGTTGAAGATCAAAAAGTTTATAGCCTTTTGTACCATAAGGATACCCGAGAAAAATGCAACGACGTGCACGGGGATCAAATTTGGAGGGTTTGTGTGCATGAGTGGATGCAAAACAAAGACAACCAAAGACCTTGAGGTGAGTGTAAGTGGGTGGTTTGTGAAACAGCTTTTCATAGGGAGTTTGGCCATGAAGAATGGGAGTAGGTGTGCGATTAATGAGATAAGCAGAAGTAAGGATAGCATCCCCCCAAAATCTTTTAGGTAAATGAGCTTGAAAAAGCAGTGCACGAGCAACATTAAGCAAATGACGGTGCTTGCGTTCAGCAACACCATTTTGCTGGGGTGTGTGAACACAACTAGTTTGATGAATAATTCCTTGGGATGCATAAAAGGTATCAAGTTTAAACTCGGGGCCATTATCACTGCGAATCATTTTAACGTGAGTGTTAAATTGTGTGGCAACCATATGAATGAATCGAGTGAGAAGATCCTTTGTATCAGATTTATGTTTCATCAAATAGATCCATGTGCACCTAGTATGATCATCAACAATGGTAAGAAAGTACTTTGCACCAGAAAGAGAAGGTACTTGATAACCACCCCAAATGTCAACATGAATTAATTCAAAACAAGAAGTAGTAGACATGGAACTTAAAGGGAAAGGTAACCTTGTTTGTTTAGCCAAAGGGCAAATTAAACATTGAGTGAGATCACATGTTTTATTGGAGACAAAGGGAAACAACATAGTAACTTTAGGTGATGGATGGCCGAGGCGTTGGTGCCAAAGGTTGGGAGAGATGGTTTGGATGGTATTGCATATTCCTTTCTTCGGTGAGTCAAGGTAGTAGAGTCCCTCCCGTTCAATTCCCGTCCCAATCATCTTCCCCGATCGTAGGTCCTGGATGACACAAAAATGGTTTAAGAAAAGGGTAATAGCAAATGAATCATAAGCCAATTGACTAATGGATATTAAATTTAACATAAAGATTGGGACACAAAGAACATTGTCAAGAATAAAATTAGGAGAAAAAATGACTTGGCCAACATGAGTGACCGTGGCAAGGGATCCATTGGGTAATGCAACAGTGTGATTTTGAACAGGCCTAGAGGATGTAAGGGACTCGGGGTTGCAAACTATGTGATCTGTGGCACCACTATCCAAGATCCAAACATTGTGCTTGCCATGACGCATGAATGAAAAGGCCTTACCTGAGAGATCATCGTGGCTAGAAGAATTACCAACATGATTAGCAAAAGAAGATTTGTTTTGATGCAACATTTTAAGGATCTGCTTGCAATCTTCTGGAGAGAACGGGAAGTTGGAGATTTCCTTGTTGTTCACGGCAACGTGATTTCCTTTGGCAGAACGGCTTGGTTCGCTGTCTAGGACTGCTTTTCTTTTGCGGCAATACTCGTACGAATTGCCCTTCCAACCACAGAAAGTACATTTGATGTGTGCCCGGCAGTTTTTTGTGGTGTGATTCGTCTTATTGCACTTGTCACATCGCAAACCACCATCCTCAGGTTTAGGTTCTCGGCTTCCACCTTTGACAGCGAATACAGCAGCTTCTGGTTGGGCAGTACTTCGTCCACTTGAAACTTCGACTTGCCTTTCATGACGAAGAACAAGTGAGTAAGCCTTGTTAACAGTGGGCAAAGGCTCGAGAAGGAGAGTGTTGCTGCGAACAGTAGAATAAGACTCGTTCAAACCCATGAGAAACTTCATCGTCTTCTGGGTTTCAATGTAGGAGGTGATCTCCTTCTTTGTGTCACAGCCACATGTTGGGATAGAACACAACGCATCTCGTTCGTCCCAAAGGCTTTTTAGTTTGGTGAAGTATGTGCTCACGGTCATAGTACCTTGTACGCAGTCGTGAATCTCGTTTTCGATGTGAAACAGTTGGACAATATTCACATGGGAAAACCTTTCTTGTAGGTCAAGCCACATATGTCGTGCATCCTTGCAGTGTATGACGCTCTCGGAAATTTCTTTGGACATGGAACCGAGCAACCACGTTTTTACCAAGTTGTTGCATCGATTCCATTGTTGTAATTCTTCGAGTTGTTCTTCATGAGGTTTCTTGACCGTTCCATCAACAAACCCTAATTTGTTCTTTACTGTCAAAGCCATGGTCATGGATTGAACCCATGTGCCATAGTTATCCTCCACGAGAGACTGCGGCACAAGTATTGCACCAGGTTGGTCTGAATGAGGGAGGAAAAGTGGGTGATTGGGGTGTTCCCACTTTTGATGCGAAGCCATGCCTGACACGGTTGGCTTTTCTGATGTATCGCCCATAGCGATGGCTGGTAGGGTTTATGTTTGTTGTTTTGCCTTTTATTTTCCCAGATATCGTTCACTCTGGTACCATCATAAGAAGCATAAAATATAGGAATGTATTTCTGTATATTAACATCAACGGGATTTACAGCTTTATATAAAGGCTAACATGACTTGTTTCCTATTCTATTTCCTACAAATAATGCTAGCTGATAACCTAATAGGTAAGTAAATATCAATCTACAATATTTGACAAATCAATCTAAGATTCCTTTCTTAACAGAAATCAATAGAAGTGTTTGCAAAATTTATCAACCGTCAATCATTTTGGTCATTCCACGAAAAATCTCTGTTAAATTTGATTAAATCATGATTATGATGATTAAGGAACCAACAAAGTGAAAATTAGTGACTAGAATATTGTGACGATTAAGAGTTGGATAAGACTCGAAGTAATTCTCATTAGGTTTGCAGTTTAGCTTATAGAGATAATTAATCGAGCATTGCCGATCAGAAAACTCATTAATTTATGAACAGAAACATATGGCAGTCAGTGGCTGCTAATAGTCAAATTAAAGACTAAACATCAGATCATGACAGGGACCATTCAACTTAACAAAAAGGTTATTAGCCACTAATATCCCTTTAACTCACCGTCACATTGTTTTTAACTAAAAACAATGATCATCCTTCAATTTTTTTAGAAAATTGTTATTAACACTCCAAAAATTTCATTCTATACTCTAAACTTTCCATATTAGGAAAGAAAACTACACTTATGAGGAGTGTAGAATGAGATTTTGAAGTGCCAATAACACTTCCCTTTTTTTTAATGCCACTCCATAGCTTTCGGCATACAAGTTAAAATTAACTTTAACTTTTTTTTATTTTTAAAGCTAGTAATAAAAATTAAAGGTCTTTAATTACTTTTATGCAAGTCAATATTCAGTTATTATGCAAAAATTTTTAAGGAAAACTAATGAAAATGGTTTGAAAACTTTGAATTTAACGATAATGACAAAATAAAGGGTAAAGTGAATCGTATCAAGATTGAATTTTTAGTGTAAAAATGTGGTTTTTCGTTAAAATAAACATAAGCGAAATCTTTTCGTTAAAATAAACAGTAGCGAAATCTTTTCGTTAAAGTTCCTAATTTATTAAGGGAAATGTTATTAGCACTCCAAAATTCTCATTCTACACTCCTCACAAGTATATTTTTCTTTCTAAATATAGAAAGTTTGGAGTGTAGAATGAAAATTTTGAAGTGCCAATAACAATTCATTTTTTTAATTATACATATAGAATACAGTTTACTCTTATATTATTCATTTTATCTGTTCTTTCAACCTCTATTCAGTCTTTTCACTCTTTTCTCTTACTGTGTTCTGTATTTCTTATGTCATTTATCTCTCTCAGTTTCCATTTTTTGTACTCTTATTTTTTATGTCGAACAAACGTCATACTGAAAACCGCTAACTCAAACAATTAATAGTTTCAAAATAAAACATCAACAACAAAATTCGTCTCTCGTGATATCAGCTTACTGGTGTGTCACGATTGAAGGTAATAAAAATTATTAAGAAACAATCATGAACACACATAATACAAGCATGTCAAACATAATCAAGAGATCACAAACCATAAGGGAAATGCTACAACATTAAGAATACAACGTAATTCCTCAATCACGAATGATCCACATCTAACTAAGAAGAAAGATAACTCACGAGGACTAAACCTAGCAAGTCGTAAAACCACTGTAAATGCATCACGAGAAAAGACGGCACCACCTTTTAGTGATCTTGCAACCTTCAACAGAGAAATACTGTTGTGAGTCACCTCTTACAAATATAGAGTTTTCTTCTCATGATCTTATTATGAACAATCCTTATCTAACTTGTTATGAAATGCCAATAAGCACCAGTCTCAACTAAGTAATCAAAATCAGACACTTGATTTTTTTTTGTTTTTTTTTTTTTTTGGTCAAATGATAGATTTTATTAGATTAAATGTTACATTAGTCACTGACGGGATTCAAACCCACGCCATCATGTAAGGACTCAACACATTTCCACCACCGTGGTAAAATGCCACTTTCACATCAAACATTTAATTCACTTTGACGTTTTGGCTAGTAGAGTCAGACTCACGGTCATTTAACTACAAGCACGGACGCCTTGGCATTCAGTTCATTTGGACAGCCCCCTAATTAAGTACTAAACCCTGTCACCATTGTAGTGCCCAATTGCAGATATATAATCGAGCTTATCCTTATATTCGTCATCAAATTATTAAAGATAATAATTGGATTCCCCCATAACTTACTTATCCTTCCACAGACGATTAATACATTTTTACTGTACAAACATCATAACAGGACTCATCTTGAAGATGCTACTTGTTAGTCATCATCTAAAGATCATATATACAAAAAAATCTTTCAATTTGGAAATCCATTAGTCATTCATATGAATCAAACAAATGAACAACTCATCTTGAGGATGCTACTTGTTATCTAAACCTTTGATTGGTTTGACATGTTGTTTATTTTCATTTCTGAAGCAATTGGCGTTTATTTTATTTTATTTGAACACTGTGAATGACCCAATTCTATTTGCTTGATGTTTGAACTCGTATACGACACCCAACGAGCACCAAGTGCAAATTTTTTTCCTCTTCAATTATACTTATTGTATTTAAATTATTGAATTTTCACATGAACATGCAATAACAATAGCGGTATTTGACATCATACCATCACTCTACATGTTTTTATGAAAGTCACTGTTAGACGGTGACCTCGAGAGGACCGGGTTCAACAAATAGATTGCAGCATTTGGACCGAGCTATCCAATTGTTATGGGTTTGGACATTTTTGTTCATTAGACGTATTATCCTCTATAGATAATGCATGGAATTACGACAGAAAATAACTATAAGCTAGCCTCTATTCTCTTGGTTTATTTCAGTGGCTAGGACGATCGATTTCGTATAAGCAACATGTTCATGACGGCCATGCATATATACAAAAATCAACCAAATCCAGAATTATTTGTAATCGAACAACGACAGAAACACTAAAAGATGTAAAATAAGAAACGAAAAGATGATAATCGAAGAGCTGATACGTAAGAGAGCAAGATATAATCGAACAATTCGCTTCCGTTATTCGAAATCGCGCAACGCTCTTTGTGCCAATAGTCCCCTGGAGGCTACAGTTAGAACCCATAGTTTCGGTCGCACAGGTGCAACCATCAGCACATTCAACGACAGCCTTTCCAGCATCTGGACCTTCAACCTTGGAGACGACACAACTCCAGCCCTCGCCGGATTCGCGGTATGTTTCGCTTGGATCCATTTTCTCTAGCTCCTTCACCCATCTCCGCCTCTGGAGTCAAAAGAATTAGGCATCAATGTTGATCCCTTACTCTCTAATCCTGCAGAATATAGGTCATTGGTTGGAGCTCTTCCATGCCTAGCATAACATGGTCCTGAATCGATCTTTCTTTTGCTGTTAACCAAACGTGCCAGTTTATGCACTCTTCAAGGCAAAGATCATCTCACTGATGTCTAAAGAATTTTACATTTTCTCAAGGGCACCATCAATCATGATTTGTATATGGTTCAGAAAGGGTGACCGGGCAAGTTGTGTGTTTGATAGACGATCTACTAGTGGATATTGTATCTTTTTGAGGTGAAATTTGATTAGTTGGAGTGCCAAGAAACAGTTTACCGTTGCCCGTTCGTCTACCGAGACAGTGTACAGATCTCTTGCTCATACTACTGCAGATATCACTTGGATTATCTCTGCCATATCTCTTGCTTCTATCTAATCACTCGGTTCCACGGTCGTACAAACATGTTGGAATAGATTATCGTCTCTTTGAAATAGATTGTCATCTCTCTTGCTCATATTCTGAAAGTGCAGTATGTGTTTGTTTGAGTAGCGGTGCTTCGTGCTTAAGAATTAGGAATTCTTGGAGTCGAAACACACAAGCGCAGTTTTCAGAGTGCAGAGAAGAGTATCGAGACATGTGGAGCGACGAGTCGAGAGGGCCTAACAATTTGAAGAGTTAGGGGACGAGAGATTCTCTCATATCACCAACTCACCGTGTGCCAATCGTTCATTGGATAAATTCTACACCTTTCTCAACACGCAGCAAGATGCTACAGGGACTAAAACTTCATTGGATAAGAAAATCTCTCGCTGGGAGCGGTATCATTGACAAAAAATTTGCTTCTGGTGGTAAAAGGGAAAAATATAATGTCTAAGATACTGAAGCAGCACTTGGATTCACCAGAAATATTCAAGTACATCTCGGTCAAGCATATTAAAAAAGGAGCTGAAAAAATCACAGAACTGCCACCATTAGCTTAATCAAATGGCGGTAATTCTTCTGTATTATTTTCAAGAGCTTGAGCTCTTAATCTCCCTAATCTGGGGGAGCAACGGGTAGGGAGTTCCCGTGGAGAGGTTTTCGTCTTGAATAATAACTATAACTTACAACAGTTTGGTGACGTGCTAGGAAAAAAAGATTGCAACTCAATTCAACGAGAAGCATATGAAGTGAAATCACTGGAGTAGAAAGCAAGTTGATAGTTGACACACATTTGTAAGCATACAAAATGCAGACCAAACAACGCAACAGTTGAAAAGACGTCTCAGACAAATGGCTGAAGTCTTAAGTATATTAAACGAGTGCAGTATTTATCAAACAGGAAACCCCATTAGCAGAAATTTCAAAATTAAATACTCCCCCTTTCAATGGTAGTACAGAATCTGCTACTAAGCAATTATTAGAGGACACAAACAGAAAAAAAATCAACACTACCAGAGACTGGGAGCACATAAATCTTGACTTTGTTTGCCAGCCGACTATCATTTCTATGCTGCATCATTCCTTCTTTCCAATCCCATGAGACATGTTGTAGATCCCTCGTCCCTGGAGAAAATGCCATCAGACCTTACAATGAGATTGCAACAAAAGCAAGGAAAACTACTTTTTTTTTTCACATACAAAAGGCTTACAAAGTCTTAAAAGAAATGAAGTAATTAGAAACTCACAATAAGGAACAACGAAGTAGCAGCTAAAGCAGCTGGAATGGCAACAGAGGTAATCTTATCAAACGGTCCCTTCAGGTATGTGTGTTTGTGGATGCTTTGGAAAATCTTTTGCTTCTCATAGAGCTGCTCACGTGGTCGGAAGGGTGTTTCTGACATCCTGTATTATAGACATTATTAAAAGGTCATTCTATGAAAGTAACTTCCGAAAGCTACATTTCTCCACAGGCGGAAAAAGCATATTGTTCTATATTGTAGAGGTTCCCACACCAACTCGAAATATCAACACTGTGCATAAGCACCACAAACCCAGATGGGGGAGGCACAGGGCCTTAATTGCCACACACATGCGTGTGCACAAACACACATGCACACGCGCACGCGCGCGCGCACACACACACTGTGCTATAGAGGCTCCAACAAAATCACACCAACTTAAAACATCAACACCATACAAAATCACACACTACGTTCAGGAAGACCCTTAGCAGTTGGGTATCAATCGATGGTAGTTAAAGCACTTCATCAGAGAACATAATATTGTCAACTAAGTTCCGATACAATTCTGGAAAAACATCACGGTGGACTGAATGGATTCTTTTTGAGCCAATAAGAGAATAAAGAGAAACATTTATTCACATTTTCCATATTTTCTAATTTCCATCACAGGCTTGCATTTCCAACTGAATGTTGTGTAATACTCGAAAAACGGAAGCGAATAAACCTCGTTTACATTAATTACCAATGCTCTAATCATGACAATAACTGTTAGCCACCCAGTTAATAAAGTACATGATCTGAAAAAGACTGAAACCCAATTTTACAATCTGACAACAACCTTGACGTAAAATACATTAAAAATGTCATAAACCTAATTTGATGAACATTAAAGCTAGAGGCAACTGAAAATTTCAGAATTACAAGAATACCATGCCAAACTCATCATCAGCTACAAGGAGGCTAATACAGCCCCTTCCCAATCAGCCCACATACTGGTAAACTAAATTAAACAAATTGGTAATTTACGAAGCTTCGTGTCATATGCCCGAGGCATACCATACACAATTGTAATTACACTATCTTATCCGATCTCTTAACCAATGACGCACAGCCAAACCCCAATTGAAACTGAAGACTTTTTTCCCCATTTTCTATACATAAAAGCAGCAGCCTTCAGATTGCAATTCTAAAAATTGCGCTTTCCCCTCAATTCCAACCTCAACGCCCAAATCAAGAACCCTAGAGTATCAATCATTTGCAAATTGAATCGAAAACTGAAAACTCAGAACGCCACATCAAGATCGAATCAATGAAATCATTTCCAAAATTCACCCCTCCCCTGAAAAACTTGGAAACCCGTACACAAACATCAAGTCGGTTCAATAAATATAAACATATCGAACAAATACCAAAGATAGTCGATAAATCACAACAAAGTAATTGGAAAAAGAATACAAAGGCAACAAAACCTAACCCTAGATTTAAGTGTTAACGCAAATCATATTGGTGTGTGTTCGAATATTTGATTGGAAATTGGAGATTGGGTGGAGGGAATCTTACGTGAAATTGCGAGTGACTGGAGCTGGAGAGCAATCAGGAAGACGAAGAAGGTGAAAAATGAAATGGTGATTTCGAGTGCAATTGAGGTATACTCTCCGGTTATATTTGTACAGTTTGTTGCGGTCAATAAATGTAATCTTGGAATGTCATCAATGATTTTTTACTTTTTACTTTTTTTTTTTTTTTTTTTTGAATAAAAAAAGATGGTAAGTGCGTCAAGTTGTTGATAGTCGACATTTTATCCTTCACGTTTGATATGAATTCTAAACAAAATTGTGCCAAAGGTAGGTTGTCACCCGGAAGTGACGGTTGCAAGGTCTGGGCACAATGATAAGTGCGTAAATGTCGTTGTATCTCCATAGAAGCTCGAACATAGTGTTAAACAAGTAAGGACATTGTAGAAACTTATTTTTGAAAGATTCCACTTAAAATTGTTTGGAAGCATTTGCTGATATCAACTTTACCCAGGATACCTAAAAGACGTATTTTGATCCTACGGGACGAGTGAGGTCAAATAAGCTAGGACACGAGGGTAGGTTCATAAGAGTAGAATGCGTTTCGGAACGTGGAATATAGGAACTTTAATGGGAAATTTTATGGAAGTAATAGAAGTTATGTTGAGAAGAACGATAAGTATTATGTGCCTCTAGAAAACTAAGTTGGTCTTAAGGTGAAGGATCTCGAAAAACCAAGCTTTAAGCTTTGGTATTTGAGCACAAACATATCAAGAAACAATGGCGGCATCATCATGGATAAGACTTTGGCAAAAGATAAGGTAGATGTTAAGAGGGCCGGGTATAGAATTATAGTAATCAAGATTGTGATAGGACCAGAACTCATCAATGTGATTAGTGCGTATGCACCTTGATAGGATTTTTACCACCTGCAAAAGTATGAATAAAAACACTTACAATACTTGCAAGAGTACAAGGTAATTGTATTATAGTTGGCTCTAGCAAGGTTGTTCTCCACAGAGATTGGATGAATAATTTTTATTAAACCAAATCTTAATTAATTATTTAAAACAAAGTTTGAAAAAATGTTGATTTTGTGATTTAAAATAATAAAAACGAATTTAATAAAAATAATTAAAGAAATTAGCAAATTAAAGAAAACAAAAAAAAGATTTTGAAAATTAAATTGTAAAAGCACTAGGTTCCGCCGTCACCTTAACAATCCTACGTAGTTCTTTCAATTACTTATGACTTACACATGCATATTTGAAGGTTAGGTTTTCCTAATACATGCCTACTTGGACCCCCCAATATAGAGCGTATATCAAACATGCAATCCGTCTGTGGGATTCAAATCAAATCTAAACATGCAAGACTCATTAAGTTTTGTGAAACATTTTGAAAAATCATGCAACCCTTAAGACGAGGTATTCATCCTAAGTGAACTTGCACAAATTAACCACAAAAAGCCTTCGTCAATTTCAGGGACCGACCTCCGACCAAAATTGGATCAAATTACTTTTCTAAATATCCTAATGGTGATCAAATATTAAGACAAATAGATAGTTTAAACACGGTGATTAATAATTCAAAACCTGCATGCATAAAATCGTAAGCAGATTGAAAAAAAACCACATATTCTTGTTAAGGCTTATGGCCTCGTCTTAGCAAAAGGAAATTAGTTACAAACAATCATAAAATAAAATATTATTAAAAATAAGGATAGAAAACACCTTGAAATACAAATCGTCAAAGCCTAGCAAAGTTCTCCAAAACTAATGCATTCTTCCCCTCTTCTGTCCAAAACCCTAATCGCTAAAAAATCTTATTTATACTACTATAAAATAAAATTCTTATTATAAAAGGTCATCTATAAACTAGGAAACATAATAACTTAAGAGAAACTAGGAAACATAATCCTAATCAAATATGGGAAATCTGTCCAGCCATAAATCAGCCACGTTTCTGGATCTTTAAGCTCCAAAACAGGCACAAAATGGCTAGAATTAAAGCTTGAGATGTTCCGAACATAATTGCAGAAGGCTTCGAACCCAAAAGACATCATCTTGGACGCCAAAAAGCCCAAATAAGCCTAAAACATCACTTTGACAATACTGCACACTGCTCCTTTATTTCATCACCATAAATTATCCGCTTTGTAGAAAAATCTGAAACTTTGACATGAACTAGCTAAGAGACTCACGAACATCTTCCAATTAGAATCACTCCAAAATTCATCCGTTTGGCTACTTTTTGCTTAAGAGGAAGTCGAATGTCCTACATTGGAAATATAATTCAAAGTATCAAAATTCTCACAAAATAACCAATAAACTAATACTAAGATTAGGAAAAAATATATAATATAGAATTGACTCATTACACCTTAAGTGTGGTTAGATAGAAGTCTGAAGGACAAATTTTGGGAAGATTTTGGAGAATGATAATACTTGGGTACTGGCTAGTCAATACCTATTTTACTCACTAAACAATGTGGCCCAATAAAAACACAAGTGTTTATGATTAATTTTATAATTATGCAACCAAACACTCCCTTCTCTAATTAATCATGTGGCCAAAATGACCCCTTCGTCTCTTTCCCTATGGTAGCCATGGCTTCCTTTCTCCGGCGATTCCCATGGCATCAATCCTTCTCTTCTCCCGCTACCCACACCTCCATTCCCTCTCTTTTACACAACTATGAATCGTCATCCTTCGTGGTGGACAACAGAGATTATTGAGGACAACCGAGTAAACCATTACAGACAAAGAAAAAGGTGTCTGAGGCCGTGATGTCGTATCGAAATTCGAGATCATCATCATCCTGGTCATTGATGGTGGACTGAGGCAACAACCTAAGACATTGAGCCATAGCTTTGGCGACGAGGATTTTATTTTTCTGTCACGATTACACCGACCTCACTGTTCTACGGTAGTGCAAGGCCTGCTTCCTTCTTTTGGTTTAAAGAAAAGCTTTTGGGCAATGTGAGGAGGAAGAAGGGTGTTTGGTTGGTGGAATAGTAGAATTGTTGTGTTTGGTTATAGAGTTATGAGATAGTTAAATAATGACATATGTCATTATTTTATTTGGCCACATAACATGGTGAGTATATCAGTGAGTACTCAAGTATTATCCTTTGGAGAATTAGTTCAAGAAATCTCTTAGACGGAAAAACTATTCATATGAGGAGATTTAAATTGGCATGTGGGCAATGAGACGGGCAACTATAGAGGTTTCCATGATGACCGTGGTTTTGAGAAGAGAAATGAAGAAAGGGAAGTCATTTTATATTTTGCCATAGCTATTTGGTCCTTGGATAAGATTATGTTCAGGCAAACAAGGTACGTTCTACTACAAGAAAACATTGTTGGGGATCTTTTTGATCGAGTTGGATTTGGGTCTCGGTGGAAACTATTAGCCCTCTTGGTTCATTTTCAATACCAAGTCCTGAAATAATTTAAAAAATTAGTGTCTTGGGAAGTATTCCAATTGAATCAATGGCTCAAAGATTGAATAATTGCAATAAACTATGACTTGCTTGAGTGAAGCACATCATGGAAGCTAAAAGCTTATTGGTTTAGCATGATAGCAAAATCAGTGCATGCTTACATGGATAATGTTCTTGGAATATTTATAGTGGCTAAGGAAATCTAAAGAAAGCTTGAAGAAATGCCTTCAAAAGTTAGGAGAATTCCTTCTTCACGAATCAAGGTTTCCTACACTTGGAGAAAAGCTTGCTCTGCCTGATGCAATCTCACTTTAATTCTTTCGTTATGTTGTCTATGTTGTTTTCCCACGTTGTGTCCTCCCTTGTTGTACTAATTATAGCGGCTTTCAGGGGAGTCAACTAATACTTATATTACTTATATTCAAATAAAAAAATATAAAAATATAAAAAGGGTAAATTACATTTTACCCCCACAGGTTTGGGGTCAATTGCAACCTCATACAACATCTTTAAAACATTTCAATTTCATACATTTACTTATCATTTTATTTCAATTTCATACATCCGTTAGAAAATTCGTTAAGTAAACCGTTAACTGATGACGTGGCAAATATAGGATCCACATTTATACTGACATGGCTAACAAACATGTGCCACGTGGCATAAAAAATTAATAAAAATTAAAAATCTAATTTGAATATTAACATATTAAAATAATTAATTAAAAAATAAAAAAAATACAAATTCTTCATTTTCCCCATCCCTTCTCCTACCACCACCCCCTTGCCCACCCAAGCCACCCCTTCTGCTCTCCTTCGTCTACAACATCTTATCTTCAACTCCTATTTACAACACATCATCTCCTCGCAGCACACCATCGAAGAAGCCCCAAAACGCTGACTCCTTCGCTATTCTTTCAAAGACATCTCCCACCTCCACCGTGTCTCCTTCTATTATGGTTCCCTTGAGGCTTGCGGTCTGGTCGCCTGCAACATTAGTGTAGGAGTCGCCATGTTTAACAAGAAGTTCCTTGACAAATTCGCCACCACTTATCTCACCCCCTCCGACACCTAGAACTCTCACACCATCAATAACGCCAACGTGGATTGAATTTAGGGGTTGGGTTGGATTCGAAAAAAATTTGGGGGTTGGATTTAGTGATTTTGGGGGTTGGATTTGGTGATTTTGGGGGTTGTATTCGTCCAAATTCGAAATTCACCCAAACCCAGGTCCAGGTTGCAGGGCCAAAGTCGGCGTCCCTCCGCCTCCCTCCTCATGCTACTACAACAACCTCAACGACGTTTCCCTCGCCCGCCGCCTGCAACTCCTAGATCTGGAGGTAAATTTGGGGGTGAGATTAGGTGAATTTGGGAGTGGGATTTGTTTAAAACTAAATTCCCCAAACCCAGATCTCCAATCCCAGCACCTCCACAAATCCATTTGGATTGCTATTTGGTTTTTGCTCAATTAGGTACTGCAATTTAGGGCAGATCTGAAGATTCTACATAATTCTTTTCGTCAGAGTAGGTAGCTGGAGAAGATGGGGATGATAAACTAAGAAGACATTTAAAAGATGTGGGCCCCTTTGTGTTTTTTTAGTTTTGTTTTATATTAGCTTTATATTTAAATTGGTATTTATTAAATGAATTTTTTTTTTGTACACATGACGAACGCATCCACGTCATTAAAAATATAGATTTTATATTTGCCACATCATTATTTAACAGTCAATTTAACGGATTGACTAGCGGTTGTATTAAAATAAAATGAAAATCATAGTTAATGTATGAGAGTGAAATGTTTTAAAGATATTGTAAGATATTGCAATTGCACCTAAACCTAAGGGGGTAAAATGTAATTTACCCTAAAAAAAAATAAAAAAAAAGCATAGGGTTCCTTTCTAGCTCTCTAAGGAATCATTTGGTTTTCTTACTTATTCTTGTTTTTGCTAAATCTCATTTCTCCTTTCCGATGGAGCAGCTTTTTCTTTTTAATGTAACCTTGTAGAATATTGTTAGCCTCGCGAAGACTAGGCTGAACACCTTGCCCAAAGCACCTCTTTCATGGTCAATTTCCACAAATTTCTCTTTTGCCAACGCACACCATGTAAGGAAATGATTGAAGGATATAACAAAGTTGAGTAAGGATAGTTAAATGGTTTAATTGTTTATGGTTAGGATTAATTAATATGTTAATTAATCAAACGAATAAATTTATTTTAGACCTTGGGTTAGTTTTGGACCTCAAGGCCCAATGGGCACTGAATAATTAAGCCTCTTGACTTAAGTTGTAGGACAACTTAATTGACAAAAGGGCACAAAGGCCCGCTAACTTGGCTAGGCCGGCCATGGGGAGAAAGGCTTGAGCTTTCTCATTTAGTCACTTAAAAAAATGACTATATAAGGAGCTTTATAGCCAAAAGGCTCATTAGAGTTTCACAAGGCAAACGAGAGAATACACTGCTCTCTCTTTTCTTCAGGAAGGCCGATCGCCCTGGGAAAGTTTTCTAGCATTTGTTATTCAGTGGTCTCTCATCTTCTTCCAAAATTATCCTTGGTGACGGCACTTAGAGGCCCCCTACTTTGTGGGCCTTTGGAGAATTTCAACCATTCAATTCCATGGATCAAAGGAGCCAAGAAGCAAGAGGAGTTCATCCATGTTGATGGATTTAAGAAGCTAAGAGCAAAGGAATGAAAACTCTCTTTCATGGGTGATTAGCCTTTGCTTATTCAAAGAGGAATCAACAAAGGTATATGAATATCAATTTTTTCTATTTGAATTTGAGTTGAGTCTGGGTTCGCCACGATTACTAGGCATGGAATTTCATTATTTAAGTTTTGTTTTAAAGTGCATACACGCATGCTTCCACCATTTAATAGTTAAATGCATGTAATATGTTCGTTTAATGAACTTAATATAATTAAAATTTTCCTTCAATAATTTTAGGAGCTAGAAGTTTGGGAGAAAATATGATCTTAGTTGCTGAAGCTCTAGCTTTAAGAGATGCTCTTTGGACTACGAAAGGAAAAGGATAAAAAAAAAATGTGCGTTGAAGGAGACTCAAAATTAGTAATAAATGTAACTACTGGCTCATGCTCAATTTTTTGGAGGGTGAAGAACATTATTGAAGATATTAAATGGTTTTAGACTTCTTTGACTCAATTTCTTGGTATTATGTCTTTTGGAAAGCCAACTTTGTGGCACATGTAGTGACTAGCACATGATTTAAGGTCGCTAATTTTTATATTTGGACAAAATCTTGCAACCTAGGGCGAGAAAAACTCTCTTAATGTTGAAAACATTGGCACTGTTATGAATGCCCACATACATATTTTTCAATGCCCACAAATGTGATGTAGACTTTGAAAACAAAAGAATCGTATTTTCAAAGTCATGTGATGTAAATTTCAAAATGTAATAATGCGAGTTGCTCTATAAATAGAGCACTCGACTGTAATCAAAACACAGAGAAAGAAAGGAAAGATAAATAACATCAGTATATATTCCTGCCACTTTTATTAGTCATTCCCTTGTGTTATAGTTATAGTGTGATATTTTACACATGCTTCACTCCTGTCACTAGTAAAGGTTATCTCTCTAACTTTTACCTATTTATAACACGTTATCAGCACGACTCTCTAAATATAACCATTCCTCATTTCTCTTTGCCGAAAGAAAAAAAAAAGTTTCCTCTAAGGATTTTACTGTTCATCTTCTTCATCTGCCTCAATTGCTGGATATACCCTCGCGAAGAACTGTTTGCACCATGCCTGCTTTTAGTTCTCCACCTAGCAGTTACATATATCTTTGATTTCTTGTTTGGCGTAGATCTTGATTATTAACCAGTTTTTATTTATGTTAATTTTACTGCAATCCAAGATAGTGCGGTACAATCGCCCATCTTGAACTGCAAATTTAATCTCACTGCAATTCATGATGGTGCGGTATCATCGCCTATCTTGGATTGCAGATCTAATTTTACTGCAAATTTTAGGCGGAGCAGTATTATCGCCCATCATACCCTGCATATTTAAATTTGACTGTTGTTTAATTTCATTGCAATTTTAGGTGGTGCGGTATAATCGCCCACTTTGCTTTGGATATTTAAATTTTCCTGCTACTTGAGTGGTGCGGAATAATCGCCCATTCTATGTTATGAAAGTGGTGTGGTATTATGTAAATCTCGAGCCAGAAGTTTCGAGTGCTTATCATTTTGGCCTGAAGATCAAAATGAAAAATTTGTAAGAACCAGAAGTTCCAACATTACATAACTCCAGAATACATATTATTGCAAGTTCTTATACATCTCCTTTTTCTTTTAGATAAGAAAATGGCGAACTTGGTAAAGCTTGATTTTGTTGCCCTGGACATAACTGGGAAAAACTAACTTACCTGGGTAGTGGATGTCAAGATCCATCTGGAGGCAGGGAATCTTGCAGAAACAATCAAAGAGGAGAACAATGCATCTTCTCAAGATAGGGCAAAGGCCATGATCTTTATCCGTCGCCATCTTGATGATGGGCTAAAGAACGAGTACCTAACGGTTGAAGACCCGTTAGCACTTTTGGAAGACATTGAGGAACAGATACAATCACCAGAAAACGGTGATTTTTCCAAGAGCTCATTATGAGTGGACTCACCTAAGGATCTAAGATTTCAAGTCAGTGGCTGAGTACAATTCTGTGATGTTCAGAATTAGTTCCTAGATGAAACTTTGTGAGGAAACCATCACTGAGGAAGATAGGCTGGAAAAGACTTTTAGCACCTTTCATGCCTCCAACGTGCTTATGCAGCAGCAGTATAGAGCGCGAAGTTTCACTAAATATAACCAGCTGATCTCTATGCTTCTGGTTGCTGAACAAAACAATGAGCTCCTACTGAAAAATCATCATGCCCGACCTACTAGATCTACACCATTCCTAGAAGTGAATGTTGTTTCCCTCGAAGTGAATGCCACATCCTCTGGTGGCAATAATCATAAATGAGGACGTGGCCACAGGCGAGGACGATGGAACAGGAAAAGCAAGAATCATGGTGTCTAGTTTCATAACCAGGTTCTGAGGCATAATTCAGGTCCGAGCTTCAAAAATGTAAATCACCACAAAGGCAAAGCTCATATGAACAATGCTTCCAGGAACTCTGAAGGAGCTTGCCATAGGTGTTGTGGCAATGGGCACTGGGCGCGTACTTGTCATACCCCAAAACATCTGGTGGATCTGTATCAAGCCTCCCTAAAAAAGAAGGGTGTCAAGACCAATTTTCTCGACCAGACTAAATCAATGGATATACTTGATCCAATGTGTGACTTATCAAGGCAATTGAACACAACCCACCTAGAGGTCTCGGACTTCATGGTGGAAAGGGGAATGAAGTATACCGGTCCGATTAAATCATTGATGTTTGATGTACTTTTATTACGCTAAACTTGTAGTTTAAAAACTAGCATTTCAAATTCAATAAAAGTGGCATTTAAAATTCCTGTTATAAATTGCTTTTAACTGTGATTCCCTTACTTAGAGAGTATGGATAAAAACTATGGTCATTTTCAAAACATGAGAAATAGCGGAGACATTTGTCTTGCAGACAGCGCAACCACTCATACAATACTTCGAGATTGAAAGTATTTCTCAAGATTGATGCTTACAAAAGTAAGGGTAACAACAATATCAGGGTAATCATATGTGATTAAAGGCTCAGGGAAAGCCTAGATTATGTTACCAAATGGAACAATATTGTCTATACAGAATGCGGTGTACGCTACTCGATCTACTCGAAATTTGTTAAGTTTTAAAGACATACATTTAAATGAATACCACATTGAAACAAAAAGTGCATAAAATATGGAGTATCTATGCATTACCTCTAATGATACCCAATAGCGTATATTGGAGACGTTGCGTGGTTTGACCAGTGGATTATATTATGCATACATAAAGATAGTTGAATCACATACTGTCATGAACCAAAAGTTCATTGATTCAAAAGTTTACATGCTTTGGCATGATCGTATGGGTCACCCAGGATCTACCATGATGCGTAGAATCATTACCAACTCTAATGGACATCCATTATTGAGCATACACATTACTATCTCAAATGATAACCCTTGCAAGGCTTGTTCTCAAGAGAAGTTGGTAATTAGACCATCACAACTAAAGGTTGATGCTGAATCCCCATCATTTATGCAAAGAATTCAAAGGGATATTTGTGAGCCTATTCAACCATCTTGTGCACCATTTCGATATTTTATGGTTTTGGTTGATGCATTTACCCGATGGTCACATGTTTGTCATTTGTCTACTAGGAATGTAGCTTTTGCGAGACTTCTTGCTCAGATAATTAAGTTACGAGCACAGTTCCCAGATTATTTTATTAAGTCAATCCGACTTGATAACACTGGTGAATTTACATCTCAAACTTTTGATGATTACTGCATAACATTGAGCATTGATGTTGAACACCCTATTCCTCATGTCTATACTCAAAATGGTATAGCGGAAGCATTGATCTAGCGGCTTCAGTTAATAGCTTGCACTCTACTTATGAAAACAAAATTGTCAGTTTCTGCATGGGGACATGCCATCTTACATGCTGCATTATTGGTTCAATTAAGACCTATAGCCAACCACCAATACTCATCAGTACAACTATGTTTGGGCATCAGCCAAACATTTCACATTTACGAGTTTTTGGTTGTGTTGTTTATGTACCTATTACACGACCACAACGAACTAAAATGGGACCTCAGCGCATATTGGGAATTTACGTAGGTTTTGATTCACCATCTATCATTAGATATTTGGAACCCTTGACATGTGATATGTTTACAGCTCGTTTTGTTGATTATTACTTTGATGAGACAGTCTTCCCGTCATTAAGGGGGAGAAAAGATTGTTCCAGAATAACAGAAAGAGCTGATATGGGTTGTTCCCACCTTATCTTATTTTGATTCACGTAGCACTCAATGTGAAAATGAAGTGAAAATGATCGTTCATCTTCAAAGTATTGCCAATCAAATGCCAGATGCATTTAATGATGCTATGAAAGTGACAAAATCACATATACCAACTGCAAATGCACCTACAAGAATTGATGTCCCTGTTGGACAAAATAAAGTGGCAGCGAATGATTCATCTGGTGCATGCCTGAATCATGGTAGACCTTCAGGTTCAAAAGATTCAACCCTTTGAAAGAGAAAGTCGAGAGCACAACTGAATCCAAATGAAATCATTCAAGAAGAAAAAATGAATAACACATCCACAATTCATGATTCTGTACTTTTAGAAAAAGAAAATGTAATTAATGAGACACATGTACCTAAAGAAACAGAGGTACATAAAAGCAAAAAAATCTCCATAAATTATGGTTGTACATTGTGGGATCAGAATGAAATAATCATCAACGACAATTTCGCATTCGCGGTAGCCACTGAAATCATATTAAGTGATGATCTTGAGCCCCGCTTTGTTGATGAATGCAAACAGAGACAAGATTGGTTTAAGTGGAAAGATGCAATCCAGGCAGAATTAAATTCCTTGGCTAGGCAAAATGTTTTTGGACCAGTAGTCCAAACCCCGCCTGGCGTAAACCCCGTGGGTTACAAATGGGTATTCACAAGGAAACGCAATAAGAACAACGAGATTGCAAGATATAAAGCACGACTCATTGCACAAGGTTTTTCACAAAGACCTAGAATTGATTATGATGAGACATACTCTCCTGTAATGGACGCAATTACGTTCCGTTATTTAATAAGTTTAGTGGTTTCAGAAAAAACTTGACATGCGACTTACAAATGTCATCATTGCGTATCTATATGGAGAATTAGATGCTGACATATATATGAAAGTCAAAAGGAATTAAGTTGCCTGAAACAACTAACAAACCACGAGGTATGCTCTCAATCAAATTAAGGCGATCATTGTATGGGCTGGAACAATCTAGACGAATGTGGTATAATCGTCTCAGTGAGTCTTTGATTAAAGAAGGATATATCAACAATGTCATTTGCCCTTGTGTGTTCATTAAGAAATCCAACTCTAGATTTGCTATAGTGGCAGTATATGTCGATGATATGAACCTAGTTGGAATCCTTGAAGAACTCAATAAAATTGCTGAATATCTGAAAAGCGAATTTGAAATGAAAAACCTTGGAAATTTTTTTTTTATCTCGGCTTGCAGATCGAACATTGTGTTAGTGGAATTTTGGTCCACTAATCAACTTACATTGAAAAAATCCTGAAACGACTTGGTATAGACAAGGCTTATCCACTCAGCACGCCAATGGTCGTTCGTTCTTTGGACATTAAGAAAGATCCATTCTGTCCAAAAGGAGATGATGAACTGGTCATTGGTCCAGAAGTACCATATTTGAGTGCAATAGGTGCTTTATTGTATTTAGCACAATGTATTAGACCAGATATGGCTTTTTCAGCTCTGCTCCAACAATTCGTCATTGGAAGGGAGTTAAAGATGTATTGCGATACCTTTGTGGGACAACAAACATAGGTCACTTCTACTCAAAGAAATCCACAAATGACCCGATCCTTGTTAGATATGCAGATGCTGGTTTTCTCTCTGATCCGCATAAAGCCTGCTCACAAACTAGATATGTCACATCCGAACCCGCCGTTACCAAGATATTGTCCGCTTTGGCATTCCCCGCCCGAAGGGGGGCTACCGCACGGCTTTGTTCCTGTGGAACCGGTACCTCCAGCCGAAGCCAGCGCCGTCGCCACAAAACGCGTCATGAGAGTAGCGCAGCAGCCGTGGCCCCCTGGCCCACAACCCACAGATATTGTCCGCTCTGGGCTTACCATTCCCTCACGGTTTTGTCTCCTCCACGGAGCGCGTCTTGGTAACCAACAAGGTTGCGAATGGATATATAAGGCCCAAGGTCAGCCCTCGTGTGGCCGATGTGGGATACTACAATCCACCCCCCTTAGGGAGCCGACGTCCCCGTCGGCCGTAGCCAACGACAACGTCACACACCGAACCAGCACGAGTCCGGCTCTGATACCAAATTGTCACATCCGAACCCGCCGTTACCAAGATATTGTCCGCTTTGGCATTCCCCGCCCGAAGGGGGGCTACCGCACGGCTTTGTTCCTGTGGAACCGGTACCTCCAGCCGAAGCCAGCGCCGTCGCCACAAAACGCGTCATGAGAGTAGCGCAGCAGCCGTGGCCCCCTGGCCCACAACCCACAGATATTGTCCGCTCTGGGCTTACCATTCCCTCACGGTTTTGTCTCCTCCACGGAGCGCGTCTTGGTAACCAACAAGGTTGCGAATGGATATATAAGGCCCAAGGTCAGCCCTCGTGTGGCCGATGTGGGATACTACAAGATATGTGTTCAAGAATGGAGATACAACAATCTCACGACGCTCAACAAAGCAAAC
This sequence comes from Pyrus communis, assembly GCF_041283825.1. NCBI lineage: Eukaryota > Viridiplantae > Streptophyta > Magnoliopsida > Rosales > Rosaceae > Pyrus > Pyrus communis. The sequence goes on from NC_142575.1 coordinate 12,170,175, forward strand.
ATTAGTTGCTACATCTTCAAATCATTCAGAAATACTTGCTTTACATGAAGTAAGTCGTGAATATTCTTGGTTAAGATCAATGATCCATCATATTCAGAATTCATATGGTCTACCTTCAAAGACAGACACTCCAACTGTCATTTATGAAGATAATGCAGCCTGTGCTGCCCAAATGAAGGAAGGATTCATCAAGGGCGATAAGACTAAACACATATCTTTAAAGTTTTTCAGTGCACATGAGCTTTAGAAGGCTAAAGTTATTGAAGTTAGACAAATCCGTTCCAGTGAAAATCTGGCAGATTTGTTCACCAAATCTCTACCAAAGTGCACGTTTAAGAAGATAGTGCAAAGTATTGGATTACGTCGATTTACCTAACAACTAAATTTGGAGAATGCGGAATCAAGAGGGGAGATATATCAGGGGGAGCATCCATGATACATGCATGTTGTACTCTTTTTCCTTTGATTATGATTTTTCCCATTGAGTTTCTCCTATCAAGGTTTTAACGAGGCAACATAAGCATATTTAACACTATATCAACAATCCAAGTAAAGTTGCACTCTTTTTCCTTCGCTATGGTTTTTTCTCACTGGGTTTTTCTAAGCAAGGTTTTAACGAGGCAACTGATGTTGATATGTGGGCATCCAAGGGGTAGTGTTGAAAACATTGACATTGTTATGAATGCCCACACATAGATTTTTCAATGCCCACAAATGTGATGTAGACATTGGAAACAAAAGGATCGTATTTTCAAAGTCATGTGATGTAATAATGCGAGTTGCTCTATAAATAGAGCACAATCAAAACACAGAGAAAGAAGGGAAAGATAAATAATCTTAGTATCTATTCCTCTCACTTTTATTAGTCATTCCCTTGTGTTATAGTTATAGTGTGATATTTTATATCTGCTTTGCTATTGTTACTGGTAAATGTTATGTATCTAACTTTCAACTATTTATAACACTTAATTGATTATATTGGTACTGATTTGACAAAAAAAAAAAATAATAATAATTGTATTGGTACTGATTGTGACCGAATCCCTCTGTTTAATCTTATTTTCGAGATTAATCCAATAAAAAATTTTGTACCTAAATCCAAAGTACCAAAAAATAAATAAATAAAAAAAAAAAAAAAAAAAAAATCCTGAATCGGGTAGTTATACCAATATACAACTAAAAAAGGAGCATATCGACCTTCACCCCTCTTTCTTCCTTCGAGCTCTACCATGGCCCAACCTCGCTAGCCACCTCTGCCTGGCGCTTCCTCATCCGATTTCTGCAGAAAAAATGCGTTCAAGGGATAAAATCGCCTACTTTTACGACGGTAAGCTCTCTCTCCTCCCCCAACCCTAAACCCTTACTTCCACAAATCTCTCTCTCTCTCTCTCTCTCTCTCTCTCTCTCTCTCTCTCTTAATCCCAATGGGATTGTTGGATTATATATTTTCTTCCAACATTTAGCTATTTTAATCATACGATTGTGGAAAATTTGGGAAATTTTAGTTTGATAAAAACAATGGGTATTTGCAGGGGATGTGGGTAGCGTCTACTTTGGGCCGAACCACCCTATGAAACCGCACCGGCTATGTATGACGCATCATCTCGTCCTCTCATATGATCTCCACAAAAAGATGGAAATTTATGTTAGTATCCAATGGTTGCTTGGTAAATTTTTCAATTTTTTGTGTCATTGTGTGTGCGTGTTTCGGCGTAAAGTATTGATCTTTTTGTTGATTGTTGTGTTCCTCAGCGGCCACATAAGGCATATCCGGTGGAGCTTGCGCAATTCCATTCAGCTGACTATGTCGAGTTTCTACACCGGATTACGCCCGACACCCAGCACTTATTCTCGAATGAAATGGCAAGATGTATGTCTGTTTGGGGCATTGCTGTGTATATATTGTTAATTTGTGGCTTAATGTGTGCATTGATTGTTCTTCGTTGTGTGCTTGAACATAGAACAGTAAGTTAAGGTATGCCTCCATAGGTGTAAATTATAATAGAAATTTCGGTAACGAGATAGTGGTGTTCACTGCACTTACAGAATACTAAAAGAAAGAAATCAGGATCAACTATTTTAGCTAAGGTAGGGAATTTCAGAACTTCTGATAGAAGAAGTGGGTGGAGTCAAGATTAATAGGCTGCCCTTTGACCATAGTTCTTTATTTTTCAGGCATGCTCAGTTTTACTTTTTAATAAGTAATTGAACTACAATTTTAAGTTCTGCTTTGTTTCTTAGTGGCTACTTTTTTCTGTGATTTAACGTTTGTAACTCATTCAAATGGAACCAAAATAAAGAAAAAGGGTTTGATATGATGTTGATTGATGATCCATGTTAATTAGTTTAATTTCAAGATATTTTTTTTTCAGAAAGAAAGTGTCATTAACTGCCACAATAAGGTTCTTGGAGTCAGTAACATAAAATGGTTGTCAGAGTTTTCTTAAATTTTTCTATTATTGAGGATGAAAGAAAAACCTATGATAAGTTCTACAATATAAATCTTCACTTATTCTTCTCTTTGAGTACTAGCCTTTAGCTTTCTGCATGACTAGTTCAAATCTCTAACTTGGTTTACTGATTCGTTTTTATTTCCTTTATGCCAGATAATCTTGGAGAAGATTGCCCTGTATTTGATAACTTATTTGAATTTTGTCAAATTTATGCCGGCGGAACAATAGGTAATTCTAGTTATATGATGTTGAAAATGTGGGTTGCAACTATTCTACCATATCCACTGATTGAGCTTTTTTGTGCAGATGCTGCACGTAGATTGAACAATAAACTTTGTGACATTGCTATTAATTGGGCTGGTGGACTGCACCATGCCAAAAAGTGTGAGGCATCTGGATTTTGTTACATCAATGACTTGGTCTTGGGCATATTGGAGCTTCTAAAACATCATGCCCGAGTTTTATATATTGACATAGATGTGCATCATGGTGATGGTGTAGAAGAAGCTTTTTATTTTACTGATAGGTATATAGCTGTTTCTTATAAGGAATTTGGTTAAGGAATAGGATTATTGAATTATATGTATTGATATAAAAGAAGCTTACCTTACTGTTAGAAAAGTAGCTCGGTGCAAGGTGTAGATGAAAAATATTTGGTTGTGTTTGATATAAGCAAAATGATAATGCTTTTTGTATATAATTTTTATCTTGCTAAATGTTGCATCTATACATTGAAACTACAGCAAAATGGGTGTTGATTATACAAGTTAGAATTGTTGCTTGAGAAGATAACTTTGCATTCATGTATGGAAAAAATGAAAGTTTTAATATACCATTTTATGTAGTTAGAAATTTGATTAAGTAATGATTTCTTAAATTGTTGTGTAGCTTAACACGTTCTCTGATCAGAAAATCTGTGATTCTAGAAATTTAGACATGACTGATATTAATTAACTAATGCGTATAAGAATCAATATTACTCGCCATGATATACAGTTTCTTCTTCAGTTTCTGATATACTCTGTCATTTACTCTAGGAATTGTAGTCGATATAGCTATATGTCTTCTGCTTGTTACCATTCCTATGAGTCCAGAAAAATTTAGAAGTTGATTTGACTAGAAATTTCCCTCCAATAGAGAAATTTTTTTATGAGTGATTGTTCAGTTACCAGAACTTTTTAGGGTTTAGGTTTTGTGGTTTTGTTGAACTGTAATTGAATCAGGTGAAAATTTTATTTACAGGGTGATGACTGTTAGCTTTCACAAGTTTGGGGATTTGTTTTTCCCGGGAACAGGTGATGTGAAGGTAACCTCTAAAACCATTTTGTTTGTTTTTTCTTAGTATTTTTCATTGTGAAATTGTTAATCAATTAGAATGCATGAGTTAACTTGTCGTGGTATTCCTTTCTTAGACAACTCAGGGAAGTACTTTCATGCTCAGCTGCAAGAAATTTAATGTTATACATACACACACACAGAGAAATAAACATTTGTGCAAAACACACAAGGAAATAAACATTTGTGCACACACACACACACAACCATTGGCATGTAAATATGCGAGATGCATAATAAGAACTAGCTGACGTGCTTGCTTCTTTGGACAATGTTTTTGTTTGGTCTTGCCTTCATGTATTTGACAATCTGACATGAATTTTTTATGTTATAAAACCTGACGTCGTTATATTGCTGGAAATGTTGTACGTTTCTTTGCTAGTCTTCAATGAGTTGAAATTTGTAATGGTGTTTAGTAATCATTCGTTTTGCAGCAAGTAGGAGAAAGAGAAGGCAAGTTTTATGCCATCAATGTCCCACTAAAGGATGGAATAGATGACGCTAGCTTCAATAGACTTTTCAAGACTGTAGGTTCTGTTAAAAGCCAGATTCTTGCCTTTAGTTTGGGTTTCATGGTGTTAAGTGTAAAACCTGACTTGCAATTTCAAATTTTGTAGATTATTTCCAAGGTTGTTGAGACATATCTACCCGGCGCGATAGTTCTCCAGTGTGGAGCCGATTCTCTTGCTGGAGACCGTTTGGGCTGCTTCAATCTCTCTATTGATGGTGCATTTCTTATTGTAATTAAAGAACTTTTTCCTCCTCTTCTATAGAGTATTGTCTTTAAAGCGTTTCATTCTTGTTTTTTGTGATTAATTATTAAATGATCTCAAGCTAGCTGGAACTTTTGGTGGTTACTTATATGTTATGATAGAGTTTAATCTGTGGTGACATTTGCTTTTTACAGGTCATGCTGAATGTGTTAGGTTTGTGAAGAAATTCAATATACCCTTACTGGTATGATCTTTATCTGATTGAACCTTGGCTGCCTTTCATCAATGTCGTATATCTTGTGTACATATAATGTTTTCTGTCTGTAGGTTACAGGAGGTGGGGGATACACGAAAGAGAATGTTGCTCGGTGTTGGACCGTGGAAACTGGGGTTCTTCTTGATTCAGAACTTCCCAATGGTACTTTTGTCAAATGAACTCTATTGCTAGCAGTTTCATTTTAAACTTTGTGTAGAGGAAACAGGAACATTGTTAAAATGAGGAATGAGGTGAGAAGGAAAAAAAAAGTCCAGACTAGGTAAATTAATCATGCAGATATGATCTTGGTTTGATAAAGGAAATGCTGAAGATCGTATCGCTCATTGTCTTTTGTATTGACTTTAAAAGATATACTAATCACAACTAGTTTACATCCTTTAAGTTTGTAAAATTTCCAATGTTTCCGTTGATGTATTCATGAGAATTGCTGGGAAGGTTTTTTCTAAATTCATTGGCTTCCAAGAAGGTTTTTCAGAATGTGAGACGACAATTTTATGGTGTTTATGTTGATTTTGATAAGGATTTGTGCCAGCATAAATCAATACATTTTATGATTCAGTGATAGTTTTTGTTGTGTCCATGTTTTATACTTCAGTTCTCTTATTTAAGATCATGTGTGATAATTTTAGTTGTGTTGGGTTGATATGCAGCTTTATACTTGTCTTTTCTAACTGTCATGGCATTGGAGGGTTGAATGACCTATGCCCTGCTGATTCCTGTGAGCATATCTTCTCGCTAACCAGCAGTGGCCTGCATGCATGACTGTTTGCAAGTAATTTCCTATAATTAATAGTTTTATTTTTGGAGGTGTTTATTAATATTAATGTGTTGTATTAGTTTGGGTAATTAACATTGGGCATATGGTTGGAAGCTTATGATTTCTGCATACATTTCTATCTGCTGGCTAGCAACGACCTGCATGCACTTTCCCATTTTTCTCTTCCTTTTTTCTATTGTCTTATTGGTTGCGGTCTCATGGGCTTCTAATTTTTTTTTTCCCGGCTGCTGAATTGGTTTCCCTTGCCATCGTCTGATTTTTAATTGTCGTGTGGAGATGCTTACATGGGTGTTAATGTTGCTTCTGCAAGCTCACTTATCGGATCATTTGAGCAATATTAAATCTTCTTAGTTCAGATAAATAGTCATATATCACTCCAGTGATAATTTGAATGGCCCTTTTTCTATGCATGTGGGAATCCATTTCGGCATGGTCGTACCTTGAATATGATTATCTTATTTGCCCTCTACCTTCCTTTTCTTTCGTGCAGAGATCCCGGATAACGAGTATATCAAGTATTTTTCTCCAGACTGCTCGTTGAGGATTCCGAATGGGCATATAGTATGTCATCAGTTAAAGTTTATGTAATTTTGCCTTGTTCAAAAAGTTGAAATTTTTTTCTTTGAACCAATTTGATTGCCACATCTCGTGGTGTTCGTGTGTAAAAAAATGGATTCGTTTAACTGGTGGATATTGAAATACTTCAAATCCGTCATTACTAGTTAATTTTCAGTGATTCTTCTGAAAAGCCTAAATCTTTTTCTTTCCTTTGGATGTGCAGGAGAACCTAAATAGTAAATCATATCTTAGCACGATTAAAATACAAGTCTTGGAAAATCTCCGTTGCATTCAACATGCTCCTAGTGTACAGATGCAAGAGGTAAGTGATCGAGTAGTTAATAAGAATTCACCAATTTACGTTGCATCCATCGTTCTCCTGCTTTACTGCCTACAAATTATTAATCATGAAATCCTTGAAAGAATTATGCTCTGATGTAATGTGGTTCACTTGTTTCAAGCACTTTGAAGAACAAATAAATTGAAAATGCTCTGTAAATCATATAGGCTTGTCTAGGTTTGCATGAGAGATCCAAGAATTAGGCAGGTCTGTTAGGTTTGTTGATTTAGACATTCCACCAACCTAAGTGATCGTGTTCTATTTGTCTTTCTTTTAGATGGTGTGCAGTGTCTTCGAGTCCTATGATGGTATTAGGTTGCTTGCTACCATTTATCACGACTCGTGCGCATTGTCTGTTTCGACAGAATATTTGAAAGGCTAGTAACTGATAAGACTTTTGGTAATGGTTTTTATATAGTTAGGTCAGTCGATGTAATCATTATAGGACTGACTCAGACACCCATCCAATTATTGTATATGTTGACTTGAAAATATGTGTTGTCTATTGCAGGTTCCACCAGACTTCTATATTCCCGACTTTGATGAAGATGAGCAGAACCCTGATGAACGTCTAGATCGTGAGTAAAAATTCCTTGAATCAATATGCATTACTCTGCTTAGGACTCGAAATATGTTGATTTCCATCTAGCTAATGACACTTATTAATTTTATGAATTATCCTCCCAGAGAACACCCAAGACAGGCACATTCAGCGTGACGACGAGTATTACGAAGGGGACAATGATAACGATCACAACATGGATGATATGTAAAACTAGGGCGAATACCGTGTAGTTTTTTTGGTATATGGATTTCGTTTTCAGCAAGGGAATGCTTAACTACCGGAAATTACGTTAAATTCATCAAGAACATAAGGAATTTGCAGATGTGCCTGTTCGTATTGGTCTTGGAATCCTTGTTAATGCTGTAAATTGCATATATAGCAAATGATTTAAATCCAATTACGGTTTAGTCCCTGTTTTATTGTTAGGGTAACTGTTGCTCTATTTTTTATGGGTAGTTTTATCGATACCCTTAGTCGATCCTCTAACTTCACAAACGGAAACTGACCAATTTGAATCCAACGAGGCAAGTTTCATTCATCAAATTTAAATGAAATGAGGTAGAGGGCAGCTGCGATTGAACTCTCCCTTATGAAACTTTCGTTATTGGGTTAGCCGTACACTTTATATGTTTCTAGAGATTCACATGGCATCATTAAATGATACAAGTCTTGGATAAGACTCAACAACGCACTGGAACGCCCTTGTTGACGATCATATAATCCCAACAGCATCTAGGGTTTCATTGAACAACTAGGATCTAAGCAAGGCATCAGATTTAAATCCTGATTAGCTAGGAGCTTTATCTTGCAACTTTTTGTGTATGCAAATAAATAAAATTGAACAAAAATTGGGACACGAATCTGGAGTAATTTGCATACTTCTGTCCTCATGATCTTGAACATTTTGAATCGCTGTGTACAATATCGTGTCGATGAACTGAATTGAATAGTTTAAGTAATGGAATTTACAAATAAAGAACCTTATTTCAACAGAGTTTATCAAATCAAGCGACTTCTATGATCCAGCTGCTGTCTCAAAACCCGGCGGGGGCGGAATTCTGGGAACAACGACAGAGCTTTTGTTATAACCTGCATGGCACAAAGAAGATCTTGCCATCTTCCCCTTCGTGCAACGAGCTAGTTTTGACGGTTGTGGTTGTGCAACAAACGAATGAAGTAATAGCTCTTCAGCAGTTAACCTTCTTGAAGGCTGCACGGCAAGGCAACTCTTAAGAAAATCCCTGGCTGTACCTGTGATTTCAACGGGGATTTTGGGAGTAGATACATGATCAAACCATGTCGTCCTATCATCGAAATCACTGTAATCACAACCAGAGTCCAAATCCGAGAGGGATTTGCCTGTCAGCATCTCTAGCACGATACAACCAAGAGACCAAATATCCGAGGGCTTGTCCTGCTTGTTATCCTCCAATGCTTCTGGCGACAGATACAGACGAGTGCCTCTCCATTCACCGTAGTTGTCCTTGCTCCTCTTAGCAAAACCAAAATCAGCAATCTTGGCCACAAAACTAGTAGGATTACCCCTACTAGTACTAGCACGATTGCGCATGAGCAGAATGTTCTCGGGCTTTAAATTGCAGTGAACATAATCGCACTTGTGAATGTGCTTAAGCCCTTCAAGAATGCACCTTGTGTACCTTCTAACTTGGGATTTAGGCAATCTGCGACCGTTGGATTGCTCTATGAGATCGTCAAGGGTTCCTCCCGAGGCATATTCTAACAACAAGTTGTAGACCTCATCACCCTCGTCAGTGCTCGTGGTCTCTTCGCCAAAGCAATCGACAACAAAAGGGCAGCCCTTAATCTCACTGAGAACCTCCGCCTCGTGCTTGATAAACGCAGAATCCGACATCTCTGCCGATTTCACCGCCATTACTGACGGAAAATTGGTCAGCATACTACTACGCTGACCCCTTGTTTTTTTCTTCCGAGTAGCAAGAAAAACAGAAGCACAGCGTCCTTCTCCGATCAACTCTCCTCTCAACCAGTGCATTCCATGATGCTGATTCCACATACTTTCTCCTTGTAATTCGTCTTCTGCCTTTCGTTTCATCATTCTTCTTTGCTCGAACGATCTTGGCTGTTTGCTTTCTTGACAAGAAATTAAACAAGAGTAGCTAGGGTTTTAAGTTAGGAGGGAGCAGAAAGATGAGTGCGGAATGAGTAAAGTCGGTCAGGTTTAATCGATGTTTAGCAGGAGTTTAATGAGTAGGGTTTCAAAGTTTGGTGACTTTGATTTATATACAACTAAGGAAGGTGTAAGGACTTTTCCGTTTGAAAAGGAATGGAAGAAGTAAGGACTCCAATTGCAGAACGTAATTTTGATACGGAGACTTGGATCCCAAGCTACTAACGATTTTAATTGGACCGCTGAGAATTAGTGAAAATTTAGCAGATAAACATTTGTTTCCTAACAAGGAGAGGAGTTAGTGTCCCTTATTTAACAAGAACAAAAGTTTCATTACGAAACCTTTCCTCGAAAGGAGAAAAAGAAGCTTTGGGAAACCTTTCCTAACAAGAACAGGAGTTACCCTCACCATAAAATAAAATTAAAATACAACACTCTTACCATCTCACGCTGTGTCTTCACATCGAAGTTTCCAAAAATCTAACTGCAGCTGAACCATAATGATTTAGAATCTATTAGATTTGACACATCGACTGTTAGGGTTTGGAGGGAAAATACGATATTCATTAGAATTGAGTAGAATACGTACATATGAGGATAGGATGTATATATGAGCATCGATAAAAACTTTGCCGAGGATTTCAACCCGGTCAAAGAGAAAAAGAGTGTTCCACATAGTTAACTATCCTCAATGACAATGAAAAGAAAACATTACAATTGATTGTCTTCTACAAAAACATTGCAAATTAAATCAGGTGGGTCTCCCTTCTGTCGCGTCTTAACTAAGCATCCTAGTCCCACGTGAGCCAAACGATGGGTAACGTTATAAGAACTATATTAAAGGAGTATTTCTGTGTGTGTGTTCATGCATACGCAATTAACATTTTCAGATTTTGATTATGCTTATGTTATATTGTGATGAAAGGAAAACAAGAAATTAGAAGCACAAACTAGGGTTTTGAAAATACTAAAAATGTAGAAAAAAGAGGAAATTTTAAGGATGAGCTGCTGCCTAGAGCCGCGTCACTGCGGCGATCAGCAGCGTGTTGCGCCTGGCTTGACCTGAAGCTAAGCGGCGCAGCCTTGAGTTGCACCAAAACAACATCGATTGGAGGCTGGGTTCCGCAGCCCTAATTCGGCTTGTTGCCCCACAATTCGCTGGGTTTCTGTCTGCCAGGCATGAAGCATGCTGCCACTGAGCTTTCTTCCCTCTAGGCCCGCTCCACCCTGATGGGTTTTCTAATGATGCAGCCTCCATCAGTCGGCCCTGTTCTGGCCTACCACTAGCCCAAGCCTGCAACTTGATGTTGCATGGCCTGTTTCGGGTACAAAGCTAATTGCCAGATGCTATTGGGCTGCTCTTCCTCTCAACCTAAGCCAATTTCTTAGGCCTGTTTTGCTTCTAGCTGCACCCAACCTTGTTAAGGTGGCCACGGCTAAGCCCAAAATTGGGCTCTATTTTCTTAATTTCTGGGCCCAAAGGCATCCAAAACCAATATGACCTGAATGTCAACATTCCCTTCCTTCGACGACCGATCCCTGTATGATCCTGTTTATTGAATAATTTAGTGACTATTAATCCATTAGTTTAGTGACCAGGAACCCACTTTTGTAAACTAACGATTCATCTACAATTAAACTTGTAGTTTTGAATTTAGTGCATTTGAAACCCAAAGTTTTCAAATGAAGCATACACCATGAAACCTGAAGTTTTTCATGTAAAATTAAACTAATACATGTCTATAGAACTGGAGTGTTCTACTTTATATATATGGATCTTTACTTTCCATAGGACGAATCATGTTCTTGTTTCCTCCATTGTAACGACATGTTGAACATGAATAAACTCAACTTTACTGCTATGGCAGAAACTACCTGAAATAGGTTCCATATGTGAAAACTCCACCTCACCATCAAAAGTCTCAGAGCCACCATTGAAGAGCTATGGACGAACCGGTTGACCAACCTAACAAAGCAATCGCCATGATCTTTATCCAAAGACAAATGCATGATGCACTGCAAAACGAATACCTCGCTAAAGAGGATCCACACAATATCTAACTCACTCTGGCAGAGTGCTTCGATCACTAAAAGGATATCTTTTTCCCTGAAGAAAAAAACAACTAGGACCACTTATGCTTTGAAGACTTTAAGTCTATAAATGAATACAACTCTAAAGTTTGTAAAATCCGATCACTTTTCAAATTCTGAAATGAGGACTTGACTAGAGAACGCCTATTTTCAACTTCTCATGCCACAAATATCGTCGTGCAACAATAATAGCAGGCACAAAAGTTTTTAGAGTTTCGGATTTGATATCTGTTTTACTTCTTGCTAAAAAGCAAAACCAGCTTTTGATGAAGAATCATCAAACTCGACCTACTACTCGAATGCTACACTTGAAGAGCATGCGACCACTTCTCAAGACCAAAAGGGATGCAGAAGGTGTCATGGCTGTGGTAAGGGGTCGAAGCCCTAGCTATGGGCACAAGGTAGACAAAGCAAAAGCCCACCCAAGAGAGGAAATTAGGGGATGCGTGATTCCTTGGCTCCTAATGCTTCTAACTTCAAGAATAAGGGCAAACCTTCAGCCAATCTAGATTTAACTGATCTGGATATATGTTACTAATGTTGTTCCAAAGAACATAGATCACGCATTTGCCAAACTTCCCCTAATGCTATGGCTAAGTATCATTCACGTCATCAAAAGGTTGAGACAAACTTTGTAGAAGCGGATAATCTCGAAGATACCACCATGTATATTTCTAATTTTCAGGAGGCATGCTTTGATGGAAGATTAGGTTTAAAGTTTTCTTAAGACATGTTGGCCAAATTCTCCTAGTGGTCGAACTCACCCCTTCAATATTTATGCCAAAATGTTGACCCTAAAAACTACTTAGCCTACGTGGTATGCATGCCGAATAACTAAGAGTTAACTACGTCCTTCTAGTGAATGCGGGCGTGCCAACTCACCACCAATCTCGGTTGGTGAATAGAATGTATATGGTTGTAGTGTCGAACGCGCTGTTGACTCATGTGTCCGAGCGATCATGACAGAACACGTCTCGGCCTTGAACCTAAAGATAAGGTTGCGAGTTACTTTGAAGTTCAAATAAGGTTCCACTTTTAATGTGCCGAACATTGAGTAACTTGGTAACACCATTTTGCTAAAGACTAATGAGATGGCCTCTTTTAATGAGAAGACCAAGACTCCTCATTGGCTTAGACTTGGATTGGTAACTAGCCAGACTCAAAGCAGTGTTGTTACTCCAAATTGAAGATCTTCTAGATCGCCTAATTCTATGGCTCTAGTGTTGTTAATCTAAACTGAAGATGCCGCTGATTGTCAACACAATGCTGCTCATCCAAACTAAAGGTGTATTGATGAAGTTAGGAGAGTTAGCGGTTTCTTAGAAGAATGAGAAAGGTTAAAGTAGAGTGAGATTTTGTGCACGGCGTTTATGTGTGGAGATTAAGGTCATTTTTGTTAGGATTTTGGCTCGTCAAATATGTCTTGGTTGGTTTAGGATTGTTTTAGGAAACCTAGAGGTATACCGATTCTTGTCCTAGAGGGATTAGGAAAGAATTTCAGTTTCCTTATTCAATTTAGGTTTGGATTTCTAGAAGTCTATTTGGATTTGGATAAGTGTAATTTCCTAATCCACTTAGAAATAGGAATTCAATCAGTCTTGGGACATGTAAGCCAACCCTATGTCTATAAATAGGGTGCGGCAAGGCTGATTTTTACAGAGAAAGAAAACAGCCATACATCCAAGAGTTTTGAGATTAGTTCTAGGGTTTGCAAAAGTTCTGTAATCTCTATTATTAATCAAAGGAGTGGTGATTTCTCTACCTAGAGAAATCACAACTGGACATAGGCAAAGGTTCTGCCGAACCAGTATAATTCTTGTGTGTTTCTAAGTTTTCTAATATTTTCTTTTTTAGTCTATTGCCATTGTTTACATTAAAGAACAAGGTCTAGTGTGTGGGGTTTTTTTTTCAACAATTGGTATCAAGAGCTAGGATCAAGGTGTTTTACGATGTCAAAAGGGAAGGTGAATATGGATCAAGGACATGCGTTAAAGCTCTTTGACGGCAAGGATGACTTCACGGACTGGCAAATGATGATGAAGAATGTACTGATATAGCAGGATTTGGATGATGCACTCGATGGTGAGAAGCCGGAAAACATGACAGAGGCAGCATGGACTAAGGTTCTCAAGAAGGCCAATAGTTCCATCGAGACTAATCTCACAAGATCAGTTCGGTCACACATCACTGAAAAGATTACTGCCCAGGAAGCATGGGAAAAGTGGGAGAATGTTTATATGGGCAAAACCGTGTCCAATAAACTTTTTCTAAAGAATGAACTATTCGGGCTTCGACTAGAAGAAGGAGGTGATATTGAAGATCACTTATGCAGGTTCCAAAATTGCATAACTAATCTTCAGAAGGTCGAAGAAACTTACAAAGATGATGATATGGCTATCATTTTGCCGAGGTCTCTATCTTCGTCTTTCAAGCACTTTCGAACAACTCTATTGTTTGGAAAAGAGTCCCTAAAGCTTAAAGACATAATTCAAGCTCTTCAATCATATGCTAAACTCGATGATATAACTGAAAGCTCTCAAGGCCTTTATGCCAAAGGTAAATAGAGGGGGCGGGAAAAGACAAAGGAAGAGAAACTGGCAACAGAGGTAGGTCAAAATCTAAGAAAAAAAAAGGAAAAGAAGGAAGGTTGCTTCGAATGTGGTTCAGCTGATCATTGGAAGATGAACTGCAAGATTTGGAAAGAGAAGAAAGCCAAGATGGAAGGAAGCTCAGGTTCAGCTAGTGTAGTCACCGAGTATGAGAGTGATGGGGAGCTTCTTTCAATAACATCGGGCTCCAAGGCTTGCACAAATTGGATTTTGGATACTGGATGCACGTTTCATATGTGTGCAGTAAGAGAATGGTTCGATACTTACAAGGAAGTCAGCAGTGGGGAAGTCTTAATGGGGGATGATTCTTCATGCCCTGTAAGAGGAATTGGCACTATTCAACTCTGAATGTTCGATGGGATGATATGAGCCTTGGGGAACTTCAGGTATGTCCTTAGACTAAGAAAGAATTTGATTTCCTTGGGTAATTTAGATGAGGCCGGTTATAGGTACAAGTCTAAAAAAGGAAGACTCAGGGTAACCAAATGATCGCTAGTGGTAATGCGGGGTGACCTACAACCCAATAAGTTATATAAGTTAATTGGGACTACTATAGTCGGGGGAGCAACTGTTTCTGTAAATCAGAGTGTAGAAGACAAGACTGAACTCTGGCATCATAGGCTCGGGCACATAAGCCAGAAAGGGTTGCAAGAATTACATAAGCATGGCTTGTTGGAAGGCGTGTCATCTTGCAAATTGGACTTCTGTGAATACTGTGTTCTTGGAAAACAAAGAAAAGTATCATTTGCAACTAGCAGTGCAGATAACCGAAGCAATGAGCAATTCAACTATATTCACTCAGATGTTTAAGGCCCTGCATTAACTAAATCAAATGGTGGAGCTAGGTATTTTGTTACTTTTATGGATAATTTTTCTAGGAAGGTTTGGGTTTATTTCATGAAGCAGAAATCTGAGGTTTTTGCAAAGTTCAAGGAATGGAAAACAGAAACCAAAAATCAAATTGGAAGAAAGATCAAGTACATAAGAAGTGACGATAGAGGTGAATATATAAGTAATGAGTTCACCGATTACTGCAAGCAGGAAGACGTCATAAGGTACTTCATAGTAAAGAAGAATCCCTAACAAAATGGAGCTACTGAGAGGATGAACCGAACTCTCATAGAAAGAGAGAGAGGAGCATGCGATTTCATGCTTGATTGCCTTGTATGCTATTTACAGAGTAGGGGTTCAGATCTAATTAAGACATTAGTTTCATTTACTTTTATGATAGTAAAAGTACTAAGTGAACTAGATTTGAGAGTTAATAGAACTTTGGATCATCAAGAGACTGAAAATGACTTGCATATATACTGAGGGATACATTATAACACTATATCTATTAATGGAAAGGCAAAAACAAAGAGAGTCGGGCAAGATTTCACCTTGTCGGGCAAGGTTAAAGCATCTTGCAATCTCTTTTCATTGCAGTTACAAAGGGTTGAGTAATAAAGAGGGATGAGGGGTAAACGAGTTTACATAAGAGAATCGATACTACAATATTTGGGGAAGGTAGCAGAGCTTTTACACAGACAAAAGATGTATTTCTATGGGAAATCTAGGGCTGAAAAAGGGTGCAAAATCTGGACAAAGTGCAGCTTTCTGAGTATTTTCTTAACTGAGAGACAAGTTGTAAGTTTGTTTGTTTGATTGGTTGAGTGTCCTTGTGTCTGGGCCTTCTTCCTTCTTTTATAGACGAATTAAACCTAATTGAGCTATTTCTGTTCTTGCCTGAAAGTAACTGAAGGGTAATGAATCATCAACATTTTTACATGTTCTACCATCCAAAGTACTTTTGGGCCGGAAATAGGTAGATTTCCATTGGTTGTCGCTTTTCTTGTAAACACCTAGCCTTTGCATTTAACGGGGTTCGTCATTTTGTCTTGAGATGGATGACCTGGGCTTGACTCTAGGCTTTGGGCATACCTTCTTTATTGAGCTTAATTGGGCTTCATTCCCTTTGAAGCCCAAAGTTTAAATATTAACCCAAATAGTGCCCCCTTCAATTGTTGTTAAGCCTGCAACTCGATGCGCTAATAATGATTGAACAGTCGTCTCATGCACACATCTTCCCTCGGGACTTGCATTAATTAAAATAGCCGTTGTACTTTAGACCCTTGTGCTAACCCATGAATTCGATCTCTAAGTTGACTGTTCACTATAAATTCCCTCATTGACTACTTGGTTAAACACTCTAGTAACTTCGAGTTTTCAATATATTCTGAACTTCTCAGAATTCTCAGAATTTTCACAATCCTCCATGGCTTTCTTAGTTCATGATATCACCTAAAATTTGAACTCATCTTTCTTGTGAGATTAGTGAGGAGATTTCGACTATGCGTCGCTTGTTTTATAGTCATCATCGCATTCGGGCTGGCCTGCGTAATAAGCTTTTCTTAGATGAGGGTAGAGTGCTTTCCTTGGGACCTGTATGGATATCTTAGGCTTTAATAGCTACAAAAAGCAACATGCTTAAGGCAAATCCTGGCTTCTGTATTCTTGGTTACTTCATCATCATAGGTGTATGCTTTGGGATCAATACCAAAGTTTCAGGAGGATTATCATCAGCCCGAGCCTTTTTCTCCTCAAGCGTCAAAGTATCCATTAGCTTCTCATTGATTCGAATGACAAGTTCAACCATGAGATTGGTAATGGGTCTCAGCCTCAGTTTCTGCCCCCAATTTTTCCATTCCATATAAAGACTTTAGTGGGCCCAAATAACTCCCTGGTCCTCTAAGCGTGGATGCAGCAGGATTTTATTGTTTTAGAGGAGTTGAGTAGGATTTTCATTTTTATGCTGTCATATCATCCTAGGATAGTCGCTTAAGAGGAGTTGAGTAGAATCTTCATGTAACTGTCATATTTAATGAAATGAAAATGTTCTTTTTAATTTACTTGCTCTTTCATTTTTCAACTCAACTGTGATGAAGATACTAGCTGTCTTTAGACCTTTCAAACCACTTAACCCTCTTCGATGTAACAATCCCTAATATCCCATAAAGTCGGACGATATTTCTTCAGGAATTTAGCATTAACTGGATGTTTCTGTGAATTTCCTTCTAAATTAGCCAAGTAATATCCTCCCCTATCCAAAGCTTGATGAATAATGAAAGGGCCTTCCCAAGTCGGACTCCATTTCCCAAAGCCCCTAACTTGGGCTCTTAAGGGCAAGATTGCCTTCCATATTAGGTCTCCCTCCTCGAAAGTCTTCAATTTTACCCTTTTGTTGTACACTTAGGTAACAACTTTCTTTCCTTCTTGAATCTTGTTTAAAGCTTCAATTCGAGTTGTATCTAAATCTTCAATTCCTTGACACATAGTCTCAATGTATTCTTTACTGTGTAGCCCAAACTAGTTCTGAATTCTAACCGAACTCACATTAATCTCCATGGGAATCACGGCATCTTGCCCGAAGGTTAGAGCGTAAGGTGTAGTCCTAGTTCTTGCCCATTTGGAAGTTCTATAGGCCCACAAAGTATCTCCCAACTTCTCATGCCGCTTTTTTGGACTAATTGCCACCATTCTTTTGATAATGTTTACCAAGATTTTATTGCTGGCCTCTGCTTGGCCATTTGACTGGGGGTAATAAGGACTAGATCGAATCATTTTTATCTTGAACTTTCTTGCAAACTCTTCTACCTCTCTTGAAATAAAGGATGGTCCGCGGTCTATGACAATTGTCTCGGGCACTCCAAATCTGTGTAAGATCTTGGTTTCAATGAACTTTTCAACAGTAGCTGAGGTTATGGTTTTTACTGCTGAAGCTTCTACCCATTTGGTGAAGTAATCTATTATTACAATTATGAAAATGTGTCCCTTGCTAGAAGCTGGGTGAACTTGCCCGATGAAGTCCGTTGCCCACCCTCTGAAGGGCCAAGGTTTGATTATAGGGTTCAAAGGCACTGAAGGCACATGTTGGAGTGGCCCATGTCACTGGCATTCTTCACATCCTCGGGCATAAGCTTTGCAATCTTTCTCCATCTTGGGCCAAAAATATCCATATCTTTTTAGTAGCCACCTCATCTTAGTTCTGCCTTGGTGTGCTCCATAGATCCCCCCATGCACTTTGGCCATGACTCTCATAAATTCTTCTTGGCCTAAGCATTTCAGCAACAATCCATCCGGGGTCTTTCTTAGCAAATTCTTTTCCCACCACACATATTTAGTTGCATGTTGCCTATTCTTCTTACTTGTGGGAAAAGAAGGATCTTATAGGTATTGAATAATGAGTGATCTCCAATCTTCTATCTTGGCCTCTTCGGTCATTACATCCAAGCTGAATCATCTATCGAAGATGGAAGGGAGATTTCTTCTTTGCACCTGTACCTTTACCTCAAATCTTCTTTCTCGAATCTGGGCTCTTGAAGCCAATTGGGCCATCTCATTGGCCATTGCATTTGATTCTTTGGGAATGTGGCCAACTGATATTTCAGTGCCCTAATAACTTAACAACTGAGTGGCCGCCAGGTAATAACAGGTCATGGTGATGTGTCTGTATTTATATTCCCCACCTAGTTGATTAATTACCAATTCTGAGTCACCAAACACCTCTACTTTAGTTGCCCCTAATTCCATTAGAATTTCCAAGCCAATTATCAGTGCCTCATACTCTGCCTGATTGTTGGTAGTCTCTTGATAATCTAAGAGGAATAAATAACAATGGTAAGAGCCTTTGGGATCGATGATGATAATCCTTGCTCCCGCAGTATTCTGAGTGTAAGATCCATCAAAATATAGTTTCCAATGAGTGATCCAAAGGCTAGTTATTCTCTTTATCTCTTGTTGGATCCATTCTTTTTTGCCCGATAAAGCTTTTCGTGGCGGGATCCATACACTGGCTACCTCCAAACTTCCTGGGATGTTGACAATCTCATTTTGAGACTCTTGATGCTCAGCCAAGGAGTCTGCAATTGCTTGCCCCTTGATTGCCCTTTGAGGCACATACTGGAAGCTGTACTCTGAAAGTGATAGGATCCATTTTCCAATCTTCTCGGTCAGCATTGGCTTTGATAACATATACTTGATCATGTCTGTCTTGGCAATCATAGCTTGCAAGCAGTAAAGTACAAAGGCAAACATAATTTTTCCACTAGAGTATATCTTGTTTCTACCTCAGTAAGGATTCTACTGAGGTAATATATGGCTTGTTTCTTCCCTCCTTCATTGTTTTGGGCTAGCAAGCTTCCAATTGACTTCTCTGAGGTAGAGATATAAAGTTTTAATGCCTTTCCTCTCTGAGGTGGCATGAGCACTGGTGGAGAAGCTAAATAAGCTTTTATGTTATTGAAAGCCTCTTGGTGTAGTGGGCCCCATTTAAACTTTTCTTTGTCTTTTAACCTGAGTAAAGGGGTTAGCGGCTGAATCTTGCCCGCTAAATTAGCAATGAATCTCCTCAAGAAGTTGATTTTCCCCAACAGCCTTTGTAGTTGCACTTTATTGGTAGGATGAGGTGATTCCATGATTGCCTGAGCTTTGTTTTTATCAACCTCTACACCCCTTTGACGAACAAGGAATCCCCAAAAGTTGCCCGATCTTACTCCAAAAGCACATTTCTTTGGATTCATTTTTAGCTTGTGGATCCTCATTCCTGTTAAGGCTTGTCTAAGATCTATTAAATGCTGCTATTCAGTCTTGGATTTCACCATGATGTCATCAATATACACTTCCATACTATGGCCGATTAAGTCATGAAAAATGGCGTTAATTGCTCTTTGATAAGTTGCACCAGTATTTTTGAGCCCGAATGGCATTACCAAATACTCATATGCCCCAACATGACCTGGGCATCTAAAAGCTGTTTTATGTATATCTTCTTTGGCCATTTTTATTTTATTGTATCCCGTATTTCCGTCCATAAAAGATAGAACTTTGTGCTTAGTAACTGCATCTATAGATAGGTTGGCCATGGGCATGGGGTATTCATCTTTAGGCATGGCTCCATTAATGTTTCTATAGTCAACACAACATCTAACCGCTTTAGTTATAGCTTTTAATACAGGTACAATCTTGGCCAACCACTCAACATATTTGGCAGGCCTAATAAATCCAGCATTTACCAGCCTCTCAATCTCTTCGTTGACCTTCTCCTCAATCTATTTTGACATCCTTCGTGGTGCTTGCTTGATAGGCTTAAACCCCTTATTGATAAGCATTCTGTGTTCTACTAAGGTTGGATCTAAACCTGGCATTTTGGTGTAGTGCCAAGCAAAACCGTCTTTAAACTCATGTAGAAGGTCAACAATCCTTGCCCGATCTTTGGTTTCCAACAAACCGCTGACCTATATAGGCATTGGATCCTCTTCAATCCCCAAATCAATGGTCTCTAAAGGGTCTTGTACTTCTAGAGCTGGTTTGTCAGGCTCTGCACACAAAAACTCAACTAGTTTTGGATTTTCGGGCAAATCATTTGGCCCATCCAAGTCATATATACACTCAGCCATTTCGACGGTTGCTTCTAACTCCTCATCAAAAGGTTCTACTTCTTGGTTCTGGCTACTCAAAGCCCCTCCACGTGACTGTTCTTTTTCCATGGCTAAGTTTTCCCTTTCTTGTCTTTTCTCTCTTCCATATACCAACAGTCTTTTTATCAAGGACCTGACTGCAATCACCTAGTCCCTCCTTTTCTGTTCTGACATTAATGGTGTTGGGGGGTTGGGATGATATAGGGCCGATCCCATTCCTCCCTTATAATGGATAACCCTTGTTCTAGAAGCTTTTGGGCTGTCACCTTAGTCGAGCAGTCGTTCTTATCAGCTTCTGAACATTGAAGAATCCTAACACTGGGATTGTAGAAGTTGGCTTCTACGATATTGGTTGTAGGGAGGAATGACCGTGATTCGGCCTTCATCATCTCCTAGAATCCAGGTCCTATTTCATTTTCTTCATAGTAGACAGCCACTTGTTGGTGTAAGGTAGATGGGACAGAGAGACTTTGGTGAATCCAATCTCTGCCCAGTAAAGCACCATAAGTGGAAGTACTGTCTACCATAAAAAATGCCAGCATGATTTGTTTTGAACCCAAATCGACCTCTAATGGTAGTATTCCATGAGTCCGGGTGATAGCTCCTGAGAAACTAGAAACTGTAAGATCCGTAGGGATAAGATCTTTCTCACTTCTGCACATTCTCTTCATCTGCTTATAGAGCAGCATATTGACCGTAGCCCCTCTATCGATCAAGACCCTTTTGAAAGGTACCCCTTCCAAGTGAGTAGTTACGTATATGGGTTTGAGATGATTGGCTAGGGTCAAACTTGGGCGAACAAAGACCATTTTGTCCGAGTATATTTTCTCAGGCCTTTTTATTGATTGTTCGGGCAATTCTGTACAGCTGGATTCTCCTTGTCCTGCTTCTTCCACACTAACATGTGCTATCATAGGTTCCGTCGTTATGTAATCACCTTCCATCATGGGAGGTTGATCATGCTCGGCGTGAAACATGGCTGATAAAACATATGTCATGTTTACATGGAAGTTGCTAGGTCTAGGTAAATCTTTCTCCTTGCCCCCGATATGGTTTATAAACTCATCTAACTAAGCCTGTGCTTCTTCTGGTAACATTAGTTCAGGCAACGCCTCTTTTTGAGTTATCCCAAAGTTCGGCAGTTGTTTTGGAACTTCGTAGATAATATCTATTAACATTGGTGTGGGCAGCCCTTTTTCAGGCTAAATGGTTCCAAAGCAAATCGGTTTTGGGCTCTACCTTGGGGTAAGCATCATTATCATATCCTCTTGAGCTTTCCTCAAGATTCTGTATTTCCCAGGATGAGGATTTGACTGCATATGGTTCCCTTCCCCTTCATTTTTGCTGTTTGGCTTCTTCAAGTCATTCTTGCTCCTCGAATAAGGTTGATTTCTTTCTTCATGAGGAAAAATTTTGGATTTTACATTCTTCGAGGTCTCCGAAGTAGTGGGAACCTTGAATGAGTTCATGTGGGCCTTATGCTGCCTTTGGACCCTCCTAATCATGGAGGGTCCAATCTCTTTAACAGGCTTCCCATCCTTTCTGATTATATACCATTTTCGCCCAAGTCGGGCAAGATTTTTTTTTGTGACCGGGTTTATGACCCTTCCTTTCATTGTAACATCTCCACCGTCATAACTTGGTTGGGGTGGCCTCACATCTACCCATCTTGGTACTTTGGCCTCCTTGTCTTCCCCCTTCCTTTGAAGCTTCATAGTTTCTGAATACTTCTAACAAGTTTTTAGGTTGAGAGTCTCCCCCCAACCTCTGGAAGACGTTCCAAGAGTTTTCCTTCTCAGCTGCTCGCATACTATTTCTGCAGGATTCTTGCTCTTCTTTCTCCTTTTTCTTGATCAACTCCTGATCAAGGATGGCTCCTGCCGCTATTACCTCTAGCTCGCATTCACATTGACATTTACTGCACAAAACCACCCCTTTGATTATTGCTGCTTTAGGCTTTTTGGACAACTTGATAGCTCATTCAATCGGCTTATCAACTTGTCGCCTTTTAGCTTTTACCTCCCAGGTAGCTTTCTTTTTCCCTTTCTCTGCCCATGTTAGGCTGATCATGTTTACTGAGACTGGTAAAAAGGGAATAATATGAATCATGGTATCAGCCTGTGGTTCTTCTAGTGATAACTTTACTTCTGACCGGTACTGCCCCCTGCTATCTAATAACACAGGGTCGGGTAACTCTGGTTCCTTGATTGTCTTCAACACTGGTTGACTATTTCCAGATTCTTCCTTGTTTTTCTCTTCACTCATTTTTCCTCAAGTAAAGGAAACAAAGGAATAACCGCCTCCTCCCCCAGGTTGGCTTCCCTCATTATATTTCTAGAATGATCATTCATGGGGTAGAACACTTCAGATCTAGCCTTCTCTGTAGACTCTTTGTTGGGGAAAAAAGTCTATTGACCTCTTTTCTTGTTTCTAGAGAGTTTCTCTCCATGCTTTTTATGACAGCCATCATGGTAACCTGCAAGCCTTCATTTGTAACCTTCCCTCCTGATTTCTAAGAAGGAGTCGGGCTTTCCGTTAAGACAGGTCCTTGGAAGTCTTCAGGGAGATTTGCCATGCTAGATCTTGGCGTATATTAGGGTGGTTTTTGGTTTTTTTTTTTTTTTTTTTCCACCTGAAGGTTTGTTCTTTCCTTCGTCTCCTTGGCATACAAGATTTGAATCCCTTCAGTCGTGCCAAAACTATGTTAGGTCAGGAATTTCGCTGGGAAGGTTCCTGGCTTGAGCACACAACTCCCCGAGGAGTTGACACTTTAGTTGACTATCGGGCTCTCGCTCGCTTCTCGGGCTGTAAGAAGAGAACAAAGTTAGTTCTGAAAGGTACCTTTGTCGAGCCTTAGATGTAGGCCGGGAGGCTCGCAATCAAAACTAACTAAATGCTAAGGCATGCCACTGCCATCTCTGTATGGCAAATGTAGAATGAGTGTATTTAAGTCGATTACTTGCGCCCCAAGTTATTCTGACTTCTCATCATCAAAGAATTGTCGTGGATGAGTTAAATCCATATCAAGTTCTTTTCTATGCCTTAAGATCAAGGAATTTTGTTTATCTTGTATGCTTTTTACAAAGTAGGGGTTCAGATCTGATTAAGACATTAGTTTCATTTACTTTTGTGATAGTAAAAGTACTCAGTGAACCAGATCTGAAAGTTAATAGAACTTTGGATCATCAAGAGATTGAAAATGACTTGCATATATACTGAGGGATACATTATAACACCAATCTATTAATGGAAAGGCAAAAACAAAGAGGGTCGGGCAAGATTTCACCTTGTCAGGGCAAGGTTAAAACGTCTTGCAATCTTTTTTTGTTGCAGTTACAAAGGGTTAAGTAATAAAGAGGGATGAGGGGTAAACGAGTTTACACAAAAGAATCAATACTACAACATTTGGGGAAGGTAGCAGAGCTTTTACATAGACAAAAGATGTCTTTCTGTGGGAAATCTAGGGCAAAAAAAGGGTGCAGAATCTTGACAAAGTGCAGCTTTCTGAGTATTTGCTTGACTGAGAGACAAGTTGTATATTTGTTTGTTTGATTGGTTGAGTGTCCTTGTTTTTGGGCCTTCTTCCTCATTTTATAGACGAATTAAACCCAATTGTGCTATTTCTGTTCTTGTCCGAAAGTAACTAAAGGGTAATGAATCATCAACATTTTTACATGTTCTACCATCCAAAAGTACTTTTGGGCCGGAAGTAGGTGGATTTCCATCGGTTGTCACTTCTCTTGTAAACACCTAGCCTTTGCATTTAATAGGGGCCGTCATTTTGTCTTGAGATGGATGACCTAGGCTTGACTCTAGGCTTCAGGCATACCTTCTTTATTGAGCTTAATTGGGCTTCCTTCCATTTGAAGCCCAAAGTTTAAATATTAACCTAAACACATCGCAATCAAAATACGATGAAAATTGGGGCAAAGACCGTGGAATTCAGGAACAGTCTTGATCTTGATCATGGTCAAATTGGTCATCTTTAAGCACTGATGAGGAATCACTATCGTCATTGTCACCATCATAATCACCATCTTCTGTCTGTTCATAAGAGTAAAAAATCTTTTGGGCCAACATGTAATACTTGAGTTTTCTTGATGCAACGTCTCTATCTTGATCATGGTCAAATTGGTTATTTTCAAGCATTGATGAGGAATCACTATCGTCATCAATGTCGCCATCGTAATCACCATCATCCATCTATTCATAGGAGTAAAAAATCTTTTGGGCCAACAGGTAATACATGAGTTTTCTTGCTGCGTCGTCGTCGTTAGAAGCCATGATCATAGTAAACAAACAAAGATATTAAACATGAAGAAGACTTGCAAGACATAAGTCAACGAAAAGAGAATATTAACTAGGAAATTAGGGTTTCTATTCTAATGGAGACCCCCCCTCCCCCCCCCCCATGTATGTATTTACAGGGCAGGGGGAGGTTAGACTTATCAGTACAACCCAGACATTAAGGGAAACGTTTTTACACACATTTTTTTCACTTCATACACACATCTCTTATTTTGTAACCATTAGATTGAACGTAAAATAAACGGCCCAGGTTAGCAGACGGTGTACAAATGGTTAAAAAGGGTGTGTTAAAATCACTACCCAACAATTTCAAGTTTTTATAAAGGGAAATTTTATTTGCACATATAATCTCTTTCTACACTTATATTATTTTTAATTCAAGAATCAATATCTCTTTAAATTAAAATTTACTACCTACAATACCCTCGCAAACTCAATTCAATATGTAAATGTATCTTTACACCCATTTAGAAAATAAGATCCCAAAATCAAGGATTTGCTGTGAAGATTATTGAAGTTCTTTTAAACTGTAATTCCTCAAGATGAACCAAATAGTGAGCCTTATATGCTTCGAAATATCTAACTGTCTAGTTTATGGAGAATTTTAAGGTTAGAGATTCTGATTTTTTTTAGGGACGTTATTGCTATTTTAGTGTAAACATCCCTGAATCAAAAGTTTTCTATACAAATGAATGAATCTTTCCTGGGGATAACTTCACAATGCTCTATGTTTGATTGTTATCCAAGGCATGAAGTTCATCCTTCATCGCATTTCTCCACTCAGGAATTAGTTGAGCCTCTTGAAAGGTTCGTGGTTCAATGTGATGAGAGAGCTAGGAATGTGGCATGATTGGGGTGAACACAACTATAACTCAGAACTTATGGGGTGTTTGGAAGTGAAGGTGACATAGTTTAGAGCCTTGCTAGAGGTTGTCGAGCACGCACAGAATTACACCTTGTAGGAGGTAAAGTGGGAGCCTCTTCGTGACTTTCATCTTGAGTAGACTCAATACCATCTTCCAGGTTTCTTGGTTGAGAAGACACATGAGTAGTTTTACTCACAATCTCTACTTGTTCATGATTGCTAGTGGCTTCTAGATCCAAGTGCACTGAGTGATTAATGCACGCAGGCAAGGGAAATAAATCACGCATTAGCTCCCCCTTTAGGGAGTGAACAACCTCCTTGGAGAAATAGGGAACTGTTTCCTTAAATCTTACATCCCTAGCCACAAGCATCTTGTTAGTAATAGGATGAAAACATTTGTAACCTTTTTGGGAGGATGAATATCCCATGAAAACACACTTCGTAGCCCTAACATCCAGTTTGTCACGGTGCAATGCTTGAACATGAACAAAGCACATGCAGCCAAAGACTCTCAAATGTGATAAAGTTATATGTCTTCCTTTAAGAGTTTCATAAGGAGACTTAAAATCTAAAGCACGACTAGGCAATCTATTGATTAAATAGGTTGAAGTGAGAATGGATTGTGACCAAAGTTTCTTTGGTATGTTCATATGCAGCATCAATGCACGAGTCTTCTCATGTAAATCCATGTTCTTTCTTTCAGAGATCCCATTTTTTTGTGGGGTTCCCACATAGCTTGTCTGTTGAACAATACCACGAGAGCTCAAATATTGACACATATTGTTGGATAAGAACTGAGTGTCATTGTCGGTTCTTAGGTTCTGAATGGTTGACTGAAATTGAGTTATGACAAGTTGATGAAAGTCTCTGAACATAGTGAAGACATTATTATTTTTTTATTTTAATAGATATAGCGATGTTGTTTTAGAAAAAAATCCAAAAGATAACAAAATATTTATATCCATCAAAAGATTCAATAGTTGGCCCTAAACATCGGAGTGTACAAGTTCAAAAGGTTTGCTAGCCCTAGACATTGAGGAACTAAAAGGGAGCCTAGTAAACTTGGAGAACTGATATGTATCACACATTACAGATGATTGATACTTTTTGGGACAGAGTTTAAGCAAAACAGTCTCTACTGGATGGGCTAATCTTTGATGTTAGATTTTTTAGTCCTTGGAAGAAATTGAATCAACTTGGAATGCTTTGACTAAACGAGGTTCCTTGCATAGGCAGTAAAGACCATTCAAGAAGAACCCTTCACCATTCCTCTTCTTGGTGAGAAAATCCTGAAACATAACACTACTTGGTGAGAAAATGACAAGACAATTTAGGGTTCTAGTGATATTTCCTATTGACAGAAGTTGAAAAGGAAAGGTAGGAACAAACAATGCAGTAGACTCAAGGTTGTTTGAAAGCAACTTTACTTTTCCCACGCCTAAAACCATGGCCTTTTTTCCATTAGCAACTAACACATAAGAGGGTTTTGACAAAGTTTGAAAACTGTGTAAGTTTAAGGCTTTGTTTGTCATATGGTCAGTGGCTCCTGAGTCGATAATCCAACAATCATGTTTAATACTAGTGTGAAGAGCAATTAAGAATGCACTAAAAATACCTAGAGCTTGCTTCTTGGTATATTCTCATTTTTAGCAAGGAAACCTGCGAACTGTCCCAGTAGAGCAGTGGGATTTTCAGTTGTACTCCTTGAGCTTTCTGCAGCTTCTCTATGTCCCTTGGTTTGCATGTATATTGCAAAGTCATTTATGAGCGAGATAGGATTTAAAGTGAAGTCCTGAATGCTCTTAGGGAATAAGGTATAGTTGTGATTTGCTGCATGCTGAGGTTTGTATGAGCCAGTTGGAACTGCCTTGAAGGAATCATTATGTGATCCGTGTTGAACTTAGGTTTCAATTCGAGGTGCAAAATCCAACACATTTCCTCCACGTGACCTACAACGTCATAGTAACTGCACTTCAAGTGTGGATTTTTATCCTTGTAAGACCTGCTGTCTGAGGGTTTATGTTTGGCAACATATATTCTTGACTCGTAAATTATGGAATTCTTTTCCAAGTTCATCACCCTTCTTCGAGCTTCCTCACGTTGAACCGTGGCACACACCGTTTTGAAGGAAGGAAATTCGACAGTCATCAGGATGTGACTCATGAGATCCTCATAGTCTGAGTTTAAACTCGCATTTAACTGATATATCTTGTCGTCTTCAACTCTTTTCAGAAGAACTGCGACATCAATGGTGTGAGGTAGATAAACATCTAACTCATTCCACACAGTCTTGAGACTTCCCAGGTGCTGCACAAAGGTTTTTCCATCTTGTTGAAGACTAGCAATGTCTCTCTTTAGCTGAAACACTTGTGCATAATTATTTTGATTCCCATACATGTCTTTCGTAGATTTCCACAGATCGTGTAAAGACTCGGAATAGTTGAAGATTTCAGCAATATGTTTCTCTATTGAGTTGAGAAGCATTGACATGACTTGTTGGTCTTTGCACAACCATGCTTCATATGCTTGGGTAGAAGACTCAGGTGCTTCAACTCCTCCATTGATGAACCCTAGTTTTCCTCTTCCACTGAGAGCAAGAGACACTGCTCTAGACCATGGAAGATAGTTGAATTCATTCAACAAAACTGAACATAAACGCATATTCGTATTTATCTTAGTATCTGAAACCAAAGAGGGAGAACTTTGTGAGTTTTCTCCCCCAAGGTTTACTGAACTTTCTTCAGCCATAACTAGAGCTTGAAGATGAACAACAGCGGAAAAAAAATAGGCAGAGATAGGTTAAGGACGACATTGCTCTGATACCATGTGGAAATTTTAAGTTTGTTTGAATGTATTTTTTTCATAGATTAATTGAATGTACAAGGGGGGATATATAATGAGGTAGAAGGTTACAAGCAACCCTAACTTGGCAAATCCTACTAACCCGGTAAACCCTAAAGTTGTCACTCTTTAAATTAAGGGAGTGCAGCAAGTAGCTAGCACACAACTATCAGCAAATCATCTAGATGTCAATAGCACACAACTATCAACAAGTCATCTAGATGTCAATCTTCCTCAAATTAAGGGATTAGACTTAATAGAGAATCCCATGGAAATAGGGAACATAAAATCTGGCAGTATCAATCACCCCATATCGTCTAATATCCATATGCAGTATTAGTCACCACATACCGTCTAATAACTTTTACCTTCACTAATTGCATATATTTTGGGGTCTCATGCTAATTAAACTCAGTCACAGTTATGCAATCACTTTAATAATTTTATCAACAAAGTTGAGTAATTGGAATTAGACTGTCGTCTCCTATGTTATGAGATGGCACCCACTTATAAGACAATTCTTTTTTTCTATTTTCTTTTTTTTTTTCTTTTTTTTTTCTTTTTTTATACAAGAAGACGGTTAAAATCGTCATTTACAACTTTTTTGTACTAGTGAACCGTCATTTATAACTTTTTTTTGTACTAGTGTATATGTACACTCTAGCAACTTCGTAAATATCAGTTGATCCTTGAAAAATCATCTTAGTTACAACTTCTTAAATCTTTGTTATCCTCTACAACTATGACAAATTTTTGTGTATTAATTCTAAACTAATCTATGGCTGTCACACTAATACTTTGTTTCCTAGTTTCGTTTCTTAAGATAAGGGTTGCAGATGGACGTGCGGGCATGCCCTCTCCGGTTCTTCTCTTGTCCAAAGTCAAAAGGGTACCTGCAGAAATGTAACTAGCTCATGTCAATGGATGCTCATGCATTCTATTTCGCGATGAACGTTTATTCCACTCCACTGAGCACTAGTAAGATCTCGCATTTGTGTCGTGTTTTTTGATTTCGCGATATACTCGATATCTCAATGGGTCTTGTCGTGTCGTGTAACACCCGTTAAAGTAAACGGGTAATATGACCTAACTTGTTAATATTATCAGGTAATATGACCCGACATGTTACCCATTAAAGAAAATATATTTTAAATCAATAAAGAATGGAAATGAAAAACATAATACTAAATTAGTATATGCATACCACATGGTCACGTAAATATTACTTCAAAATATATATATATATATATATATTTTATATAATAAAAATAAAAATAAAAAATAAAAAATAAAAACATTTGTCTTTTAAGTATTACATATCCCAAAATACAAGCCTAATGAAAAAAAAAAACATTAGTACGTTACTACAAAATAAAAATATTCAAGGATATGCAAAATCAAGGGAGTTGTGTTTCAAGGTTGAGGAACCTTGCATGTTTTTTACAATAAAACCCTTCAATTTTCATCAATCACCAAATGAAATTGTATTGGAACTTTGACTTGATACATTGTCTTCAAGAGTTATATTGACAATGTTTTCATTAGGCTTTAATGTCTTTTATAATTTTTAAATCTCCCTATTTGCCTACAGTATAAATAAAACTTAAACTTTTTTAAATTTATATAGAATAGTAATACAATAATACATATTTAATATACAATATATACATATACTCTATGTAGAGGTGGCAAGTCAACCCACTAGATTGTTAATGGGTACCTGTTAAGATTCATTTAATTTAATATCACCATAATATAAGGGTGAGATTGGTAGTGATGATGATATTGTAAGGTGAAATTAAACTAATGGGTCTTAATGGATACCCATTAACAACCCAATGGGTTGATTTGTCACCTCTAACTCTATGGCTATTGTATTTTATAGTAAGTTTTTCAGTATAAAAAATTAAAATTATCAAAATAACTTTTTTCTTAACGTGTCGAAACGGGTTACCCGCATATCACCTTTGTGTAAACCTATTATGAACCCATTATTAACGGGTTCTTATCGAGTGACCTGATAACGACCTAATTAGTTATCGTGTTGACTCGAAACCTGTTATTTTCGTGTCGTTTACATGTCGTGTTAATGGGTCACGTAAGAAATTGTCGGGTCTGCTAACAATGTAGATGTTAGTGCAGATTAGCCAAGTTTGCGTCTTACCAAGTGCGAACGGAACTATATACAACAAAGCCGGTTGGCCATGGCCGTCCATTGAGTTCAATATACATGATAAGGAGACCTGCAATTGTAATCGCCAAGCAACCATTCATAAGTAGGCAATTGTAGGTTACGCTAAACATCATTGAATTGAATCATTGACCTTTATTTTCTATATATAAACAAAAAGCGCCATGCCGATGAAACTCTGAATCAAGCTCAATCAGATGCACTTTTTGAATGCTTTGTTTAGGAAAAATAAAAAGAAGTACAAAATGCCCCAAATTTTAGCACATTTCATACCTAAACCATAAGCGGTAAATGTCCACACAAAGTAACCAGATCGGAGCTTCTTATTTGTTAACCAATCGTAACTGCAAAGTTACCCACACAGTAATCAAATTAAAGAACTTTTGAGACAATGTGCAACTGTTGAAGTGTACACACTTTTGGTCTCTCGGTTTCTAGGTCACCAAATCCTAGATATCAAGGTCATCATTATCTCAAAGTGTAAAACAAGTATCTTCCCTTGACGTGATTAGCTACTTAATCTGGTGTTTGGTGTAATCTCCTTGCTTTAAGAATTGGATTAAGCCTAGGTTTATCCGGTCACTAGGTTTCCCAGTTGGTTGCTTGTAGCCATCTCTTTCTCTCATCTCTTCTCTCATATATACTTGGTCTATTGTACATTGAAATATATGAAATACATTACAATTTAAATTAGAAAATCAAAATGGTATTAGAGCAAGTTCTTTTGTAACCTATCTCTACCCATTCTTACTATTGCAATTATTCCTTCAAAACTTGAATTATGGCTGAAGAAAGTTCTATGAATCTTGAGGGCAAAACTTCACAAGGTCCTTCTTCAAAATTTTTTCAGATGTTAAGGTTAACACTAATCAACATTTATGTTCAGTTTTATTGAACGAACTCAATTACCTGCCTTGGTCTCAAGCTGTTTCACTAGCTCTCAGTGGCAAAAGGCAAATTAAGGTTTGTGAATGGATGATAGGAGCATATTTATGCAACTTAATTGGCTTGTTCTCGTGCATTTATGTTGTGTTTCCTTAGTTATTTTAGTGTTTAAAGTCACTTTTGTGTGTTTTCAGATTATAAAGCCAAAGTGTGCAAGAAGATGCAAATTGGAGTCTTTTGGAGCAAAAGAGAAATGAATGAGTTGAAGACTTGAAGAAATATGAATTCCTAATTGAAGATGGATTCCTACTCACATGAGGATTCCTAGAAGAACAAGGATTCCTACTCCAACAAGGATTCCTACTTGAAGTAGGAAAGTTAAGCCAAGGTTTCCCATTTTGGTAACCTTTCCTAATCTTAAAAGTCCTTATTTTCCAGCCACTTTGAAGGCCTCGTATGCACTTTAGGACACAAAACAAAGGCCCTAGACCCCTTAGGGACCTTTGCCGCACCTTTCCCTTTCTCCCTATCCCTTGCCGTGCAAGGGACCCCTTTTCCCGTCAGTTTTAGGACACTTCACCTTTCCTAAAGCATTAAGCCGCACCTCTTAACCTTTCCTTTTCCCTTGCCGTGCAAGGGGGGTCCTTATTTCCTATTTTCTGCACTTAAACACATTCCCCTTTCAAATAAAACCCTAGCCGCATATTTTAGCCAATTTCCTTTTAGTTTCTGATTTGATTTCCTAATTCTAGAAGCCTTTGACTTAATTTTAGTTAACCAAAATAAATTAGGGTTTTAATTTCTAAAAACCCTTTTAATACTTGGACTTAAGCCGCACCCTAGGATCATTCTTTCATCATTCCATACATTGCCGCAGCCACCATCATTCTTCCACCTTCAATCCACAACCTTCCATCCATTCCAGCCACCATTCGACACCTCCATACACTTACACACCATTGCAGCCACCTTCCACCTTTCTGCCGCAACCCTTTACCATCCTAAGTCCATTCCTAAACCAAAATCACATCCAAAATCACCGTAAGACCTTTGTGCCGCAGCAAGGAGAAGAAGAAAGAGGAGCTTGAACGTGCAGAAATTCAAAGTGGAATTGTTGGGCGTTCTAGGTGTAATCAATCTTTTGTTCTCTATGTTTAAT
Organism: Pyrus communis; assembly: GCF_041283825.1. Taxonomy (NCBI): domain Eukaryota; kingdom Viridiplantae; phylum Streptophyta; class Magnoliopsida; order Rosales; family Rosaceae; genus Pyrus; species Pyrus communis. The sequence goes on from NC_142575.1 coordinate 12,202,750, forward strand.
TTCAATTTTGTTTCTCTTTCTGTGAACATGAGAGGCTAAACCCCTAGTTAGCTAGGGGGTGATTCAAAACCATGTATATGCTTGCAATATAAATTGATTACCTTCAGTTGGAATTTCATGAGTTGTGGATTCAATTTGTTTAACTGCTTGATTGATAACTTATTCATGTATGTTTATTGAGAGTGCACGCTTAGTTTTCATGCATGAATATGATGCTAGAATATAAGGGAGTTTCACCTAATAGTTACAAACTTATATTCACAAGTAGTGGAGGTCGCTTATAAACGTTCTCGTTAAATGAATTCTTGGCACTAGTTTCATGCTCATCATAGTAACGAATGCCTCGTCAACACTTATAGTTTTCATGTTGCTTAATGATCTTTGATTGTATCTTTATTGTGCTTTTCACGTAAAGGACTTTTGGAGAATGTTTTGAATTGTTGTATGCGTTTTCCCATCCAATTCATTAACTTAAGGAGAACTTGAAGGTTAATTTAAGCGAACCTAATTAACCCGGGGTGTTGAGTTTCATGATTCATCGAAAGACCAACTGAAAATCATCTTGTATGCAAGTGTGACATGTGTGGAGAAGAACCTTCTAGCTAGCATTCCATCCATATTTTCATCAAATTCGTTTTTACAATCTGTTTTCATTACAATCTGTTTTCTTTGTTTTAATTTCGTCAAAACTAAATCCCCCTTTACTTTAGTGTTTCAATTTAGTTAGAAAGTGTCTTAGTTTGTGTTTCTAAGTGTTTTGATTCAAGTTATAACCCAAATTCGTCCAAATTAGTGTTAGGTGTTCAAAACTGCTCAGATTGTGTTTTTAAGGCAGTTTTGAGTGTTTTGTTGCTGTTTTGAGTCTTTTGGTTTGTTTTAGTGTTTTAGTGTTTAGTTTTGCATTCTTTGAGTCTAGTTTAGTGTTTTAACCTTTGTTTTACGTTTTTGAGTCAGTTTTCAAGTGATTTAGCAATCCCTCCTAATCCCCGGTTTAGAACGATCCCTACTTATACGTATACTACAATTGTCAAAAGAGGGTTTTAATTTGTGTGCTTATATATTTCGCATCAATTTTTTGGTGCCGTTGCCGGGGATTAGCAAAGTTAATCCCTTTGCCGAATTAAAACAAAGAAAACAGATTGTAATGAAAACAGATTTTACGTGAAAAGCACAATAAAGATACAATCAAAGATCATTAAGCAACATGAAAACTATAAGTGTTGACGAGGCATTCGTTACTATGATGAGCATGAAACTAGTGCCAAGAATTCATTTAACGCGAACGTTTATAAGCGACCTCCACTACTTGTGAATATAAGTTTGTAACTATTAGGTGAAACTCCCTTATATTCTAGCATCATATTCATGCATGAAAACTAAGCATGCACTCTCAATAAACATACACGAATAAGTTATCAATCAAGCAGTTAAACAAATTGAATCCACAACTCATGAAATTCCAACTGAAGGTAATCAATTTATATTGCAAGCATATACATGGTTTTGAATCACCCCCTAGCTAACTAGGGGTTTAGCCTCTCATGTTCACAGAAAGAGAAACAAAATTGAAATTAAACATAGAGAACAAAAGATTGATTACACCTAGAACGCCCAACGATTCCACTTTGAATTTCTGCACGTTCAAGCTCCTCTTTCTTCTTCTCCTTGCTGCGGCACAGAGGTCTTAGGGTGATTTTGGATGTGATTTTGGTTTAGGAAGGGATTTAGGATGGTAAAGGGTTGCGGTAGAGAGGTGGAAGGTGGCTGCAATGGTGTGTAAGTGTATGGAGGTGTAGAATGGTGGCTGGATTGGATGGAAGGTTGCGGATTGAAGGTGGAAGAATGATGGTGGCTGCGGCAATGTATGGAATGATGAAAGAATGATCCTAGGGTGCAGCTTAAGTCCAATTATTAAAAGGGTTTTCAGAAATTAAAACCCTAACTTATTTTGGTTAACTAAAATTAAGTCAAAGGCTTCTAGAATTAGGAAATCAAATCAGAAACTAAAAGGAAATTGGCTAAAATATGCGGCTAGGGTTTTATTTGAAAGGGGAATGTGTTTAAGTACAGAAAATAGTAAATAAGGACCCCCCTTGCACGGCAAGGGAAAAGGAAAGGTTAAGAGGTGCGGCTTAATGCTTTAGGAAAGGTGAAGTGTCCTAAAACTGAAGGGAAAAGGGGTCCCTTGCACGGCAAGGGATGGGGAGAAAGGGAAAGGTGCGGCAAAGGTCCCTAAGGGGTCTAGGGCCTTTGTTTTGTGTCCTAAAGTGCATACGAGGCCTTCAAAGTGGCTGGAAAATAAGGACTTTTAAGATTAGGAAAGGTTACCAAAATGGGAAACCTTGGCTTAACTTTCCTACTTCAAGTAGGAATCCTTGTTGGAGTAGGAATCCTTGTTCTTCTAGGAATCCTCATGTGAGTAGGAATCCATCTTCAATTAGGAATTCATATTTCTTCAAGTCTTCAACTCATTCATTTCTCTTTTGCTCCAAAAGACTCCAATTTGCATCTTCTTGCACACTTTGGCTTTATAATCTGAAAACACACAAAAGTGACTTTAAACACTAAAATAACTAAGGAAACACAACATAAATGCACGAGAACAAGCCAATTAAGTCGCATAAATATGCTCCTATCAAATTCCCCCACACTTAGCTTTTGCTAGTCCTCGAGCAAAACAAAACAACTAAAGAAAACAAGATGAAACAAAACAAACAAAACATAACCTAAACCTTCCAACATTTGCCTCAGGAATTTCCAATGAAACATGACATGTCAAAGATCATTACTCACATAGCTTTTAGTCTTCCTTCCCCTCGAGCACATACTTAATCATAGTCACCATTCACTAGCTCGCATTTAATCAATTAAAACAACATTTTGAATGTAGTAACATGCCTTAGAGAATTCCCTCAATTCCTCACTAGTTATGCACTCAATTTTCACTCAGATTTTCTGACTACACACCCTACAATAGTTATATGTGAGAAGATTGATGTAAACATGAAAGACTAGTACTCACATATGTTATAACAAAGAAAGCAATTTCTGGAGTAATTAAACATGTTTAGATATGATCTCATGAATGGAATGCTACTACTTAGATGCGAGAACCAGTGACACCATATGCTCATACCAAATTCAAACTACACAAATTGAAATACACAACACTCAAGATAGAAGTCAAGGGTTGTAACGGGGCTTGGGGTATTGGCTAACAAGGAAAGATAGGGATAAACAAAAGTTCTTTAAGCAATATCAAGCAAAGTAATGAAATTAGGACTTAGAATTCACTTAGAATGCAGAAATCAACTTTTAGACATACAGGGAAGATTCAAACAACTCTTAAGGCCTAATTCATTGTTTTGGACCCTTACTTCAACAAACAATACTTTGGAACTCTTTTCACCTCTTTTTCACTTTTTTTTTTTCACAACGTTTTTTTCTAGCCGTGCCTATGGCACTTAAACTCACATCAATAATCCTTCCTCCACACTTATTTTCTGCAACACATTAATCAAAAGGAATTCATTTTTAGTCATGCTTACTATGCTTCAAGAACAAGGGTATGGATGGTCCTAATCTAGGCTAGGTGAGGATAATATGGGTTAACAAAGAACATGGGCTAACACGGCTCAATGGGGTTAAACTTAAACACATAATGAATTAAGGGCACACGGCTATTTGGCTTTGATGGTGGTCACTACACAACTTCATCTTGAATATGTGTTATGCAAATCAATAACATGCTTTGAATGAAATGGGCATGAGTTCTAGCATTTGGAACAAAGTGATGAAACGCCTTCTAAGTAGTAACCAAGCAAAGAATAATGAGATCATGCAACGACTTTAGAAAACAATGATACACAGATTATTACTCTCCAAATAAACGTTTAGGCTCAAGTCTCACAGGGATGTAGCGTTAGTTTGAGTTCATTCCTTCAAGCATGTTACAAAAACTAATTTTCCTTTGTGATTACTTGTGAATTCGTAAACTATAACTACAACCAAGCATAAACCAAAGAGTATATCAAACGTCCATCCATGTTTGTAACTTTCTTTAACCATCATGCAATTAAAAACCAAATCCTCATCATTGTGTTGGAAGGTAACCTACGACACAAACAAACACACAAAAACAACTCTTTTTGGGTTTTTCAAAACAATTTTTCAAATTTTTATGGGATTTTCGGATTTTTAAGTCAACACACACTAAAACACTCTAAAATAGCTTAAAAACACTTAAAAACAGCAAGGAACAACATTGGAAGTTATGGGTGATAAAATCCCACGAATTTGCATCAACAACACTTAGTTAATGGAAGCGTGGAAGTTTCAGATAGTTCTTCTCCCACGTACGATGCATGCTTTGCAAGGACCAACTTGTCATGTCTCTGCTGCTTAACACCATGGAGAAACATATTGCTGAGATTTTCAGTTACTCCAATTCCTCACAAGACCTGTGGAAGGCTTTAAATGATATGTATGGAAATCAAAATAACTATGCTCGAGTGTTACAACTAAAGAAAGATATTGCTAGTATTCAGAAAGAGGGGAAAACTTTTGTTCAAAATCTTGGGAGTCTCAAAGCCATGTGGAATGAGTTGGATGCATACCTGCCACATACCACATATCCTATCATTCTCCTAAAATGAGCTGAGGAAGACAAAATTTACCAGCTGTTAGGGAGTTTAAGCTCTGAGTATGAAGATCTAAGGAGTCACATCCTGATGAGTCAGGAGCTGCCCACTTTTAACAATGTTTGTGCTACAATTCAACAAGAAGAAGCAAGGAAAAAGGTGATGAAAGTTGAACACGGTCCAAAACTGATGAAGACTCGAGCATATGCCTCAAATTATAAGCACTTAGAGATCAAGGTGTACAAGGGCAGAAACACACACCTAAAGTGCAAATACTGTGATGCTATTGGACATGTGGAAGAGAAGTGTTAGGAACTCCGTCTTGAACTCAAGCCTAAGTTTAGCAAAGATGGAAAAATGCTACCAAGGTCCTCACAACAATCTCACTTCAAGACACAAATTAATGCTGCTCATCCTCTTCCTACCATGCCACAAGGATCTATAGAGTTCACTGCAAATCCATTGACCTTTATCAATGAGTTTGCAGCTTACCTGCAAGGTAAGGGACATAAGAGAGCTTCACTTGGCCAAAGGTAAGGGACATAAGGGAGCTTCACATGGTCAAAGTAATGGAGGGTGCTACCACACAGCTATGTTGGGATAGTTTGCTGGTTTTCTTACTGGAAATAAGATAGTACCACGTGGTGAAGCACTAGGTATTCTCGAAGCATTCTCTATTAACCTATTAGCTAATGTTGAAAATGATTGCTAGGTAATTGATTCAGGTGCCACTAATCACATGACAAACAAGGTCACATTTGCATAATTTTAAATCTTTTCCAAGTCCTTCACATGTGTCAATTGAAAATGGAAATAATGTCCTAGTTTCAGGCAAAGGAGGGATCACCTTGCTTTCGCACAAAACACCTTTCACTGCTTTATATGTACCATCTTTTCCTTTCCAACTTTTGTCAATTGGAAAAATCACAAACAACCTAAATTGTCGTGCTATTTTCTCACCAAATAATGTGATGTTTCAGGATGTTCTCATCATGAAGATGATTGGTGAAAGGGTTTTCATAAATGGACTTTACTACCTGTGCAAGAATTCCTGTTTTACTCAGGCTCTTCAAGCTCAATTGAAGTCCATAAATGAAAACCAACTTTGGCATAAGAGATTAGCTCATCCTTCTAAGACCATTTTGTCAAAATTGTTCCCAAGTATTTGTAAATCACATATTACATATGATACTTGTCAATTTTGAAAATTGACTAGGCTACCTTTTGGTAATACAATGTCTAGGACAAGGAAACCTTTTGAAATGGTACACATCGATGTATGGGGACCAACAACTGAATCAATGGAAGGGTTTAAATACTTTGTTTTATTTGTTGATGATTTCTCTTAAGTTAGGTTCTTATATCTTATGAAATCAAAAAGTGAAGTGTCTACTATTTTCAAGGACTTTCATATGCATGTTAAAACACAAATTCAATCAAATATTAAGGTTTTCAGGTCAAATAATGGCACTGAATTTCTGTCCAACAACATGATTCAATACATAACTGCACATGGCATTATTCATCAAACAAGCTGTGTAGGAACCCCACAACAAAATTAGGTAGCCAAAAGAAAAAATAGAGATCTATTAGAAAAGACTTGTTCTCTTATGATACGTATGAGTATCACTAAAAGGTTTCAGTCATTTGCCATTCTCAATGCCACTTATCTCATCAACCTATTTCCAATTCAGGTGCTAGTGTTTAAATTACCCTATGAAGTACTAAAGGCAAGGCCAATCGATTTGACACACCTCAAGGTAATTGGTTGTGTTTTCTTTGTTCATATCCAAGCCCTAAATCGTGACAAACTAGATGCCAGGGCAACCAAGTGTGTATTTTTGGGGTACTTTTCCACCCAAAAGGGATACAAGTGTTTTAATCCGGTCATTAAGAAGTGCCTGGTGTTAAGAAATGTGTAGTTTGAAGAAGACTATCCTTATTTCACACATAATGGAGCTGCTACAAGTTAGGGGAAGGAAGTATTTGATATATTTCCACTTCCTCAAAATTTTAATAATCCAGTGTTGGAAGAAAGCTCAGTTACTGCAACTCAAGATAATGGAAAAGTTCAAGATGACTCGAACACTTCCAGAAATCAAACTGGCAGTGAAAGAAAGATGGAACCACACTCAGATCACTCTCAGACCTCAAACAAGTCTCAAGTGATCAGGAGAATTCCTCTTTGAACAAGAAAACCTCCAGCGAGGTTGCAAGACTATGTGACTTACGTTTCACGATACCCCATCACTGAAAGTATCAATCTTCGTGGACTCTCCACAACTTATGCTGCTTTCCTTGGTGACATTGTTAAGCATTATGAGCCAAGAACCTTTCAAGAGGCAACTCTACTCCCACCGTGGAAATAAGCCATGGCAGAAATGCTTACATGGAGCCTAGTTCAACTTCCTCCAAGAAAAAAAGGCTGTTGGAAGTCATTGGATTTACAAAACCAAGTTCAAAGCTGATGGTTCCATTGAGAGACACAAGGCTCAACTTGTTGCTCAAGGTTTTACTCAAACCTTTGGAGTGGATTATAATAAAACATTTGCCCCCATTGCCAAGATGAAAACAGTGAGGGTTTTACTTTCTATGGCAATCAATTGTGGATGGTCTGTTTATCAAATGGATGTGAATAATGCATTCCTTCATGGAGAACTACAGGAAGAAGTGTATATGCAGCTTCCTCTAGGCTATGATCGCATTAAAGGTGATGTGGTGTGTAAATTGCGCAAGGAAATATATGGATTGAAACAATCTCCACGAGCTTGGTATGCCAAGCTCAGTTTAGTTATGGAAAAGGCTGGCTTTTTGCGGAGTAATGTTGATTCCTCATTATTTGTAAGAACTGGTACCAATGGGAAGTTGATGGTCCTTATTTATGTTGATGATCTCATCATCACTGGAGATAGTGCCATTGAGATTGAAGCTCTGAAGCTCTTACTACACCAAACTTTTGCTATCAAATATTTGGGGAGGTTAAAGTATTTTTTGGGAATCGAAATGGCAACATCTTCAAAGGGGTTATTTCTACATTAACGCAAATATATGATGGACCTTCTCAATGAAGCTAAAATGTTAGATTGCAAACCTGCTATCACACCTATTGATTGTAAATTGAAGCTTGCCATTAATGGAGAAACTATGCATGATGTAAGCTACTATCAAAGATTGGTGGGCAAGCTTATTTACATCATTTTCACTCGTCCGGATTTCAGATATACAGTGAGATTGGCCGGTCAATTCATGCACTCTCCCACTATGAATCATCTCAACATTGTTAAGAGAATCCCACAATATCTCAAAGGTTCCATAGGGAGAAAAATCTACTACAGCCTATTGTACATTTGTTGGTGGAAATCTAGTCACATGGAAGAGTAAGAAGCAACAAGTTATCGCTCGCTGCAGTGCAGAGGCTGAATATTGAGCAATGGCGGCCACGACTTGTCAACTAATCTGGCTTAAAGGCCTCTTTTCAGACTTATGGTTTCCTAATTCTACTTCTATGTCACTTATGTGTGATAATCAGGCAGCCATGCACGTCGCTGCTAACCCTATTTTTCATGAAAGAACCAAACATATTAAAGTGGACTGCCATTTCATCAAGGCTCAAGTTCAAACTCACGTCATCCGGACAATATTCACGCGAAGCCATGATTAACAAGCAAATCTTTTTACCAAGGCACATTCATCGATTTAATTTCATCGTATTTTGGGCAAGCTTGCATTGATTAACCTCCTCGATCCAGCTTGAAAGGGAGTGTTGAAATGTACACACATTTGGTCTTTCGGTTTCTAGGGTCACCAAATCCTAGATATCAAGGTCATCATTATCTCAAGGTGTAGAACAACTATCTTCCCTTGATTTAAGGGAGTTGACATGATTAGCTCTTTAACCTAGTGTTTGGTGTAATCTCCTTGCTTTAAGGATTGGATTAAGCCTAGGTTTATCCGGTCACTAGGGTTTCCCGGTTAGTTGCTTGTGGCCATCTCTCTCATCTTTTCTATCATATAAAATTGGTCTCTTGTGCATCAAAATATATGAAATACATTACAATTTAAATCAAAAAATCAACAACAACATGTAAACTCTCATTCGTAATACTTGATACAAGTGTTGATGCCAGCGAAAAAGAAACCGTGAGCTTGCCGAGTGGACAAAACAACCGTGGGCTTGCTAAACCCACTAGCGGACAACAACCATGCACTAGATTTGGACCCAAGCAACCTGGGTCAACGGCTGTCCCTATTAAATCTAATTAGTTCCCAAGAACAGTTCGACAATCCAGGTAACACGGGCTTTGCTTTAATTGCATTTGTTATTCCTGATACAGGTTGGATCATTAACTTTAGAGCCACTGATCATATGACTTCTGATCAGTCCCTTTTTAGCTCTACAACACCACTACCTTGAGATAGTATTATCATTGCTAATGATGGTGTGGCCCAAGTTACAAGGGCTTGTTTGATAGCACTCACTCCTACTCTCTCCTTACATAACTGTTTACTTGTTCCCGCACTCTCTAAACTCTGATTATATGTGGGACAAGTTATCGAGCAATTAAACTATAGTGTGCAAATATTTCCATTTTTTCTATCTACTTCAAGATATCTGCACTCAGTAAATCATTGGACGTGGTACTAAGAGAAAAGGGGTTGTATTATGCTGATGATGTTGCACAGGGTCGTATTCATCAAGTTCAAGTTCGTGACAATGGAAAATTGAAGACTGTTCAGTTGTGGCATTATCGGCTCAGTCATGCCTTCTTTGGTTATTTTCGAAAATTGCTTCCGTCATTATTTGGTAATATTCCAGAGTCCTTGTTAAAGTGTGATGTTTTCACATTAGCTAAAAGTCATCGAGCTTCATATTCTCCAATTTTGAATAAAAGAACAATGCCGTTTGAGTTAATTCATTCTGATGTGTGGGGTCCATCTTTGGTTACTACTTAGCATGGTGTGCGTTGGTTCGTAACATTTGTTGATGACTGTTGACTTGGTTATACCTCATGAATAATAAAAGCGATGTGGGGGCCATCTTGAAAACTTTTTATCACATGGTCTATACTCAATATCCACTCCCTATTAAAGTGCTTCGGTCAGACAATGGTGGTGAGTATCTTAATTAGGATCTTTCTCAGTTTCTTACAAAAAAAAAGGCATTCTTTATTAAACTACGTGTCCTCAAACCCCACAACAAAATGGAGTTGCCGAACGAAAAAATGGGCACATCCTTGAGATTCCCTATGCTCTTCTTATTGGTAGTTGTGCACCCAAGATATACAGGGCTGATGCAGTCACCTATATTATTTATCTCATGAACTGAATGCCCTCGCATGTTCTCTCTTTTAGAACACCTTTGGCCGTGCTTGCCAATCATGTTTTGCTACCCTCCACTCTTCATCTCAAACCTCGGGTTTTTGGTTGTGTGGCACATGTACATTTTCACAAAAATCAACAAAGCAAACTTGATCCATATGCGGTATGGTGTATGTTCCTTAGCTTTAGTCCTTAACAAAAGGGCTATAAATGTTATCATCCATCTACTCGACATATGTACGTCACCATGGATGTAACCTTCTCTGAAGATGAGTTATTTTTTACTCCCAGCCATACTCATCGAGATCAAATAATGGAGTCAATATTCCTCAAGCACACATATATGATCCAACAGATATCTCTAAGGTAAGTGCTCACTCAAATATTAATAGATCTTCTTCTGTGTTGCCTCCTCAACAAAATAGAGGAAAGCCACCAGACAGGTACTTTCCAGAAGGGAAGGTGTGATATTCAATTGCTAGCTATGTCTCTACTTATCGACTCTCGCCGCAATATTGTGCACTTGTTTAACAAATGAAAACTATTAAAATACCTACCAAAATGAAAGAAGCCTTGAGAGATCTAAAGTGGACAAAGGCAATGCAAGTTGAGATGGAGGCATTACTATAACGACCCAAAATTATAGAAAAATTATTTGGAAGCAAAATCTAGTGGTAGGCCAAAAAACAATGTCATGGTTAATTAATACTCTATAAACCCCAATAAATTTAGTTCGGTCATGTTATGGCTACATTTAACCTTTTTGTTAGACTACTTGCATACCCTCAAACGGGATCAAGTCATTCCTAGTTCACTGTTAATTAAACCATTTTCTAAAATATTCAAATGGCGATCATTTACAATATTAAACTCAAACAATTGAATCACATCAAACGAATATCAAATATAATTTTAGAATGTCAAAATTAACTTAAAAAGGAAACATCAGCCCACTGGCCACGTGTTACCACAGGCAGCGGTTTCCGGCGAATGGAAACCATGAATTTCGACAAACTCCAAAAATTACCAAATTTTACAAACATGTAAGGCTCAATTAGGCCTGGAAACACTTGAAATGGTCCTCGATCCATCGAAACCCTCGAATAAAATGAGCTTCGATTCATCTAACATGTCGCTGCACTGCCCCCAAACTGGTTTGGGGTTTGTTCCTGGGCTTAAGGGGAGCCTTTTGGTGGTGGTGGTGGTCAAAGAGGAACACTTTAGAAATGATGGATCACCGGCAAGGGACCATAACACCTAATGATGCAGTTCTTCATGAAACCAATGCTAATTTGACTCCGGTTTTGGATGAAAGTGGTAGAGGAAGGGATGCTAGGTCGATTCCAGGTGGTGAGTGGCTTCAATTCGCCGAAAAACCACAGTGAAAGGCATCGAAAATCATGGATTTCGTCGGGTCGGGTCGCTGGTCAAAAAGATTGCAATAGATTTCAAACCTGAGGTGTTAATGTGTAATTTACCCAAAAATAAATATCATAATCATTTTATACCATCACAGATTCTACTTCTCTGTGAACCTCATCCTCTCAAACCTTTGTTGCTTCATCGAATTCCCAGAACCCAAACCTCAAATCGCAAAACCAATCCTCTTTCATGGAATTCCCATGCCTTCCAAAAGAAACCCATTTGCAAAACAAACCTTGTGTGTCCAGATGAAGAAGACCCTTCTTTATCAAACTCTCTCTCTTCCCCTCTTTTTCCCTGAATCCAACCCTTATTTCAAAAATTCCAGAAGCTAATCCAAAAAATACAGGATGCAGTCCAAACAACCCAGGATGCTTCGTTTTATAAAACCCAGAATCCAATTCAAAAATCTCATAGATAGCGCAGTCGGATCGGGGATGACGAGGAGTCTGAGAAGATCCTTCGTTTTATAAAACCCAAAATCCAATTCAAAAATCTCAGAGACGGCGCAGTCGGATAGGAGATGGTCTGAGATGGAGGACGCCAGATAGAGGATGGCAGAGATAGGGGGTCTTGGCGTCGGAGATGGTGGATGCCAAGTCAGCCATTAAATTTAAATTTGAAGTATTGAATTTGACGTCTCATTTTGTGAGGCTTGCAGTCCCATGTTATTCAGTAAGTCTTGCTAAGGCCATTTAGTGAGTCCATTAGTCTTAATCCCACTAAAACTAGTCTTCGTCAGAAACAAACATTGAACTTCACAAATCTTGAATCCACTCTAATCCAGTAAGAACCAATCAAGATACAAAGGTGGATTAGTCAATGATGTGGTTGATGAATACTTGTTACGTGTATTACTGATTTGTAATAGTCAGGATTGGGGCACGTGTAAAAGAATTAGACAAGGAGTTACAAACGAGACATTGATTTGTAATAGTTAGGATTGGGGCACGTGTAACAGAGTTAGACAAGGAGACACGGATATTTTTCAATGTGATCGAAACACGGATAATAAATCACGTGTTACTGTATAAATTGTAGGATATGTGTGTTAAAAAGTTAATAACTTTAACAAATAAAATTTATCACCACTTAAATTAAAATACATGGTATTCTATCCGTGTTTCGATCAGAATGAAAATTTTCTGCTCTGTATCATGTTTTTTTTGGTTGATTGAGTTGACAAATCATATACCTCCAGCTTGTTGATACTGTGCATGAGCAAGTGCGTATACGAGGACGATTCTCATTTGTTGGACCAAAGACAAATATCCCTTATATTATCTCGATAAAATTCAAACCATAAATATAAAATTCCTCTTTTTCTGGAAGCCAAAGCAAAATATCGTTATTGCAGAAGCTCAGTCCTGGTTCGTTGCGTGTATGAGTACTGTCGTCTTTTTGGTGCCACGCTCGACAAACTCTCCCCTTTAGGTGTAGGGTTTCTGAGGTAAGATTCGAAAACAGTACAACTTTAGCCAAATTTAATATTCAATATGAAAAATCCAAATTTGTTGTTTTTGGATACTGAAATCCTGCCACTTTGTCTGTGCATGCTTGTTGAATTCATGCTTTTTGAACTTTGTTTATGTGATTGAATGGAGGGCAAATTCTGTTTGATGATAACCATTTCGTTTTCAGTTTTCGGTTCTAGTTTGGTGGAACAGATTGAATTAGCAATGTTGGGCAAGTTTAATTGCAGTAGTTGATGAGTTTAAGCTAATGTGTTGATGTAGGTGCCTTAATTGAGACAAGGGGTGTTGAATATCGAATGTACTTAATCGAGGTTTCGTCATCAGAGGGGTTAATTTAAGGTTTTCGGAAGAGTTAGTTGTATACGTTGTGCCCAATGGCTACTTCGGAAGCTGTTCGACAAGTTATGTCTGGGGCATTACCTCGATTTGCCTGTTTTAATATATGTTTGAGAAATATAAATGGAATTGTTTCTGTTAAGTCTGGTGTGAATACTGCGCGGAAAAGAAGTTCGGTGAGTGCCCAAGTGTGTACAAATGCGAGAGTTTCGTGGGACCGCAGGAGGATATGTGCGTTTCAGGGGAGAAATGATGTTTTTCATGGAAAGAATCATGTTAGAAGGTTTGATTCAATGAGTTGCAAATGTCAACAGGCAGAGAATTTCAGAGGGGCAACCGCAGAAGATCAGCACGGGGAAATTTTTGTAGACGAATCAGATAAAGCAATACCATTTCCGCCTAATGGTGTAACTAGTCCTACTCCAGATAATTATGAATTCAAGGCGGATCAACAACTGAAACATGAAGATGGAGGTTTTGGGTCAAATAGCAAGGCGACTGCGGCTAGAAAAATTAAAGGTTCTACGCAGAAGTCGAAGGCCAATTCGATTGAGGAGGAAGCATGGACCTTAATAAAGAACTCCATGGTCTATTATTGTAACAATCCTATTGGAACCATTGCCTCTAATGATCCAAGCTCTCCTAGTACTCTTAATTACGATCAGGTCTTTATTCGTGACTTCATACCTTCTGGGATAGCTTTCCTTTTAAAAGGGGAGTATGATATTGTGCGGAACTTCATTCTTTATACCCTTCAGTTGCAGGTAAAATACTCTCCTAGTCGAGTAATACGCATATACACAGTTGCTTAATTTTGAATTAAATTCATTTGGTATTCTATTTAAATCATTTGGTTTGGTGCATTACACACCAACGGATTGTCTACATATGAATCCTTTGGCTTCTGACAGATTAGTGATTGCAAAAATTCATGATTAGAGAGGGCCAGGTAGCTCTTTGGAAACATGAATTCTGTTATAAATGCCGACCTTCATTTTCCGTAGTTTAATTTGTTTATGCTGTTCTATTGAATTTATCTTATCTTTCAATTTCTTCTATGTGAACATACTCCTTTTTAAGTTTAATTTGTTTCTGTCCTACTGAATCACCCTCCCTTTTATTACAGAGCTGGGAGAAAACCATGGATAGCTATAGTCCTGGTCAAGGACTAATGCCAGCCAGTTTTAAGGTTCGCACTGTTCCACTCGAAGGTGATGATTTTGCAACTGAAGATGTATTGGATCCTGACTTTGGTGACTCTGCTATTGGTCGAGTTGCCCCAGTTGACTCTGGTAGGAAGTGTGTTCTATTTGTAAATTATCTTTGAAATTCAATCTAGTTTTTCGATGATCCAAACCCGATAGGGAGGTAGTATCATTTTAATTTCAAGTCCGTCACATCATCAGTTAATAAGTCTCTGGCTTTTGATCTTTCTGTAGGGTTATGGTGGATTATATTGTTACGAGCTTATGGAAAATGCTCTGGAGATGTTTCAGTGCAGGAAAGAGTCGATGTGCAAACGGGGATAAAAATGATTTTAAAGCTATGTCTTGCTGATGGTTTTGATATGTTTCCAACATTATTGGTTACAGATGGTTCTTGCATGATAGATCGCCGCATGGGAATTCATGGCCATCCTCTGGAGATTCAGGTACATATATTTCGAATGAATTCTTTTATCTGTTTGTGTGCATGTCATTTCATTGCTTATTTCTAGTGAATGCTTTTAGAGTCATTGGAGTGTTTTCTGTCCTTGCAGGCACTGTTTTATTCAGCATTACTTGGTGCGCGCGAGATGCTTGCTCCAGAGGAAGCATCAGCAGACCTTGCGCGAGCGCTTAACAACCGTCTGGTTGCATTGTCCTTCCATATCAGGGAATATTACTGGATTGATTTGAAAAAACTGAATGAAATTTACCGATACATGACAGAGGAATACTCGTATGATGCTGTTAATAAGTTCAATATTTACCCAGATCAGATTCCGTCGTGGCTGATGGGATTCATGCCCAGTACAGGCGGGTACTTGATTGGAAACCTGCAGCCTGCGCACATGGACTTTCGTTTCTTTTCTCTCGGAAACTTATGGTCTATTGTAAGTAGTCTTGCAACAGACGAGCAGTCGCATGCTATACTGGATCTTATTGAATCAAAATGGGATGAATTAGTAGCAGACATGCCGTTTAAAATATGTTACCCTGCTCTCGAAGGCCAGGAATGGCAAATCGTCGCAGGCAGCGATCCCAAAAATACGTAATGATTCCATCCTCGACTTTCTGAAAAATTCACTCTCCTGTTTCCTAACACCCCCTTTATCTGATTTTATGTTGTAGTCCCTGGTCTTATCACAATGGAGGCTCGTGGCCAACGTTGCTCTGGCAGGTAAATCTTTTATTCGGATTTCAGTGAAGGCTGTTTCTTTCCCCTCCCAAGTCCCACCTCCAACGACTTTGAAGATGTAATTTTCAAGTGTTGAAAAGAATGCAAAGTTTACCTCTTCTTGCATTAGCATCTAGCAGTGATCTGATTGTTTGTGTGAGTTAACACCGTTGCGGGATTGTTTCAGCTCACCGTGGCATGCATCAAGCTTAATCGACCAGAAATTGCAGCAAAGGCCGTCGAGGTTGCTGAGAAGCGCATATCTACTGACAATTGGCCTGAATATTATGACACCAAGCGAGCGAGGTTTATCGGAAAGAAGGCACAGCTGTATCAGACTTGGTCGGCTGCTGGATATCTTGTAGCGAAGCTCCTCCTTGCCGACCCAAGTGCAGCAAAGAAGCTTGTGAATGAAGAGGATTCGGAGCTTGTAAATGCACTTTCGTGCATGATAAGCGCCAGTCCGAGAAGGAAACGCGGTTGGAAAAAACAGATTTTAGTATGAAGAAACGAAGATCTGGCGGAGCATTCAAGTCTCAAATGTTTCCGAATTAGTTCATTTGCAGCGGAAGAAGCCAGGTCAGTATCATTGTACATTTGCGTCAACATACGGCTAATGTATTTAACATAGCTAGTTTTAATACTGTAAACAGTTGTAGACATCACGATATTGTCTCCGAGTAATGCTCGATATACGCTTTTGTTTTTGAAGTTTTTAGATAAAGAATTTCCACATGTATAAAGAAGTACAACTACCACGAGTTGAAGGATCTTTGGCATGACAATGTATCTAGCATCTTACACGAGTAGAAGGGCTTGTAACTCGGGTAGTTACCAGAGTTGTAGCATCTTCACCAAGATGCACTTGATTTCCTCCCTTCTGAACATTGTTTTCACCTACAAAACAAGAGCAAAGAGACAACGGACAAACAAACCGATAGACTTGTAATCGAATAACTTTTCATTTCTATTTTCTGTCGGGGTAAACTACGACTCAAAAATTGACACGCGTAATCCAGTGCCTTGATTAAATCAAGTGATGCACCAATATTTTTGAGTGATCAAGTGAAGTTAGCGATAAATTCTCTGTTGAAGCTACCGTTCACTTACAAATGACAATGTGGATCTTATGTAATGGCGTCGGATCTTGAGCAAAAGCTGCTTTACATAACAAACAAACAAGAAGCATTATGCAAAATGGACAGTTTGCTGATCAACCGAAATCCCTAAAATCAATCCAACTGGATTTCACAGTGAGTTTAAGAATCAAAGATGTGTTTGTTCTCAGCCAAGATGCTGTCCAACAATGATTCACACGCATCTTCAAGTAAATCTAAAACCTGCAAGATAATGATGTTTCATAATTAGCACCAATCTACAAAAGTATAAGAACTCAATGCCAGTAGCTAGCCGGATTATCTTTCTTTTACAGTTTCTCCTTATTTTCTCTCATTTTGTAAACATACATACATACATACATACATACATATATATATATATATATATATCATCCTTTCAAAGTTATATAAGCAAAATCCAATGGTTGAATTCCTTTATTGAGTTCTTGACTGTGCAGTAGTGAATTGCGTTTTTTCTCTCCCTACGGTTTTCTGGGACTTCTCTCTTTTAATAGAAAAATGAGTCATTGTATTCTGGTTAAATAGTTAAACAACCAAGAAAAAAACAGGATCATCTTCCTACTGTTTAACAGATTTAAATCCTAAAATTTCGGTTCGGGATAGCTTGTTGAATAACACAACAAGCGTTGTATTTATAGTGTCATCAAACTTCATTTACCTCGATTAAAGAATTCAAAGATTAGACACTGATTCAAAACCCTGCATGCTCTAAAGAAACATCGTATAGAGTAAATAGAAACTGAAAAGGTAGAATACGGAAATGATCTTCAGATGCCATCACATAAAAAAATATAAACGAAAAATGAACACGAAAGGGTTTTTTGACTGTGCAGACCTATATATTTGAACAAAAACTTTATCAGCTGCAAGGAGAACATTTTACAAACACTACAACAAAAAATCAGTTCGAATTATATTCTAGTAATTGTTATTTGTAAGGCATGGTTAACAAGGTTTGAGATATATATTGAAACCATGAGCATGTTATCAATATTGTATACAGCCCTTGTCACTGTAATGCGTCAATCGTTGATAAGTTCACTAAATTCCTCACAAGCATTGCATAACAGATAAAACCATCATGTTATATGCTGACACTTTAGATGCAGGCACTTGATATATTAATGATAAGCTGAAGAACGATGATTAACGGGAATTTACAGTATCACCTTCTCAAAACCTTGTGGTCCACCATAATAAGGGTCCGGCACTTCAGTTTCATCATGTTTCTTACAGTAAGAGCACATTAACTTAACCTGCATTACGAATAACCACTTATGAAAATCAAGGAATAAAACCCATACCACTCCATGGAAGCATCCTTTAACCGAGTACTAAGTACAAATTACAGACCTTTTTGTGAGCGTCCTCAGGTAAAGGTTCTCTAAATTTCCACCGATTAAACGCCTCTATTATATCAGCTGTAGCCAACATCCATACCACAGGTTAATCCAGTATAACACATACATATAGAGTTATAAACATGTACAAATATTCGAGTATGAAAACATACAAGGGGATGATCAAAACTTTCAAGAATGCCAAGTAAAATGCATGTGATGATTCTTGGAATCAACATTAATAATCCCACCTCGGTTTTGATTGTCCATTGCAAGAATAAGATCAAAATCGCGAAAATCAGGCAGCCGGATTGGCCTCGATAATGAAGTTATCTCAATGCCACGCCTTTTCGAGGCTGCCCTCATCCTCGGGTCTGCTAGATTCCCCTTTTAACACCAAAAATACAATTAAAATTCAGAAATTATACTTATTAACACCACCAAAATCAAATGAAACAATTCATATACTTTCTACGTTTTCTCAGAAACTAAGCAGTGGTGATAGCGTAGACGTGGATTAGACCAGTTAGCCATGGAAGCGTGCCCGCCCGGCTTTCACCCAAGTTAGAATCCATTTTCGTAAATTAGAGCAGTTTAGAATATCGTCTTATCAAAATATATGATTGAAAATTAGGTCCTACCTCATGGTAATCAATAGTTCCAGCTGAATCAATCTTAAACTTGGAATCCAAACCCCTTTTGTTGACCAAGTCTCGAAATACCCCTTCGGCAGCCGGGCTTCTGCAGATGTTGCCGAGGCACACAAAGAGGACGGCGAAGGGCTTGGTCTCCGCCGCCGTGGACGGAGTAGGAGCCGCCATTGATGCTTTGATTGCGGACCCAGATGAGAAACGGGTGCCGGGTTTGAGAGAAATTGAAGGAGAGGTTGGAGTTTGGAGGGGTGGGAATTGGGGAGGAAGAAGAAGAAATGGGGGTTTTAGGGAGTGGTGGTCGGTGGAGTGGCAAAATTGTAAATTTAGAGGGGTTGCTGCTGCAGCGTGCAATGCCTTCATTCTAGATTTGGTTATAGAAAAGTGCTTATGGCTATGGAGTTGAGTGGCGGTGCTTTTATTCCTACAAGGATAAATACTTGGCATGTAAGGAGCGTTTCATCTTCAATAACAATATAACATCATTTCACAGTATAAACGTCATTATCAAAAAAATTTATTATTTTTATGGAGAACTAAAGATCATTTCTAGAAAAATATTCCTTCAATTCAGAGACATACAATATTCGATATGAATCAAACAAATTAACGGTTCGTTGTGGGAATGCTATTAAGAGGAGAGCAATGTTCCACCAAGAGCAATTCCAAACGTTGTTCCATGACAAGCTTGTAGTTTTACCAACAAATAAACAATTATAACAAGCTTACGAGTAGAGCTGCTTCTTACATGAGAACTCTTTGAAGGACAGTCTTCAATAAAAAAAAAAAATCTATGGCGCCGTATAGCTTTTAACCGTTGGGTCTTGAATTTTAAATAAAGATACAACGGTTACCACCATCGATAATCCCCTTTGATCATACTTTGTTTAGTTACAAAAACTTTATAAAGTGCGAAAGTGCTTCACCAAGTACTTTCAAGAGAATACATAATATGCACTTATGCTTTTAATGAAATGTTTTGCTTCCAACTTAAGCACTAGGGATTAAAAGCGCTTCATACAGAACCACACTCTCAACTAAGCTTCCATCCTTCCCGGCCAGGGAAAGAAAACGGAAACAAACAACGAAAGGAACTAGAAGGAAGCCTGTCCGCGAGAGCGTTAAACACTTCACAACCCGAGAGAGCAGGTAAATTGGATATTTTTAACTTGGAAAAGAACATAAGTAATTACATGACCTTCACGTGATGAGGGTAGAAACTTGCATCTCTTACCGGATCATATTGCGGGAAGAGAAGAAGTTCTGGCAACATGAATACACCCGAGTTATAAGACAAAAAGAACACGAAAAATGCTAATCCGATTTCCATCTCTCAGCTACTGTATCAGTATCCATGCTCTACAACTATCCACCAGTATTTCGAGTTACATTTAATTTACACTATAAGCTATATCATCAGTTGAAACCGAAAAGACATTTCGGAAAAAGAACATCACCTTTCTTCCCAATGTAAAAGATTTAAAACAGCTCAAAGTCTATATGCTCTCCTATACCCTCCAGCTCCTTGCAACCTGAGCTCTCCTGTTTCTGTGAAGCAGACGGTGTACAAATTCCAACATCACCCCACTTGGGAAGCTCTGGCGGTACTGCACACCGAATCAATGCCCAATTTAGGCCTTCAAAGAAAGGATGCTGCTTGATCTCTGCAGCCCCTTTCACTGATCCTAGACGATTTTCAGGGTCCTTTATTAAGAGGCCTCTGATCAGATCTCTTGCATAAAAACTCACTATAGGGGTACTTGGGAACTTGAGACTTTTCGAAACAACATTGGATAATGTATCCTCGTTTCCTGACCCCTTGAAGGGTGTCTTACCATATAACAGCTCAAACAAAAAGATTCCGTATGTCCACCAATCAACAGCACTCCCATGGCCTTCTCCTTTAATGATCTCTGGGGCAAGGTATTCATGGGTTCCAACAAATGAGTTGGACCGGGCACTAGTTGGCTCCACTACAAGCTGTGGCAGTGGGGTGACCTGGGCAGCAAGCTCAGATTTCATTTTTCGAGATTTTGCAGTGGCGGATAGAAGTCTGGGAGTGAAGCATGGAACTTGCCAGGATGGTTGAAGGCAAAATGGATCAATGCAGCTAGATTCTATGCATGGGCTTGACATTTTTCTTGTGCTCTCCAAAACAGGAGAGGATGATTTAAGCAGCGTTGGATTGACAGCACATCTAAGTGACAAATCAAAATCTGTGAGCATGATGTGGCCATCTTCTCGGACCAAAATATTTTCTGGTTTCAAGTCTCGATACACAACTCCTAGCATGTGTAAATACTCCAGGGCAAGGAGGACTTCAGCAACATAAAATCTGAAGAAACAGTATAAAATTGCTTGAAATCAGTCTATTGAACATTTAAAATACTGGAGTACAATTGCGCTGATGTAAATCAATCATGTAGTTCTCTAAAGGCACCAGGGCAGCCCTTAGTGGCCAATGCTTTCTACATTCCAATAGGCAAAATGAGATTGTTTCGATGTTATTAGATCACGAGTTTAAATCCCACGAAATAAAATCATCTAATTTAACAAACCAAACATGTATACACATGGCCAGAGCATGTTATCTAGTGTAAATACCATCTTCACCTACAGTTGACTGCTAGGTCTTATATGCTTGACAAGCCGATTTCGGAAACTCAAGGAGAAAAAAAGAAAGATGTAACATAAAGTAAGCACTAGAATCAAACAACTATCAAAGGAATTTTTCCAGAAATGGAAAATCAGGGGAAGACAAACATGTAACCTACTAAATAATAATGTCAAATGTATGCATTTGATCGTCTTCCGCAGCTAAAAAAGCGCAGGCACAGTTAACTACAAGTGGACCTTAAAAAGAAATAGGTACCTGGCTGCTTGTTCACAGAAACTCCTGCCAGGTTGCTTTTGCCGCAGCACATGCAGATCCCCACCCGGACAGTACTCCATAACCAAACATGAGAGCTTATCTGACACACAATGGGAATATAGTGTAGGAAGAAACGGATGATCCAGTATTTCTAGTATCTCTCTTTCTGTTTGAGCCCTGATCATTTTCTTCCTGGTAGCCAAAAACTCGTTGTCCATCACTTTCAAAGCAAATATGCAATTTGTTCCAGTTAGCTCAGCAAGATAAACAGTCCCAATGTCCCCGGAACCAATCCTTCTAAGCAACTTAAAGTGCTTCAAACCTAAGCTTCCATGCTGCTTCTGTACGTGATGGATGGCTTCCCATCTCAAGTCTCTTGACATGTGAGGCCTCTTGCCGCTACGACCAGAACCACTTAGACTGCTTTCCTCACTAGTGCATGTAGTGCTGCTATAGTCACCAATGCTACTTTTTGAGCTTTGTGAAAAATCCCCGTTTTCCCTTGATCTTGACCTCTCATCAACTTTTGTCACTACAGAGTTAATCCTACTGCTGCTATTTGAGGAGAAATCTGGTTTGCTTGTACCTGAATTCATTTCTTTGCTAAGACTCGTAGTGCTTGATGCTAGAGACTCTTTCTCATTTCCTTTCCCTTCATGCTTCGGAATACAGTTGAGTGTCTGGTCCTTTAACTTACTAGTACTAGAGCATGCATCATTATCAACCTGTCGGTTATCTGATTTCGAACTACTAGAGCCAGAACTTGAATCATGCACTTTTTTCTTAACAATATTTTTGCTCCTTGGTACCGGCTTGATTAAATGTGAACTACTGCCAGAGGATTTGCTTACCTTACTACCAGTGCTAGAGCCAGATGGAGAAGAAGCAGAGTGCAGCCCCTTGTTTGAATTTGAAGTATTAATTGGAACTTCGGTTGAGATAGAAGCAACTGCACCCCTCTGCATGATTTTCTTGCTATCATGAAAGCAAGATGAAGATTCTGCTGATTCCAGTTCTCTATCTTCTCCCTTTGATATCTCACTTTTCATTGATGATGAAGAAGGAGCAATTTGATCATGTGGTGCTAATCTGATCTTACTAGCATCTGGCATCAGTGCAGCGCCCAAATTTGTGGCCGTATCAACCTGTGTCTCTGATTGCATGGACCCAGGATTGTTTTCAGAATTTTTGGATGCTTCAGGCACAAGGGACACCTCTACATAATTCCCTTTACCTTCAGTCATAGGCAGGCCAGTCCCGTTGGCCTCGGCTACCACTGTGCCATACAACCTTTTGATAGTTCCTGATTCTGAGACCCCTGACGAACGACCTGGCCTCGAAAACCGCTTCATGGCAGCCAACTCTGATGCCTGAGTGATGCACAATCCTCTTAGTGCTTGTTTCAAACTCACAGGCTCTGAAATTCCGATACCTGATGCATTTGATGAACTAACTCTCATTGGCCTTTTCATAGCACTCTTCCTCAAAGCTTCTTTACTAGCCTCATGCGACATACCTGATATCCTAGCTGACTTTCTACCACCAATTGCCTGAAAAAGCTGATTAATATCATCCTCGATGGAATATTTGTTTTCTGATTTCAGCATACAGTGTTTTCCACCTTCCTCATCCATTTTGGACTCCGAATGGACCTCTTCTCTTGATTCAACAATTTCACACGTCGAGCGCAATGTACTCATTTTTCATGAACCAAATGAAATACAGCAGATGATGTAATATCCTTGAGAATTCATACTAACCCACTTCTGACGAAGCATTGTTAAGATACCGAGCCACAGAAAAAGGAAATAGAGCTACATATCCCCTGAAGTTTGCTAGAGCCATGCTGATTTTTTGCAGACTGAAGTGCCCCAACACTATTCCTTTACTTGGTCCAAAATGCAGCATCCAAAGCCGGCCATGATTGCTACATTTCAGTTAATATCAAAAGTCATCAAATTTCTATTTCCTAAAAGTATCAGCCATGTCTATGCTTTATCCACAGAATACTAAAATTAGCATAAATATTACCTAAAACTAATACCAATTTATATAGAACCAAATGTAATCGAAAGGTAAAGGGAATCGTTAACTGATATTACTTCAACCTCAATTAGTAAAGATGTCAACAATCTAATTCATTATTTCTTCAATTTCAAGGTAAGATCCAAAAGAATAAAACAAAAGGACATCCAATTCGATCTTTATTAACAAGAAGTACAACATTTAAGCAATCAACGATTGCAATGACCGAAAGTTTTGACAATAACAACACCAATCGTCACCTGCACACAACGGTTAACTGGCCAATTACAGCTTAACGGAAAGAAACAAAAGTAAGAAGTGCCACTCCCACCACTTTGGAGACTACGAAGAATGACAGAGTCACGTATCGATAATACCTCCAGAACATAAGGCAAACAACAAATCTTGTTCACAAATCCAACACAATCATCCCCACACAGACAACCCAAACTTACTATCAACAAACAGACACATTCAGCCATTTCAAATCAATTTTTTTTAACACAGATCTTTCAAAACAAACGAAAACAAAAACCCCATCATTCCAAATCACCAACAAAAACAATAAATTAACAAAATTAATGTACATCACAATTCACACCAAGTAAAATCAGACTCATACAGAAAATAGGAATAAAAATATAAACAAATAATAAAAAATCATTAACCTTTACCTTGAACATGAACTCCAAAGAAGAAGCTGAAAGGAGGAGACAATTGGGGTTGATGGAAGTTAGGGTTTGAAGATTGTATATTGTTAATTTTAATTATTTAATTTTTGTGGGGGTGGTTTCAATAGAAAGGGAATGAAATTCACGAGAAATGCGGGTGAGGGAGTGAGAGACAGCAGAAAAATCTTGGATGCTCTGTCTGAATATCTGCTTTCTTTCTTTTAAGCTCATTTTTCAAATGGGCGGAAAAACACTGTTTATAAATTATATCACGCACCGTGCACAGGAATCCAGAGGGAAACAGAGTAATTGGGGGTGGGTTATCATGTGGGAATCCCATTGGGTTTTTCTTACGCTTGTGCTACCATCCACTACTTTTTTTTTTTCTGTTTAATTTCAATTTTACTACTCTCGGTAACAGTGTTTTTTTTTTTTTTTTTTTTTTTTTTGCCCTTTCATATCCAAATATTAATTTTTCTACCATTTGAATATGAAAGCGAGACAACAAAAATCGTAGCTCAAAATCTGCTAGATGTCTGTACTGATCTAGCGACAGTCACATTATCACACATTCCTGTTACAAATGACCATGCAAGGATTGATGTTCCTAAGGTCACCCCAGTTGGATCTTGTGTTCCGAAAGAGCATGTCATTCATGATAGACGAAGAACAATATTGGCAACTAACCAGTCAATGTCCCCTCCCTGAATCGAGGCAAACATGTTAGTAAGAAGAGCAAACTTCCTTAGAAGAGGATAGCAGCGACACATAAAGGGACATCGTAAGTCATCCTAAGCTTGGTTGTTCTCTCTACCTCGTTCGTCCACAACTTGGCATTCTTCTGGATCATGGGATATGAGTCCCTATCCTGTGAACTTTGAGATCTCTGGCAACTAGTTTGGAAGACATGTGGAAACTGAACGAGATCATTATCAGTAATGTGTTTGCTTATGCAGTCGTCGAAATAGTACAGAGCGATGACATCGAACTATGATCCATTGTTGAAGTTGAATGTCAATCTGACTGGCCAAAATAGGATGAGGCAATCTAAGTTGAACTTGATTCCTTAGCAAAACGTCGCACGTTCGGACTAGTCGTTCAAACACCCTCAGACGAGAAACTGGTAGGCTTCAAATGGCTAATCGTAAGGAAACATAATAATAATAATGAGGTCATACAATATAAGGTCCACCTCGTGGTGAAAGGTTTCTCACAACGCCCTAGGATTGATAATAAGGAAACGTATTCTCCCGTAATGGACATTATTATGTTTCACTACTTAATCAATTTACTATTTTTCAAAAGACTGAGTATGCAGCTTATGGATGTGGTCACTGCACATCATTGTAGGGATCTAGATAAGGAGATTTATATGAAAGTCCCAATATGACTGGGTATACCTGAATCAATACATTCTCAATGACAAAACATGCCTTCAATTAGGTTGAAGAATTTACTCTATGGTTTGTGTTAGAACCAAATTCCCACACCATTGTGTGTGGAGGAGATGCACAAACTCGACTACATGTAAAAGAACAAACAATCATAAGATCACCTTGTCACCGGTTGGGTGTTTGCCAAAGGCTCACCGACGATCAAGTTAGTAAGCAAATTATGAGACTCAAGCAGTAGTCAAGAGAATCGAGTGTGCAATAATTGCGTTACTAGAGATGAACCCCAGAAGTGTTTATTATGCTAGTCGAGAGAGTACTTTTAGGATATAGAATATGTACTAAACTGGGAGAATCTTATAGGATATATAAGAATAGATAGTGCATCTTCTAAGGAATGTGAATATTTACGACGCACACCAGTCTCTAATTGTAGGAATCTCCAAGAATATAGGAAACTTATATGATCCCAATCGGATTTAGGTTTCCATATCTTGCGGAACAAAAATGTTCAATCTCAGCAAAGTCGGCAGACTTTGCCTACTTTTTCGGAACACAGGATGTGGTGGCATCACTAGTCCGTCTGTGTAGCTCAATTTGATGGAAGTTGTTGAGTCCATGACCAGACTTCTAAGGTATGCATATTCTCATTCGTACTCCGACATTGGAAATATCATGGTCTCATAATTGCCCCTAACTAAGTATCTGAAAGGGATGTTCTGCTTGAGAATGGATAGTTATCCAAAGACTATATCTTTCAGAGTAAATAAGAATATATACCATTTAAAGTTCTTGTGCACATGGCAATCCAACCTCGTTTATGTTGCGAAGTAATTGAGATTTTCTAGATTTAAACATGCAACCTTGAAAGTTGTGACATTCCTTGAAGAGGTTGGACATAATTTCACAATCTTTCTCAGCCCTCATTTCTTCTTTAAGTATCTCTCTTCTTGTCTAAGTACCTCTTTTTGTCTCTCATTGGCTGCAACTCTAGCCTCATTTCTAGCCTTGTCAGCCTCAATTCTAGCCAAGTCCCACGCCAAACTCAATTCATCTTGGCGAGTAAGTTCTTCCATATATTTTATAATCATTCTTGGAAGAACTCCCTTTTTTTCTTCGCAGCCTTCCTACCTTAAGGCAATGAATGACGGGTCAGTTCCAAACACTTCAAATGTGTTGCCTCCTTGAACAGGGAAAACTTCTTCTGGTGTTGAGTGTAGAGGGGTATCATTCATGACAACTTATGGACCATTTGCCACAATTTTGTGCCTAGACCAATCTTTGACAACACTTCAACATTGAAAGCGGTTGAATGATTTGTTCTTGTTGGTTGCATACTATCAAGCTTGTGCTTGAAGTGCCTATAAAAAAATGGGAGAAAAAAAAATTATATTCAAACTAATTAATGTCAATTACCTGATCCGATAAATTTTTGTCACTTCGAACGTTAACATGAGCTTGAGAGATGGCGTTTCTCCAACTAATAAACGATTGGTTGAGTATTTTTCAAAAACTTGCTAGAGCTTGCTCCGTCTATTGCCAAGATTCTCACAAAACAAGGTACAAACTTTCTTCCATAGTTGTTGAGTCTTCTACTCATTACCTGTAATCGGGTCATGAGAAACTTAAACCTAGCATTCACACAATGTAACATCTTTGATGATCGACCAATCTGAGCCTGTATCGTTAACTTTTTGCAAACAAAAGTATATGAAAAACTTTGGGAGACAAATTGGTTGAAAGTATATGAAATTATTGAAATGTGGTGTATAATGGAAGATGATGCTTGGGTATTTATAAGAAAAATTATATATTTTTTTATATTTTTCTAAATTGTTTTATAATCTTATAATGATTTTTATCTAACCTAATAAATATGGACCGTTGGATTCCTTCTTTTTTTTTTAATCCGACAACCCAAATTTTGACATGTAGTCCCAATGGTAATAATAGAATTTTTGCTGATTTTTTTTTAAAAAAAATTTAAGGCTAAAAAATCTGGGCTGTTGATTGGAAAATCTAATGGAACAGAACTCACCACGTGTACTAGTCGTTACATTCAAATTAAAAAAAAATAAAAATTAACAGTTGGAAATCTAACAACCTAGAAATCTAGGTGTTGGAAATCCAATGGTGCAAAGTGAGCCACATCGCCTAACGTCAAATCCACTTAGTCACAATGTTGTCTATTCTAGCCCGTGTGGTTAGTCCGCCCCCTAGAGCCCAGTTGATTTGGCAAGGGGGATAGGTTTTGGGATTTTGGGGGATTGGATTGCCTAATAGCCCAAGCAATTTGCTTGGGGTGGAGTTGCTTTAATAGCTAACAACATTTTCACCCATTTTGGTGGATTTGGCTCCTATAGGGTTGGGGTAGATTTTTATTTATTTTTTAATAAAGAAAATGTACGATATTCATTAACGATATAAATACGTGCAATCAATAAGGACATGGTGCATACAATGGGCTTCAATAAAACCTTGCGGGGAATTTCAACCTGGTCGAAAGGAAAATGAGTGTCCTGCACCAAACAAATTAAGAATTAATATCCTCAAAGAGAAGATCCATAATTACATCAGGAGCTTCTTTAAACCAAAGAATAGGATTATCACAACTCAGACTCATTCGTGCTAATCTATGCGCCATTTTATTCGTCTCCCTACCATTATGAATAGTAACAAATGTGGCAGTTACTATTCACAATGACTATTTTATTGTTTAATGTATGATTCAATTATTTAATAATTATTCAATGGATGAGGGTTTAGAATAGGTTACTATAGTTGCACCATGTGTCCACATTTTATTTTTAAGGAAATAAATGGGAATTTTATATTTAAAATATATTTATCAACTTTTAATGGATTTTGTATTTCAAAATTTTCTTTTTTTTTCTTTGAAAAAAATTTGATTTAGAAAAAAATCGAGATTGTTGGATTGAAGTTACCATTCAAATCGAAAGACTCAAAAAGTGTCATGTGATAATGGCGGTTGCATTCCAGGTTTTGACCAGACCTTAGGTGCATGTTCATATGACTGATGTCATCCTATCATCGCTGGGCTTGGGGCTAGAATTGTCATGGCTCCGGCCATGACTGCCAATTGCCAAGAATCACAATAACGGGTAGAGGGTGTTTAAAATCACTTTGCCATGTCTAAAAACAATGGGTGGAAGTGCTCTAGGGCTTTAATTAAAACCAAATTATTAACTTTTCACATACATATGGGTGGAAGTGTTTGAATTTGGTTCTTAACCATTTTTAAATCAAATTGTTTGAAAGTTACGCATAACTACGATGCAATGAGCTTGACCGTTGCTTTGTTTCAGGTGCTAGCAATAGTTTTAAAGATATAAGCCTCGTTTGGTATTGCATGATGTGCGTTGTTTGTTGTGTTCGTTCATTCATATAAATCTTGATATCCTGTGACAATTTTCATATAACTATTGAAGTTTACTTAATGAAATTTTTGTATTTTGTATAAAAAAAATATTATTTCTTTCGATAAAAAAATTTATGTGGACTTTGAATAGCAACAGCTTTGTCATCGGTAAAACATAGTGTGACAATTAGGAAACACTTTTAAACAATTAAATCAGGAAAAAAAACGCCAAAACTTAACAAGTTTTACAAAAAAACTGTTATTTAAAATAAAAAATAAAAAAAAAAAAACGACCAGCTGGTGGCTTCGTTTTCCGGAGGTCGAGAAGACTCACAAAATCATTTTAGGTTTGACTGGATTGAGTTTTATTAATAGCCTAAACTGTTATACATTTTCAAAAGAAAAAAACACAACATGTGAACCAAAACGGCAAAAGCAAGAGAGACAGAAGCCTCTGTTGTCCAATCCATATGCATCCAACTTGATGTTGTAATACTAAAAAGAGAGACTTGGGGAGATTATCTTAATCATGATGCCAACATTGTAACAAGAACAATCAAGACCTAAACTAACTTTACACTTTATAGGCTATAAAGAACAAGGTGAGTTAAAACTTTGCCTTCTTTTTCTCGGTTAGTGGAAGCTTTTGCTGTCTTAAACCATCATTCTGCATGGTTTTACCCTCCCCTTTGACGGGAGATCACTTATGGGGTTTGAAATTTTGAATGCTCTACTACTTCTATCAAGATTACTGATATTGTCTGCCTTGCTATGATTATGAGAAGAGGGGAAAAGATCCATGCGTAACAAAGTTCAGATCCACGAGGCGATCCTATATACAGCGAAAAATTCTCTACAAAGGACGATAATAATATTGACAGGTTTTTATTGTACAAACTTTTATAGTTCTATGCTAATCAAAAGACAAAACCTTACTAACATCGATATGATGAATTGATGGATGAACAAACTTGAGGACGTGATAGCTTGAAGCTCTTCTATGCATCATTGATTCTTGACTCACAAACTAATGCGGAGTTCTAGGGTTTGTGAGGTATAGCAGCGTGCGTAGGGACCTTAAACATGTAACTAGAATACTAAAGCTCACATAATTATATTCAATGCAAGAACCCCTTCAGCCTATATAGGAATATACTCGGATTTCACTCGTTATTGAATAGCTCACTAATAAAACTCTAAGGGTGTGTTTGTTTGGTCACTGAACTGGACTGGACTACTTATTAGTCTAGTCTTGTGTTTGTTACGTGTGGGATTAAGATTAATGAGACTAAAAGGGACTCGCAACGACAAACTCCTTCTCTAGCAGGTCTTAGCGAGACCTACCAATATTCATGCGACTGCTAAGACCTTCATTCGCTTCGTTTGCTCTTTGTTCTCCTGCCCACGTCCTCTATCTTGCTTTTGTCTTCTATCCAGTGACACCCAGATCATGCACAGCAGTCCTTCCAGATCAAGAAAACCAAAAACGCACCCTTGCAAAATTCGAAACAAAAAAGCAAAAACGCACACTAGTCGTTCCAGATCCAACCCCCAAAATTCGAAACAAAATCGCTGTGCCTCTCAAACCAAAACGCACAGCAATCGTTCCAGATTCGAGGATCTTGAAGCTACACGAAGCTCATCGACTGGTTGTTGGGGCAATCCAAATGACACCTGCAAATTTCAGCTAACAAGTTTACTAATTTTTCTTTGGAATTATACTGTGAAGTGAATTCTAGAGAGAGAAGGGAGAGATGCAGAGTTCGACGAAAACGACGGTGAGAGGAAAGGAAAGGTTGAGAGGGGAGACAGTGTGAGACAAAAAGTTGTGGATTTAATAATAATAAAAATATTAATAATGTGAATTAAAAAAAATTTCGAATTTCAAAAATAACTTAATCTGTGACTTAGTCCGACATTGCATTAAACACTTTATTAGTCTATGCCAAACCAATCTAATTTAGTCTCTAAAACTAATTCAGACAAAGAAGATTTGAAGCAATGCTTTGCAAGAGTGATCTTATTCTCTCACTACCTTCTGACTAGCCAAGAACGACAACTTCGGCCCAAGTCTAGGCCCTCGTCGACTCCTCTGCCGCCATCTGTTGAGCTCAACAAGGTGCTCAGCAATTCAATCCGAAGTCCAGGCCCTCATCAACTCCCTCCGATCCTAACCCTAATTTTCTATTAACCCCAAACCCAATGTGGTTCTTGCACTCTAAAATCTCCTTCGCTGATGCCCGATTTGACCCGTAATGGAACCATGAGAGTGGAAGCTGTTTTGCTCTTGAGCTTCTTCAAGCTTCAAATCCGAACTTTATATATTCTGTACTCTCAAAACACAGCTCGGAATTGAACAACAAAGGAAGAACATAGAGTATATGGTAATGGAGAATCCAGATCTGAAGCTTGAACAAGCTTAGGAGCATGAAGGCCTAAGAAGATAAATAAAGTCTATTTTTATTGTTTCCTACTTCTTAAAGTATAAAACTTGATCAACTTAACGATAACGTTATAAGTAACCACATCAATGGAAAAATTGTGGGGATGACTTATCTATCTTTTGATATATGAGTTTTAATTCAGAAGAATGGAAAAGTAATTGTTAATTGAATGAGATAATCAAGATGTCATCTCTTGTAATGAGTAATTATTTTAGGTATGACAAGGTTAGAGACCTTCTTACAAATACCTTAAATGTGGGGAAGTCTACTTCCTAGTGTTAGTAAATTATTTTGTAAGTCCTAACATATGTTTTGAGGACTTAACATTGGAAAACAACTACTCTCATATGAACTAAATTTCATAAAAAGGATTGTGCACACCATTAAAGATAGCCAATCTAGTAGTGAATCCAATTATTAAAGGATTGACTAGAGAGTAAGTTGATCATCAAGGGCAATGAGGCTAAAGTCGACATAGCCAATGAATCAGCCGGACAAAAATCTAACTTAGTTGATTGGAGATCTCATAATCTTAAGTTCAATAGGCAAACTGGTTGGCATGATTCAAAGAAGTTAACACACTATATACCTCATTCCTATGGTGGAAGAAATGTGTTGCCTGCAGGAGTTTTAAGGTGTATATTTATGTTTAATGACACTAATATCTTACAAAATAAGAGGAATATTGCAGAGTATTCTTAATCAGTGGTCACCTATGTGAGAGTAGAAGTGGGTCACCTCTATGAGTATGAGATGACTAAATTCTCTAAGGCTCTTATGGATCCGGTATTTGTTCAAGACCAAAATAACACACAATGGTATGAATCGTAATATATTAGGATTAGTGATGTGTTTTGCTTATTGTCCCAATTTATTGTTGCAGTGAACAGTTCAAGATTTTTAACATCCACTGCGTCACCAAGTAAATCCGATAAGTATTCACTAGGGTAGGTTCAAGTCCAAAAAACACCTCTCCCTATGCATCTCTTATTCGCCTGTATTCTCAATTTCTTCCTAATTTTTTGTTCATATGGAAGATTGTTGAAAATTATATGATATTATAATTTCTAATTGAAGGGAAAATTGCTAGTTGTTATTTGTTACCGTCAATTAGTGAAAACGGTTTTGGTGTTTCAGATAGGTGCCATCTTTTGATAAGCGATGGCATTATTCTTCACAAAGGTTGCAACTTAAGTGTAACTTTCTGTTGAAAACAAGAGGTGTTATATGGTTTAAAGCCAAAAGACACGTAACTTATCAAAAGGTGTATTGAGTTTCATATAAACTCAAGCACTCCATTTGTAGAAATATGACTTAGTCCTCACAGAATTAGAATGATATAGAGTTAATTAGAACGTATTGGACATAGAGTATTACCCTATACTCTATGTTCTTCTTTTGTTGGTCAATTTCGAGTCGTGTCTTGAGAGTACGAAATATATAAAGTTTGTCGAAGTCCGAAGATTACGGTGCTTTAATCTCGAATTATAGATTGTTGAATCCTGGGAGATGGATGCCTACCGAACTACAAGAACAAAAGTAGGAGCGAAATTCAGTCATTGGGACATTCCATTTATACAAACTTCAATCTCCAAGTTTGTCAGTTTTTCTTACTTTCTCTCTAGTTGTTTATATTAATCTTATATGCAATTGATATTGTGATTTTCTTTATAATGATTTTAATTGAAATTCTTGTGTTATTTTCATATTTTCTAATATTGCTCTAGCAAGATTGTGGCTAACAAGTGGCCTGGGTTGAGTGGGGAATTTGGGAGGATGCTACTCTTCTTCTTATTTGTTTTCTATTTTGTTTTTAGTTTTAGATATTTAGATTTTTATAGGTTTTTTTTTTTAAAATTTATTGGTGTCCATTTATCGTCTACGTGTGTGTCATGTCACGTTTTAATAGAGTTACACTAACGATCAACTTAACTGAAAGAATCTGGGAGAAAAATGTAACTTTAAGTACCAGATTGTAATGAAAATAACTTAAAGTATGAAATATTGAAAATCAAGAAACTTTAGATTAAACTGCCGCGATGAAATCACCAATTGATCCTCTTGTAAAAAGAAAGAAAAAAGTTGTGCCTCACTCCTAAAACTTCCAATGACTTTTTCAAAAAAAAAAAAAAAAAAAAACTAATGCTATCATTAAAAAAATTTGTGAACATTTCAACCCAAAAAATTCAAATTCCCACACCAACATATTTTTGTAAAAGCCCGACAGCCATGATTCTTTTTTTTTTTTTTTGGTCAAACCGACCGCCACGTTTTCAATACAAAGGTAGCAGTCAACAAGGGGAGCAAAGGGATTCTTCAAGATTGGCCTTTTTTTTTACCTTCCTCTTGTGGTGGTGTGGCATTTATTTCTTAATGCATATTAAGGAAAAATAACAAAATTATCCTTGAGGCATATCGAGAGTCCCATGTTTATGCAACGGATAATAACAGCTCAATCAAGAAAGAGTCAAAGATGATCAAAATGATATTTATTCAAAACCATCTCATCATTCCTCATCAAATCCTGACTCAAAAGGTAATTCCCAATTTTCCTATTCAATATGGGATTAATCACCAAGTTAATTGCAAGATATTATTTTACATAATATCTTGCAATTACACTCACAATTTGACTATATGTGGCCGGCCCCCTATTCTCCAAATAGGGTCAGTCACTCCTCTATAAATAGCCGTATTTTCCCACTAAAATGCTAATTGATTCTCTCCCTAAAAAATCCCTAAACATTTTTTCTCTCAAATTCTAACTTTGGCATTGGAGATTCTTCGGCTAAAGCCCCCATTAATCATGGGCACATGAGGATCTTGGCCTTAATCTTAGGTGTTATTTTTTGTAAGTGCATTTTCGTCAAAGGAAAAGAAAGCAGAAAATTATGTCCACAAATTGGTGTTTTCATTGAGAGTTTGATTCACACACTCAAAGAAGACCCTCACATTATAAGTTTCTCATTTCTCGTTCGTTCGTAAGTTTTTTCATACTTTTTTATTCCTAGAATTTTTCAATTCTTTGAATAGAGGTAAGGGGAAAATACAATGATGGAAAATTCGGAAACCACGAGGAACAGAACTTCCTACGTTCAAATATCTTAATCAAATGATAGAGGACAAGACGTAGCCCCACCACAACAATCCATGAGGCTCAACGCGATGGCAAGATAAGGAACTTTGCCACCACGAAGCACCACTACCATGGCAGCCACGGGGACCACCGTGGTAGTAGGGAGTGGACCGGTTATATGGCAGCAAGACCATTAGGCCACGACCTATGAGGTGCAAGCCCTAGAGGCAGCCCAGTTTGCTGCCACTTCAGCAACCCAAGCCTAGATGCCAGTAGCAGCAGCCTGGCACTCCCAAGCCTACGCCACAGAGTAGAGCTAAGCCGAAGCCTGCACCGTGCCGACGAGAGAGGAGGCCCAACGCATGTTTGTTTTCACAGCCCATCCCAGGCTAGTGGTCTAGCCCGCTCTTACGACCCAACCCGTTTTCGTGGTCCAGCTCACGCTTATACCCCAACCCACTCTCGTGGCTCACCAAGCAATCCTAATCGATCCAAAATCGGTTCAACCATCTTGGCTTCAAATTTCTAGACCGATGATTGAATCGGGGGTATTTTCAGCCAATTTCTCCACAAATTTGACATATCCCAACTCAAATCTCGCACCTGGAGTCCATTACACTTCCACTGAAGAGACGTACATCGTCCAAGCTCTTTTACCCCAAATGGCGAATGACTCTCGACAAATCATAGAGTTGATAAGCGCTCTCGTGCAGCAGACTACCTTGGTGAATCAACTCTTGCAGTATATCGAGATGCAGCGTGCCCTAGATGAGGTGTCCAGAAGTAAGACAAAGGCAGACGACAAATCTCTTCAGCAACGTCTTGACAAGCAATCACTCGAAATAGCGTATACTCTCGTCTTAGTACGCGGAGGAGCATGTACTCTCGGTTAGGCCGACAGACGAGCATACATTCACGGTTAGGGCCAGACTCCGATAATTAACATGAGCAACCTTCCAGGCGAAGTGTTCATTCTCGGCTAGGCCCACAAAGAGCATCCTCCTCCTTCCATCATAGTAGGCAACACGACGAATGGAGAGAAACAGTCACTTAACTTGGCTTAAGTTCAACTAGCAGCCTACGAGTAAGTTGTTTGCCTGTTAGGAACGTACCACTTGCACTGCAGTCGCGACATAGACGAGCCGAGTACATGGAAATAAGCCTAGACCAATAGGTCATGACTGAAGGTAATGAAGCTTAGAGGAAAATTCAAGAAGAAGTTGAGAAGCTCATAATAGAACGATTGCGCAATTTCCAGCGCAACAAAGCAACTGACGAGGCGATCCAACGAGACATGACCAACATAAGCGGGTTACCTTGTAGGAAAAAATTTGTCCTAGCTAAGAACATGTGAGAACATTTGAACACATAAGCAAACTATAACTCTTTAAAGTAGGCATGCATTCATAAACAATTCTAAAACCCATGACTTTCAAAGCCTAATGAATGGTGAACCAAAAGACTCTTTAACAAATTAAAGAGAAGAGAGAGTTTGAATTTCATTACCCTTGAAGCTTATCCTTGTTTACACAAGGGATTCTCCCAAGTAGAGGGCCTTCAAGTCACCTCCTTTTCTCCTTGGATGGTTGCTTCTTTGCTTTTCATTTGCTCCTTGAGGATTTGAGGAGAGGAACTCCAAGAACACCAAAAGTTTGGTGTCTTTAAGTCTCTACACCAATGATAAGGTGTGAAGATGAAATGGATGACTTAGAGGAAGCAAGATTGCTAGCTATTTTTCTCTAAGTGTGGTTGGCCTATTTGGAAGACAAGAAAGAAAGAGTTTTGCTCTTTTGCTTCAAAGAAAACCCTTAATGTGGTAAAGCTATTAAGTTCTTTTTATAGCACCTCACATTTGAGTGGTAAACTTGCAATTATGCCAAGTTCACTACCACTCACACTATGGCCGGCCATCCTTTAGTTATTAGGCTAATTGCCCATTTTGTTTTAGTTGTCATACAACTTAAACATAATGGGCCTTGTGGACCAAAACCCTTTTAGGCCCCGAGACCCAAAACTAACTTGAAAGCCCAATATGAACCTTTCATATAATTACTTAACTAATTAATTAATCTTGACCATTCTTATTAAATCATTTAATTGCTAATCCATCTCATTTATATTTCTTCACTTTCATCCTTACTTGGTGTACGATCCATTAGGTTCCAATTAGCAAGGTAACGGGCGATTGTTACTCTTAATGATCGATTGTGAATTGAAACTACATTTCAATTCTCCCTTTGATGAAGATTAATGTTTGCTAATCTTCAGGGCTTCCACAAACCATGAGTGACACCTAGTAGTATGTCATGGCTCCCCAAGCTAAGTAGAAGTGGTTGGAGAACCTATCCAGTTACAATTACAATGCAATACGGCCATTCTATAATATAACCAATACGTGAGGATAAACTAATTGCTTTCCAGTGCGAGTTGGTAAATTAATTCCCCGACACCCATCTAGGTCTGCTCTCCAATGCGAGAGAATAAACTAATTGCTCTCTAGTGCGAGAAGGCCGCACAGCTCAAAAGATCGAATACTCAACGACTAGCTAAGTAGCAAATGGTTAGGGGCAGTAGCCATTTTGCACTTAACAGTGCATTCATTTGACACTTCATCTTCAACAGCTCTGATCTTGGTAGCTCCGCCTTTGATTGCTCCATCTACGGCAGTTGAGAAATTAAACTTAAGCAATTTCCTCATTCTTGGCAAGCAGTCCAGATATGGCAACCCAAACTGTGGCCTATGCCAAGCCAGCCCTTGGCTTTAGTCAAGTCGAGCAGTACAAGTTGTGGCCCTTGCCACACCACCTCCTCGGCCCATACTAAGTCGACTCATGGCCCTTGCCAGCTGACGTGCTGCACCACCCCGACAGCTGCCCTGTGACAGCACCACCTAAGAAGAAGACAAAGAAAATTAAGTTTTTCTTACATTGGTGCGGCGCGGAGATGACAAAGAAATCAACAAAAGACGATTCTTTGCATGGGCAAGCAAATAAGAGTGCTAGGGGAGGGGGAACAAATATCCTCTAGCTTTCTCTTTTTTTTGTAGGGATAAATAAGTGCCCTCTAAAGTTGATTTAATCCCATACTTAAGGTAGGCTTAAATAGGCTTTGGAGGCGATTTATTTCACTTTCCTAGAAGAATCTAATTCCAAGTCCAAGTGGGAATCTGCATCAAACTTGGAGATCCCTACACATGCTACCCTTTCCTGTGAGTAGCCCAGCAGGTGTGGGGGCATTTGTGGAGCCAAAATAATCAAGAAGATTATGGAGGCGACGCATGTACTTTTGGGTGAAAAAGACAAAATTACTCTTGAGGCACACCGGGAGTCCCACGCGTATGTAATGGACAATAACGGCTCAATAAAGGAAAAGTCAAATGTGATCAAAATGGTATTTATTCAAAACCTTCTCATCACTCCTCATCAAATCCTCACTCAAAAGGTATCTCCCAATTTTCCTGTTCAATTTGGGATTAATTGTAAGATATTATTTCACATAATATTTTGCAATTACACTCACAATTTAACCATATGTGGCCAAATAAGGCTAGTCACTCCCCCATAAATAGCCATGTTTTCCAACTAAAATGCTAATTGATTCTCTTCCTAAAAAATCATGTAGACATGTAAATTTCATTGCATACAAATAATGCATCACAAAGGTCCACGTGGCATATGACTCATCACAAATGGACAAGTCATCAATGACATGTGGCATAAATCAAGCAAAGGAAGAATACAACTTCCCCAAAACTCAGCAAAAAGGGGAAGAAATCCTTTAAAATCGGCAAGGGGCCCAAATTGCTCCCAAAACCTGAAAGAAAGGTAAAGCATATTCACAAAACAAGCAAGAATTGAAGATTGCTCACAAAATAGGCAAGAAAGTCCTAAATTTCGGCCAAGGTAAGGGAAAATGGCTGAAATTAAGACACAAAACATGCCTAAATTCTCCCATGGACGAATCAAGACACAAATCAAGGCCAAATCCATCCAAAGGCATGTCTTTGGAAGTCTATAAATACAAAGATCCAAGACACACATTGAAGGTAAAAAATTACACATTAAGAAGAACCTCTGCACAAATCTTTAAAGATTAATACGCTGCCAAAGCTTTATTCGAAGAAGCGCAACCAAAGCCGAAGCTTTCTTTCGACCAAAGCCAAACACTCCCTTGAAGAATCAACAAGCACCTGTGCCGATTCCTTCAAAACTTTGTTACAAGCTTAAAACTTGTAACGACGTTCATTTCAAGATTAAGTCGCCAAGACCCTTGAAACAATGAAATCGCACATCAACATTATCTTTGCTGCACCTTGAGGTAAGGACCATCCACACATTGTTTCAAGCTCAAAACTTAAAGCAATCATTCAACCATTTGTCCGACATCAAGTCATCGCGACCTATGGATCAACAACCTACGCATCTACATCAAATTTGAAGACTGAATTAGAGGAAAATTGTAAATAGAGATTGTAACCCTACAAATTCAAATAAATACAAATCTATTTTGTACACGTGTTCTCATTTCATTTGTTATTGAATTTTTGTGTTTTACAAATTTGGCACACCCAGTGGGACATCTCTGCGTCTCATCTTTGTCTTCGAATCCACAACAAACATATATGGCATCAAGAAATGATCAAGCTGTTACCGCAACTAATGCGAAGAACAAGAACATCCTTGTAGGGCAAGAGCTCTCTATATCGTGTCTTCCATCCCTACATCAACTTTGCCGAAAGAGCAAGAGCACCTGAGGCACGAGCCCATGATCAGCTTGGCTTTGCTGAGGGCGCCAAGGGAGGAAAGCCCGATGAGGTACTCCGAGTCTTTAAATTCTGATGCCAACTCAAGCAGCAGCTCATATCCTGTAGCCATGCAGGTCATGACTACTGGTGCAACTTCCATCGAGGAGTAGCTGGCACAAATGAATAAAGCAATTGCAAGGCTAATAAGGACCGTGGAGGAAAAAGACTTGCAAATTGCCATACTCGTCAACCGATTTGAGGTGTAATATGATGAAAAAGCTGACCACGACCCAAAGGTTAAACTACAAAAGAAGGAAACTAATGAAGATGAGAAGCCTTCGATAGAAAAAGTCGAGGAGAAGCTGGACCAAGCAACGACACTAATGGGATCACTCTCTATTCAATAGTTGTAGAAGATGATCGTTTGCACCATCAAGGTGTAGTATGAAGGGAGCTCACATGACTCTGTGTTGTATTCAAAGCCTTACTTTAAGAAGATTGACGCCTTGAGGATGCTAAGGGGTTATCAACAGCCAAAATTCATGCGATTCGATGGAAAAGGGGAATCCCAAACAACATATTACCCATTTCATCAAAACTTGCAACAACGTTGGGACGGAGGGATACTACTTTATCAATCAATTTGTGCGCTCGTTGAAAGGTAACGCCTTTTACTGGTACACCAATCTCGAGCCTGAATTTATTAACAGTTTGGATCAGCTTGAAAGGGAATTCCTTAACCGCTTATACAATATTCGCCGAATCGTAAACATGCTGGAGCTAAGAAGTACGAAGCAATGGAAGGACGAACTTGTCGTTGACTACATCAACAGATAGCGTTCATTAAGTCTGGATTGCAAAGATCAGTTTTTTGAACCTCCGCTATTGAGATGTGTGTTCAATGCATGCACTGAGGGTTACGTTACATTGATATGAGCATATTTATGCTACTTAGTTATGTTGTTTCCTTGCATTTAGTTAGCTAATTACTACTTATTATAGTGTTTTAAGCTATTTTCGTGTGTTTGTAGGTCTTAATGACAAGTTGGCAAGAAAAGGCAATTTTGAGCCTTTTAGAGCAGTTTTGGGCATGGAATGGATAGCTTGCATATAGAGCAAGGTGGATGGATGAATCTGGAGTCAAAAGAGGCTAGGAACATGCTACAAATCTGAAGAAACAAGTTTAAGACAAAGAAGATAAGGAAAAAGCAAGAAACATGGAACATTATCCAAACCTTATCCTATCTTATCCTAACCTAATCTTGTTTTACCTTATTTCCAACTGCAAGGGGACCTAAATACCTAATTTCTAGAAGTCTTATCTGTTCTTAAAAGAGTGATGTACCCTTCCCCTTTATCCTTTCTAGAAGTACCAAAATCTGCCACAAAACACATAATTTCCCTAACCTTTTTCCTCTTGGATTCTAAATTGAATTGGGCTTATTCCTAGTGGATTTGGATTGTGAAAAGCCTTTTCAGAAATTAATTAGGTTTTGACCCTTTTCTTGAAGCCCAAGCCTTGTGCCACACCCTAGTCCTCCTACCTGATTTCTACCAAACCCTAGACCTAAATTGATTTCCCTAGGGTTTGTCGTGCTACCTATATATATATATATGTATATATATTAAAGTGTGCCGCAGTAGGGGAGGGGAGAACTTAGAGAGAAAATCAGTAAATACAATTTGTGCCGTAGCAAGAAGAAAGAAGGTAGGGAGAAGCCTTTGTGCCGTGCCTATGCCCAAGCTTTTGGGAGTGTTGGAGCGTCTCTGGGTGTCTTCTATCCTTGTTTTAGTTTTATAATTATGTTTATTTCGTTGTTAATTTCTACAATCATGTGGAACTAATTTCTTTATAGTTGGAGGTGAATTTGAAGCCATGATTATATGTTTTATATGAATTGATTACATCCAGTTATTGTTTCTTGAGTCTTGAATGTGATTTGCTTATCTACACTATCAAAACTTGTTTATGTATGTTGGTTGAGGGTCGACACTTAATTTGCATGCATGAATTTGATGGTAGAGTATAAGGGAGTTTCACGTAATAGTTATTCACAAGTAGTGGAGGTTGCTAGTCACAATCATGTTAAGTAAATCCTTGGTATGAGTCTTATGCGTTTCATAGTGATGAATGCCTTGTTAATGCTTATGATTTTCATAGAACTTAATGACTTTTGATATGTATCTTTATTATGCGTTTCATATAGAGAACTTGAGAAAGATAATTTGGTTGCGATGCATATTCCATCTAATTCAATGAAATAAGGAAAATCTGAAAGTTAATTTATGCTTGTCATGGTTAATTTGGGGCATTGTCATTCATAATCTAAAGGAATAATAACTGGAAATTGGTTTATATGCATATGTCATGTGTGGAGAAAGACCCTCTAACTAGCCTTTCACCCATTTAATTCACCTTAATTTGAAGTCTTTTAAGTTGTTTTGCAATTTGTTAAGTTTAGGTTTAAATTCGTCCAAATAAACCCCCATTGACATTGAGTTGTGTCCTTTAGTTAGAACTGGTTTAAATCTATCTCCATTGTTTATTTTGAGTCTAAGTTAGTTAAATTTCGTCTAAGTATCCCCATAGAGTCAGTTTTGTGTTTATTTGATAGTATTAAGTTGTTTAGAGTCTGATAAGCTCATATTTATATATATTTTACATCAAATTCACTTGTCTTTTCTTAGTTAGTTCCTTATATTTTTGAGCTATTTACTTTGTTTTTGTGGTTTGTAGGATTTGTCAAGCAAAGAAAAGAAAAATAGCAAAAGTGAGATTTTAAGTAACAAATTCGTCAAAACTGCCTGTGCAGGTCAGTTGACTTTGGAAGCAAGTTGCGGACATCTCAGAATGAATTAGAGAATGAGCCTTATATGCTTGGA
Source organism: Pyrus communis (assembly GCF_041283825.1). Taxonomy (NCBI): domain Eukaryota; kingdom Viridiplantae; phylum Streptophyta; class Magnoliopsida; order Rosales; family Rosaceae; genus Pyrus; species Pyrus communis. Next base: position 12,244,935 of record NC_142575.1, read on the forward strand.
AAGCTAAGGATGTTTATTTTCTGGAGCATTTCGCGAATTGTTAATATCATTTTTCTAAAAGTTATGGCCGTTTTAACACTGAAAGGTTCCCAAGAGACTGAGCAGTTTGTAACTGACAAGAAAGCATTGAAAGCAATAAATCCAATAAATCTAGCAGCCAAAACTGATGCAGTCAAGAACAAGCCAGCTGACACCTATTCAAATATAAGAGGAAATGGTATTAAAGATGAGGATTAAGAGGGAGTAATTGGCATAAAGGCTACCCAAGGAGTTACAATTGTTTTACCATTTCCTCTCACTTATTGTCATCACTAAATGGCTATTAGTGGGTGAGTTAAGGAGAAGAAAATGATGCAGCAAGAATTGGTTTAAAATTAGTGTTGGGGAAGGAAGGAAAAATGAAGCCTCAGTCGATTTCTTTCGGTTCTATTTTCTCAAACTCATGTCTATCTTTTGTTTTAATTTAAGGATTGTGTAACTAAATTTTTAGTAGTTAGGGGCTGTTTGAAGCCCCAAATATGATTGCAAGTTTGTTATGACATTTCGTTTGAATTACTTTTAAAGCCCCAAATATGATTGCAAGTTTGTTATGACATTTCGTTTGAATTACTTTTATGAATGGATGAAAATTGGTTCACTACTTGTCTCATTGATGAATTCTTTATGTGTTTTCTACGGATGCATACTTAGTAAGCATATCTAGGATTCTAATGCTATGAATATGTGTGTGCATGCCCTTGTCGAATGAGGACCTACATATGTTCTAGAGAGTACTTGTTAATTGCGATTAACATATGAATCAATTTCTAGGATAAGTAAGACAACACTAGTACTTACGATGCCTTGTGATGACTCAAAATCTTTTTGTTCTTAATGATTTCTACTTGTTAAATCTATGAACACGCAATTCTAGATTGCATGTTAGGGACTACGTTAAGTTAAAAACGCCATTCTCTTAGCATACTACATAAGAAAGAGTAATAGGTTGAGTTCTAACATTGAGCCAACTTGAGCATCTTCATCCGAAAATGAAAGGAATTTGAATGAAACATAACATGTTTGCATGATTATTTGGTGGTGGATAGTAATTCCCTTAACTCGTTTTTCTTAATTTGCAAACTTCTTAAAATCTGTTTTTGTCCTGTTTTGGTTCGATTTAATTTACATAGAAAATCAACTCCAAAAATCCCAAAAATTGTATGAGTGTAGCTCTGTGTGTCTAGTGTTTGCATATAAAATTTCGTAGACTTTAGATATGTGTAAGTCGGTCTAATAATTATTTTTCGGTGGCTGGTCAGTAGGGACAGTAGCCCAGTTTTTGTGACATTTTAAGTAGTTAGATAAAACAATCTTCTGCGGGAAAAACCCTTATTTTCATATGCTACAATTGACAAATCTTAGTGTTAATAAGGAATATCAATAGGACATTTGAGTGCTACTTTGTGGTGTGCTTTTAATCCTATCAAAGTCAGTTTAGCTTCTTTTGAGTCAAGTCAAGTTTTATTTTCGTCAAAATCACTTGTTAGGTCTAGAATTGAGTCTTTTTTATTGTTTGTTGCTGTTTTGAGCGTTTTGAGTTAGTTTTAAGTCTATAGAGTCTAAATTAGTGTTTTTAAGTCTTATTTGTGTTGATTAGCATCCCTAGTTAATCCCCGGTCTAGAATGATCCCCACTTGCATATATACTACAATTGTCATCAATAGGGTTTAATTTTGTGTGTCAAGTTAATTTTCACATCATACATCCTCTAAGGCATAAAACCGAGAATGTTTGAGGAGTTGGCAACTTAATCCCACGACATGGAGCTGAGTATTGCTAATCATGGGAAAAATGAACCGATCACCGACTTTAAGAAGGACAAGGTGTTTACTCCAAAGGTGGACAAAATTGGGAAGAAGCCCACCAATGAATCTTTTACTATCAACGCTACCCCCATCAAGACCTCGTATGCGCCCTTCAAAATCTCCTCCAAGAACAAAGCAAAGGAGATAAAGAAAGGTGAGCCTCCTCATACCCAAGATAGGTACAAAAACACCTTGAGGGAACTGGTGTAAAAGACGTACCCTTTTTCCAAACTCTGACGTGGCCGCAATACTAGACAACCTGTTGGAGAAAAAAAAAAGAAGTAATCGAGCTGCCTAAATGCAAGCACTCCGAAGAGATGAATCGCATTAATGATCCTATGTACTGCAAATACCATCGTATCGTGAGTCATCTAGTCGGCAAGTGCTTCGTCCTCAAGGAGCTCATCATGAAGCTGGCACAACAAGGGCAAAGTGAGCTTAACCTTGAAGACATGGCCACAACTCACCCTACTACGATCTTGTGCCTTTTCAAGCGACACATGCCCACTCTCATCTATGCTCAAGCTGCACGACACCTTCTGCCCAACCATTGTTGGGGGAAAACGACCAAGATGCACTTACCTATGATGAAGAAGGGTGGACGTTAGTCACCAACAAAAAGACAAAGAAGCCAAGACCATAAGCCACACGACCAATGGTGGAGCAAGGGAGAAAACACCGCTACTGCAACAATAAGAAGCCCAAAAGAAGCGTAAGAGTTGGTAAGCCAACATACACTAGGGAACTTATGGAGCAAAAGCCACGCATTCCTGTCACCTTGCACGAGTACTTCCTGCCTGACTTCTTCCAATAGTGCACTGCCGTTACCTTTCACATGGTTTAAGTGGAGATAGAAGAGCCCTCAAAAGGCAAAGCTATTGTCATCGAGGAAGAAAAGAGCCTCATACCCAAAGAAAGCTTGCCAGTGCACTTTAGCATCGATGAGGTGTTACGATTGCCCAAGGAGATACGAAGAGCACTAGTAAAGGTCTTAGGAAGTCCTAACGACCAGTATGTGCAAGAAAGCAAGGAAGAAGGCTTAAAGTTTCGACCACATGAATATGCCACATGCTGTGCTACCCATGATGCAATCAACTTCATTGACGAAGCTACTAGGGTTAAAGCCTCATAACCGTCCTCTCTTCATCTCTAGGTATATGAGAGAGAACAAAATCAACCACATGCTTATGGATGGTGGATCGACCATAAGCATCATGCCAAAGCTAATAATGACCACAATCGACATCAAGGTGGATGAACTATCCCGAAGCCACCTCTTAATCCAAGGTTTTAACTAAGGACGACAAAGAGCAATGGGCATGGTCCGAGTCAAGATGACCATTAGTGAACTCAAGTCAGGCAGATTATTCCACGTGATTGATGCGAGAACTTCCTACTGCTTGCTTTTAGAAAGGCCTTGGATCCATAAGAATGGAGTAGTGTCGTCTATCCTCCATTAATGCTCAAAATTCTACCGAGAATGAGTAAAGGTGATACAAAGCGACACCAAGCCATTCACTGAAGTCGAATCATACTTCGCAAACCCCAAGTTCTACGTAGGTGAAGACATGGTACTCGAAGCTCTTCCAAAAAAGATCAAATCCACTGGTAAAACAGTATCCAAAAAGAAAGAGTGGCAAGCCGTGCCTAAGAAGCAAGAAAGGGAAGTCGTGCCATCTTCAAGCAAAGATGATGATGAGCTTGCCAAGCCCACGATAATCAAAAGGAGTGTGACGATCTCAAAAAATCAAACACACCCGTCTTCCAATACACCCCAATGTTAAGAAGGAAAAATGGGCAATCCCCGTTCGAAACTGGAACAAGCAAAGCTAACATATAGCTGCATAAGTACAATGTAAAATTGCTCAAGACAAATGCAGTTTTACCTCTGACGCACCTAGGCAATGCTAAAGTTTCAAAACCACCTCAAGGTTTCGTAAAACCCCTGCCAAAGAGGGCAGAACCAAGCTTTCTTCCAACCAAGAGGACCGAAGAAGGTTTCAACCCAAAAGCCTATAAACTCATGTCAAAGGTTGAGTACAATTTCTTCTCCTTTTTAAATCTTGGAAAGAAGAATGAAAACACCATTAACGACAAAGAACGTGACCTCACCAGGACTCAAAAGATGTTGAATGTGTTGACAACAACAAAGCTGGACTCGGCTTCACACCAAATACACCCGTAAGATTTCAAGCAAAACGAAAAAATGCTAGCGCTCAACATAACAGCATGAGCATTGAACAAGATCAAGAAGAGCCTAAACCTACCTCTCGAACGTCAATCTTCAATAAGCTGAATCGTTAAAAACCCAGAATTTCGGCACTTGATCATATTGGTAGTCAAGACCGAACTTCCATCTTCAAACGGCTTAACACGCTAACATCCCAAAGTTCTGTTTTTGAAATGTTATCAAAACTTAAGGAACAAAGCAACACAACTAGCTTTCCTGCATGACGGTCGACCTTGGAAAGAACTGAAGAAACCAAGAAGCCTTCAAGGAAGAGGAAGACAACGCCAAAGGAAGAAAAGCTCGACGGTCTAGCAGAAAAAGACGACGTTCGAAGCTCGATTCCTTCAAGGATGAAGTGCCAAGCAACCTTGGAAGTTAACACAAAAGGACAATTTAAGGTAAAGAAGTGCATCATCATCCACATTGGCCAATCTTCATGCTAACAAGCCCAAAATGACGGCACTAAAAAGGAGGTCCAAGAAGTCTTCCACATCACAATCCAAGATAAATTCCCCGAGGAAGACATCACTGCTGTGCCACCACAGCTCAAAGATGGGGAACAAGCCATGATTAATGATCTCAAGGAGCTCAACTTAGGCACAAGCGAAGAACTGAAGCCTATCTTCGTAAGTGCACTACTAAATACGAACGAGATGGAGGAGTACTACCAACTACTATTAGAGTACAATGACATCTTTACTTGGACCTATAAGGAAATGCCCGGCCTTGACCCTACCATGGTCGTGCATTGTCTTGCAGTCAAGCCTGGAATGCAACCGATAAAACAAACTCAAAAATGCTATCGATCCAAACTTATCCCATACATTGAGGTCGAGATTGACAAGCTAATCAAAACAAGCTTCATTCGAGAGGTGCAATACCCTAAATGGATCTCCAACATCATCATTGTACTTAAGAAATCTGAACAAATACTTGTTTGTGTAGATTTTCGGGACCTCAACGATGTTTGCCCGAAAAATGACTTTCCCTTGCCAATCATCGAAACCATGGTGGACGTGACCACTGGCCCCGGGGCATTATCCTTTATGGATGACTCATTTGGTTATAATAAACTCCGCATGGCTCTCGAAGACTAAAAACTAACAGTTTTCCGCACTCCAAAAGGTATCTACTACTACAAGGTGATGCCCTTTGGCTTGAAAAGCGCTAGGGCTATATATCAACATGTAATGCAGAAAATCTTCAACGACATACCATACAAAAATGTAGAATGTTATGTAGACGATGTATTTGTCAAGACCAAGAAAAGATCTGATCACTTAAAGGATTTACGAATGATGTTCGACAAACTCCAGCACTACAACCTCAAGATGAACCCGTTAAATTGTGCATTTGGCGTCACCTATGGAAAGTTCCTCAACTTTATTGTCAAGCATCGTGGCATTAAAGTGGACCAATTGAAGATTAAAGCTATTCAAAGCATGCCCCAGCCAAGGAATCAACATGAGCTGCAAAGTTTACAAGGGCGGCTAGCCTTCATTAGGTGTTTCATCTCTAACCTTGCTAGATGTTGTCAACCCTTCAATTGACTCATGAAGAAGGACGCTCCATTCATATGGGATGACGCATGTCGCAATGTAATCAAGAGCATAAAACGGTACTGAGCAAACCCACTTATCTGAAGAGCACCCATACTTGGAAAACCGCTCATCATATACATTACTACACAAGAAACTTCCATTGGAGCATTCTTGGCATAAGAAAATGAAGACCAAAAGTAAAGAACACTCTACTACCTAAGTAGAACTCTCATTGGTGCTGAGGTCACCTACTCGCCAATCGAGATGATGTGCCTTGCCGTAGTTTTTGCAGTCCAAAAGCTTAAACACTACATGCATGCTTACACCATCCACTTGGTTACTAAAGCCGACTCACTCAAGTACATTATGTCCAAGCCAGTTTTGACAGGGCGACTAACTAAATAGGTGTTGCTTCTCAACAAACACGAGATCATCTACATCTCAGCCAAAGCCGTCAAGAGACAAGCCCTAGTAAACTTCCCTTCCTATCACCCAATCCTAGCTGATGCTTCGATTTCCAACTGTTTTCGTTCACGCGCTAACGCTTCTAGACGTGCTTGGATGAAAACCAAACAAGTCTTTATATCTTGATAACTTTCTGAAGCAGCTTGTTGAGAAGATCGAACTTGGGCAATTGATAAGTCTACTGCAGCAAGTTGTTGAGCTCTAACCTCTGGACTCAACTTCGTTGAGGAAGTAGCATGCAAAGAATAATACTCAGTTGAGGCAGCCATAAGTTCAGCAATCTTGACTCTTAAGAGTGAGGAATCAACATTAAGTTGTCAATCGCAAAAACAAGCCTCAACAAGTCCTCATTGAGCAATGCAAGGTCCTCTAATTGGCACTTCGCAATCCTTTTCTCAATGTGGCTCTTGATGTCCATAGCTGCGTGAACGTTGATGCAATGGATAAGCTGCTCAGTGCCACTAAGGTTCAATTCTCTAAGAGAAATCTCAAAGCTAGCTGGCAAGGGTATTGGAGGCATGGCGGGCTTTTGCATACCTTCACCTACACACGGCAAACTTGGGCAACTTGGTGGATTTGGAACAAGCTCTGCACTAGGCGAATCCCTAATCTCCTCATCTATAGGTAGATTACCTTCAAATAGCATCTTTATAAAGGAATGAATGCACATGTTCGCCAAGTCAAAAGAACAAGAGGGCCCAGCCTAAAGAAGACAAAGAAAGGTGTTAGAAACAAAAAGCTAAACCAATAAAAAAACAGAAGAAATCACAAGAAATAAGGAAATACATACATCTTTCTCAAGTGACACACGACCATCAAACTGAGGAGGCCTAAACACTTTCTTCTTCTTATGAAAGAAATTAACGTTACTGTTATCCAAAGCACCTTTAAGCGGTTACTTGTTCAAAACTTGTTGAAGCTGCCCGCAAAACAAGTTCATCCTCACACCAGTCAACCTCGTCACCTGCCTCTTCAGTAGCATTCAAATGATGAGAAGACAAACACAGGTGTTAAGAAGCTAAAGTCGTAGGTCCATCTTGCAAAAGAGCTACACTCGCATAATCAAAAGGTGCCCGCTGTATAAGAACTGCAAAACAATCATTTCTTGGAGCATCATTGCGTGAACGAGAAGAATTGGCGCCACTTGTTGTCCTCTAGTCTTCATGATGTACCTTTGACCATCAACCTATGTAGGCACAGGTTACTGGATTACTCTTAAACTCGTCCTTGGCCAACAGAGTGATAGAAGCATTTGTGCATGAACGGGTACAAGACTTGCAATGCATATACAAGGCTTGCAAGGATTCCGACTGTGTGTTTTCCTTCAATTTGCTTGGCATATGTTGGACAAACCAAATTGCCTGCTAAAACGGTGAGGGCTATATGGCTGAACAATACATCGATCTCCTTGCCGCAAAGAAACATACCCAGAGCGAAGACTTGTAATATAAGACAAGTATAAGAAATGAAGGTGTGAATCATCTACGAGGCCTCACCACGTCGAGCTAACCCTTGCCAAGTGATCCATTCTCAAACCTTCACAATTTCTAAACAATGTCTACACCTGTAAATCATCAAATCTCTTTACAAAACGCACACCAGAGTACTTTGTCATCAAAAGCCCCAGCTTGGCCGAAGTTGAGGAAGAAGGACCCAACTTGTCTAAAGTCGACGAAGAAAAATGAGTGCCAAAATACTCACCCAACCAACCATACACATAATGGTAGGAAAGTACTGCAGCACGATCTTCAGTGCTCGTTGAGTTCAAAACAAGACTCAAGCCATTGTAAATATTGGCTAAGACCGGAATAGCAAGGCTAAAAGATTCACCTGTAGCCATCTTGCTAGCCACTTTGAAGACTCCAAGATAGATAAGGTTGACATCGTCCTTAAGGAAAACAAACTTATAAAGCTAACAAGCTAAGAAAGTGGCTAGGTAAGATTCTTCCATGGGCTCTAACACTATGCCAATATCCTCAAATGCTTTCAACTTGACAGGGGAATAATACCTGGCTAAACCAATGACACATGACAGGTCTGAGTCTCCCTTTGGTTTAGTGGTCTTGTTACAGCCACTTTCTTCGAAGGCGTCTTGTACTTCATGGCACCCCAATACCAAAATCGGATCAATGAAGAAATCTTCACGCTTAACTTACCCTGAGCCTCCTGGGAAAGCTTATGATACACCCAAAACAAATAGCGGCAACTCGCAGACAATCCTTGGCTATTGCAACGAGAAAATTCCTCCATGCTAGGAACAACCTCATCGTAAAACTTACCCTGGATTGGCAAGCCTCTTATCTTGTGGAGATCCCAAAATGAAATCAACATATCCCTTTATGACGTGTGAAGTGTGTTGGTTGCTGAACACCAATGCTCAAAGAATGCACGAAGGACGGAATGATGGCTATAATAACTAAACAAAGATGTGTACACAAAGTGATAAAGGCCCATGTTGGTAAATACATTTTTGGATCGGCTCAAGACATCTTCAAGCCACTTCCAATGAAACTCAACAAAGACGACTTCTCCAGTAGTTAGCAAAGTGTTATTCCAAGTCACAACTCCGCTATGGACGCGATCTCCAAGAAGCTTACATGAAGCTAGTGAACTGTCACGAGCATGGTGTGAAGGATTCAAGATAAGAATCCTTGACGTACACGTCTTCTTCTTTGTATTTGGTTTACCAAAATTTGTCACCTTCCAAGATGCATCAGAAGACCACAACTTGATGTGCATCAAATTGTCTTTTGAAGGAAGAACAAGCACCTTAGGGTCAATCAACGGCGCATAAAGCTTCAACATCGTTCCCCTATCTTGTGAATTATTTTCCTTCGCAAGAATGGTGATGGTATTGCTCTTAAAGCACTTAAAAATACCATGGTTGCAACAAAACAAACAAGGCAACATAAGCACAAAGTGGGACGGCAAAAAAGAAAAAAACAAAGAAGAAAAAAAAATTGCTTCGCTAAAGCAAATGACATGCGAGACAAACCTTGTAAGCATTGAAGGATGACGATGACAAAGTCATGAAGATGAAAAGAAATCAGCCACAAAAGCTTGAAGATCACGACAAAGAGGGCAGCTACAAAACGGTCCTTCAACGAAAATAAACAATAACTGGATGTAATCAATTCATATCACTGATAGGAGCATATTTATGCTACTTAGCTATGTTGTTTCCTTGCATTTAGTTAGTTAATTACTATTTATTATAGTCTTTTAAGCTATTTTCATATGTTTGTAGGTCCTAATAGCAAAAGGAGGAAGAAAGTGCATTTTGGGAGCCATTTGGAGCTGTTTTGGGCATCAATTAGGCTTATGAGTGGAGCAAGGTGGATGGATGAAATTGAAGTCAAGAAAGGCTAGGAAATGCTACAAATCTGGAGAAAGAAGTTCAAATACAAAGAAGATAAGAAAAGAGCAAGAAATAAGGAACATTATCCAACCTTATCCTTTCCTAAATCTAGCATTATCCTATCTTTTCTTATCCAAATCAGTTTGTACCATAAATTATAGCTATTTAGAAGGGATTAGTTATACATTTAAACACATAACTCAGATTCCAGAAGCCTAATCCCTTATGTGCCGCATATATGCCATTCCTTGAAGGTTTAGGAGTTGTAATCCCTCTCCTACAATGGTGCCGCACCCCTTAGCCTAAGTTCTTCTAGAAATCTGCCCTAATACTCTTTCTAAAAGCCCTTATCTACTCCTAAATGTATGTCGCACCCTCCCCATATTCTCTTTGGTTTTCTGATTTCTAGAAGGTCAGAAACCCTAGTAAGTGAGAATGTCTTTGCAATGTTGCAAAGAAAGCTACCACCTAAATGCAAAGATCCAGGTAGTTTAACTATCCCTTGTGTAATTGGTAATACAAGGTTTGAACATGCTATGTTAGATTTAGGTGCATCAATTAATGTCATGCCATATTCTGTTTATGCATCTATGAATCTAGGAGAGCTTAAAAATGATGGTGTTATTATTCAATTAGTCAATCGATCTAATGCATACTCGATAGGAGTTTTGGAAGATGTTTTGGTGCAGGTAGACCACTTGATTTTTCCTGCAGATTTCTATGTGCTTGACATGGAGGATTCAACCCACTCTCCACCATCGTCAATCTTACTTGGACGACCTTTCATAAAAACAGCCCACACCAAGATTGACGTGGCTAAGGGAGCCTTCACTATGGAGTTTGGTGGTGATATGATTAACTTTAAAGTTTCTGAATCTATTGAGAATCCTAATGATGTTCGTTCTTATTTTGCCATTGGTGTAATTAAAAATATAGGGTAGGAATGTTCAACACCAATCAAGAAGGATGCATCTAGAACCATCATCAAGGAAGGAATTGGAGTGGAGCACAAGGAGCACGCCATTACCCTAAAAACACCCAATCTAGCCGTGCCTAATGATAAAATTGGCGAGATGGTGGCTGCCCTAGGGGCATTGCCACAACATCCTAGTAAGTCTCCAATCCCAGTTCCAATTCCCATTTTAACTAATAGGTTGTTACCTTCTTTGCTGTAGGTTCCAAATCGATTTCAAGGTGGTGGGAGCATTTACATGGACTTTAGGAACCAAAACACCACAATCAGGGAGGATCACTATCCCCTCCCATTCATTGAGCCATACTATGAGCATTTTGAAGAGCATGTAGTGGAGGATATACTCCTCCATGCCGTGGGCTCCAATGAAGCTTAAAATGAAGTATCGTCCGGCTGGAAGACGTTAAAGCAAGCACTTCTTGGGAGGCAACCCATGCATTCAAATAAAGAAGACCTAGGAATCTCTGGCACCACAAGCAGATTTACGTTCCTAAACCCTACTCTTTATTGCTTTTACTTTGCCATGATTGTCATGTTTGTTCGTTATGTTGTTTCATTGTTTGTGTGTGAGCCTTTGTTTGAAACATTGAGGACAATGTTTGATTCAAGTGTTGGGGGGTAAACAAGCTATTTTTGCATGATTTTCATGGGATTTTATCACCTATCACTTCTAATGTTGTTACTCACTGTTTTAAAGTGTTTTTAATGTGTTTTGAAGTGTTTTTATGTGTCTTAAACAGAAAATCCACAAATTTGAAAGGAAAAAAAAAAAATTTCAAAAAGAGTGTTTGAAAAACCCAAAAAGAGTTATTTTTGTGTGTTTGTTTGTGTCTTAGGGTACCTTCCAACATAATGATGAGGATTTGGCTTTTAATTGCATGACTGTTAAAGAAAGTTACAAACATGGATGGAAGTTTGATATGTTCTTTGGTTTATGCTTGGTTATAGTTGACATTTACAAATTCACATGTAATCGCAAAGGAAAAAAAATCATTTTTTGTAACATGCTTGAAGGAAGAAACTCAAACTAACGCTACAACCTTGAGAGACTTGAGCCTAAACTTTATTTGGAGAGTTATTAATCTTGATGTTCTTGTTTTCTAAAGTCGTTGCATGATCTCATTATTTCTTTGCTTGGTTGCTACTTAGAATGCGTTTCATCACTATAGTTCCAAATACTAGAACTCATACCCATTTCATTCAAAGCATAAAATTGAGTGCATAACATATAACAAGATGAAGTTATTTAGTTAAAACCAGAGCCAAAAAGCCTTATCCCTTGCATATGTATCGTAGGTTTAACCCCTTTGATCATTATTTAGCCTATTTTCTTTGTTAACCACATTATCCTTACCTAACCTAGAATAGGACTATCCATACCCTTATTTTTAAAGGATAGTAAAGCATGACTTAGAGGGAATTCCATTTGATCTAAAAATTGCAGAAAAACAAGTGTGGGGGAAGGATTTTCGTGGAAATCTAGGAGGATGTATAATTTATGTGCCAAAGAAAAAGAATTGGGCACGAAGGAATAAAAGAAAAAAAGAAAAAACGTGAAAAAGAAAAAAAAAAGAAGAAAAAGTTGAAGAAAAGAAAGAAAATGAGTTGAAAATAAGTGAGAATGAACTCACGAGTATTGGTTGTTGAAGAAAGGGTCCAAAAGTTTGAATCTGGCCCTAAGCGATGTGTGAATCTTCCTTTTGTGTTTAAAGTTGATTTTTGCATTCAAAAGTGAATTCTAAGTGCTTATTTCATTACTTTGCTTACTATTGCTTTAAGAACTTTTGTTTATCCTTACCTTTCTTTGTTAGCCAAATACCTTAGCCCCGTTACAACCCTTTGACTTCGATCTTGATTGTTATGTGTTTCAATATGTGGAGTTTAAAATTGGTTTGAGCATATGGTATCCCTGGTTCTCGCGTCTAAGTAGTGGCATTCCATTCATGAGATCATATACATGTTAATAATTCCAGAAAGTGCCTTCTTTGATTATACATATGTAAGTATTAGTCTACATGTTTACATCAATCTTCTCACATATACTTAGTGTAGGGAGTGTAGTCAAAAAATCTGTGTGAAAATAGAGAGTATATCCAGTGAGGAATTAAGGGATTCTTTAAGGCATGTTACTACATTCAAAATGTTGTTTTAATTGATTAAATGCAAGCTAGTAAGTGGTGACTACTGTTAAGTGTATGCTTAAGAGTAAGGATAGCTAAAATCTATGTGAGTAGTGATTTTTAATGTCATGTTGCATTGGAAATCCCTGAGGAAATTGTTGGAAGGTTTAGATTGTGTTTTGTTTGTTTCGTTTTGCTCAAGGACTAGCAAAAGCTAAGTTTGGGGGAATTTGATAGGAGCATATTTATGCTACTTAGCTATGTTGTTTCCTTGCATTTAGTTAGTTAATTACTACTTATTATAGTCTTTTAAGCTATTTTCGTATGTTTGTAGGTCCTAATGCCAAAAGGAGGAAGAAAGTGCATTTTGGAGCCATTTGGAGTAGTTTTGGGCATCAATTGGATATCTTATGAGTGGAGCAAGGTGGATGGACGAAATTGAAGTCAAGAGAGGCTAGGAAATGCTACAAATCTGGAGAAAGAAGTTCAAATACAAAGAAGATAAGGAAAGAGCAAGAAATAAGGAACATTATCCAACCTTATCTTATCCTATCCTAACCAACCTTATCCTTTCCTAAATCTAGCATTATCCTATCTTTTCTTATCCAAATCAGTTTGTACCATAAATTTTAGCTATTTAGAAGGGATTAGTTATACATTTAAACACATAACTCATATTCTAGAAGCCTAATCCCTTATGTGCCGCATATATGCCATTCCTTGAAGGTTTAGGAGTTGTAATCCCTCTCCTACAAAGGTGCCGCACCCCTTAGCCTAGGTTCTTCTAGAAATCTGCCCTAATACTCTTTCTAAAAGCCCTTATCTGCTCCTAAATGTATGCCGCACCCTTTCCATATTCTCTTTGGTTTTCTAATTTCTAGAAGGTCCAAAACCCAAGTTCTTTTCCCATTGGATTGTGCAATCCTTTTCCTTCAGAAATTGTGTAAGACCTAGCCTATAAATACAAGCCTTTGCCACAGGTTTTATCCATCCATTCACTCATTCATTCATTCATACATTCAGCCATCAAACACCATAATTCACACCACATCACCCTAGTGCCGCAAGCAAGGAAGGAAGGAGAAAAAGACTTGTGCAATCTGCCATCCAAGGAGGGTTCGAAATCTACCATTGGAGTGTGGAGTGTTTCTAGGTCTATTCTATCCTTAGTTTTAGTTCAATATTTATGTTAATTTGGTTTTTAATTATGATGAACATGTGGAACTAATTTCTTTTTAGTTAGAGGTGAATTCGAAGCCATCATTATATGTTTTATATGAATTGATTACATCCAGTTATTATTTCTTAAGCCTTGAATGTGATTTGCTTATCTGAGTTATCAAAACTTGTTTATGTATGTTGATTGGGGTCGACACTTAATTTGCATGCATGAATTTAATGCTAGAGTATAAGGGAGTTTCACCAAATCGTTATGAACTTATATTCACAAGTAGTGGAAGTTACTAGTCATGATTGTGTTAAGTGAATCCTTGTATGAGTATCATGCTTTTCATAGTTACGAATGCCTTGTCAATGCTTATGGTTTTCAAAGAACTTAATGACCTTTGATATGATTTTCTATCATGCTTTTCATAGTTAGGGAACTTGATAAGGATAATTTGGTTGTGATGCGTATCCCATCCAATTCAATGAATTAAGGAAAATTTGAAAGTTAATTTATGATTTTCATGGTTAATTTGGGGCATTGTCATTCATAGTCTAAAGGAATAATAACTAGAAATTGGTTTATATGCATATGTCATGTGTGAAGGAGGACTCTCTAACTAGCCTTTCACCCATTTAATTCACTCAAATTCGTTTTTACAATGTGTTTTATGCAAAGTTTCTGTTTAAGTTTTTAATTCGTCAAAAACAATCCCCTTTTCATTTAGTCTTGTTATTTGAGTCAAAATCTGTTTTCTTTTAGTCTTTTGAGTCAAGTTAAGTTTTATTTTCGTCAAAATCACTTGTTAGGTCTAGAATTGAGTCTTTTTTATTGTTTGTTGCTGTTTTAAGTGTTTTAAGTTAGTTTTGAGTCTATAGAGTCTACTTTGGTGTTTTTGAGTCTTAATTGTGTTGATTAGCATCCCTAGTTAATCCCCGGTCTAGAACGATCCCTACTTGCATATATACTACAATTGTCACAAATAGGGTTTAATTTGTGTGTCAAGTTAAATTTCACACCAATCACATATGTGACATCTCACATCGCCCAGGGGAGTGATCCTTATATGTATATTCCCATCTCTACCTAGCACGAGGCCTTTTGGGAGCTCACTGGCTTCGGGTTCCATGGGAACTCCGAAGTTAAGCGAGTAGCGCGCGAGAGCAATCCCATGATGGGTGACCCACTGGGAAGTTGCTCGTGAGTTTCCAAAAACAAAACCGTGAGGGAATGGTAAGCCCAAAGCGGACAATATCGTGCTATGGTGGTGGAGCGGGCCCGGGAAGTGATACGCCCCGGGCCGGGATGTGACACATATATGTTCATGGCTTTGAATTCACCTCTAGCTAAAACGAAATTAGTTCCACATGTGTATCATAACTAAATAAAAACAATCTAATTTAAACATTGAAACTAAAAATAAGGATAGAATACACCTAGAAACACTCCAGCAACTTCAATGGATGAATGGTAGGCATGGCACACCCTTAATCTCTGCAGGAACTTCATATATATAGGGGGAAATGGCTGAATCCAATGAGGAAAGGGTTTTGGCGTTTTTGAGTTAATTTAGGACTCCCAAAAATCAGATAGGAAGTGGTTTAATGTGATAAGGAATCCCCCTTTCAGCTGGAGATAAGGTAAGATAGAATAAAGATAGGATAAGATAAGGTTTGTTAAGGATAAGGTTGGATAAGATAAGATTGGATAAGGCTTGCCTTTAATTTCTGATTCCTTGTCTTCCAAGCTTCAATCCTAATTCTTCTAGATTGTAGCACATTCCTAGCCTTATTTGACCACCAAAAACATCCATCCAAAGTGCTCCCCACACATGTTATCCAATCCAAGTCCAAAACTGCTCCAAATTGCTCATTTTGGCCATTTATTGTCATCTTCACCAATTGAACCTACAATAATACGAAAATAAACTAAATCACTATAATAAATGGAAATTAACTAAGTAAATGCAAAGAAATAAGATAACAAAGTCGCATAAATATGTTCATATCATTGTTCTCCAATTTTCCCATGTACACTATCCATAAACTGCTTCACCCGTGACGGTTGATCCCACATAAATAAAGATTGAAAATATTGCACAACAATTATATTACTTGGAAAATATTAGTATTTTAGGTTTATTTTATTGTTTGGATTTGGGCTAACCCATTAAAATAAGGATTTTGTTTCCTCACTCAAATAAAGAATTAGGATTAGTCAGCCCTTTATCCAAAGGGATCTCCATTTTTGGGTAAAAATGGAGACTGGTTGTAAAGCCCACTCCAAGTTGAATTTTAATGATATGAACCGTCTATTTTGTAAGTCTCGATTCATAAATCATCCATACGAAAATTCAAATTAATCCGAAATCATTTGCCTATTTAATTATCACATAGAAAATTCATTGTTTCTTAGAGAAAAAAAGTGTTCGTCAATTTTTGCCTCAAATATTTCTGATTTGGCTAATATTTTATAAGGATGATCTATGATATGCAACTTAAAAAATAAACTATTTGGATTGTTAAAGTTTGATGTAGTATGAGTCCAACAACTAATTCCCAATTTTTTTTTTTTTTATAAAAATGAGAATCTCTTTCCTTAAAGGCAGGATCTATCTACAAATAGGATGTTATGCAATTTTATTACTATTATTATTATTATTATTATTATTATTATTAATCCAAAACTGTTTGCCTCTTTAATTATCACGATAAAATTTCATTGTTTGTTGTAGAACAAAGTGTTCATCAATTTCTTTGAACTCCATTAGATGACTCAAATGTTTTCGATTTGGCTAATATTTTGCAAGGATGATCTATGAGGTGCAACTTGAAAAAATATATGGTTTATATCGTTAAACTCCGATGTGGTTGGGCCTTAAAACTAATCTTCATTCTTATAAAAAAAATGGAGATCCCTCCCCTTAAAGGTTTCTGGTAAACGTATAAATTAACGATAGCAGAAACTTCAATTAGGTGTGTCTAAGGTGTGGATGAAGCATAGGGACAAGGATCTAACGGTTGAAAATGGACGAGTTCACGAGTAGAACTGGGTCGTTGTGACCCGGTACATTTAGAAAATTTTAAATTTTTTTTATTCATCTGGCATGTATTTCTCTGACAGAGGGAAACAGAAGGCAAGCAGAAAATAGATGTTGGCCATTGTGCGCGTTGGAGAGGGAAAAAGAGGGGAAGAGAGGCAAACATAGGGAGTTGGAGTTTGGAACGGATTTGTAGTGGATCGAAGTTGGGTTGTAGCTGTGACCCGGTAATCCCATAACTTAAAAAAAAAATTGTTCACTGGGTGTGTTTGTGACAACCAGGGAAGGTAGATTAGGGTTTTCTCCAACGGGGAAAAAGGGCAGAGAGAGGGAAGTGTTGAAAGGTGTGCACACACTCAATTTATAAAGGATTGAAGCTTTGAAGCTGTGCTTGGATTGGAGTTGACACTGTTGGTTCATCCACAACCTCAGAAGAAGCCCAGATTTTGAAAGTGAGTGTTTGAATAATTGCAGAACCTATGTTATAATGCATTTCCATTACAGTGTGGTTTTTTTTTTTTTTTTTTAAACTTGGGATTTGAAACCATAATGGTCAGTGGTTATTAGTGGATTTGGTTGAAATCGTGAAAGTGGATTTTAGATATATAGGTGTAAATGTTGTGTTGGCTTGTGATAAGTTGTGTTGTGCTTATGTAACTTTGTTGCAGGTAGACATTAAAGTATAATTCGATGGGGGGAGAGGTAGAAGTAGAAGGTTTGTTGTCGACAGAGAAGATGTAGATGTAGGGAATGAATTAGGTGCAGGGAGGATTGAATTTTTTTGGTATCAAGAGTAGATGAAGAATTAAAACCGAAATTGAGAATGCAGTTTAATTCGTTAATGAAGGATATAGGTTTTACAACAATTATGCACTTGCAGCGAGGTATGGGGATTCGGGAGCATAGTAGCAAAAAGTCCATTGATGTTTGATGTTGGTTAAGGAAAGAATTTGTTTGTTGCAAACAAGGGAAGAAGAGGGAGGATTGTAATCTCAAACCTAATAAGAAAGGAAAAATGGGAGATGCTAGAACTCAGTGCAAGGCGAATCTTGTGTTGAATAAATGAAGTGGTTGTGAAATGTTTGGTGTAACAATTTTCATTGAAGGACAGAACCACCCTATGTCAAGTACGTCACACTTATTTAAAACACACCGTCGAGTTTCGGAGGCAAAGAATGCGATGATTGAACAATGCGCGGAGACCAATATTTCAGTAAGTAAACAAGTGGCTTTATTAAAGATGCAAAATGGAGGAATTGGAAATATTGATTGCACCCCTAAGGATATGTATAATGCGGAACAGCAATTGCGAACCCATCTAATCCGGCATGATGCCGAAATGTTGAAAGAGCATTTTAAGGATGAGAAAGAAAAAACGATTCATTCTATTTCAAGATGGAGATTGACGAAGGTAAAACACTTGGGAATTTCTTTTGGGTAGATGCTAAGTCACGACGTGGTTACGGCCTTTTTAGTGATGTGATTGTGTTTGACACTTCTTTCAACACCAATGTCTGTGGCATGATGTTTGCTCCTTTGTTAGGAGTTAAAAACCACAGTCAAACCAAGGTATTCGGATGTACATTCTTGAAAAATGAAAAAACCAAGAGCTTTTAGTGGTTGTTTGAAGAAATGCTTAAGGCTATGTCAGGTGAGCTGCTGAAAGTGACGGATCAAGATAGAGCCATAGCAAAGGCTATTAGCAGCAAACTACCAACCACATTTCATTGTTATTGCATATGGCATATTAGTAACAAGTTCAATGACAAAGTTAGGGGCACTTTCAAGGATCTGCATGATTGCATATGGGATATCAAAAGCAAAGAAGAATTTGAGGTAAGGTGGAAGGTGTTGCTAGAAGAACATGAGTTGGTTGATAAAACATGGCTTCGGGACATTTATGACTTGCGTGCACAAGGGGTTCCAACATTTTATAAGCATGTTTTTTCTATCAAAATGTCAAGCAGCCAGTGTGCTTAGAGTAGTCATTCCTTTTTCAAGCAATATATGCACATAAAGCATTATTTGATTGAATTCATCATTCGGTTCAATCGAGCCCTTGGATGACAATGTCAGAAAAAGGTGGTTGGTGACCATAATGATGAAAACCGTGCCCCTCCATTACAGCTTCGTATTCCAATGGAAGAGCAAATCGCCAAATTGTACACACGATTTATGTTTGAAAAGTTTCAAGTGGAGGAGTTGAAGAGTTTGACTTGTTCCTTGAAGGAGTATTTCGGGCACGAGAATGAGGCAATGTACCTAGTACTTGAGAGGGATGTGGGGGTGACAAAGATGAAGAGGTTGGTGGTTAATACGACCTCGGGTTATGCTAAATGCAATTGCAAAGAGATAGAGCTTAGAGGTACTGGTGGAACTTTACATACTGGCGTATTTGAGAATGAAACAAATTGGCCTATTTGAGAATGAAACAAATAGAGCTACTGGTGGAACCTTACATACTGAAAATGTGGCTTCAAACTGCCAAATGCGACATTGTTTTGGACACGGAAGGGAAAGAAATAGGCAAACACCCCGACAATTCTACTGTGTCCAAAAGAGCTCAATTTTCTAATAAAGCTTTCGACTTGATTGATAAGGCGATGATGTCAGAGGAAGGTACCGCACTTTTATCTTGGACTTTCAAAGCATTAAATACGAAGTTGAACTATTTGGGTAGTGGTAGTAGGTCATAAAAAAACAGAATGCAGAAGGAGCGAGGAGTTCCCAACCCAAGGTGCTTAAAGATCTTATTCAAGTTAAAAGAAAAGGGGCATTGAAGACAAGTACAAAAAAGAAGCGAAGTCAAAATTAGAGATGCAAAGGTGAGAAGAAGAATTGTCCACGGCCAAATAGAAGGTACGCAATGTAAATATGATTTGCTTGACAATATATTTGTGGCTGTAATGTTTGAAATAACTTTGGATTGATTTGTAACTGTCCAGTTCTTGCTGGAGCGAGCCTGAAGAAAGCACACAGGCGCCACCGAGCACCAGTCATGGTGATGTTACCGAGCAAAATGAAATTGTTGATCCTGAGCCTAATTCAATGCCAACCCAAAGCAGTAACACTAAACCTACGAGCGGTCATTCGGGGATGCTAGATAAGTTTTATGAATATATAATGAATTACCATTAAAAAGGGTGTGAATAATTAAATTGTTGATATTCATTTTGTATGCAAGATGTGTTAGTTTTGTAAGGAGTGAACTATTATTTACTTGTGGTCACAGTTGATTTTTCAAAGTATATGTGGGTGACAGCAGTGATGGAATGTGTCATTAATTGCGACTCACGTGTTATGAGATCCTATGAAAATTTGTGAATATACAAGAACGTCTATAAAACTTGTACTTGCAATACATACTTAAGCTTGAAATTACGACATAGTTACAAAAGTCCCTAGAAAATTTACATAATTAGGATGGGAGGGAATATATAGCAAGGGAGATACGAGGTTAAGCATCATTGGGTATGTTGTGAGCCGTGTTCACATACTTGTGTTCGATGTACTCACCACCGTCTCTGACGATATCTTCCACTTATGAGGCCATAATGTAATCCTAATCATATCCAGGTCGAACCCGATGGAGATAGGAATGAAATTTGTCAAACCAATCATAGAAAGCCGAGTCACACTCTTCTTGAAGATGCTTTGTCTACCATGAATAGATTGACTTGCGACGTACATCTTCCTTTTTTTTTCAACTAGTGCTTCATACTTACGCTTTCGGCTATGTATTAGGCGTTTGTACTTTGCTGATTTGCACATCGCCTCGTTCAGCTGTTTCTATAATGCAACCAATGTGGACTCCTTTTATAGGCACTTTTGATGTCACTCATTGATAGAGCGTGAGTTTGCAGAAAATTTGCCCTTTGTTTCTACAATTTGTTCGATTGGATCATGGGAATCACCATCACTCTTCGACAGAGCAATGACAAGTGTGGTTAAACCATGGCTAGTAAATTGTTGTTGCCTGCAATTTATAGATGATCAATTTAGATGTCATTAAATGTCACAAGAAGACATAAATAGATGGAACTGGATTGTCTGTTTACAACTAGTTCGTCAGCAAATTCCTTCCAATTGCTTACCTTTTTCTGTGTAACTACATTAGGAATGTATCGTGGACAAACCAAGTGTTGTCTAATGACTTGTCCTTGCTTTCCATGTGTAAATGATCAATTTAGATGTCATTAAATGTGAGACCAACAAAAACATGATGGACTTGACTGATTTATGACTGCCTATTGTATGTATATAAGGGCTTGTGAACAGTGGTGTTCAAGCTGTCAGGAACTGATTTTGCTATTTCTCGTTCATAAAAAATCCTTCCAAATCCTAAACATTTTACCGTAACGACAGTAAGAATGTGTTGTAATGGCATCAAAATGTTGAGTTCGTATACTTCAATAGGCCATAAAAATGACATTTTTGTATACGTGTGTGTTTATGAGCATTTATGAAGACCACTGTTTGCCCTCACGCAGTCTTGTCACTTTGGTCCTTCAAGTAGTAGAAAATATTTTTGGAAACACACAAGTGAGACAAAAAATCAGTACTACACAAACATCTGAGCCTTCCCACATCCAATGTTGAAGAAACTGTACAACCATTTGTGCTCCAAAAAACATGTACTCATCCCATTCCCATATCCAATATTGAAGACATTGTACAAACATTTGTGTTCCAAAAAACATGTACTCATCCCAATCCCACTTCCGTTATTGAAGACATTGTATATAACAGTTTACCCGTTGGGTAATTGCCTAAACGATTATACCCATACCCATAACCGTTTATAAACGGTTAACCATACTTATAACTGCGTACCCATTTAACCGTAACCGTATACCCATTAACTGTAATTGTATACCTGTTTAACCCTTTTTTTTAACCCTTTTTTCAACTATCTACATTTTTTTTTAACAACTTAAAAATTAAAAAAGTAACATTTGTCATAATTTTGGAAAGCTGGGGCTGAACTGCTTCCTTGCTTCCATACTTTACTACTTGCCCCCTCTGCACTCTTGAGCACTTTTGAAAATGGAACATACAGGCCAAAAGAAGCACTTACTGTGATAAAAACTTATTTTCTCTCACAAAACACTGAGATTGAATAATTTAGGATTTTTAATTTTTTTTTTAATTTTACGTATATTAGAATAAACGGTTAAATGGATACCCATTATAACTGCAGGTAATACCCAAAACCGCCCATTTAAATTTCACGAGTAAACAGTTATACCCATAACCATTTGTTTGTCTAAATGGTTACCTATAATCGTAACCGTGAACTTTAAATGAGCAGGCAACCGCGGTTACCCATACCCGTGGGTAATTTTGCCCATCCCTACTTGCAATCCAAACCATTCACCTCTTGCAATCCAAACCGTTCATCTCTCGTAATCCACCAAAATATGAAAATTGGACAAAAATAAAGACCGATAAACCCTAACGGCGATGACCAAGAGGCCGTCAACTAAAACTTAAATTAGACATTTACTTTTTGTAATTGATATTTCTGCACGATGGGTTAAGGTTTTCGAGTTCAATCCTTCATACACATTGATTGCCTGTTGACTCCATGAGCATTTCCAAAATTATTTGCACATTTTTCCTTTCCAAATTTATCTTCTATTTTTGTCAAAAATAGTGTCAAACCTTAGTTGAATTAGTATTCATGAACGTTGAGTTTGTTCCCCAGCCCAAGATCGGCGTATGAACCCGATCATATCGTACTAGATGTCATCCCAACCATCTACATATTTTTCATATTTGTGATAAAATTGCACTTCATTTTTACAAAATTGTGTTATTACACATGAAATGCCAAGTGGCAATCCCATGACGTAGCCACGTCTATAATTTTAAGTGGCAACATGGTGAAGGGAAATGCAATTACTTGCTTGATGAAGAACACGGAAAATCGTAGCCTCCCACGTGTTCAATAAGGTGGTTGGGAAGAAAGGTAGAGTGGGGGACTTTGACTTCAACATTTGGTTTTCCCAATGGGGACCCAATGATAGGCTCCTACGTTGACAGGTTGCAGTTTTTTTTTTTCACGGGTTACAAACACAGGCTTTAGTGTCATAACCTTTCACAACCCATCATTCTAAAAGAACTAAACTGACGGCTTCATCACACCCATGTTGAGAAACCCAGTGCTGGGAATAAATGCCACTTATTGTACATGCAAACATAACTACCATATCTGCACACATAATATGGCATTTGCAATCATCATTGCTTGTTCGTGTGCTTGTGCACGTTACCATATACCTGTATTTATTGGTCCTCTTATTTGTGCATCACATCAACACACTTGCTATCTCTTCATTCAAACCCCTAACTGCAAATTGGAAGTGATTGTTTCACGGTATCAATGGCTCACAACTTCCAATTCAATTCAACTTCCTCCCGCTTTAGAAGATTAATCTCTATGCCCAGGCTTCCTGACTAGTTGAACCCATCCCCACTTCCTAACCGAGGGAAACCTCATGTTGTTGTCGAAAGTGAGAATTGTAAGTTCACAATCAAAATGGGTGTCACAAGGGTTGAGACCACCGTCATTTCCACCATTAACGTTGAGCATGCAAAGACAAGGGTGTTGACGGGGAAAGTGTTTGGCAAACCAGAGAAAGCTGATGTCACATTGAACTCACTCTATCTTGGACTGAAGGTGCAAAAAAACACCTTCTTTATGGACTATTTCGACCGCAATTGGTTTGCGTTGGAGTTCATCAATGAAGATGAAATGGAGTACGTGCTCTAGGGGAGTCCGTGGTATGTGAGGGGCCAAATTTTCCACTTGGAAAGGTGGATGGAAGACTTCAGGGAATCAAACCCTATAACTTTCTTGAAGGTGTGGGTTCAAATACATCAGATACCGATGCAGTTTAGAGAGGTGGAAATCATGAAAAACATCACTCAACCCATCAGCTGGCTTGTAAGGCTTGATGATGTTTCTATTAATTCCCTGAATGCAATGGCCATTAGGGTGTTGATAGATGTGGATGTTCATCTGCCACTCAAGTAGGTTCTTGTGGTCAACGGGGATGAGGAGCTGCCAACTTTCATCAGTTATGAAAATCTGTTCGAATTTTTCTTTACTGTGGTAGATGTAAAGTAGATAATTATGTATGTGATAAGGAAGATAAGGATGTCAGTTGGTTCATGGTCAACAAGGTGTTCATTGATGATCCCAACTGCTGCCAGAGGATAGTGTTAAAGGTTTAAGGCTTGCATTGCCAGACACGGAGGATGATCTAATCTTTTGCCTCCCTCAACCAAAAAATATGAAGGAAGATGGGCCAGTGGACGAGCCAAGGGTGGGTCTGGATCACCACGATAGGACAGTCACTCATGTAGTTGAGGGTCCGCCCATAAAAAAAAAAGACAAAATCCGGTAGGTGAAGGTGCAAGTTGTAGTCATGTCGTGGGTGAAAACTAATGGTGACTGGGAAGAATTGGTATGATATGAAGGTTTATAATGGTTAGGTTGAAGGTTTATGTCTCATGTTTTAAGTAATGTTTTTAGATTGTTAAGTTTGATGTTTATGATGGTTTACGTTTTAAGGTTTACATTGTACGTAGCCACATAATGTTTTTTGCCAAATTTCCTTCTGTTGTTGGGAATTCACCACTTAGTAGTCCAACTTGCAATCATTAATATAGTTGCTTTTTTTATCGCTAAATGTTTGCTCTTATTATTATTTCTGAATGATAACTGTAAATGTAATACGGTAAAAAAAAAACGCTAGCTGTAGATTCATAATGCAGAAATAATTTCTCATAAATGCTCACAAGTATTCATAACACAACCTTTGGTTTCTATTAATGGCACTGCTTCATACACCAAAATTTAATGATTCATAAACACAAATAAACATGATAAAACCTTTACCAAACATTCGTAAACTGTCATACCAATTATTTTGCTTCACTGAAGGTGTTTTTGTCTGCCACAGTGATGGGTCAAGTTTGAAATATTAGACCTTCATTTTTTTTTTCAATTGGGGTCACGACAGTTTCATACCTCATCTTTTAAAATTGACAATGTCATACCGCATCTTACGAATTTGTGACAATGTCATACCTCCGTCAATTTTTCTGTTAAGTGCTGACGTGGCAAGAGACGGGGACCACTTTCTATTAAAAAATTAATAAAATATTATTAAAAACTAAAAAAAATATTTAATATTTTTAAAATATTAAATAATAAAAGTAAAATTAAAAAAAAAATTGAAAACCTAACCCCACTCGCCCCCCCAGGAGAAGGAGGAAGAACCGAATAAGAAGAAGAAGGAGGAAGAAGAGGAGGAGGAAAAAAAAAATTTGAAAACGCAACCCCACCCGCCCCACCCCCTTCCTCTCCCCCCCCCCCCCCACCAGGAGAAGGAGGAAGAACCGAAGAAGAAGAAGAAGAAGAAGAATGAGGAAGAAGAGGAGGAGGAAAAAAAAAATGGAAATTGCAACCCAGGAAAAAAAAAAGACCCAGAAGAAGAAGAAGGAGAAGAAGAAGGAGAATGAGGAAGAGGAAGAAGAAAACCCATCAACTCAACCCCCTCCTCCTTCTTCTTCTTCGGTTCTTCCTCCTTCTCCCGAGAGGGGGTGTGGGGGTGAGGGACGACTAAATTTTTTTTTTTTTTTTTTTTTTAAATTTTACTTTTATTTATTATTTTAATATTTTAAAAATATTAAAATTTTTTTTTTAGTTTTTAATAATATTTTATTAATTTTTTAATAGAAAGTGGTCCTCGTCTCTTGCCACGTCAGCACTTAACAGAAAAATTGACGGAGGTATGACATTGTCAATTTTAAAAGATGAGGTATGAAACTGTCGTGACCCCAATAGTTGAGGTAGTTTTTTGTACTTTACCCCTTTTTTTTTTTGGCTCATTGGGGATGATTTTGTGTGCTACAGAGACGGGTACAGTCATCTCAAACCATGGTTGCTTTTTGTCAACTAAGCATAACACCACTAATCGAAATTGGCCTACATAAGGTGTGACATGTTATGAGTATTTATGAATGTTTATGACAGAATATGAACATTTCTTCCAATAACACTTGAGAGTTGTTAGGCTGATTGAGTGGAGTTACTAATTCGGTACACAAGCAAAGATAGTTGGAATTAAACATGCAAGGATAGGGCATTAAATAAAGATGGGAGAATGAGAGTTTATCAACTGTCTTGATAGGAAGTAGGAGCCGAATTAGGTGAAAACGTGGGATTAAAATCCCTCTTTTTTTCTACCTTATGCAAAAACCAACGGTTTTGGAGGGAAAATGATCCCCACATTTTTCAATTCCAACTCTTAGGTGGCAACTATAGTATCCACATGGCGTGGTCATATAATGTCACGTGGAAAATTGTAGGAATAATGAATATTTTTGCAAAAAAAATTAAAAATGCTAAAAATCCCCAAAAATTATGGACACGCTCAGGATGGTATCCTATACATGATGGTCATGGGCATATACCGTTGTGGAATTTTTTTTTACAATCAAAACGCTAATGAATAGTGGTTTCACTAGTTTGGCTATAAATTTGTAAAAAAATAAAGTAATTTTTTCATAAATGGGAAAAATGTGAACAATTAATTGCAATGATCGTATGAACAAGGGATACAACTTTCATGAAGGATGGACGTCCAACCCACGTACTGATCATGGAGAATCTGTTGCGGCCAATGCTAATTGTCGGATTATCATTTACAATTACAACTTCTTTGGTCATCTTCATAAGGGTTTCGGGGTAACTTTTTATTTCAAAGTATAATATTTTAGGGGTCTGGAAAAGATGAACAGTTTGGATTGTTGACATCGAATTAGAATTTTTTGTAGTTTGCTGAAATATTGCTCAATGTTTGATAAGTTTCTAAAACATATAAAACATCCACCAATATTTTAGCAATCCAAAAGTGTCTGAATGTTATGTGAATGATCCAAACCGTTCATCTTTTGCAGCCCGCTAAAATATTATAATTTGAAATAAAATTACCCCCAAACCCTTGCCAATCAAAGCGCAAACGAATACTATGAACCGATGGTTATTATTAGCCATTAACCAATTTGCACAGGTTTTCAAATATCATCCTTCATGAACGTTGTAGTCGTCATGTTGATGAAGTTTTATAGTAATTTTCCCAAATTTTAAAGGCCTTAAATTAGTTACCAATTGATTTTCAATGTTAGTCCCCATCGTTGTGAAATCACTATTTACGAGCGTTTCGATCCTTTATTGCAGCCATTTTTTCATATCACCCACTTCATATTGTGCATGATGTCATCCCGAGCACATCCGTAATTTTTCCTCATTTTCCCCGTTTGGAAATTTTTTTTATTATTAATTTTCATTAACAATATCATGTTAGTACACATTTTAATCCACATGGAAAACCTTGAAGGGGCCACGTCGGTATCAATGTGCTGCATTATGGTAAAGGGATAGAATGTGTGAGGTTGCATGGTAACAGATGGGGGAAAATCTTAGCCACCCGCGTGGTCAATCTCGCGGTTAGTAACGGAAGAGGTCCATTTTGGTAGATCGTTGGGTTTCTTAACAAACACAATGATAGGCACACACGCCATGATTTAGGATTTTCCAATTATAACGTTTCACAAGATGTCATAAAAACACTCATATTGGGAAGACACGTGTTGGGAATAACTACCATGATTGCCACCCATTAACAAGCTAACCTTTCACATTCTTCCGGAGGTCACTATAACCCTATATTTATTGGGTGTCACATTTGTCCGTCTTCACATAACTCAAATACTCTTATAACATTATTGAAAACCCAACCTACAAACTGTACATTACTGTTGGGCATTAACAATGGCAGTAAACTTGGCCCTCACTGCAACTTTTTCCTGTTTATGATGATCAATCTCCATGGCCCAACTTCCTTCCTGGGCAAACTCATTCCCACTTCCTAACCCGGGGGAAGGCTTAGTTATCGTCCTCAATAACAACTACGTGTTCAAAGTTGAAATGGGTGTCACAATGGTTGACACCGACGTCGTCTCCACCACAAATGTCGAGCATATGAAACGACGTGTTTTGATAGGGAGGTTGTTCAGGAAACCCGAGTGCACCGAGGTTATATATACCAAACTAACTCTATCGTTTGGTGAAGCTATTAAAAACCCCTTCTTTGTCGACCATTTCAGCCGAAGTTGGTTTGCATTGAAGTTCACCAACGAAGATGAACTGGAACATGGTGGAGGGACGTCTATGGTTTATGAAAAGCTAAATCTTCCACTTACAAAGGTGGGCAAACTTTAGGGAATCAGACCATATATCTTACTTAAGGGTATGGGTTAAAATCCCTCAAATACCAATGTAATATATGGAGCTGAACATCTTGAAAATTATCACTAAACCCATCAGCGACCTTCTTAGGCTTCATAACCCTTATATTAACTCCCTCAATGGAATGGCCATAAGGGTGTTAATGGAAATGGATGTTCGTCTCCCCTTAAAGCGAGTCATTATGGTGAACAGAGACAAAAAGGTGCCAACCTTCCTCAATTATAAGGGTCTGTTTGAGGTTTGCTCTTACTATGGGAAGAGAACAGTACTCAAATACAGCTGTGATGTCAATGCGTTGGAAGCCAGTTGGTTTATGGTGAGCAAGGTGTTTAGTGACGAGCTAAACATGTTGTCGAAGGATTTCACGATTCGAACTTCACTTTAGCGACCTTAACAATTACCTCATCATTTGCTTCCCTCAACCACCAAAGGCTGTCACCGATGGTGCACACTTCGAGGTGGGTGCGGACGACTCAGAGAGGAATGTTAGTTGGGCTCCGAGAAAAAGAAGAATAGAGAATGAACGTGACAGTGAAGATGAAAGTAAGGGTTAAGGTGAGGTTACAGGTCCAGGTGCAGGTACTGGTGATGGTGTGGGTGCAAATAATTAATGACATTGGATGACGTGGTGAATTGGCCAAGTGGATTTTAGCATGTTTTAATTAATGTTTTAGTTTGTCTTATATGTTGGATGGTTTTTTTTTATGTATTGCTGTTCAGGTAGTCAGACGAGTAGATTTCATTTTAGTATGTATTAATTTATGTTTGTGTTTAACCAATTAAGTAAGATTGAAATGTTTGCATTTACGAAGTTTATTTTTAGTGTGTTGGTTGGGATGGAAACATCGCATTGTAATGTGCAATTTATTTTTTCACTTTCAGTTTCACTATCTCCTATCATTTGTGCATGACCTTTTCCTATTACTCCATCATAAACATTCATAAGAAATAAGTATCAAATCATATATTGTCACAAGTATTCACAACACATAAATGCTGTTTCAAAAATCTCTTTCAAATTATTCAACTTTACTCATCCCTAACAACAAATCATTTGGAATGACATAATGAAAGCATCCCCAACCCAGTACATTCTTCCCCAACCCCAGTAGATTCTTCCACACCAAGTACAAAATTATCCAAATTATTAAAGTTTACTTTCCAATTTCCTTTGTCTGATTGTGGTTCACTGTTTAACTTATTTGTTGTAGTGGGTTTCACAATACTCCAACTGGTTCTAGGACAACATTGATCACAAACATTCATAACTTGTAATAAAGTATTCATAAATTGTCACTTGTTTTCACGACACATAAAGGGTGGCTTGAAACACTGTGGTTTAAATTCATTATACTTAATTGATCCTTAACAACAAATAACCAGGAATAAGATATTATATTCATCCCAAGCAATGGAACCTATGTTAACAAAATAAAAATATATACACCACCACATATTCTACAAAATACTACTTGTTTTATCGACTATAAGTCTACAAGATTACATTAACAACCATTGAATCATCGAACGCTGCCTACACATTGTGCACCTTATGCCATATGTCGACCGTGATTCTCAATTGAAATGCAGAGACATTTTGCGGCTTAATAAGATCGAGGGGAAGGTCGGCAGACAAGAACTCTATACTTTTAAAGTGAAAATCCCGCGATCCCTCCCTGTGCCACCAACAAGTTTCAAAAACAATTCATGCACAATTTAATCATTTAACTTAACTAACAATTCAATAAATTTTTAATTGACCAGTTGTCTTGCTATGGAGCCTTTCGACTTACAACGATGGGCCAAGGTCCCTCTTTCACCTCTCTCGACATACTTCGTAAGACATCGGGCAACACATAAGAGATTGGAGCCAATTTTGTCATCGCTTTTCGGGAGTGCATTGTTGATCACAAGGAGTCATACACTATGATTCTCAAAGCTTTCAAGTTCATCTCCACAACAACCCAATGGCTATCGAGGTTAAGAGGCATGTACACCTTCTTAACATCGACCAACCAAGATATAGAAAATGGGTCCCCTTCCCCCTTAATTGTTTTTAAAATGACAAGTAAGAATAGAGTGGATGCTTCGGGTTTCCGCCCTCTGGTTACTCTTTGAGTTGTCCTTTAAGTATGGTCGTGCTCACAGCAAGTCTGTACACCATTGAAGATAAAGTAAAAGACATGTACACCAATTCTAATCCCCAAAATCACACTCAACATAACAATTGCACATATTTACATAAGTAGTACATATTATTTGGATATTTTACCATAAACCAATCGTTTGTGTTGGTGCTCAACACTGTCTGTACCATCCGAGCCTCGTAGACATGCTTTCGGAAAAGATACAGTTGCAAATGAATATGCTACAACAAACAATTTGTAATTAAACTTTCACACCAATACAATCCCAACAATATGGAAACACTATATCAACAACAGGTTTTACGGGCTTACATCGGTTGACAGCCACCCTTTCTTGTCAAAAAGGTATCTCCAAAAGTCTGTGTCTCCAACCGGGCAACCAGATTAACAATGTAACAAAAAAAAATAGATTTACTGTCATCATTCTAGTCGTTTACTGCATATAAATTCCAAAGCACCATAAGCAAAACACAATGATCACTTACTTGTTACCGGCATTCTTCAATCTATGAAATTAATAGATATATTGAAGTGCCTCGACCACACAATTGAGTCGATTGCTTTAAACGCTTCTCCCTTTTGCAGAACATATTCCTTTGGCTCACCGTCATGGAGTTTTTCACACTTTAGCACGTCAAAATGTCAATTTTGTGTGACACACCACTTTCGTCTTCTTATTTGCCCCTCCTTTGGTGCCCCCAATCTTTGTCGCCGCCCTAGTGTACCAAACTTTCCTCTTTATTCCAACATGCTCACCCTCGGGTGTGTAAATAGCAACATCATCATCATCGAAACTTTAGACTTCTGCGTGGTCATGCGTTATCCTTTCTCCAACCAGTGCAAACACCTTTTCGCACACAACTCCAGGAATTCCAAATTAACAGTCCCTACAAGGTCCTGAAAGCTTACTTCATCCACACATCCCATAACCTTCTTCCCTCTTGATCCCTCAGCTTCCCTCACTTTGTCTTCTTCACCCCTGTTTTGACCACCATTTGATTCTTCTTTCCTTTCATGAACACCAATTTGTATAGCATCGCAGTTTTGATTGCCATCTTCTTTCTCTTTTACCTGTTCTTTAACTACTTCTTTCCCTTCATCATCATCATCATCTACATCTTCTTCTTCTTCTTCTTCTTCTTTTTCTTTTTCTTTTTCTTCTTATTTGTCTTATTTTTCTTCTTCTTCATTTTCTTCTTTTTCTTGATCTTCCTCATCTTCTTCTTCCTCCTCCTTAATTTCTCATTCTTCTTCTTCTTCTTTTCCCTTAACTTCCCTTCTGAATGCCTTCACCTGCTGTCAACTCTTCCACATTCTTTTGAAAAATATCATTCTTGTAGGCCAAACACCTAACTGCCACCTTCAACTCCTTAATTTATGCTTTAAGCTGGTCGACATCATTTTTCTCTGGAGTTCCAGCATCACGACATCAACATCATAGCCCCATGTCCAGTAGCCTGAGTTTTTCTCCGCTTCAGTGGGCACTATCTCTTGAATCCCCACTGCATGTCATTTATCGCCAGTCATCAAAATTACATTTCTCCAAACAAGCTTCTAGAAACATACAAAAAGGTTCACCGTTCTTCACACATATATTCAAATATCTTCACAGGTCATCATAAGTTAATAACTTTTCAAATAAGGTCATACATTAATAACTTTTCAAATAAGGTCATACATCTTTGCTCTCAGTTGTGTACATTTCTCAAAACATGTATTCATAAACACTCATAAACATTCATCAGACTTCAAATCGATATTAAAATAGCTCTATAATACTTTAGAAGTTTATAACTTTTGAAATAAAGTCATACCTCTCGGCTCTTAGTTATGTACATTTAGACTTGTTCATGGATTGGCTGCTTATTCGTTGTTAACTGTCGAAGAATTTTTGGGATGGCTACCAGATCAGTCATCTTGCAATAGCGTAGTGGCTTCTCGAGTTGCGCAATTTTTTCGCATACCCACACATGCACGTACACTGAATTAGTGCTCATCACAATCACAACAATTTGGCCCTTATTTGTACTCAATTAAACCTACAAATTGTACCTGAAAGGCAGAACTAAACCTTTTGCATCCCCATCTGGATCTCTACCTGCTCTTACTTTCCCTGGCTTGTTCCTCTTCATCCTCCTTATGTCCTTTAGCATTAGTATCCCATCTTCCTCTCCCTCTCTTAGCAGTAGTTGTTCGAACAATATCGCACCCCAAGAATAAGGGTTGAACCTATCTGTGTCCTCTACGAGGTACAAGTACTCTAGGTTCACATTAACATTACTCTTCACCCCTATCAACACACCATCGACGAAGTAAACCAGCCCTATCTTCAATGCATCATCCTCATCCTCGCACTGTTTAAACATTGTTTCAAGCTCGGCACATGTCACTGAAACCTTTTTCGTTGCTTTCTTGGAGGCGGTCTTCACTTTACCTATCCCCTTTATAACCTTACCCTTACCCTTACCCTTACCCTTGTTACTCTCTCCAACAAAACCAAACTTCTGAGGAAAATACTTAGTCAATAACCTAATGTTGGAAAGCTCAACCTCTAGATAATAGGGTTCGTCATAACGAAGCCCCATAATGAGGCAAAAGTCCTTCTTCATGAACAGGGTGACCTCACAGCCTATTAAATATGTGAGTCCCTCTAGGTCACACTAAAGGCTAATTTATCGACACTCTCTAAGTGTCCAAAGTATGAGGTCCTAAATTCAGAAAGTTGTGCGTCATTAAACTTGTGATGCAACACTCCTAGGACATGACTAGCTTGAGAAAGGTTGTTAACCCTTCCTTGATAAAATTCTTCCTATTTTGTCGCGAGTTCAACCTCCTAATTTGTCATCTCATGTACACATAACAATACAACCATTCATCAGAACCAAATTGAACAACATATAACCCGATAACAACCAAATACAACAATGTTTGTCATTGACACAATCTGTCAACAAACTTATCATATCTGTACATTTACTTGACACATCCTGTAAACAAATTCTCATAGTTATACATCTACTATGAACTTACTTCATGAGTTAAGAAATAACAAATTAATTCATAAAATTAACAAAGATTCATCGACAAAAATCATTCCCAAGTGAATAATATAAATTCAACAAAACAAAGTGAAGCACATGTATCTTGTACACAACCTATCAACCACAGTTCATAAACTTACATCTCACTATTTTTCCAATGACTTCCACATCAACTAATTTCATCAACCCAGTTGCATAATTAACCATAAACCCTAAAAAATATACACAATTTTACATGCATAACAAACTAATGTCCTAGGGTTCCAAATTGCCAAACTCAACAAATTTCAAATTTAGTTTCCGGAATCAAGTTTGCCGTCAACTTTCGCAGAAACAACCAATCTGAAACCACTCCAATCAAGGAACCACTAGATTTTTCCCGTGTAAGCAACTACTAACCCTCAAACCAAAGATGGCTGAATGTCAAACTGCGCTGAGCCTGGAGACAACAACCACACCAATACTCTGATTGGGTTTCAAAATGGAAACAAAGTTTTCGAACACTACCAAAGTTTTGAATGAGCACGATCTCGGGGTTAGAAGGAGATTTTTAAGAGGTGAAGAAAATTTTCTGGTTTGAACTGTTGTTGTCGTGGGAGGGGGAGAGTTTAATTCCCTATTTTTTTAATTCTTGCAGGTACCATTTTCATTAACTTACGGGTCTTTCTCAACCTGGTTTCACACTAAATCCTTTATGATGGATTTGTTTTTAGTCGTTCAAATTTAATCCTACGGTCCACATTCCGTCTGCACGCACCATCTGCAAAGCTCTGTCCGCACCTTAGAAATCGCAAACTTCAGTTTTAGGAGTGAGGCTGATGTCAACTATTCCAGACTGGGTCATCTCTTCTACAGGTTAAGGGAAGTGCCACACGGTACTTAATTGATTGCTAATAGTTTCATATGTGAAGCTATTTTTCTTACGACGTGTGTGTGTTCTTAAATAATACTCTTATAAAAAGGATATTTGGTGTCTAAGATCTAAACTGAACACAGAGCATTAATTTATAATGTTTTTGTTTATTCCAGTAATCGTCTCCACTGAAGGTTTTACCATGCATCTGAAGATCATTTATTCATCACGATTTGATAAATAAAAAAATAAAAATAAAAAACCATTACTTAGTTGTTGCAAATTCGACGGCAGCCCCTGTTGTTACCCCATCACGTTGAAAACGTGTCCAATCTATATTTACAAATTCAATTATTTAGACATGCATCCAAACATGGGTAACAGCAGATTCTGCTGCTGAATTTGCAACAGCTAAATAGTGTTCTTTTAAAATTCAATTTTGGTCACCTTTCGTTTTTTGTTGTACATCATATAATAATCTTTTGCTTTGACCAAACTCAAAAACCTAATATTGATCGGTTAATTGTGGTATTATAGTTTGGGTTGTCCTCGGTTGGCCAATGTCTCGCAAGAGCTCTCGAATCCCTTTTAAGGACAATTTCTCACTAATTACATTATTTAAAAGCTCTTCATTTGTGGCTGGCATGGTGGTCAATGGCAGAGTCAGTATGGATTCATTGGTTGTTCTTGAGCCCAACAACTTTAAAAACTCCATGCATATTTGTTCGTGTATTGTATTTGACCCCTATAAACAGTTAAGGCAAACTAAATTACAACATCTTTCTCCTATTTATTTTATTTTATTTTATTCTATCATGTTTGTCTCCCTTTTATCTCTTCTTGTGTGTGACTTGAGCACCATGTGCTTGATGAAATACCGTACTTGACAAGTCTTGACAGTTTTCAACATGACAACATAGTATCCTACATCCACCCTCGACAAGTCTCTACAAATAATTGTAATTATCAATATGTTGGTGTAAGCTTTCGGCATATGTTGGTAAGAATTGGTAGGTGTCTACTAAGTACTCGATGAAATGACCGAATGAAACTTTTTTTGTTGTATTATAGCCTTATTATTTAAAAATTCTGGCTACGCCACTAATGGTGGTTAAATATGTGCGTGACTTTTGGTGGCGATAAAGGAGATTATGGTGGTTGCATGCGATCAATGGCTTAACATGAAATGACTTCTAATGGTTGCGCGTGGATGTACGTTTATGTACTGTTTAAGGTTTTCAATTAAGCACATTGAAAATGAGGTGGTTGCACGTGGATGTACGTTTGTGTACTGTTTTAGGTTTTCACTTAAGCACATTGATAATCAAGTGTTAGTTAGGAGCTTGAAGTTTAAAGGGAGTTAATTTAACTAACACATGGTTAGGTTTATTGTGTGTTCTCATAATTTCTTTAGGTTTGAGAAATAATACTCAATCCATGCAAGTTTTAATTTGCTTTACACATCCCTTTTAAGTCAATACTCTATCTAAATATTGTTGACATCATCAAACACAAAAAAAAAAAATCTCATAAGGAATAATTTACCTTGATAGTTAATTATTCTAAAAAGAACCCACTTTATACTATGGTGTAATGGTATTCCCTTTCATTTGTAAGTGAGAGGTCTCAGGTTTGATTCTCGCCACGACGAATTTGAACCACATTATTGCTAGTCCATTGTGAGACATAGCCCACTCCCTCACCCTTTTAGTGTAGATTTCATCGTTTATTTAACAAAAAAATTTAAAATAAAAATTAAATATAAAAAAAAAAAAAAAAACTATTCTAAAAGGAAAAACCTTTATAAAAAAATAGAAAAAAATAGACATGTATTTTTTATACAAGTGATATTTAAGATATTCAAACTCGGGGTCTTGGGTACAAGAAAAATGCTCTTAACCAAATTCCACTGTTTTCTTCCTCTTCTATTATTTCTTTTTTCTTTTTCTTTTCTTCTCATATAAATAATATAATGTTATCGTTAAATAATAATTTTTCATTTCACAATGTGAAACAAGTGACCCACCTCTCATTCTATGATGATCTGGCTCGAAAATTACCGTATTTTAATCTCTAAAGGTGGCAGAGCCAATCCTAAGGGTGTGAAAAAGTGTCACTGCCCATGGCCCCCGATTCGGAAGGACCCCCAAATTTTCATTACATGTATACAGATGCATATAAATAGATAAAATGCAAAAGACAATCTTATATGTGGTTCTAGCGCTAACAGTTTAGCTCTTCTACCTTATGACCCTTGTGCTGGGTTTGAATCCCTTTGATATTGCTTTTCTAATTTTTTTAGCTTTTGCAAATTTGTAAACATAAAAAGGAGATAACAAAAACGCATCCAACGTGTATCGAACTCAGGACCTTTGAAGGTAAGGAAAAAAGCCTGCCCCAAAAAACAACTTATTTTTGTTATAGTAACTTGTAATATTTGATAGGAGCATATTCATGCGACTTAATTAGCTTGTGCTCGTGCATTTATGTTGTGTTTACTTAGTTATTTTAGTGTTTAAGGCCACTTTTGTGTATTTTCAGATTATAAGGCCAAAGTGTGCAAGAAGATGCAAATTGGAGTCTTTTGGAGCGAAAGAGGAATGAACGAGTTGAAGACTTGAAGAAGCGATGAATTCCTACTCCAACGATGAATTCCTACCAAAACGAGGAATCCTACTCAAACAAGGTTTCCTATTTGATATAGGAAAGTTAACCCTAAGTTTCCCGTCTTGGTAACCTTTCCTAAACTTAAACGTCCGTATTTTCTAGCCACTTTGACGGCCTTGTATGCATTTTAGGACACAAAACCAAGGCCCGAGCCCAATTACACAACCTTGCCGTGCCTTAACCCTAATTCCCTTCCCTTGCCGTGCAAGGGGGGGCACTTTGGTCCAATTTTATGTACAAAAGCCCTAACCCTAAACCCAAGCCGCACCTATTTTTCCTTTCTAAGCCGTAGCATATTGACCCTAATTGATTCCATGCATTCACATTTCTTTCCCTAGCCGCCACCATCACCCACCACTCTAATTATTCACCCTAATAAACATAAAAAAATCATTCATTGCCGCAGCACCATATATCCCATTCATTCCAATTTTAATCAGCCACGATATCATTTTCTATTCCCCATGCAGCCGCACTATGTTTCATTGACTTCAACATTCACATATTTCCATTTTTTAGCCGTGCATGCCATCACTTTTCAGCCCATTTTCATTCTTAAAACCGTACCCCTAATAAACCATTCCAAATCAGCCGCAAAAAAAAGGCCATTTACTTATTCCTCCTCGAGCCGCAAACTCCCATTCACCTTTTCTCCATCACAGCCGCAAACTCCAGCCACTCTCTCCCATTTTCCTCCCTAAGCCGCACCCATTCTCTACACAATTCGCACCCACCATTGCCGCACCACTAAACCTCCATAAATCCATCCCCAACCCAAAATAACATCAAAAATCATCCATTTAACCTCACTGCCGCATCAAGGAGAAGAGGAAAGAGGACTTAGACGTGCAGAAATTCAAGTGGATTCGTTGGGCGTTCTAGGTGTAATCCATCCTTCGTTCTTTATGTTTAAATTCAATTTTATTTTTCTTGTTGTGAACATGAGAGGCTAAACCCCTATTTAGCTAGGGGGTGATTCGAAACCATGTTTATGCTTGCAATATGAATTGATTACTTTTGGTTGGAATTTCATGAATGCTGAATTCAATTTGTTTAACTGCTTGATCGATAACTTATTTATGTATGTTGATTGAGAGTGCACGCTTAATTTTCATGCATGAATATGACGCTAGAATATTAGTGAATTTCACCTAATAGTTATGAACTTATATTCACAAGTAGTGGAGGTTGCTTATAAACAATCGCGTTAAATGAATTCTTGGCACTAGTTTCATGCTCATCATAGTAACGAATGCCTCGTCAACACTTATAGTTTTCATGATGCTTAATGATCTTTGATTGTATCTTTATTGTGCTTTTCACGTAAAGGACTTTTGGAGAATGTTTTGAATTGCGTTGCGCTAACCCATCCAATTCATTAACTTAAGGAAAACTTGACGGTTAATTTAAGCGGACCTAATTAACCCGGGGTGTTGAGTTTCATAATTCATCGAAAGACCAACTGAAAATCAAATTGTATGCAAGTGTGACATGTGTGGAGAAGAACCTTCTAGCTAGCATTCATCCATATTTTTATCACATTCATATTTACATTCTGCCTTTAAATTACAATCGTTGCATTTAGTTTAATTTCGTCAAAACCTCAATTCCCCTTTACTTTAGTGTCCAATTTAGTTAGAAAGTGTCTTAATTTGTGTGTACAAATGTTTTGTATTCTTTGAGTCTAGTTTAGTGTTTAACGTTTGTTTTACATTTTTGAGTCAGTTTCCCAGTGATTTAGTAATCCCTCCTAATCCCCGGTCTAGAACGATCCCTACTTGCATCTTTACTACAATTGTCACAAGAGGGTTTTAATTTGTGTGCTTAATTAGTTAGCATCAAATTTTTGGCGCCGTTGCCGGGGATTAGCAACTTTGCTAATCCCTTGGTTCTTTTCTTTTTGGTTTAGTTGTTTTCGTTTTAGTTTCTAACTTAGTGTTGTTTTCTTTGTTTGTTGTTACTTTTGATATTTGATTTAGTTCTCTTTCTTTGATTTTAGGTACTAGAGAAGTAAGATATGGATTTTGCTAGCATTCAAGCTCAATTGGCAAATCTTACTTCCCAATTGTCGCCGTATGCCGAAAGGACCACAATGCAGAGTGTCCCTACATTTGGTGCTTCATATAGGCAAGGATTTCAAGCCAAACAATGTCCACAAAGAGATTGGAGGGATCATTCGAACTCTGTGTGGTGGGAAGCTCAACAAGTTCAACGTGAAGCATATTGGCAGCCATATGAGGAGTTCTATTTAAGACCTATGCAGCCACCACAACTTCATACGCAATATGCTCAATTAAATTCAAGTTCGTCAATAGATTATAATCAAATTCTTAATGAATTAAATTCTTTGGTGCAGGGGTCACAAAATCAAGCCAAGGAGGCTCAACAAGAAGCATATTGGCAACCATATGAGGAGTTCTATACAACACCTATGCAGCCACCACAACCTCCCCCACAACAATTCCAATCAAGTTCAAGTATGTCCATGGATAATGATAAAAATTTTCAATTACTAACCTCTTTGACGCAGGACGAACAAAATCAAGACAAGAAGTTGGGTAAATTGGAGGAGCAAATTGGGCAGATTATGGAGTTCATGAAACAAATTCAAGAGCAATGTGAACTCTCCAACTCAACTATTGAAAACTCGAAAGAAGATTTTGAAATCCATAATGCTATCACTTTGGGAAGTGCTATGGAGGTTGGAGCTGACCTAAAAATGTCCAAACATAGCCTAGAAGTGGATGAGGAGCTGCTAATTGAGGAGGAGGAAGAAGACATGCACACGGCAAGGGTAGAACAACCCTTGCCGCAGCCCCCTAAGCCCTCTAAACCACCCACCACAAGTAAGGACGTCCCAATTTCATGTTATTCTGATGTTATTCCACCCAATGTCCCTTTTCCTAGCAGGTTTTTGATTCCCAACCAAGAA
This sequence comes from Pyrus communis, assembly GCF_041283825.1. NCBI lineage: Eukaryota > Viridiplantae > Streptophyta > Magnoliopsida > Rosales > Rosaceae > Pyrus > Pyrus communis. Next base: position 12,284,634 of record NC_142575.1, read on the forward strand.
GAGAGTAAAAAGGACATCGTGGAAGCCTTCCCAAAGGTGCAGAATGCTATTCCAATTCTTGGGGCAACACAGCAAGTTTTAGATGGTGTTGAATTCTTCAAAGGACTTTGTACACCAAGAAGAATGATTCAAGAGAAGGTAGTGGCTGGAGAAGATGTAGAACGCATCAAAGAGGACATATTTGAAACCACAAAACCCAAAGAAGTTGAATTTGATGACATTGGACAAGTCATAACCATCACATGCAATCTGGCCAAGTCCAATATCCCTGAAACTTTCAAAGGAGTGGTGTTTGTCATTGAGTTCTTGTCGGACAAAACAAGTAAGTCATCTTCTCCAAATTCCATTACATTTTATACTAACTGGCTGATTTTGATGAATCAGGCACCTACACTAGAATTCAAACCAATGCCGGTTCACTTCAAGTATCACCTTCCATTCAAGGATCCATTCTATGCCGTGAGCCCTAGTGGAGATTAAAAGAAGGTTTCGTCCGGCTGGAAGACGTTAAAGCAAGCGCTACTTGGGAGGCAACCCATGCACTCAACAAAGGAAGAACTTGGGAATCGCTCCACACTCAGATTTGCGTCCCTAAACCCTTTTCCTTTGTTGCTTACTTTTTGTTATGTGTAATGTGTTCAATTGTGTCTAAAACATTGAGGACAATGTTTAGTTTAAGTGTGGGGGGGTAACATTCTGTTTTGAGATATTTTTGCATGAAATTCGTAGGGTATTACCACCTAACATGTCTAAACTTGTTTTCCACTGTTTTTAAGTGTTTTTAAGCTATTTTTAGAGTCTTTTTATGTGTTATTTTGAAAAATCCGAAAATCCCCTAAAAATTTGAAAAATTGTTTTGAAAAACCCAAAAAGAGTTGTTTTTGTGTGCTTGGTTGTGTCGTAGGTCACCTTCCAATACAATGATGAGGATTTGGTTTTTAATTGCATGATGGTTAAAGAAAGTTACAAACATGGATGGACGTTTGATATACTCTTTGGTTTATGCTTGTTTGTAGTTATAGTTTACGAATTCACATGTAATCACAAATGATAAAATCAGTTTTTGTAACATGCTTGAAGGAATGAACTCAAACTAACGCTACATCCCTGTGAGACTTGAGCCTAAACGTTATTTGGAGAGTTAAAATCTGTGCATTATTGTTTTCTAAAGTCATTGCATGATCTCATTATTCATTGCTTGGTTACTACTTAGAAGGCGTTTCATCACTTAGTTCCAAATGCTAGAACTCATGCCCATTTCATTCAAAGCATGTTATTGATTTGCATAACACATATTCAAGATGAAGTTGTGTAGTGACCACCATCAAAGCCAAATAGCCATGTGTCCTTAACTCATTTTGTGTTTAAGTTTAACCCCCTTTGAGCCGTGTTAGCCATGTTCTTTGTTAACCCATATCATCCTCACCTAGCCTAGATTAGGACCATCCGTACCCTTGTTATTGAAGCATAGTAAGCATGAATGAATTCCTTTTGATTACTGTGTTGCAGAAAACAAGTGTGGGGGAAGGATTATTGATGTGAGTTATGTGCCATAGGCACGGCTAGTGGAAAAAGTAAAAAAAAAAAAAAAAAAAAAAAAAAAAAAGAAGTGAAAAAGAGTTGAAAAGTATTGGTTGTTGAAGTAAGGGCCCAAAACAATGAATTAGGCCCTAAGAATTGTTTGAATCTCCCCTATTTGTCTAAAAGTTGATTTCTGCATTCTAAGGGAATTCTAGGTCTTAATTTCGTTACTTTGCTTGCTATTGCTTAAAGAACTTTTGTTTATCCCTACCTTTCCTTGTGAGCCAATACCCCAAGCCCCGTTACAACCCTTGACTTCTATCTTGAGTGTTGTGCATTTCAATTGTGGAGTTTGAATTTGGTATGAGCATATGGTGTCACTGGTTCTCGCATCTAAGTAGTAGCATTCCATTCATGAGATCATATCTAAACACGTTTAATTACTCCAGAAATTGCGTTCGTTGTTATAACATATGTGAGTATTAGTCTTTCATGTTTACATCAATCTTCTCACATATAACTAGTGTAGGGTGTGTAGTCAGAAAATCTGAGTGAAAATCGAGTGCATAACTAGTGAGGAATTGAGGGAATTCTCTAAGGCATGTTACTACATTCAAAATGTGTTTTAATTAATTAAATGCGAACTAGTGAATGGTGACTATGATTAAGTATGTGCTTAAGGGGAAGGAAGACTAAAAACTATGTGAGTAATGATCTTTGACATGTCATGTTTCATTGGAAATCCCTGAGGCAATCGTTGGAAGGTTTAGGTTTTGTTTTGTTTGTTTTGTTTCGTGTTATTTTCTTTAGTTGTTTTGTTTTGCTCGAGGACTAGCAAAAGTTAAGTGTGGGGGAATTTGATAGGAGCATATTCATGCGACTTAATTAGCTTGTGCTCGTGCATTTATGTTGTGTTTACTTAGTTATTTTAGTGTTTAAGGCCACTTTTGTGTATTTTCAGATTATAAGGCCAAAGTGTGCAAGAAGATGCAAATTGGAGTCTTTTGGAGCGAAAGAGGAATGAACGAGTTGAAGACTTGAAGAAGCGATGAATTCCTACTCCAACGATGAATTCCTACCAAAACGAGAATTTCTACTGAAACAAGGTTTCCTATTTGATATAGGGAAGTTAACCTTAAGTTTCCCGTTTCGGTAACCTTTCCTAAACTTAAACGTCCGTATTTTCTAGCCACTCTGTAGGCCTTGTATACACTTTAGTACACAAGACCAAGGCCCTAGCCTAATTTCTAAACCCTAGCCGCACCTTGCCCTTTTATTTCTGAAACTTAAACCTATTTCCCTTTAAAACCTAACCCTAGCCGCAAATCCCATCCTTTTTCTCACATCATTCAGCCACAAAACCAAATGCCCTTTCTAAGCCGCACCTAATTTTAACCCTAGCCTATTCTATTATTGTTTTTTTTATTATCATTCAGCCGCATAAAAAAATCACCACTAAGCCATTGACCCAAAAAAATTCTAACCTAGTCGCACAAAAGCATTCATTCTCTTTGCCGTGTCTTGCCCCTTATTTTTCCAGCCCCCTTCACACATATTTTCGAGCAGCCACCACCATTCCATTATATTATTTTACCCTAATAAACCAAAAACCCACAGCCGCATCCCACCATTCAATTCCAGTTTCTTTTCCCATCTTCACGCAGCCACCCATTGATCAATTCTATTCAGCCTAATACACACAAAAATTATATCACAGCCGCATCCCACCATTCCATAATTCCAGCTTTTTACAATCCTGCCGCAGCCAATAAATTATTTTCTCCCATCAGCCGTCCCTTCCATCCTAGCCAATTTCCAGCCTTCCCCCATCACTGCCGCAGCCATTCTACCACTCTCCGCCACCTTACACACCTTCCTACACCACCACACAACCTTGCCGCACCATTAAACCACCATTAAACCATCCCTAAACCAGAAACACATCCAAAAACCACCCACAACCAATCTGCCGCAGCAAGGAGAAGAGGAAAGAGGAGCTTCGACACGCACCAATTCACGTGGATTCGTTGGGCGTTCTAGGTGTAATCAATCCCTTGTGCTTTATGTTAAATTCATTTGTAATTCTCTTTTTGTGGACATGAGAGGCTAAATCCCCCTAGTTAGCTAGGGGGTGATTCGAAACCATGATTATATATGTGAAATAAGTTGATTACTTCCAATTATCGTTGCATAAGTTTTGAATACAATTTGCTTAACTGTTTGATTTAAAACTTATTCTTGTATGTTGATTGAGAGTGCACGCTTAATTTGCATGCTTGAATTTGGTGCTAGGATATAAGTTTGTTTCACCTAACACCACCATCATGATCTCCTCACCATTACGAACTCAGTCATGCCTTTTGTTTCGTGGAAATCGGACTGAAATCTCCGATTTGAGAAGCTCTGACTCAGACACTACTTTCACGACGAGTATCTTGCCGATTACGGCCAAGACGAGACCTCTAACTACCACCAACGTGTTCGTCTAGTTGAGTAGATGAATTTTCAGTTATTATTTGTCTGATTTGGTGGAGGAAATGATATAGAATGGAGCGTTCAAAGTTTTGCCAATTTTTTGGCGAATTTAGGAAGAATCCGACAACCCGTGACCTCGAATTAGCGGCTTGACCTGACCCAAAACCCGATCCAAACCCAAACCGATCCGAGCCATTTCTGAATTTGAGTAGAATATTCCAGGTATATTTTGTTACTTTATCGTTAGTTTTAACTGAATATTTTGTCTGGCAGATGAAATATTTCGTCTGGCAGATGAAATATTCCATCTAGCAAATGGAATATTCCATTTCTAGTAACAAAATATTCCACGTGGCTTGAACTGACTTGGACTAGAGTTGATCAGCACTGACCTTGACCGTTAACCGTCAGCAAAGTGTTGACTTTTTCTTTTTACAAAATTGGCCTCAGGACCCTTTCTAGCTATGTTGACGTCCTAATTATGTTGTCGCGCTCTGTTTCTCCAAATTAAGTTGTTTTAATGGAGATTTGCTAATGGGTACTTGTATTGCTTAAGTTTGATTGTTATTGGTGACTTCGTCCTTCTTAGTTTGAACTGTGTTTCGCTGGTGAAGTATCTGTGAGTGAGTCTTTACATTCAAATTATCGTTTCCATATATAAATGTGTTGTGATTGTGTGACATTTCATGTTTTGACTTTGAAAATAATAAATGTTTATACTTTATCTACTCTGGTATGTTCATACCTGTACTATATCTACTCATCATAAACGTTTACATGGTTTTTCCCTTATTTGTACTGCCTGGGCCATAACCAACATCATGTGTATGTTCATATGCACCATTACATCTGCATTGAATCTAGTGTAGGTGTTAGCTTGTCCCTAGATTACACTAGACAACTGGGACCCTTATATGTGCGTTTTGTGCCAGCTTCACATGATCGTAATACTAGAACGTAACTTATACTCGATCCGAACCTGTTCATGTAGTTACTTTCTACATGAATTGTGTGCTTACATGAATATATTGATCTTTGCATATATTATTGTTTACTACTACTATATCATATCCTTCTGTTATACGTATGAGTAGTATAAGTATTTGAAAAATGCACAGGTTTTACAAAACTTTATTTTTTCGTCCCACTCCTTTGGTTTATGCTCCTCCAAGACTTTTGAGGCTGAGCTCTTGTGGAAATGAGGAATAACTTACATTAGTTGATCAGCACGTTCGAAAACATAGGAAGGTAATTTCCTTTTATGCACTAATATCCACCATTTAGGATGAGAATATTCTTTACTTTATTGCACAACTACGTATGCTCTAACATCGCATTTGTAATAAGGATTTGTCCTGCTACTATGCACTCAGACTCCTAGATAAATTTAATTCTAGACTTTTTTTTTAATTTATTCAACTTTTTACACATTATTTCTACTTTGTAACTTCATCATCTTCTAGATGTCGGTCAACACATTTCGGTTCGAGTATGGTCCTAAAGATGAATGCATTCGGATCCACCAGCCCTTTGCTAGTAAATATCGGATGGTTTGCGACTGATATTCCACAACAACGACTCCACGTACTGTAGGTAGCTCCATTGATCATCTCTTAATTAATTAATAAGGTAAATTACACAAAACCACCTCAACTATGAATCGCATAACAATCGCATACTTCATGTTTTAAACATTGCAATGTCATACCTCATTTTATGAATTTGTTGCGATGTTATACTTCCGTCAACATTTCTGTTAAGTTTTCTGTTAAATGTTAACGTGGCATGAGCGGGCCCCACTTTTTAACTGATTGGAATAAAAAATTAATTAATTAATGATCAATTATTTGTTATTTATTTAACAATTAAAATTAAGGGTAAATTACATAAAACTACCTAAACTATTGGTTTAGTCACAATTTCATACCATATCTTTAAAAAATGTCAATGTCATACCTTATCGTACGAATTTGTTACAATTTGATCCCTTCCGTCAAGTTGTCTCCCTTCTCTCCCAACGGTCGCTCACCATCTCTTTCTTCTCTGTGTTCACAGAAAAGCCGAGCCCCAGAGAACAACCAGCCACCAGTGACGATTTCTGCAGCAACTCAAGAGCCTCAATTTTTCATCTGGGTTTCACTGATTTCAGTCTGGCAAGAGTATCGGGCTCCAAAATTTGGTCTGGGTCGTGGGCAGGTTTTGAAATTTTGGTTTTTTTTTTTCACTCGATTAGAGCTTATTCCTCTTGGTCTTCGTGTTGTTTACCCTAATGGACGACCATGAGGTGTTTCCGGGTGCAAACATGGGCAGTGAACTTGTGAGTAGTTGCTCAATGGATAGCTTCTTCGATGACCTGCTTAAAGGACACTCATGCTTGCACTCACGCCCACACTTGCAACCCAGATGAAAAATTGTGGCTCTTGAGTCGCTTCAGAAATCGCCGGCTGGTGGGTGGCCGTTCTTTGGGGAGTGCTTTTCTGTGAACACGGAGAAGAAAGAGATGGTGAGCAAGCGTTGGGAGAGAATGGAGAGTTCGAGGGAGAAAGAGAGAGATTGGGATGAGGGGGCTCACAAAATTATTTGTTTATAATTCATTTTAATTGTTAAATAAATAACAATTAATTTTTTATTTCAATTAGTGAAAGAATGCGGTCAACTCATGCCATATTAGCATTTAATAGAAAAATTAACTAAAAAGTTGACAAAGTATGACGTTGCAACAAATTTATAAGATAAGGTATGACATAGCAATATTTAAAATATGAGGTATGAGATTGTCATGCGACTCATAGTTAAGGTAATTTGTTGTAATTTATCTCAATTAATTTCATAATTTCAGATTTGCATGCATGCATGATGCATACGTGGTGGTTAAATTTTGGTGACAGAAAGGATTAGTGGTTGCCTGGGTTTAATGGTTCCTATAAATTTGCACGCTGTAAGTGGTTGCAGATATACATGTTTGGACTTTGATGCAGGCTTTAGGCTTTTTATTTGACTCGTCATGGAAAGGACAACTGAAATGGAAAGGACCTTTTAATCAAAACTAAAATATGTAATTACAATATAATAACATATATATTTCAACATGATAACATATATATCAACATCAATATTAAATCAACATAAGAACATATATATTATACAAAAGTCCAGCTCAAAGTCATGACACAACTCACCGTTAAATCAACATCAATATTTCTCTCAACTTAATTACTATAGGGTGATACACAAAAACACTGCAATGCACATAATAGTAGAAAATTTTAAAACATACTGTAACCTATTGTGTTATCTTATGTGGAATCTTCAACGGGGTTACTTACATAATGTGATAAACTTTAAGGCTCAGCATGGTTCACCACTAATACCAATATTGTCTCAATTTAACAACATATTATTAGGTATTAGGTTTACCACAAAAGATTTCAATTATATTAGGGTTGGAAACTCTCATATATAATGTTATATTATTTTTTTTTATATATGACCAATGTGAGATCTTATTCCTCAATGGTATGCGATATCAATGTATGAGGGATCAAAATGAATAGGGATGTGAAGAATTGGATTTGGGATAAACAACACCCCCATACTAGGGCATGTTCACTTACCATGTATGAGAATGGAAATGAATAAGTATAATTTTCATTCTTGTGTTTACTAACACTTAAGAAATGAATTAATCACGAACATCCTATCAATTTTACAAATGAAATACCTCAACATAGGGAAGTTTGTTTATTCCATATTCAATCATCCACATCCTTATTACTTCTATAATATTTCATTCCTTCATCATTCATTCTCATTCCCACGAAGAGACATTTTTGGAAACAAAGATGTTTCCATAAAGTTTATTTGGTCACCCAAGTTTAAGAGATTTCTAACTACGAAGTACTTGTCTTCTTGCCAACAAAATAAAACAAGTACTTGTTGTAAGAATAAACATAGGCTTTATGTTAATATACTCAAATTATCTTTCAACAATCATGTAAGAATAACCATAGGCTTTATGTTAATATACTTAGCCAAGAACACAAGAATTTACCAACTAAATCACAACCAACACATCAAATATTTTCCACATATGCAGATATTGAAGTGATATCTGCAACACATACCTGCAGACTGCTTCACGAAGTCTTTCCCATGTGTGCTGTTAGACGACAGCAGATGGTGCTATTCCATTAAGCCAAAGGACGAAGGGTTTCCAAGATGACTGTCATCGTTGAAAAGCAAATGACCAATGTTGTGATGATTGGTGACGGTCCAACCATGACCAAGATCAGCAGAAGCAAGAGCCACGCGGATGGTGTCACAACCATGAACACCGCAACCTTTGCTGCACTAGAAAACTATTTTGTTGCCAAAAGGAACTGGGTTCAAGAATACAGCAGGACACGTAAAGCACCAAGCCGTGGCACTGCGTGTGCAATCCGACTTCTCCATCTTCTTCAACTGTCACATGGACACATACCAAGACACCGTCTACACACAACCTTCTCCTCTCTGCAAAACTCAATGCTCTCCAAGTTATAGATAATTGAAACAATAAGAGCGTATTTTTGTGAGAGCAGGGGCTTGTGGTTTTTATACTACAAAATCTGGATTACCCTATAATAATCCTACAAGGAATACAAGACCAAATCCTTGTACAAGTATGAGTTCTATCCTCAAGCCAACAGTAGATTTTCAATCCAAACCAAAGTTGAATTAACTCTTATAAACACATTAAGACCTCTTTATACCAATCTGAAATAACAATGATTATTACTAAACTGTGAAAATCACACTCATACTCTAACACTTGTCTCTTAAACAATGGAAAAGTCTTCTCTTAACCTCCCTAATTATTCTAAAATATACTTTCTTTTTGGTTTATTCATAGTGCAAATAAAGAAATATAAGTATAGGAAGCATTTAAAGGAAGGAATTTCTATATTTTTTTTTTAATGAGATTAGTTGTGGGGCACACTCCATATCGAACTTCAACAATCTGAACTGTCTATTTTTCAAGTTGCACCTCATAGATCATCCTTACAAATTATTAGCCAAATCGGATATATTTGAGATATCTAAATTGAGTTCAAAGAAGTTGACGAACATTTTGTTATATATGAAACAATGAAATTTCATCGTGATAATTAAATAAGCCAATAGTTTCGGATTGAATTGAATTTTTGCGAGAATGATCTATGAATCAAGACTTACAAAATAAACGATTCAGATCGTTAAAGTTTGATGTGCAGTAGGTCTCATAACTAATCTTGATCCCACAACTAATCCTTATTTTTTGAAAAAATTTAGGATCTTTTCCCTTAAAGAGGTTGTATAAGTATATGATACGACATCAATTTGGAAAGTGTTCCTGAAGTTGATCACTTAATCTACTTGCAGTGATTGGTTTCCACCAATTCAATTAGAGAAATGCTAAGGAGACTCTCTAAAGTGAGATTTTATGTGGACTATCTGTTATCTTATGTTTTTTTACACAATATTTTATAATATTGATATGAAAAGTAACGTTAAATTGTGAAGTAATAAAGTGTCTCATAAGAGTCTCCTTTGCAGGAACAAACCAAATGGAAGCATTTGGTGCGGCAAATGATATTTACTTTTAAATTATAATATATGGTTTAAAAGTTAATCCCCCATGGTCCCTGCGTAATTATGAAATCTATCATCGATGGTCTTAATCTCTTCTCTTTATGCAGAATAAATCTATCATCGATGTTCTTAATCTATCATCGATGGTTACACATGCATCCAATCCAAGCTTTAATGATTTCTTTGCGAAACTAGAAGGAACAAACCAAGTTTCGGTCTCGATAAACTCCCGACTTTACGTGCGGACGTGCATCGTTAGGGGCACCCGACGCACCATGCTTCGTATTGGCAAATCACACTTCCCCCATCCACATGGGTGTTTATGTTTTTTTTTTTTTTTTCACCATCTTCTTATTTGGTTGACTTAGGATACTCTTGTCTCCGTTTACAAATGTGCATTCCCTGCCGGTGAATTGTTAATTAAGACTTTTTATTTAACCCACTACATCTCGGGTTTGAATTTTTGTTCCTCTCCTTAAGGTAAATTAGTATAGCAATTCAAGTTAGATGATGCTAAACACAATTTGTTTGTTGATAAAACTCTTTTCATGATTTTGTAAATTTCTTTGATACGATCGATATTTTCATGGAAATATCAAAAAAATCAGATAAAGTTATAGAAATTGGAGGTTAAGTCTAAATTTCTTCTCATATCAAATAGACTCTTAAGTTTAGGCTAAAATAGATAAATACTGTCAATATTTATGATACATCTGTTAAATATCGAAGAAACTGTTATATTTCGTCTAAACCAATATTTAACAATCTCTAAAGTATCATTTTAAATCTATTATTGAAAGCAACTAATATCGATATTAATATTCGATATATCCGTCAATAATTACACAAATTTACATATCAATATTTTTATTAGTATCGATATTTTAAGCACCTGTTATAACTGTACCCACAATCACAGACTCCATGATTGGAAAATAGAAATCTAAAATATTAAGCATGGTCCCCACAAAGAAGGCCCACCTTTAGCACCCAAATTCCCCGGCAACCCCAACCCACAACATGGCCCAAGCCCAACAATCTCTCTCCAGTCTCCTGTCCCCCCCGCCCTTCAAAACCTCCTCTCACTCCCTCCTCGCTCTCTCAGCAAAGTAGCTCTCCTTCCTCCTCTCTCACTCCTCTCTCTCTCTCTCTCTCTCTCTCTCTCTCTCTCTCCTCTCTCCTCTCTCTCTCTCTCCCCGCAATGGAGCCCTGTCTGGACGACTTAGCCGACGACCTCCAAAGCCTGAGCTTCACCTCCACCACAACCACCAACACCACCACCACCAAGCGCAGCACCAGCTCCTGCTCTGAATCCACGCTGCCGCCCTCCGCCTCCTCCTCCGCTCGCCTCCCCGCCTCCGTAGTCCCCAAGTCCCGACCCCAATCCTGTTCCTCCGACCCTCTCTGGTCCGCAATCTACAAGATCCGATCCGAATCCCCGACCCGGCAACTCTCCCTCTCTGACCTCAAATTCGCGGAGCGCCTCGGCTCCGGCGACATCGGCTCCGTCTACTTGGCCGAGTTGAAGTCCCCCGGTGGGGCGCAGGGGTGCGTATTTGCGGCGAAGGTGATGGACAAGAAGGAATTGATTAGCCGAAGAAAGGAAGGGCGGGCGAGGACAGAGAGGGAAATATTGGAAATGTTGGAGCACCCGTTCTTGCCCACGCTCTACGCGAGCATCGACGCGCCCAACTGGTTTTTCCTGCTGACAGAGTTCTGCCCCGGCGGCGACCTCCACGTCCTCCGCCAGCGCCAGCCGTTCAAACGCTTCAACGAACATGCCGTCAGGTGCGCACGTTAGCATTTCCTTCCTTAATTGACTACTTTCCATAACGAAATTAAATTCAGGACAGTAATTGATGACGATCGGAGGGCTTAGATTTGATGTGATGTAATGGTACGCGTTTGCACGGTTCAGACTTTTCTGAATCGTGCTGTGCGGCCCCGACACTTGTACCGCGTTACCTGTCAGGTTGTTTGGTGGGGTCTACCTATTTTAATGGAAAAAGCTTTAGGGTGTGCCTGACATGCACCTGATAAAATCTGGACATATAGATTGATTGGTGAAAATGAAATTTAGGATTTTGGAGTAAATTGTCAACTGTTGTTAAGCACACGTAAGCACGGTATAAGAAATAACAACTTGTATAACACGGAATCAATCTACGTAAGCACGGTAGAAGAATAACAACTTGTGTGACACGGTATCAATAAGTGGCTGTTTATATGTGTACTGAATTTATTTATTTATTTTTTTGTAAATAATATTACTACTTTAAGCTACGTCAAGGGTTGGTTTGATATTATTATGCTTTAAAAAAAAAACTGTTTCTGCTGTGCTATGAGAATAAGTTCATTTTTGCTGCTTCACATTTTCAGCTTTTTTTCATCCAAAACTGTGAAAATAAGCTATTTTTAAATGTTTACCAAACATATTTTTGAGTTCAGCTTTTTTTTTATATTCACTTTTTATAAAAGCACCTTAGTATCAAACCAGTACTAAGGATGGAGAAAATATGAAATTCAAACGCTCGAAGAATGCTAAGACAATTGACCACTTTCACTTAGAGAGCAATTTGTATGAAAGAAGTCTAACCAAACCATCGAACATCCTAATCTAATAATATAACGATATATGAAAAAATATATATTTATATTATGATATTATTAGATTGAGACGTCACGCTACGACAGTAGCGGCGAACTCATTCTTATAAGTCATCTTCTTTGTGCTTGAGATGCCATGTGGGTCGTTTGTTTCGTTGAAAGTACGTTTGATTAGTTTTGACTGTCATGTGCTTAAAAAGGCCACTTATAATTACATGCACGTGCACACTATGGTTTGAGTCAAGGCTATCACTAATACGGCACGTCGAATGACATGTGCTTTACCCTACACTTAACAGTAGTTTTCTTCTCTTTGCCAAATCACATTTTTGCCCCTGTAGTTTTCCCCGTTTTCCACTTTGGTCCTGGTCGTTTAGGCAGCTTTAGTCCTTTAGTTTTGTTTAGTTAGCAATCAAGTCGTACAATTATAAAATTGCTAAAAAAAAAAAAGATTGAATAATTACGTTTTGGGTTAATTGCAAATGTTTAGGATGTTAATTTTATGTGAGTTTTTCTTTTCCCAATTTCTTGTTGATTTGTTGGATAGATTTTGTTGCATTCAAGGACCAAACAGGTCCCTTAAAATCTGAATTCCAGTATTTTGGGTTCAGATAATTGTTGCAGGATTTCCCAAAATAGTGGCCCCAGTGTTGTTTTCTTGCTTTTGGCTTGTGGTTGAGACTACTCTTAATTTAGGCAGTTGTGTCTTTTGACTTTCAATTATAGTAGGGATAAGGTCCCAGCAGTCTGAGTATGTCTGCAACTGAAAGGTGAAATGCCGACGAAACGTGGGACACAAAAACATGATTTAGAGGGCAAGGTGGGTCGTCAAAGTGACCTCCGGGGGCAAAGTGGGATTCACGAGTGCTCTCAGGAGGCAATACTGTGATTAAGCTTAGTAGTAAAATTTTAGCAAGTAAAAGATAAAGATGAAATGTTGTTAGTGATCTGTTTTCTTACCATAAAAAATGATGAGGTTCTTCTCTTTCGTCCTTTTCCATTCCACAAGTGTTCACCACCACGGGGTGACCCAGTGGTTAGGGATGAATTCCAGGCCAGAGAATCACATCAAAAGTACTTATTTCATCAATTATATGCAAGTGCTTTTCGCTTTTCTTTATCATCATCAATTATATACAGTTTTTGTTTGTGATAATTGCAATTTACAAGTGCTTTTTACTATCATGGCATTGGATTGGTTGCATGTGTTTTTATCATTAACTTGCAAATTGGTTGCGAACCTTGTTAATTTAGAGAGTTATGTCTTTTGAATTTCATCTAAAAAGTTAAATCTCTCTATATATGATTGAAGACTCGAAGTAGGGCTAAGGTCCAGTAGGTTAATAACCCAGCTATATTTTCGTATACTTTTCTCTTTTCCCCCCTTTATCCATTGGGAAGTGATTTCTGGACGCCTTTTTCTCCTTTTGCGCACTTATGTTTACCCTGGTCTTTTGATTGAATAAATCAAAGAGAATCAAGAGACAAAATCAATTGGGGTGTGCAAAAAGAGAAAAAAAATGTGCGGAATTCACTTCCAGGAGTGACCCCAACCAAACGAATGACATTTTGCTAAACTAAAATATTTTGGTCACATGTAGACAAGTGAACAATTGATCATGATATAACAAATCATATGTTGGATCCTTGATTAGCATACTAACTGGTATTTAATATCATGATTAGGTTCTACGCATCGGAGGTGATTGTAGCTCTTGAGTACCTCCACATGATGGGGATTGTGTACCGTGATCTGAAGCCGGAAAACGTTTTAGTTCGATCTGACGGTCACATCATGCTTACGGATTTTGACCTCTCGTTAAAATGCGACGATGGTACATCAACGCCTCAGATCATCTCTACTCAAAATACCCCAAATGCTGCACCACGAAAAGACTACTCACTTGATCCACCCCCATTTGCATCATCTTCATGCATACTGCCCAGTTGTATGGTCCCTTCCGTGTCATGTTTTCACCCGAAAAACAAGCGGAAGAAGAAGCAGAGCCATAAAAATGGCCCCGAGTTTGTGTCCGAGCCCGTTGACGTCCGGTCCATGTCATTTGTCGGGACACACGAGTACTTGGCTCCCGAGATTGTGTCCGGTGAGGGACATGGTAGTGCAGTGGACTGGTGGACGTTAGGGATATTTATTTCTGAACTATTCTATGGTGTGACACCCTTTAGGGGCGTGGACAATGAGCTAACCCTAGCAAATATTGTGGCTCGAGCCCTAGAGCTTCCGAAAGAACCGGCTGTGCCGGCCACGGCCAAGGACCTCATCTCACAACTGCTGGTCAAGGATCCGGCTCGGCGATTGGGATCGTTGATGGGTGCATCGGCAGTCAAGAGGCACCCATTTTTCCAAGGGGTTAATTGGGCGTTGTTGAGATGTACACCTCCACCATTTATTCCCCCACCACTTAGTAGGCGAGTTGTATCTGATCAAAGTTGTCCTGAGAAAATGGAATATTATTAGTCACAAAACAAACTCAAATAAGAAAAATATATTGCGCACTTGTCACAAATATTTCATTACGTTGTCACAAAACAAAACAATGTACATAACACGTACATTTACTCTTAAACACTTCATCTTTATATGGGGTGGCCTAATTTATGTGGCCACATATGATTTGGTAAACCGACATGTACTAAATTAATTCACATATTTCCAAAGTCAATGCTGGTGTTGAAATCCCGACAATCTGAACATAAGCAATGACATTGACTTCGGACGGCTTGGTACATCCGCTCGGCTTCCTTTGCCCACCATCTAATGATCCGCCTCATAACAACGCACCCCCACCCCGCGCCACCCCGCCCCCCGGGGGAGTGGCAGCGCCGGGAGCCCTTGGAGCGTTCATCGTTTGGATGGAATTTAGAGTGGTTCTGAGAAATTGTGAAATGTGTGTTTGGGCCGCCTTCCCATGTGAAGTGTTTGGTTTGGAAGGAGATGGGGTTTGACATTTGGGCAGAAGGTGTTCGAGAGCTACTATTCAAATTTGTTTCACTCTTTAAGAGAACCTACCTCACATGAGTTTGGTTGCTTGCTTGCTAAGTTTCATTCATCTCCGTTAATTTTTATTTTGTTTTTGGATGAGTAACATCCAGTTTTTGTTTGCATCACTTTGTTTTCTCCTCCTTTTTTTAAGTTTGTATCTTCTATTTGTTGTTAGCAAAGCTGGATTGAGTTTTCAAATCTGTTATTGTCATGAATAGTTTACTGGCTCTTATTGTTTACTTTATTTTTTTAGTCTCATTTTGTTGATGTAATGTTCCATTAGTTGCCCCTTAAACCTAGCAAATGGGTCATCTTTGCCATGCTTGTGTCAATTTGTTATTTTAACTTGTCATGTTATGTTAACTCATTAACAAATTCAAAAAGTCAACTATGAACTTGACCTGTCAAAATAACTTGTTACCAAACCCGAACTATGTCACATATTAAGATTCTTTTCTTTTTTGTAAGTTGTCACATTACAAATGGTCAAATGGTCAAATTATTGATTTTACTTAATGAACACATTATGTAATTCAAATTGACTTGAAGTTATAACATACATGCTTTCCACTTCGATGTTACGTAGCATTAAATGTAAAATCCCGTCCTCGGATTTCACTATTTAAAATTACATATTTCGTATTCTTAGTTTCGACACATTTATAATTACGGCTTATAGTTTTTTTTTTTTTTTTTTTCAATAAGTAAAAGGAAAAAATGCCCTTAATGAACTAAACAGACTTTTTGAGGACGTATTTAATTTCTATATGTTTTGTCACTTTTATTTACATATTTGGGATAGAGCTCAACCTCACCAGTGCGCAGGCAAGAAAAGGTTTGTGAAACGGAGTTTTAACGAAAGAGAAATTAGTGGTTAAATACAGGGGTAAAATAGTAATTAACCACTAATCTAGAAGGTTCCAGATTTGCTGGAGCAACAATATGGGTGCCACGTGTATGACTAAGATGGGAAGAAGAGAAGAGAAAGGAGGGAAAGGAGGAGAGAAACTGGCCAATCAGAAAGGAGGGAACGGAAATGAGGGAGGAACCAGCTAACCCAAACCCTTTTCAACCCGCTGACTCGACCCAACTGTATCTCCCTATTCCGACCACCATTGACGATAGGACCACTGCCATATTGATCCTCACCATCAATCAACTCCTTTTAACCCTAGGAACAATGCCCATAGGTTGGTTGAGGCGTCAGAGCTTGTTTTGGAGTCGAATCAAGAACACCCATTTCTAGGGTTTCAATGGATCGATGGCAATTCCAGGTATTTTCCGGTTGAATTGGAATTCAGTCCAGGTATGAAAGTTCTTCCCCTTGTTGTGTTCTACAATTATGTAAAATTTGGTAATTTTTGGAGTTTGTCTAAAAATTGGGTTTTTGTTTGCCGGAAATCATCACCTGCCGCGTGGCTAGTAGGCCAACAATGCCTTTTTAACTTAAATTAGATGTCCTGATTTCATATTTTATATTTGTTTGATGAGATTTGATTGTTTGAACCTATTTTCATTATGGTACGCCACTTGATTATTATATGAATCGACGATCCGACCGTTGGATGACACCAAACTTTAGTACATAGTACGTAATATTTCAGGACATTAGGAATTGACATATGGAGCCCAACATATGAATCTTGATGAATTGAATTACTAGGGTTGACTTTGATCCACATGTTTGTAATCGTCCTTAAGTTCTAAAATTAGTATTACTAGAGACTCAGTGAGGCTTTGCGGGCTTATCTCGATGAGTACTTTAATATATGTGATCTGGTTATTACCCTGAAATCTCCATGTTAGTATTCTTTGTGGATACGGCATGATTTTAGAATTGTGTTTTATATTAAATTGTTATTTTATATTTAGCCATCGATCTATTTTTATGAAATGTGATTTGAAATGCATGTGAATTATTTGTGAAATGTGAAGGCTAGTAATGGACTGATAACCCATTGACATGGGGATTTGTTGCTTCAAAACTTGTTTCATATCTCGTTTCTTGTTTCATTTTTCCATCATTGAGCCATTCTAAATTGTGTAACTTGTGCTTTGTTTCATTTCGTTGAGCCTTCATGAATTGTGTAACTTGATTATGTCTTGTTTCTTCGAGCCATGGTTATGTTTCTTGGACTTCCGCTCAGTTCCGTTAAGTGGTCCGGAACTGGATTCCGTTAGGGTTCTGTTGAGTGCTAGTTCTCTGCTCCATCTGGATTCTATTGAGTGGCTAGGAATCCCTCATGCTCCGCGATTCCGTTGACTGGTCCAAAATCGTATCCTATTTTGGATTTCATTGAGTGGTTCGATATCCATTGTACTCAGCGATTTTGTTGAGTGGTTCGGAATCGTATCCACTCGGATTCTGTTGAGAGGTCTAGAATCCTATTTACTTTGCAATTCCGTTGAGTGATTCGGAATCATATTCTGGTTTGGATTTCGTTAAGTGGTCCGAAATCCCTCTTAGTATTTTGGTTCCGTTGAGTGGTTAGAAACCCGAAACCCGGAACCCGATGGTGGATTTCGTTGAGTGGTCTGAAATCACATCCTTGACTTAGTTGATTCGTTGGATTTGGTCTAAATTGAGAAAGTTTAGAGATGTAGGCTTTGACCAAACTGTGTCACTCTAGCCCTGCATGTTGGTGTATTGTATGAGTTATTAATTGATGTGATTGTGGAATGGTGATGGAAAGCATATGTGTGTGTGAATGGCAAGATGGCAGCTCTTGTTTGGCTTATGGTTGATGTGTAGTGTGGTACTATATGTTTTTTGGGTAGGAAGTGTTTTACGAAAAGTTCAAAGTTTAACAAATGGTGAACTACGAATGGCTTGATCCCGTCGGAGGGTACGTATGCAGTTTAACAAAGAGGTTACATGCAACCATAAAGTAAACAAAAAATTACTATGCAATTCGAATCTTGAGTTGTGCTTTGTCCATATCCCCAAGGCAGGTATGTTAGATATACAGGTACTTGGTGATGTCACGTGTCGATCCTGGATGTACGTCGGGATCCGGGCGTGACATTAAATGCTATGAGCATTGGATGGCTTGGATCCATGGGACCAAA
This sequence comes from Pyrus communis, assembly GCF_041283825.1. NCBI lineage: Eukaryota > Viridiplantae > Streptophyta > Magnoliopsida > Rosales > Rosaceae > Pyrus > Pyrus communis. The sequence continues at coordinate 12,302,920 of NC_142575.1, forward strand.
ATAAAAGGCAATAATCAAAATCAATGTAAAGAGCATCCAATGTTCATAGCATTTAATGTTATGTAACGTGATTTTAAAAGATGCTAGGCGCTAGTTGAGCAACAGGCTAGGTCCTAAGCGAATTTAAGTAAATTTATTATTATTTCATATAAATAAGTGTCTATTCACACTTTCAAAAGCCTCATGATTGTAATTTAGTAAGCAAACTAACAATTCAAAAGTCTTGCATTATTTATAAAGGAAGAGAATAATTTGACAGTGGTTAGTGGGTCTCGACTCTCATCTCATCAATCACGATTCGCTCCAGATAAGAACGAGTTCCGAGAGATGCATGTCGAGTCTAAATCACAGAGTATTGTCAAATTACAGAAGCAATGGATATATAGCACAGAGGTAGAGCGATGGAGGTTGTAAGATCAACTGATCAAGCATGGGTTTGCATAGAGCTCTGGGTTTGTAGAATCAACTAATCAAGTCTGGGTTTATAGGATCGACGAGATGACATGTGGCACGAGTGAGAGCTTTGGGTTTGCACAGACATAAAGTGATGAGGCGATATGCGGCACGAGAGCTTGTGGGTCCCTTTGTGTTTTGGGTAGGTTACACGTTACCCACTTTAACTTAATTAGTTTATTAAAAAAAACTTGGAACCTAGCATTTAGACTCCCTAGTTCTTCCTCGATTTTTAGTGATTTTGTTTGCCCAAGATGGCCATGGAACCCCACCACCCAACACCTAAGAACTGTTCAGGCCGATTTTTAGAACGCTATGTACTATGTAGCATGGAAGAAATTTCCCACATTACAGGTCAACAAATGTAGTAATCTTTTGGCGTTTACTTAATAGAAATAGTTATTCTTCTTTTTACCAGCTGGAAATAAATCGATTATGATGCTTTATTTTATTAACCATCGCTTTTGACGCTTTCTTTTAGCCCTGAATGTAGGTTGTTTTTAGAGCTTCATTTTAACCATTATAATTAGAAGAAACCTTCTGATATTAAAAACGAAATAGTAATGCAAGTGATGAATGACCTGGTGGAGATGACATTCTCTTCAACCCACTACATCCGCCATTCAAACTCCCCCTTAGAGTAGCTTCAAATATTAATACCATTTCTAATAAAAGATAGAAGTAAGAACGAAATAGTTATCGGTGGCAACATAAACAGGCCAGCTTTAGGACCATAAGGTCCACAACCAATCGTGGTTAGGCCCAAAGAGACAAAATCCTCCTAATCATAAAGATTACACGAGTCCGGCCCAATCTTGAACCGGTAACGGTCCGGAACCCCGTATGAAAAATGGCGGCGGTGTTTCATTGTCCCTGTTTAAATTAAAAAAAATCCAGATTTCCAGTGCCTTCCTTTCACTCCAACAATTCAAGCTTCGCCTTACAAACCTACTGCCTCGGTGCGGTTGCAGTGTTTCGTCTCCAGCAAAACCCTAGGAGCAACCATGGAGGAGCCTCAGAACGGAGGAGAAACCCTAGCAACAGACGTAGCCGAACCCCTGAACGGCGTGGCGGAGACCGAGGAGGAGCCCATGGTGGGTCCCGGCCCACCCCCACCCCCTCGCTCTCGCCCCAAGCGGCCCCTCCAGTTCGAGCACGCCTACCTCGATGCTCTTCCCTCCGCTCTAATGTATGTATTGATTTCCCCCCCTTTCGGTCTCCTGATTGTTTTTTTGGTCCAATTCTTAGTTTGAATTGGGAATTTCCGTGATTATGTATTGCAATTCAGTTGGAGTTTCAAAATGTAGTTTCTACTCGAAAATGTCAGTTTGTTGTTTGGCTTCATAAACCCTTAAACCCCAGGAAACTCAGCTCGTGTTAATTGGGCAAATCCCATGTGTTATGATCCCTATTGTTTTGGCCGAATGAGTTGAATTCAAATTCTTGATGTTGATTTCTTTTGGTTCTCCCTGCCAAGAGCATTAGCAGTTAGGTAGAACAATTCTCATGTAATTTTTTCTTGTATTCTCTTATTTTTGGTGGCATAAACAGGTACGAGAAAAGTTATATGCACCGTGACGTTGTTACGCATGTTGCTGTGTCATCGGCGGATTTTGTCGTAACTGGAAGCATTGATGGTAATGATAGCAACATACTGTTCTTGCATGTCCGAAAATTAATTTGAAGTTATTTCTCTTGTATTGTGCATGTCATCTGCTACTTGGGTAGATATGGTGTTAATTAATGAATTGGCTATGTGTCCATGCTGATTTTTCGATGACTTCTTGTGGTTCTATTAGTAAGTTCTTGCTTACCAAAAGTTTAAAATATTTTGGGGAAGGTCCCAGTTTACTACTCTTGTGAAAACTGTACGAGTAACGTGATTAATGTGCATCCACATAGCGTGATGTGGGTAAGATAAGAAGTTGTAGCCTAAGCAGTGGTTGCTAAGTTTTGATGACATTGTGGTGAGTAAGAGTTTAGTGCAGGGCAGGGTGGCATATATTCTAAGCCCAGGTTTGGTCTGAAGGATTGGATTGGATTGGATAAGTTGCCACTTTCAAGGTATGTTGAATTAAGAAATGAAGGCCTACTTCCAAATTTTTATCCAAATTGAGGGAATTAGATGAACAAGTGAGCTATCCAGTCCTATCCATTCCAAGTTTAGGAACCAAGGGCTTATTTGATGCGCATGATTGGATTGGAATGTATAACCTACTAAATTAAATGTATGTCGAAGGGAGAAATTATAAAATTATCAAAGAGGATAGAAGATGGATTACTCATGAAGGAAACTAACCCATTGCAATTCTCTTTAAAATGGAAGGATTAGAAGGGATGAATTTCCTTCAAAGCTAATCCTCTTCTAATCCCCTCCAAATGAAAAACCATTCACTTCCACCTTCAATATAGCCTGAAATTTGAGAGTTCTCAGTTGCAGTCCAATCATGTGTACCAAATGAGCCCCATATGTAGCCTGATAGTATATATATGTCTGCAAAAAAGAGAAAAAAAGATTCTTTAGCCTAATTTTGGCTCCTATGTGTTTTAGTAAAATGGAAGTATGCTTTTGGATGATGACTCCTATGTGTTTTAGTAAAATGGAAGTATGCATTTTAGATGAAGTGTGTGTTTGAGTCGAACGAGATTTGCGTAACCAGCATACTATGTCTATGTTTACATCCTGAAATATCATGGAATGGACTTTCCTGATTTTCAAAATAAGTGTGTAAATACAAGGATGGGTATAAGTTTCCTTCTGCCACTAAATATTGCAGTAATATGGCCTGACTTTATATTTTATTGCCTTCTCCTGGACTGGGGAATTGATGATGTTACTCATAAGACCTTGCGTTATGACCTTTTTGGTTTTCTTCTATTTGTAAGCTACGTATGATTCCATTCCTTATTCTTGTTTTTTGTTTTTCTACCAGGACATTTGAAGTTTTGGAAGAAAAAGGCTGTTGGCATTGAGTTTGCAAAGCATTTTAGGTCCCACCTTGGTCCAATTGAAGGCCTAGCTGTGAGTTATTCCTCCACATTACTACATGTGTAATCTGCCGTATTTTACTTTTAGATTGATCACTGCTTTCTTTCTAAATATTGGGTTGACTCTGAACATGCAATCTGAAGTAGTTTATCCTTAATACAACATCATACACATAAAAGCTGCATATTGTTCTCCTGTTTTAGTTTGTACGTGAAACTTAGGATTCCTGAATATGTGTTAGGTTGTATTAATCACAGTTAGCTGAAGTTTTGGCTCTCTAATTAATGTGGTACAGTTATCTGTTTCTAATCTTGTTTGATAGAGGATATGTTTGTCAAGCAGACAAGCTCTGTACACTCAGTTTATTGTGTAGAGAACTAGTTATCATCCTGTTATTCCTTGTATTCAAAGTTAGCTGCGCTTTTTGTTTTTCCTTTTTTTTCGATCCCCAGTTTTGGTACTAAATAAAAGTGATTTCGGATGCTGTGTCAGACTCTGATGGTAACGAGAAAAGTTTGTCCATAACCATGTTTAGTTCTCATGTTTTTCTTAGTTCCTCTAACTCATGGTCATGGCATATACATGAACGACCTGATTTGTGTGCGTTGATATGTGAGGATTTTTTGTTTTTGGTTTGTAATTTTCAGTTTGTTGCTTACCTATTTATTTGCGTGAGCCAGCCGACCTTTTTGATTTCTTTGGTTATTAATGATTTTATGTAGATTTCAAACTCCCTGTATTGCAGTCATCAACCTTAACTTGTTCAGCTATGCAGGTTAGTGTTGATGGTTTGCTTTGCTGTACAATTTCAAATGACAAGTCTGTGAAGATATATGACGTAGTCAACTACGATATGATGGTCATGATTCGCACAGAGTTTGTTCCTGGTGCTGTTGAGTGGGTCTACAAACAAGGGGATGTCAAAGCCAGGCTTGCCATCAGTGACAGGAACTCATCATATGTACACATTTTCGATGCACGGTCTGGTACAAATGAACCTATTATCTCCAGAGAGGTATGTTTTTGCAATGTTGGAAGTGGCATATTTTTTTCCCCTTCAGAATCATATTTTTATTAGAAAAATATGTACCTACTTTAAACAAATTGAACTTCCAATTTTGTTTTCCATTTCTTTTCTTAATCCATTCCTCAGGTACACTTGGGCCCAGTGAAAGTTATGAGGTATAATCCTGTATTTGATACAGTGATTTCAGCTGATCAACAGGGAATGATTGAATATTGGAGTCCTGACAGCCTTAAGTTTCCGGAGACTGGGTATGTGCACCTTGGCATGTTAATATGATAATTTTCCGTCATCAATATCGTAGAGAAACTGTACGAAGGTACACCAAATTTTTATGTGGAAAACTATATGAGGATGATAAGTTCATATGATCAGCTTTCACAATTCCTGTAAGATTGGTTTTGGTATAAAATTGTGGTAAGACAATAGTTCTACTGTTGCAGTCAGAGCAGTCAAACTTACCAAGTTTTGCTTACCTTTATCCTAGTCAAATATAACTAAGCCAGCTTTTTAGAAAATAGAGAGAGAGAGACTGCCAGTGAGAATTCAACATGTGCTGTTTTTGAGAGTGTTGGCAATTACATTTTGTGTGCATATTTTTTTGTTCTCTACTCACTTTTCTCTCATTAGCATAGCAAATAACACAATTCTGACGACATCTGTTCATTAAGGATTTACTAATCAGGTGTTTAATTTGTTCACTTCCTAATAGTACTATACTGCTTTCATGTGGTGTTTGCAGGGTGAAGTTCAGAATGAAAAGTGATACTAATCTGTTTGAAATCCCGAAATGTAAAACTACCGTTTCTTCTATCGAGGTACTGTCGGAAATCAATTTAACTTTTTCAGGCTTTTGATCCTTATGAAGTATGAACTCATTCTATTTGTACATTTAGATAAAGCTCAAACTTGTTTTGTTTTGTTCCACACTTTGTTAATAGCATTTAGATAAAGCTCAAACTTGTTTTGTTTTGTTCCACACTTTGTTAATAGCTGATGTATGACGAAAGAAATTTGTTACAAAATCTCTTTGGTTCCTCAGGTTAGCCCGGATGGTAAGCAATTTTCGATTACATCGCCTGATCGCAGGATACGTGTATTTTGGTTTAGCACAGGAAAACTACGACGAGTTTATGATGAAACTCTCGAGGTAACATCAGTTTTTTACCTGAACATTTTTTTGTATGTATGTTAATCTCTAATGTTTTTAAGAATCTTTGTTTTTTTAACACTCCTATTGATCATCTTGCACTGATTAGGTGGCCCAAGATCTCCAGAGAAGTGATGTGCCTTTGTACCAGCTGGAAGCTATCGACTTTGGGCGAAGAATGGCTGTTGAGAGGGAAATTGAGAAAACAGAATCTGCCCCACAGCCGAATGCAGTTTTTGATGAAAGCTCAAATTTTCTCATATATGCAACTCTCCTTGGAATAAAAGTAATATAATAGAGTTGGACTGTCCTCTCCCCCTTCCCATTACTTCTCTTGAGTAAAGAAGGAAACTATTTGTTCTGTTTTAATTTTGTTTTTCTATTTCAGGTGGTAAATTTACACACTAATAAAGTTTCCCGAATTCTCGGAAAAGTGGAGAATAATGATAGGTTTTTGAGAATTGCCTTATACCAAGGTGACAGAAGCAGTAAAAAAGTTAGAAAAATTCCTGCTGCTGCAGCAAATGTTAATGAAAGCAAAGAGCCTTTGACAGATCCTACTCTCATATGTTGTGCTTTCAAAAAACACAGAATCTATCTATTCAGGTACTAAAATACTTCAGACAACCTCGAAAACACCTGTCTGTTATTGTTTTTTCTTCTTTTAAGCTTATGCTTTTGGTTCATTACTACATGGCTAATGATGATTGGATGCCCAAGTCATTGCATGCTGATATTTTTCTGGCCCAGATTTGTACTTGGAGGAGATCTTGATATTTTTCTCACCCACTAGTGTGACTACTTTATATTCTGGTGTTTTGGAACTGTGATTCTGCATTTTTAATTTGATCTGACTTCCTTGTGCTCTGTTCAGTCAGCGAGAACCAGAAGAGCCTGAAGATGCAACTAAGGGAAGAGATATATTCAACGAAAAGCCTCCTGCTGATGAACTCTTGGCTGCATCAGAGATTGGTAAATCAGCTACAACATCTCTACCTGACAATGTGGTAAGTTTGTTTTTCCTTGTATCTTGGATGTGATGGTCTTCTCCTCCATTTTACTTGTACTTTTCTTAAATTTTCAATAATAACCCTTGATTTTCTTGTATCTTGGTATGCTATCATTCTCAAATTACAAAAGAAAAATAAAAGAAAGAGAAAGAAAAAGGAGAAGATGATATCAGACTTGTTTGGTTTTAATTTTATTTTTAGACCTACAATAAGGAATTGACAAATACATTTTAAAAAGGGAACTGCTAGTGGAACTCCAAAAATCTAATTGTGCACTTCTCACAAGTGTATTTTTCTTTCTAAATATTGAAAGTTTGGAGTGCCAATTACAATTCCCTTTAAAATTACAATTCCCCGGCTAGCACTCAAATTAAACTCTCTTATTGACAATTGTAGTAAAGATGTAAGTAGGGATCGTTCTAGGCCGGTGATTAGGAGGGATGCTAATCTACACAATTTAAACTCTAAAACACTAAACTAGACTCAAAAACAGAAAACTAGACTCTAACAACTCAAAATAAGCTAAACTGACTCAAACACACAAACTAAGTTAAATTGACTCAAAACAGAAACTAAGGATTACTTTGGATGAATTCTAACTTAACTTTGACTCAAAACACTAAAAGAAACAAATTAAAACAGGTTCTAACTAGTAAACACGAAATATTAAAGGGGGGATTGGTTTTGACGAAATTAAAGTAAAAGCAAACAGATTTAAAGACTCTAAACAACTTTGGACGAAATTGGGTGTTTTAATGGATGAATGGCTAGCTAGAGGGATTTATGTGTCGGTGGTGTGAATTATGGTGTAAATATATGGGATGTGGTGTTTTAGTGGTGCGGCTTTGTGGGCCATGCCTACCATTCATTCATGTTTATATATATTTTTTTATTTTTGAAATACTTTCCTCCTTCAAAAAAGGAGTTTTTGATTGTCTTCATGAGAAAAGGCGTTTATTTTCAAGGTGAAATTCTTGTTATCCATTCCAACATACGTTTTTCTTTTAGCTAATAGTTATGGTTTAATTTCTTATATTTTCTCATCTGGAAATTATTTGATAATTGGATGAATCAATACCCAAATTATTAATGTATGGAAATTTTTATGTCGTGTTATCTTTTCTAGATATCGTCATCTGAGCAAAAGGTATATAATTTCACCGCCTTTTGACTTAAATCCAGTGGTTCTGGTTTGTTTTCTGGTATAGATCTTTGGATGTGTAACTTCACTGTCTTTTGACTTAAATCCACTAGTTCTGGTTTGTTTTCTGGTTTGTTTTCTGGTTTAGATCTTTGGATGTGCATCTTCTTAATTGTGCGGCCTGTTTCTCATGAAGATGTATGGGTTCAGCATTGCTTTGTTTTCATACATCATGTTCTCTTTAGCTGTATTCTTCGGGATATGTTACAGCATTAGGTGTCTAATATTCTATTTTCTTCTTCCTCAGATTTTGCGTACTACAATGGGTGACATACACATGAAATTGTATCCAGAGGAATGCCCAAAAACTGTGGAGAACTTCACAACACACTGCCGAAATGGCTATTATGATAACCTCATATTTCATAGAGTCATCAAAGGCTTCATGATACAAACAGGAGATCCTTTAGGAGATGGTACTGGTGGGCAGTCTATTTGGGGACGGGAGTTTGAGGATGAATTTCATAAAAGGTAAAGATTTAATTTCATGGACCGAGGTAGGTTGCAAAGAAGTCAAAGTTTCTACTTTGTCTGTTTGCTCTTGCAATTTTTTGTATTGTCATAATTCTTTGGTTTAAGCATTCAATGATGTAAATTTTCTTTCCTTGCAGTTTACGACATGACAGGCCTTTCACTGTATCAATGGCAAATGCGGGCGAAAACACAAATGGATCTCAGTTCTTTATCACCACAGTTGCTACTCCTTGGCTTGATAACAAGCACACAGTTTTTGGCAGAGTTATCAAGGGGATGGATGTCGTGCAGGTACGATTGAGCCTTGGTTTTTATGTTTATCATCTGCATGTGGTCTTTCTTTTTTCTTCTCCTTGAGATGGGGAGAGGGAGAGTCATCACCTGCCTGTGCAGTCTTCACGAAGAGTAGTGGAAGGAGGGAGAGTGGAGAGGAAGAGATTTTAAATTGCCTGAAAATTAGTCATTGATTTGGGACGAAAATGTTCTTTGCCAAAAGCCATTTTGTTTTTCTTGCAAACTTGGAAATTATCCTATGATGACGGGAATTTATGTATACCTTTTACTCGTGAATCACAGCTAGTAGTATGAGGTCCCCCAGTGTGACTGGTTAATTAACGTCTGACACCCATCTTATTGTATGCAGGCTATAGAAAAAGTGAAGACAGACAGGGGAGAAAGGCCCCAAGTAGACGTGAAAATTCTGAATGTTACTGTCCCCAAGCCTTAAGATTCTCCCTTTCGACGATGCTTTCCAAATATGGTTGGTGATCGTTTTGGTGGAACCTTGACTGCAAAAGATTGCATTCAGGTAATTTGTTTATGCCGTTTAATGTAGGGTAGATTCACTTGTTTTACTTGCGCGCTTCATGCTTGATGCAGATTACTTAGCAAGATGTTACTTGTTCAGGGTAAAAAAAGAAACGATGTTGCCATGGTAATTTGTTTATGCCGTTTAACCGTTATTTATGTAATGATTTTAACCAGTGGAGTTCCATGGCCGTATGTTGCTAATTTCCTTCAACTCAAATACCTTTGACAAACAAACTTCGTTCACTAATGTTTTTAAAGTTTAAGCTGTAACCGAGGCAAAGTATAATTCAAACCTTTAGTTACGGTTTCCGATATATAGTAATGACAGATACATTCTTTCATATGTAATTACGTTCAAATTTTAGTACATTATTTGCACATATTTTCCTAGATATCTCATAATTCGGAAGTAACAAGGAATGCAACATCCCATTATAACAGGACAAAAAATATCATCGTAGATAGTGAATTAGGAAGCTCAAGTGCTAAGGTAACAATGACTACACCAACATATTTGAGATTAGGTACTGAACGATTTGGAATATCTTTCCATAGGATTTTTACGCATGGTTAATGGTTGTAGCCGAATTGGTTTTGGGTTTGCTTGCAAACACTCATAACTAATTGAGGCGCTCGCTGTATTTGCAAATGGTGCTGCAGACGATGAGAGACATAAGACTAAAGAAGCAATGAACACTGCATAACCATTGTGGTGTCCATTGCTCATGGTGTGTATTTTCAAATTCAAGCTAAAGTGGTTACAAATGAATTTCTTGGATTAAGCAATGAATAAATGGAGTATGATATATACAAGCTACTCAAGGAGGATATAGGGCTAAATTTAGGAGCGTAAGGCCATCTCCAACCGCAGGGTCCAGAGGGCCAGAGGCCTGAAAATAGTCCAAAAACCGCTTCCAACCGAGGGTTAGGTCAGAGGGCTTTGGAATCTGAAAGGGCCCCACGGAATCGGAGAAGGCTGGAGGGTTTCTGGAAATCCAATACAACTATATAATTGGACATCATGGTTTTTGGTAGATATGTATGATAATTTAGCCTCTCCAGAACTCAACGAGTTTCACCGTTACTTCGCATTGTCGATCGTAATTTTAACTTCAAATTTGGCCGTTACAGAATCGTCATAGTTTGTCTTCATTTTCTGCTATTGAATGAAATAATGGCTGAGTCAAAAATCGAAGCAAGGAGGGGCCTCTAGGCCATATGAGAAATAAAATATAATATAAAAAATGGGAGAAAAATTTAGGGATAATTCTAGTTCTAGTATAGGAATGGAATATTGTAAACAAAGGCGAGTAGCGGAGTAACGAAAAAAAATATTTAATATTTGAGAGAATTATATTATAAGCACCAAACTTGTTTACAAGTTTTGCAAAAAGAAAATTGGAGTTGAACAAACATCAATCATCGTTCCTCAACCAAAAGCACACAAAATAAAGCTAAAGCTAACAACCACAAGCAAAAGCATACAAAATAAAGAAAATGCAAGAGAGGCCCAGGCCTATTCCTCGTTCTCATGTAATATGTATTTCATTCCAACGTATTTTTAGGTTGAGTTGTTTGTGATATGTAGTCTCGTTTTAGGAGAGTTTTGTGTTGTTGCTCTAAGCGTGTTCCAAGTGTGTGTGTGGGGGTTTTGTTTTTTGATATTTTTGTTTTTGTTGCAGTCATATTTAAAATAGGAATGTGATTATGTAAATTCTAGGAGATATGGGAAAATATCTTATATTCCTATTAGGACTAGATTACCAATTAAATGTTGTAATCCTAGAGGGAAAGATTTTTACCTATCTTACTACTATAAATAAAGGCACAATGGGGTGAATCAAACACACCTCACAATTAAGTCAATCTCTCTTCTCTCTTATAGTAGCCGGCTCCCCTCTCTCTCTCTAAACCCTAGATCGTTCAATCAAATAAGCGTACAACTCATTATCAGCACGTTCTTACCAGAAGTTGAGGAATTGACGCATCGTAGGAGGAGGCTATCATCCACCAAATTCAAAGGCTTATTCGTTTTTTTGCTAATCAGGTACGCTTAAAATAAAAGAAGATATTTGAAACGTCCACAAAGCATGAAAGCATTCCCCATGATGCATGAACCCCTCTATGTTTATATTTTCCTTTCGATATATATATATATATTGTATATGTTTATATATTTGTCAATATATATATATATATATATATATATATATATATATATTTGTTTCATGCATCGCACAATTAAATTGTTATGTGGAATTTGTGAGTCAAACTATACAAAATAAATTAGAAGCATATTTAGGGTTTTTGCTAAACCCTAAGGGATTTTGGAAAAAAAAGGGGGATTGGACATGGTGCGGCATACCATCGCACCATCACTGTGGAAGCAGCCACCAGGCCTCGGCCTGGCACTCACCTCGGTAGGACCTGAAGTCCCATGCCCATCTTGTTGCATTGGCCCGCAGACATGACACCAGCCTTTTTGAGGCTGGGCCTTCACTTGAACCCACATGCTAGCCCATGGGGTTGGGTTTTTGTCCTCCTGTGCATCACCCACAAGGCTAGTTCCTACTGGGCCTTGTCCCGTGCACCCTCCTTCACCCCAAACGAAAACCCAGCTACGGCTGGGGGATTTCTTCCACCCCGTGGCATGCAGCCATGACCCGAGGTCCTTTCTTTTTTGGGCCTTGCCTTATACTTAAGGCACCCAACTCGTGCACTTACCCACGGCACCAAGCCCAAATTATTTTGGGGCTATATTTTCGATCCAATAATATTATTTTAATATTATCTAACTTCTATAATCGACCCCGTATGGCCTGATTTATTGAATTAATTAAAAGTGACCTGCAGTCCATTAATTTGATAATGAATCCAAAATTATTGACTTGAAGATCACTTTTGGACATTAACGATTCAATAATTTATTTTTATACTTTGAACCGTCACATACTTTCGTAGTAACAAAGCTCTCACACTTGAGTTCCCGAAGAACCTCAAATCCACTATATTCAAATTAGTATATTGCATTATGTGTTTCTTGCAGGAACCTCTCATTATGAACTAATTGTTCATAAAACTAAATTGAACCTGTAATTTCAAATTTAGTGCCTTTGAAACCCGAAGTTTTCATTCAAAACATACCACATGAAACCTATAGTTTTCATGCATAAATTAAACCAATACATGTTTATAGAACCTGTATGTTCTATGATATATGTCTATGGCTTACCATATGACTACTTACGTTTTTCCCTTTGTTTTAGGGACATGTTGAACTTGAACAAGCTCGATTTCTCCGCTCTAGAAGTCTCTAGAAGAAACTATCTAAAATGGGTTCAAGACGTGAAGCTCCATTTAACTGCAAAGGGCATTAAAGCCATCATCGAGGCACCTATCGCCGACAAACTTGTTGACGAAGCTCAAAAGGCTACTGCAATGATCTTCATTCGAAGACACATCCATGATGCATTGCAAACTGAGTATCTCACTGAGGATGACCCATGCACCCTCTGGCTTGCTCTGGCTGACCGTTTCAATCACCAGAAAGACATATACTTGCCTGAAGGAAGACATGACTGGTAGCATCTTCACTTCCAGGACTTTAAGTCTGTGAATGAATACAACTCTAAAGTTTGTAGAATCTGTTCTTTGTTGAAATTCTGCAAAGTGGAACTAATCGAATTAGATCTCCTGGAGAATACCTAATCGACCTTCCATGCCACCAATATTGTCTTGCAGCAACAATATAGGGCACATAAATTCACCAAGTTTTCGGATTTGATCTCTGTTTTACTTCTTGCTGAAAAGCAGAACCAGCTTCTGATGAAGAATCATCAAGCTCGACCCACTAGCTCAAACATCGCGCCTAAAGCGCATGCAACCTATTTTAGCAGCCATCAACAACGAAAGAATCGTCATGGCCGTGGCAGTGGGCGACAAGTCCAACCATGTGCCCAAGGTCAACAAAGTGCAGTACCTAAGGGAAGAAATGTGATCCAACAACGTCCACCAGTCACCTCTAAGGTCCCAAACTTCAAGAATAAGGGCAAAGCTCTCGTTCAGCCCGCTTCTACTGAATTAGACATGTGTTATCGCTATGGATCAAGGGATCATTAGTCACGCGTATGCCGAGCTTCCGTTGAGGCTATTGCCAAGTATCATTCCCGTCGTGAGTCTAACTTTGCACATGTGGATCATCCAGAAAATGCAACTACATCAATAGAGATATCAGATTTTCAGGAGGCGTCAACACCTATGGATGAATAAATTAGACATGTTTTTAGGGTGTTTACCCCTAGTGGCCGAACCTACTAGGAGTGGCCGGCCTTACCCCCCTATTTTGGTAGGTTTATGGTTTAATTTTGAACAATTTTCCTAAGTATTTGGAATAATTTGTTTGGTTTTGGTTTGTTTTGAATTATGGATTGTTATTTGAATGGATATTATTCTCTCGAAGTGCTTAATTGAATGAATGGACTTATATCTATGCATGTGACCAATTCAATCAACTTATTTCTAGGTATGTCTAGTAGGGAAGTTAGTTGTTTGGCAAATAGTGCAACCATGCACACCATCTTGCGTGAAAAACACTATTTTACTAACTTCATACCCAAGAAAGCTTATTTGACAACTCTCTCAGGCTCATCCAACCTGATTGAAGGATATAGAAAGACACGTATCATGTTGTCCAATGGTATAATTCTGACCATTAAGGAGGCACTCTCCACGTTCCGGAAGAACGTTGTTGAGTTTCAGAGATATCAATATCATCTTGAAACCACTGAAGATCATGGTTCTGAATTTCTTTGTATCACTTCGTATGAATATGGCCAGAAGCATATTCACGAGAAGTTCGAATGCTTGCCGAATAGGTTGTACATCACAACCATTCGTGGCATAAAAGCCCACAGTGTGGCCGGCCCTATGCTTGAGTTCCAGGACACTTTTTTGCTTTGGCATGACCGTTTGGGACATCCTGGACATGACATGATGCGTCGTATCCTCAAATCTTCACACGGGCATAAGTTACATCCCTATGTTGGACTTCCACCATGCGTGTTCTTTAGGGAAGTTAAATACTTAACCCTCATATACAAAGATTATTCACAACCCCCCTAAATTTCTTCAGAGGATTCAAGAGGACATTTGTGGACCTATCCAACCAACTTGCGGACCATTTAGATACTTACGGTGTTAGTTGATGCATCGACACGATGATCACATGTTTGCTTGTTGTCCACACGCAATGCCGCATTTGCTTAACTCCTAGCTCAAATCATTAAGCTAAGGGCTCACCACCCTGATTATCCGATCAAGTCGATTCGACTGGATAATGCTGGAGAGTTTACGTCACAGATTTTTGACGATTATTGCATGTCAGTAGGGATTGATGTGGAACATCTTGTGCCTCATGTTCACACCCAAAACGGCCTGGCAGAAGCTTTCATAAAGCGCTTTGAATTGATAGCTTGAACTTTGGTTATGAGAACCAAACTGCCGGTATTTGCCTGGGGCTATGCAATATTTCATGCAGCTATGTTAGTCCGCCTGAGGCCCACCGCTACCCAACCACATTCACCGTTACAGTTGGTCACTGGATACAAGTCTGACATCTCGCATTTAAGGGTGTTTGGGTGCGCCATTTATATGCTAATAGAGCCGCTGCTACGTACCAAAACGGGTCCTCAGAGAAAAATGGGAATCTATGTCGGTTATGATTCGCCATCAATTGTTCGATACTTAGAACCCTTGACAAGAGATCTCTTTACCATACGTTTTGCAGATTGTCACTTTGATGAGACAGTTTTCCTACCGTTAGGGGGTGATAAGCATGCTAACGTTCCCGTAGAACGTCGCGAATTGTCGTGGTATGCTCCCACTATGTCTCATTTAGATCCCCGCAGTGCCCAGTCTGAAACTGAGGTGCGACAAATTATAGATCTTCAGAGCATTGCTCAAAGCATGTTGGATGCTTTTAATGATCTAGCAAAGGTGACAAGATCACATATACTTGCTGCAAATACACATGCAAGGATAAATGTACCCTGCGTACGTCAACAACCCACCCGGGAAGGCTGGACCGTCCCCGAAGGAGGGGAAGCCGCACCCTCCACGTGGCAAGGTACATTGGCGACTAACCAATCACCTGCTCTGACCCTGAAGCGTGGCAGACCCCTTGGTTTAAAGGATTCACAACCCCAGAAGAGGAAAATGGCACCAATTAGTAACCCTAGTTTGAATCTGACCATCACTCACTCATCTGTTCCAACACATGAGGTTATTTTAGATTACGATGAGGCTTCAAATGAAACATGTTGGCTACCCAAGAATCGTGAGATATCGGTCCACTACACAGTATTGGATGAGGTTTGGAATAGGAATGAGATGATCGTCAATGATGCATTCTCGCACTTAGTAGCTACTGACATCATGCTTAATGATGACATTGAACCACGTTCTGTAGATGAATGCCAACGTAAAACCAATTGGTCAAACTGGAAACAAGCAATCCAGGTTGAACTCAATTCACTCACGAAATGTAAGGTATTTGGACCTATCGTTCTTACACCACCACGCGTGAAGCCTGTTGGCTACAAGTGGGTTTTCGTGAGGAAGCGTAATGAGAAGAATGAAATAGTGCGATATAAAGCATGCCTCGTAGCACAAGGCTTATCTCAGCGCCCTGGGATTGATTACAAGGACACGTATTTCCCCGTAATAGATGTTATAACGTTCCGTTACCTAATCAGTTTAGTAGTTTCCGAAAAACTGAATATGGAGCTTATGGATGTGGTAACCGCGTATCTCTATGGGAATCTAGATACGGAAATATACATGAAAGTTCCAGAAGGACTTCCATTGACTGGCTCAAATAGTTCTAGACCACGGAACACTCTCTCAATTAGGTTGAGGAGGTCACTTTACGGATTGAAACAATTCGGCAGATGTGGTATAACCGTCTGAGTGAATATTTGACAAGTCAGGGTTATGTGAACAACAAACCATGCCCATATGTGTTCATAAAGAAGTCACATTCCATATTTGCAATCGTTGCAGTTTATGTCGATGACATGAATCTCATTGGGACTCCTGCAGAGTTTGAGGAAATTGCTGCACACTTGAAATCAGAATTTAAGATGAAGGATCTTGGGAAAACTCGATATTGCCTCGGCCTAGAGATCGAGCATTGTTCGGATGAAATCCTACTACATCAATCGAACTACACCCAAAAGGTGTTGCGTCGTTTTAATGTGGATAAAACGAAGCCTTCGAGTACACCTATGATCGTTCGGACTCTAAATACTTAACAAGATCCCTTCCGTCCAAAGGAGGATGTGGAAAAGATTTTGGAACCCAAAGTTCCTTACCTAAGTGCAATTGGGGCTTTAATGTACTTGGCTCAGTGCACTAGACCTGACATCTCCTTCGCTGTGAATTTATTGGCAAGATACAGCAATGCGCCCACACGCAGGCACTGGAATGGTGTTAAAGACATTTTCCGCTACCTCAAAGGTACAACGGATTTGGGCTTGTTCTATACCCGCGAATCTCCAAATGTTGCCGCCCCTTATGGTACTCGGATTGATTCTGGCCTTGTTGGTTACGCAGATGCTGGGTACACCGAGTTATGTCTTTACCGTTGGAGACACCGCTATATCTTGGAGGTCTACCAAGCAAACACTAGTTACAACTTCGTCTAACCGTGATGAGATTCTCGCCCTACATGAAGCATCGCTTGAGTGTTTTTGGCTGAGAGAAGTTATGGGACACATTCGAAGCACTAGTGGTCTTACATCAGTCATTGACCTTCCTACGACTATCTTTGAAGACTATGTAGCATGTATTAAGCAGTTGAAGAAAGGATACATCAAGGGAGACAACACCAAGCACATAGCGCCGAAGTTCTTTTACTCACACCAACAACAGCAGCATCAAAACATTGAAGTCAAGCAAATCTATTCCCAGGACAACCTAGCTGATCTCTTCACCAAATCGTTGGCCAAATCTACTTTTCAGAAGCTTGTCCAAGAAATCAGTATGCGTAAATTATCTAAGTTGAATCGCTTATAATTCTCTTATTTAGAAGTTATGTCTAACTCAGGGGGAGTATCTAGAAGCATACTCACATGATCTTAATGTACTATTTTTCCTACAGTTAGGAGCATTTTTCCCACTTGGTTTTTGCTACCTAACGAGGTTTTAATAAGGCTCCCATCCTGGTATGATCATACTCCGTTGAGTTCTCTACCTTCGTCCAGTTTAACATTTGTTTAAAGACATTATGCATACTTCTCACTTTTCTCCTTAGTCTATGGGTTTTCCCCATGCCTTGGGTTTTACCATAGCGAGGTTTTGTAAGTTTTACTACAAATGCATACTTCACTTAAATTTGAGACTCGCGATCACCCGTTGTGCCGATGACTTCATCAACTATTCTACCTTATCTGCTGAAGATCTGATGCGATGGTTTGTTGAATATTTACACACTCAAGGGGGAGTGTTGTAGTCATATTTAGAATAGGAATGTGATTGTGTAAATCCTAGGAGATATGGGAAAATATCTTATATTCTTATTAGGACTAGATTACCTATTAAATGTTGTAAAGGGAAAGGTTTTTACCTATCCTACTACTATAAATAAAGACACAATGAGGTGAATCAAACACACCTCACAATTAAATCAATCCTTCTTCTCTCTTATTGTAGCCGGCTCCCCTCTCTCTCTCTCTAAACCCTAGATCGTTTGATCAAATAGGCCTACAACAGTTCTTTTTTTTTTTTTTTTTTTTTTTTTTTTTTTTTTTAAATATATGGGATGTTATGCCGATTTGTAATTGATCTATATTAATGATCGTTGTCCTTTTGGTGGCTGAATTGGGGTTTTTATTATGGTAGGGTGTGCGTTATTTTCTCTTGATCATGTCAGCTCTTGGTCACTAAAGATTCTTTACCCGTATTTAGAGTCATGCATGTGAGTCTTGTAATCTTCTCTTTTCAATAACATTATATATTGTCTTCTAAAAATAAAGAACAGCTGCGTGTAAAATTCCGTATTAGTCATTCATGGCCTATTTCTACATGTTTAAAAATATTTGGGGTTCAAGTGTTGACTATTATATTTTCAATTATGTTTGGTAGAAAGCTGAACCAGAAGCTCATACAAATTGAATAGGCTCCAAGGAAAATGAAAAACGATGCTTAAAATTACACCGGTTATTTATCTTTTTTTTTTATTTAAATTTTTATGAAACAGAAACATTCCATTCATCAACTATACAAAGAACATCATCAACATAAAAATACAATTCATGAATACAACCACAACAGGAAGACAACACAAAATTTCAATCACATCCAACCACATAGAAGGATAACGCTCATCATGACAAATCTTGCTTCACATTCTAATGAACTTGCTCATGAGGACGCTCATTTGCAAAGAAACCCTGCTATCAGACACAGAAAAAGGTCTTCATTATCCTTTGTCAGATGAACAGACCACAAAACCAGAAACTTAAAAAAAAAACACAACACAACCTAACGGTGTGAGTCCCCTCAAGCCACCACAATGGTACCACCAGTGAGAGAGATTGCACCACGCTTCGATGATCCTGCAATCTAGCTATTTGAGTCAAATTTGAAATTTATTCCCATCAAGTGGACAAAACTTCACTACACAAGAAGCTAATTAACTGGTGCTTCATACCAAATTAAATTTTGAACCAAAACGAGATATATATATATATATGTGTGTGTGTGTGTGTGTGTGTGTGTGTGTGTGTGTGTGTGTGTGTGTGTGTTTTATATATATATTTGAAACAGATTTCGTATCTGATATATTCCTAAAGATATATTCCTAAAAAACAAAAAAACAAAAAAATTCCGAGACTTTTATACCATTCAATTTTCTGGATAATATTTCAAGGAATTTTATTAAAGGAAACCTATATTAGTCTTGCCAGAATTAGTTTCTTCTCCCCCCCCCCCCCCCCCCCTAATACAAACTCCATTATTAAAGAAACAGAAAATGACATGCAGTGGAATATATGATCGTAAAACCGAAGGAACCAAAAGGGAAAGCATTAGAAGTACTCGAGCAAAAACACAAACTGAGCTCCATTATTTATAAGTGGTCACACAAACCATTTGCAGCGGTCATACGGCTGCCCATTTGATGACAATATATTCTGAAAGTTCTGAAATAAACTGCACGTCTATAAAAACACCACAATTGCAATTTTAATTGTAAAAGATATATCGATGGCTCAAATTGCCAAGATTTACGCCCAAGCAGAGATAAAATCCTCGCCAGATAAGTTTCATGGCTTCTTCAAGAACAACACCACCTCTTTCCCGCAGATGTTCCCTCAAATCTTCAAGAGCGTTGAAGTAGTAGGAGGAGGTGCGCTCAGAGCCGGTGCCGTCTTTTCTTGCAAATACGACCTTGGTAAGAGACTTATTATGTTTAACCAACAATTTAAATCATTTCTTTTTGGGTTCTTTAGTATATATATGTATGTATGTACGTATGTATATGTATGTACATTGTAAATATATACACACACACATATACATACATACTATACGAGTGAACCTAGAGATCGAGGAGAGAACTGAACACATGACCTTGAGTAGAGAGGGAACCTATCTATCATATTATAGTTTGTTTTAAATTTTTTAGCTTATATTAACGTGTGTCATGTTCTTGCTCAAAATGACATGGCAGACATGCACCTCTCTCATATTGGTTCGAGTTTCGTCTATGAGATTTGAATCTCAACCAAGTAGACAGTAATACCAGCATCACTATACAAAATGATCATTTTCGATGATAAACATTTATAATCAAATTTACATCGTGCAGGAGAGGGTCCAGTTACAGCAAAAATTAAGATTCCAGCGGTAGATGATGAGAATACATCAATCAACTTTGTTTTCCTTGAAGGAGATGTTTTGAAGCTGTATAAGACTTTCAAGGCAAAACTTGAGATTAGCAAAGCAGGAAATGGTGGCAGCACAGTAAAATGGACTTTGGAAGTTGAGAAGGCAAATGCAAATGCACCCGAGCCGAAGCTCTATGCGGATTATGCAATTAAAGTGTCCAAGGGCATTGATGCTTACCTCGGCAGGGCTTAATTCAATGCCTTTTCTGTAATACATGCAAACTCTAATATGTGCGACACGAAGTTATTGAGTGCTACAGAGACATTATATTGTCAACTAAATTACAATAATAAGAAACAATTTTTCTCAATCAACATGTTTGTAGTTTCATTGGTTAGGGTTTTGTTCAACAATGGAGGGTGAGAGGGTTTTGATAGTTGAGAAGATAAATAATACGCTAAAAGTGATTTGAGGTGTATTTAGAATTTTTATTTTATTTTTAAAAAACCTAATAAGGTCAAAATTGTCATTGCATAGTGGAGTAAATAAGTCATTTAATATTAAATTTTAATGTGGGGTGCATTCAATATTTTGTGGGGTGCTAATATAAAAAGTCTTTATTATAAACATGAGTGTATAAAAGGAAAAAATTGGTTGTCCACTACTTTTTTTTGTAATAATGTTGAAGAGGTTTTAAGTTCAAATCTCATCACTCTATTTGATATAGGAAGACAATTTAGAGAAATCGAATGGTGCAATGAAACATTTTAGAGCTTGTATCAGAAATGATGTCAAGTTTTAATTAAAGCACGTATAACATACTTTCATCTTAAAGTCAATGCATGGTAAAGTGAATGTATTATAAAAAATTCAAATTAAAAAGGAACATACATCGGTCGATATTTATTATTCATACTAGTAATTATATTTTCCTTTCTTATTTTCACCATTCATTCATTTTTTTTTTCGTTTTTATAAATAGTAATAACAGAGACATAATTTTGTACATAAGTACTTTCAAAATTTAATACATTATTCGAGTATATTTTTTTAGATATTTAATAATTGAAAAGTAACAAAGAATGCAACATCCATGCTTAATATGACCATAAAGTTTGTCGTAGATACTAAAATATGACGTTGAACTTTAGGCTCCCCATATCCCTATGCTGTACCAAAAATAATATTGTTTGACAGGCTCTATCAAATCCCTCTTGATTAAATGTTAATGAAGCTACGCCTATCTTTTGTATTCGTTACTGCTAATTCAAGAGTGACTCGAGCAAGCTCTTCGTAATCATACACCGACTATGATCGAGGATTTTGCATTCTTGAAAAGCATGTCATGAGTAAAAGGAGCTAGTCTTAGAAGATTATCTAATTATTTTGGAATATTGTCTAAAGAATGGTCATAAAACAAAGCGGGCTTCAAGATAGACATAGGTATATAGAAGAAAAAAAATTGGATGTTCAGGAGTACTTTACTTTCTAATGTTTGAAGACGTTTCAAATTCAAATCTCCCTACCTCTTTGATAAAGAAACACAAGTTGCATGAATCGAGTGGTGAATGAAACAACTTGGAGCATGTATTCGACTATTCGGACAGATAACGATGATGTCAACTATTAATTAAAATACTTATAGCATAATTTCATGTTGATTAAAGTCACCAAATGTATTATAAGAAATTCAAGTTAAAGAGGAACAAAAATGAGATTGTAAAAGGTCGATATTTGTTATTCATATCAGTTTTTTTTGTTTTAGAAAAACTAATGAAAATGGTTTCAAAACTTTGAATTTTAACAAAAAATCATCCTATAACTTTATTTAATGATAAGAACAAAAAAAAAAAAAAATCCTAACTACGCGCGTGCAATTGCACAGCATTTTTTGCCCAGATTTTGTTTGGTTTGGTTTGTTGGTGCTTTTTCCCAGCTTATGTATTTGCTTCTATGGAGTTTTATATCCATTTAAAATGTACGCTGCAACTTTTTTTTTTTAAAAAAAAATATTTATGTGGAGTGATTGATGGCAGGAGAAAGGGGATTCATAAAAAAAAAAACTTGCAGGATAAGGGGTTTTTTTTGGAAGAAAATAAAAAGGGTAAATTACACTTTACCACTTTAGGTTTGGGGTCAATTTCAATTCCTTACAACATCTTTAAAACATTTCACTTTCATACCTCAAGTACTATTTTATTTCAATATAATACCTCCGTTACATTTTCTATCCATTGATCCGTTAAGTGCTGATGTGGCTGCCACATTTATACCACGTGGCTGCCAAATGTCTGTCACGTGGAAATTTTTTTTTGTAAAAAAAACCTTAATCTTCTAAATTAAAAAAAAAACAAAAAACAAAAAACAAAAGCTAAACCCCCCTATCCACCCAACCTGCAACCCATAAAAAGAAGAAGAGGAAAGGAAAATAAAGAAAGAAAAAAAAACCCATCTTCATCTTCCCCGACTCCCATTCCTTGCAACCCACCCCTTTCTTCCCCCTCCCGTCTTCCCCAAACCCATCGTGCACCCATCCTCCACCTCCTCCTCCGCACCCATTATCTGCAACCCAGAAAAGAAAAGAAAAAAAAAACCCATCTTCCTTTCCCTGCAACCCATATCTCGTCTTCCCCAATAAGGAGTGGGGTGTGTAGAGGAGGGAAGAGGATGCGTGCGAGGGTAGGTGCGCAGGGTTATATTATTATTATTTTTTTCTTCTTTCTGGGTTGGGCTCGGGTTTGGAGGGGAAAGATGGGTGCGGACGGATGAAAGACGATGAGGCTCCGACCGGGGGGGGGGTTGGGGGTGGGGTGATGGGATCTAGATTTTCTAACTTTTATTTATTTTTTTAAATTTAGAAGATTAAGGTTTTTTTTTTTTAAATAAGTTAAAAAAAAAAAAATTGCCACGTGGCGCACATTTGGCAGCCACGTGGCATAAATGTGATAGCTATGTCAGCACTTAACGG
This sequence comes from Pyrus communis, assembly GCF_041283825.1. NCBI lineage: Eukaryota > Viridiplantae > Streptophyta > Magnoliopsida > Rosales > Rosaceae > Pyrus > Pyrus communis. The sequence continues at coordinate 12,325,886 of NC_142575.1, forward strand.
ATCAATGGATGGAAAATGTAACGGAGGTATTATATTGAAATAAAATAGTGCTTGAGGTATGAAAGTGAAATGTTTTAAAGATATTGTAAGGAATTGAAATTAACATCAAACCTGAGGTGGTAAAGTATAATTTATCCAAATAAAAAAGCATCTCAGAGAGAACTTGTGGAGTTCAATAACATAACATAAGGAACTCCAAAAAATACTTTGAGTTGTGAACCATATGAATTCTCAATTGCCTCTAGTTCTAATTTGTTCTTTGTTTGATTAGAAAATATAAAAAAATTGAAAGAGTTCAATATAAAACATTGGACCAAGAAAGAGACTATTTATGAAACTGGATAAAAAAAGAGACACTATTTATAAAACTATATCAACTACTACACACCATTTATAAAACGAGACCAAGAACTAGACTCTATTTATGAAACATGACCAAGAACTAGGCATTATATATGAAAGTGGACCAAGAACTAGGCACTTTTATGAAACTGGATCAAGAATGAGACACTATTTATGAAATTGTAGCAATTACTGTACACTATTTACGAATTAGGACCCAATAACTAAGCACTGTTTACAAAAGTGAACCGAAAACTAGACACTATTTATGAATCTGGACAATAAATAGTATAGTACCGTTTAATTTCATAAATAATATAATACCACAGTTTCATAAATAGTATAGTACCGTTAAATTTCATAAACAATGTACTATTGTTTCATAAATAGTATCTGTGATGGACGCGCGCATCCAAGTACGTCAAGTTTTTTATTTTTTAATATTAAAATTGTGTTATTTTCATTAAAATTTAAGTTCTTTTGTTCTCTTTATTAAAAGTTAAGGGGTTTTCATTAAAATTTAAGTCTTTTTTCATTAAATAAAGTTATAGCATGATTTTTTTTATTAAGAAATTGTTATTGGCACTCCAAATTTCTCATTCTACACTCCAAACTTTCTATATTTAGAAAGAAAAATACACTTGTGAGGAGTAGAATGAGATTTTTAGAGTGCCATTAACACTTCCCTTTTATTAAATTAAACTTAACCCAAGCCCTTTTCATGAAAACTCCTTTTTTTTTTTTATCCTCCAATTTTCTACCATTTTTATATATAGTAATCATAGATAATTCTTTGGTACGTAAGTACTTTCAAATTTTAAACATAATTCGCATACCTTTTCCTAGATATACAATGAGCAAAAGGTTCGTCATAGATACTGACAGAAGGAGCTGAACTTCAACAGAGGCCAATGCTTTTTCGCATCGAAAAAAAGTCGTCTTGGGCCTGTGTGAGGTTTTCGGAGGCTGATTGGCACACCGCTTTATAGCTCTGATGCCATTAACATTGTTGTTGGTATTGTTGCGCGCATTTTCAAAAGAAGCTTTGCTTTGTGCTGCATTTGCTACTGCTAATTTGAGAACGGCTATACCAGGATCTTTGAGACTATATGCTGATCGAATTGGAATATCTTTCCAAAGACTTTTTACGCATTGCATAAAGTTTTAGGCGAATTGGTTTCGGGTTTGGTTGCAAACAATCCTAACTAATTGAGACGCCCTTGCATTTGCAAATGGTGCTGGTGACAACAAAAGACATAAGAGCAAGGAAGCGATGAGCATTCAATAGTTGATTGACGAGGCCATTTCCGCTGCTTTATGTCTATTCCACACACGTCTGCGTAGTTGCATAATGTACATTGTTGTGTGACTAATATCGGAACCAAACACAGACGTCCGAACAGTAATGTGTTCAAAGGCATACTTTTAGCTTCGCAGGACTTAAATCAACGTCTTTCCGTAGCATCTGCAAATCCTAACGTTTTGTTCAAGGACAAGTAGAGCATCAGTTGAATTCGAAATTTCGAACTCCATCAACCTGATTTACAGCCCTAATGGAACCTGATACGTTACGTGATCAATTCAAGGTCTCCCCTTTGATGCTAAAAACCCAAAGTTACTTTCACCAATGTGAATCTAATGGTTAAATGGCTTTTCATAGATATTTCCAATCAAATATAAGTAAATGAGCATTTCAAAAAGTTGATTTTTGGTTCACGGGCATACATAATGAAGAGGGATTTAGTCCAGCTCCAAGTTGCATGAAGTAGGAAAGTTCGATGAATTTCGCTACGTAAGAATCTAACGAAGCAAAGCAACAGGATATAAGAGGCATGGTAACGCAAAATTTAAACGAACCAGACCCGCATTAAACCACGAGCAAGCAATCTTAAGTCGACTCAAATAGATGGAAATAATATATAAAGCAAATTTCTTCCATCACTTGCATATCGAAACAAAATTTTTGAGATCTGGAACCATATCCAACTACAAATAGAAACTTAAAAACACAGCATTGGTCTGAAAGTAATACTGAACATGTCATGTCTTGATACAGGAAACGCACCAAAAGTAAGTCCCTCAGTCGAAAAGGCTGAAACCCATATCCTGCAAAAATAAAATTTAAAAAAAACGATTTTAGAAGTTATTAAACAATCACAATAAAATCAGAACAGCCCAGCATACAAATAAAGCAAACTAGATATTATCAACAGCTGCATTTGACAATATATACTTACATCGTCTGATTCTTCCTTTTCTTCCACCTTCTCCTCCTTCTTCTGCTCAGCAGCGGCAGGAGCAGCAGCCCCACCACCACCGGCGGCTGCAGGTGCGGAATAAGCAACTGCACCACCACCAGATGGAACAGATGCCAACTTCTCCCTTCCAGATGCAATTAGCTCGGTGATATCTTTTCCCTTGACTTCGGACAATAGCAACTCAATCTTGTCATTGTCAGCCTCGGCTCCAACTGTAACCAAACAAATAATTAAGTTACATTTCAAAGTGCAAAACGTTGCTGCACAAATAATAATATACCACTTTTTTCAAACACCAGTACCAAGGGCAACCTAAGCATCTTCTCCGTGCAAACAGTACCTAGTCTAGGATAATTTACTACTAATGACACATCTCACATATGAAGGTTCTTTCTAACTTTCATCATCCCGGATAACATAATGACTGAATTCCAATAACAAAACCACTTCCATTTCAATACAGAAATTCAACCACGCGCATGGATATAGGTTGCAAGACTGATTATCAAAATTCCATCTCAAGTTAAAAATTAATAAGAACTAATAGACGAAATGAGCATTACGCAACCGAAATCTCCACAATTTTGTTTTTAACAGATAAACTAAATGAATAACTCTTTCGTCCAAGAGTGGTTGGGTGCAAGACTGGAACCCTTGCTAATGGTGTAGGGGTTAAGAGTTCAAAACCGTAGAGCTGGAAAGCCGCAACATCAAAATCGATAGTCAAAATTCAAGCTAAGAGGACTAACATGACTAGGAAACCTGTATATAAAAGACTACACATACTAATGATCAGCATACGTACAACAAATAGAAAAATTATCACAAATAAATTTAAATTATCTAAACCAAGCAAAACCCACAAACGGAATTCCCAATTTAACACAAACAATACAGTGAAAATAATAACAATCTTAACATGAATCGCACGCCGTTGCAGCAACAAAGAATTTTTTTTTAATATAAAAGTTACCTGATCCAAGAATGTCCTTCAAGTCAGCAGCTGAGGGGCTCGTCTTCCCTCCCAAAACAGCGAGCAAGTATGCAGCAACAACCTTCATCTCTACCCATCCAAACAACATCACAAGCTATCAGACACACATACATATATATATATACACACATGTACATACATACAGATACATAATATACATGAGAATCGGATTCAATTTGCTCTACTGATAATAAATTAATAGAAGGAGTACTGTAGAAGATGGATGGAGGTATGTCGAGGAGAAGTTACCGTATTACGTAGGTGAACAAATAGAGCTTCGTAGCAGAGCTTCAATGGCGGCCGAATAGGGTTTGCGGAGAAATAAGAGCACGCTAGATTTAGGTTAAACTCTTGTGAATCAATTTATACAATCAGAATTGTTTTTATTTGAAGGCTTCACTGATCTAGCCCACAACTGGCATAGGCCCAACTTTTAAGTGTGGAAAGACGTGGGCCGAAACGTGCTTCTTTATGCCTAATGTTTAAAGCTTTCTTGGCGGTGTTGGTTTAAGGGTATGTTTGGAAGTGGATTTAAAAAAACTGAAAACGAACATAAAGCGCTTTTGATATTATTTGGAAAAGAAAAAACAAAAACTGATTTTTGGTTAAAAAACGCTTGAATACTTTTTGATTAACAATGGGTTAACTATATTCTCATGAATCGAAACTTAAACTTCTCACTTACAAATGAAAATGAATACTGCTAGATTGTAATATTAAATGACACACTTCAAACCCGTTAAAAGTTAATGACTTTTTTAAGTACTATCATATTTTAAAGACATTTTAAAGTCACATTTAAATACCATTAGACTTCTATTAACAAACATCTCCAAAGGAGATGTCAAATACTCCAACTAGAACTAAAACACATCAAGTGTTTTCTAAGGGAGATGTCATTACACCAAGTAGAAGAGTACGGCAAGGGGTCCCTCTTTCTCCATTTCTTGGAAAGGGAACCTCTCTGGATCCCTTCCACCAAATCCACCAAATCAGGGGATTTGGGCCATTGAAATTTGATTCAACGACTACAAACAGGGGCCCCCTTTAAAAGTTATAATAACTTTAGTCGTTGGATCAAATTTCAATGGCTTGGATCCCCTGATTTGGTGGATTTGGTGGAAGGGATCCGGAGATGATCCCTTTCCCCATTTCTTTTCTTGATTTGTGTCGAGGGTTTTTCCTCACTTTTACGAAAAGAGGAGCGAGACGGAAGGCTACGGGGGCTCAAAGTAGCAGAACATGCTGAGCTCTTATCCCATGTGTTCTTTGCGGATGATTTCATACTAGTTTTTCAAGCAACGGAGGCGGAGGTAGTATGTGTTAACAACTTACTCCAATGTTATGTGGAAAGGTCGGGTTAATTTATAAACTTGGAGAAAAGTTCTGTTCATTTCAGATCAAATTGCCCATAAAACATGAAGGTCGGGTTGGCGGAGGTGTCATATATCAAACACTATGAAGGTTTTGGAAAGTACTTGAGTATCCAAGCTAACTTCGGTGCTTAATTGGAACAGACCAATTTCCAGATTTGTCTATCATCGTTGGTATAACCATAGAAAATATCATTAAAAAAGTGTGTACGTATCCCTTCAACATTCTATCCTAAAACCCTTATTTTCATTTACTGTATTGTATGGTTGATTGCATCATCTTTTGATCCACTTGCCCATGAGGGAGTATTCCGGTTACGGCTAGGAAGTTTGCCTATTCGACTATAAGAAGAGGGAGAATAAGCTTCGTAGTGGCATTCCTCCAACAAGCTACCGAACTCGAGAAGAAAAAAAAGGTATTTGAAGAGGTAAGAAATAAAGTGGACGAACGAGTGAATGGGTGGGCGGAGCAATTTCATTCGGTTGTTGGAAATGAAGTTCTAATCAAAAGTGTAGCCTCGGCCTTGCCAAATTATGCAATGTCATGTTTCCAGCTTCCAATTCAATTGGCGAAAGAGATGGAACATTGATTGCAAGATTTTGGTGGAGTGATCACAAAACAAAGAAGGGTGTATGTTGGATGGCATGGAACAAAATGTCGAAGGGAAAAACATAAGGAGGGCTCGGTTTCGAAGGAAATAATTTCTTTCAACCTTGCAATGCTTGCTAAAGTTGGGTGGAGAATTATTTGTGATCCGGAATCTATCCTAGCAAAAATTCTTAAAGCTAAATACTATCTTTTTTTCTTCGTTTTTGGAGGCACCGATGGGACGAAGAACTTCATGGGGCTGGAAAGGGATTTTACAAGGGAGAAAAATCCTAAAAGCTAGAATCCAATGTAGAATGGGTGATGGACAAAATATTCAAATTAGGGTGGACCCATGGTTGCCCACTCCTCGAACATATCTATCCCCTTTAGCTGCATAAGGAGATGGCACCAGAGAAGGTTATGGAGTTAATGGATGAGAGTGGTGGATTGTGGAACAAAGATCTTATTGAAGAAGCCCACATCATTTTGAGTATGCCACTAAGCAAATCTGGGTGCACCAATAAATTAATTTGGCATTACATAAAGAATGGGTTGTATACAGTTAAGTCGGGGTATTTAATTGCTTAAGACCTAAGTCAGAATGGAGAGCTCGGTTGTAAGGGAGTGGGAGAATCTAGTGACGGTCAAGAAAAGAATGAAGTTTAGTCAACAATTTGGCAGTTGGAAGTACCCCCGAAACTACAACATTTCATTTGGAAGGGCTACAAGAATATCATTGCGATGCGAGCTAATCTTTATCAACGTGGTGTTCATTTAGAGACGGTTTGTCCTCATTGTGGTGAGGCTTTGGAAACACAAGTCCATATATTCTTCCACTGTCCGTTTGCACGAGTTTTTTGGTTTTGGGACACCAATACAGGTTGATTCGAGTATGGTTTTGATTGATGTAATATTGTCTTTCATGGGTTAACGAGCCTTTAATGTATCGTAGAATATGTTTAATGGCCAAGAGGTGTGGCTGACGAGGAGACACCATAAACTAGGCGACATTGTTGACAACGAACGATATGTCAGGCCGAGTCAAGGTCAAGTACTGGAGACAGCTAACAAGAGCGCGAAACTCAGTGGGTGTGGAGAGTGGAACATGGCTTGCATTCAAGCATGTTTGTGCGCTTCAAGAGGTCATATGCATATTTGGTTTGGGAAAGATGAATTCCAGTAGTGGTTGTTTGTACCTGAATATCCAAAAAAATAATGTAAAGGACCTAAGTCCTTCAAGTCAAAAGCAGAACCCAACGCCTGGATAAATGCTTGTAAAAGAGTGGGATCATTGCCTGTCAAAACTACATCATCATTGCCCGTCAAAACTATGTCATCAACGTAGAGGATGAGGACTATAGTATGAGTACCACAGTAGAGAATAAAAAGAGAATTATCTGCTCAACTTTTAACGAATCTGTAGGAAGATTGAACTAAACCTTGTAAACCAGGCCGAGGGGCCTGTTTGAGGCCATAGAAGGCTTTCACAAGTCAGCAAACACGGTAAGGATACTAAGGATGGATAAAGGCAGGTGGCTGAGACATGTAAACCTCCTCCTAAAGGTGGCCATGTAAGAATGCATTTTTGACGTCGAGTTGATGAAGTTGCCAGCCCTTGGACACCGCAAAGTTCAAGACAATTCAGATTGTTGCAGGTTTTACCACTAGATTAAATGTTTCGTCAAAATCAATCATGGGTTGTTGATGAAAACCCTTAGCCACCAAACGGGCTTTATAGTGTTCAATGGTGTCATCGGCATTGCGCTTGATGCAATAGACCCATTTGTAACCGATCTTGTGTTGAGCAGGAGAATGAGGAACAATGACCCATGTGTTATTTTTGAGTAGGGTATTGATCTCCTCTGCCATGGCTGCATGCCATTCCAGGTGACGATTTACCTAAGAAAAACAAGTTGGTTCATTAGTAGATAAGGACATAGTCAAGGCGTGGGAAAAGAGGATAACGAATGGACCCATCAGCCCATGTTTTGGGTTTCTGTGTTCCATCTCTAGAGCGAGTGACCATAGGGTGCGATGGGGTAGGCTAATGTGGTAGGGCTGCAGCTGGAAGCAGTGGAAGAAATGATAAGGATGTATGAGGTAGACACGGAGAATCTGGTGCTGGGGAAGATTCGACACGTGGGCTGACAGGCTGAAGAGATGAAGCTGGGTCGTGGGCAAGTAGTGCTAGGCTTGGAGCAATAGGACATATAGAAAGCTCCACATAGGATGATGGCATTGGACCCGTGGGTTTATGAAAAGGAAACTCAACTTCATTGAAGACGACATGGTGGGAAATGTAAACCCAGCCCATGGTGGGATCGAGGCACCTGTAACCCTTATGTGAAGAACTATAGCCCGCAAAAACACACTCAATGAAGTGCGAGGTTAGTTTGTTTTTAACATAATTACCCAAATAAGGAAAACAAGGGCATCCAAAGGTACGTAGGTGAGTGTAAGACGAAGATAAGCCAAGTAACAGAGTGTGTGGGGTTGACCAAGAGAGGGTAGGAGCGCGAAGTAAATTAATAAGGTGAATAGAAGTGAGGGTAGCATCAACCCATAACATGAGTGGAGTTTTGGCTACGGTGAGTATGGTGCGGGTCATGTAAGCGATGTGACGGTGTTTGCACTCAGTAAGCCCATTTTGTTGGGGCGTGTGAAGACACGAAAGGAGTTGCTGAATTCCAGAGAGACAACAAAACTCAGACATGAAGTGATTTATGTACTCAGTGCCACCATCACTTTGTAAATATTTAATAGATGCATGAAATAAATTTTGAGTCACAGCCATAAAAGTTTGAAAATGGGAAAAAACTTCAGATTTCTTTTTCATAGTCATAAGTAAAAAAGACATAGTAATGATAACCAGAGACAGAATCGATAACGTACATCCATACATTAGAGTGAATAAGAAGAAAAAAAAAAAGGAAAAAGGGCACATTTATTATTTGATTGAAAAGGGAGTTGGGTGGATTTCCCTAAGGCACAGCTCTTACAAAAAAAAAATGAGAAAGAGTAAAATGAAGACCTAAACTAGAACCTAAACGCGACAGCACAAATGGAGACGGGTGACCAAGACATTGATGCCAATCAACGAACGACGTAGCTAAAGCTTTAGGAGGAGAAACTGACAACGGATATAGTCTATTCTTACATGGGCCCTGAAATAGTAATGCACTAGTACACAAATCATAAATGTGATAAAAGAAAAGGAAGAAACAAATGGTGACATTATTATCATATGTAAAACGGGCAACAGAAATGAGATTTTTATGTAACGAATAGATAAGGAAGACATTATAAAAAATGGACGAAAAAGAATTGAGATCAAGGGGAATTGTACCAGTGGATGCAATATTGAGTGTGTAACCATTACCTAATTCGATGAAGTTAGGCCCATGATAGTGTTGGGGATGCGCAATAGCAGTGGCATTGTCGGTCATGTGGTGGGTGACACTTGTGTCGGGGAACCAGGTGGAGGGATCCTGATAATGAACAACTTGAGAGCCAGCAAATGGGGGAAACATTTCAGGGCCACCATAACAATGAGGACAAGTGGTGGCAGAATGGTGATTGGTGGAACAGGTAGGACACCAGGTATTGGTGTTCGATGGATGAGGGCCCAGCAGACCTGAGTTGGCCCAATGTGCTCTTAGGAAACCATGGGGACCATTCCAAGGTAGTGAAAGCCCCAAGCCAATTAGATGAAGACCCATTCCAGTGTTGAACAGATGGACGATAACTATGCAGAGGACACCCACCACAATAAGAAGCCTAGTTGTAACCGTGTCCACCGTGGTTAAGATTAGAATGCATATGATGCCAGGAGCTACCGCTACCATAAGTGGTAAAGGATTGAAAGCCACGTGACGGAGCTTGAGTGGTGAGAAGTGCAGTCTGAGAGGCGGTAGGGCTCGAGGAAGAACATAGGTTCTGCAAGTCAAAGACGAGAATTTTATAATGCAGTTCCTCAAAGGTGGGGAGGGGCGTGATGTTGATGATAACAGTGCGAAGAATTAAGTATTCAGGGCCAAGATTGCAAATGACAGTGGTAATGAAATCATCAGGATCTACTGATCGACCAATACTGGCAAGTTTATCAGCCAATGTTTTGGCTTGCTGCAGGTATTCAAGTACAAGGGTGGAACCCTTGGTTAAATCAAGAAGTTGGTAACAAAGAGTGGTAGAGTTGGTGATAGACGGATGAGCAAAGCGGCGTTGGAGACACTCCCAAAGAGCTTGAGCCAATTTATGACCTATGGTGAGGGCAATGATGGGTTCAGTGAGGGTGGAAGTGATGTAGCTAACCACCAATTGGTCTTGTTGGAACCATTTGAGATAATCAGGATTTAGGGTTGTGGATGAGGTGATTGTAGCAGTAGTAGAGGAACCATCTGAGTCAGAAGCAGGGGTAAGAGGTATGGTTATGGTGGTGGTGATGGTGATGGTGGGAGAAGGTTGGGGAAATGAGCCATGGACAAACTTCCAGAGGTCGTGACCAATCAAGAATGGCTTAATTTGACGAAGCCATTTGAGGTAATTAGAGTCAGTGAGTTTAAGAAATTGTGCCGCGTTGGGTCCAGGAATGGAGGAATAAGCATAGGTTGACATGGCGATGAAAAGGGTCAGGATCGAAAAGGGATGATACTAGGTAGAAAACTAATTTAAGGTGAGAAAATATTTCTAAAAAGCATTAATTTTCATTGCTCTACTCCTCTATATAAATAGTTACATAAGATTGATGTATAAAAGTCCTATTGGGATTTCAAGTTTCCATCTATATCATATACAAGAGATAAGAGTATTATCATCAAAAGTCAGAATATAATAGTAAGTTTAACATATGTTGGACCCTTGTTTAACATAAGGAAAACACAATACAACTTATTGTTACCAGATTTTTGAATTATTACGAGATTACAGATCTCAATGGCAAAGCCATTGCCAACACTCCATGAAATTATACGATGGATTGTGTGTGGACTTAGGAGAATTTGGAAATGTAGAAATAACTTTATTTTTGACAAACAAGTCGTGGAATCCATGGTGGCTTTGAGTTTTTTGCATCAATAATGTCTTGAGATTGAAAAGTTGCATGGGGATCAAATAATGTAGCAATCAAGCATGTCGGAGTGGGAAGGTGTGAAGTGGCTTGTTCGATGGATGCGTCCGTTTCGAATGATCAAAGTCAATTGCAATGGAGCTTGGAGCAAAGAATTTGGACGGGGTAGGCTTTGGATGGGTAGCTTGGGATTTTGCGGGTAAAAAGGCAGGGAGTGCAGGAAACATTCTTTGCGAATCCAGTTTGATGGCGGAGGTATAAGCGATACAAGCGGCTTTGGGGGCTTGTGTAGAGAAAGGTTTTGAGGTAATGCAGTTGGAAACAGATTCAAAAAACTTGGTGGATATGATAAATGGGATTATGCAAGCGAACGTCATCATTGAAGGAATTCTCTTGGATATTCTATGTCTAAAACAAACTGAGGTCAGTAGAGTTTCTAATAAGGCAGCGTATCTAGTGGTATTTTTTGTTTCTCATATTGGGGGGGGGGGGGGCTTTGTACTTGGGATAGCTTTGAACTGGAGTGGTTGCTCAATACTCCAGCTTTTGATGTAAACGTTCCTATTCGAATTTAATAATATTTCACTTTCAACAATAAAAAAGGGAGATGTCATATATGACGTGGCAATTAAGTCATTTGACTTGTCTTTTCTTTTCTTTTTTTTTCCTTTTTTTTTTAGAGGAAACAAATTAAAGATTGAGTCAAATGCCTTTAATTTTTTTTTTTTAATGCATGGGTCCAACTGACACAAATAGGACGAATACTAAAATTATTTTAATTATTTGTTAATAGTTAATGTAACTATGTAGCCCATTAGATTAATACAATAAATATTTGACACATATGTTGGAAATTAAGAGGATTTAACTATATTCAATTGGCCAAATCAGCAATCAAATAAAACTTTGACATATTATATTGATTGTATAAGCCTAGAGCCTTTTTAATTCTACAAAGTCTTTTAAAAAGCCCCCTAAGTTTAACTTATGTGCTTTGCACTTTTTGTAAATCTACTAATTTCAATTTTTTAACACTAGAACCAAAGTTTCATTATATTACTAAACCTAGGTCCATAACGAAGTGAAACACTGAAAAAAATTTCCCTTCGGATATAATGAATATAGTATTAACTAAATCCATGCTAAATATAATGTGAAGTAATCAACTAATGCGAATAATAATATAATGGCCCTATTTTGGTTTAAAATTTTGTATATGAACATTACCATATTGCATACCGCATACCGCATACAACACCATTCACAAAAAAAAATAAGACCCTACATGTATTATGTATATCTCACACATGCTGACTATTTGTGTAAGTGTTGGCACGTACGTATGCGTGATTCGTATGCAAACTTTTCTCCTACTTTGTAGAATAAGGTTTAATTGTTGGTCCTTTTAGAGATTGAAACCATCAAACCCTTTCTTGTTTATATTCAATGAATTTCTGGTGTTCATGGGCATTAAATGAACATGCATTAACCCTAATTTCATGTATACAAGGTCATCAAACCTAACCTGAATTCGCAGCCATGTTCGGCAGTGAATGAATTGATTCTTAGGGCAATGGTTAACCTTCTCTTCTCTTGTGCTCGCTTTAGTGTTCTCTGGTTTTCAACAGGACAAACCAAAACTACATGGAACAAAGATAGATCACCGAAAAGAGGGACCAAGCATATCTATATATGTATTGCAACTGCTTCCTCCTATTAAGCAAACAGTTGCAATCAGTTATCAAGGAAACCCTAAGTGCATCATTTTAATTTCAAATTGGTTCCTTATATTTCCCTCCAAATGGTTGTTATCCGGTTACAACCCTAAATAAGTCTTACTTTATGCATAGCTTATATTACTTGTGTTATTGCACGACTTGGTGTTTGATCTTACTCACCAAGTAAACCTTACATTCTCCCACATGAACAAGATTAAACACTCTAACATTACTGCATTAAACAAGTAATATGTGATCACTGAGCTATTAAAAAAAATGACTTACCACTACTTATCATTCAATACATCAGTCAAACTTTAGAGAAGCTGATATCAAAGTTTGCTTAAGTTCTTCTAAAATCACAACTAATCATATCAACTATAAGCATTGTTAATGAGGAAACTTTAGTTGGGATCATTATAGTATACTAATCGTGCTCCCACATTTCTTTGGTCCTAAGATATTAAATGAACATCTCAAACATGTGAAACTTGCAAGAATTAACACATGCAATTGACATAATTTGATGTGTACCAATTCATTAAAATCATTAATTCAATTAAATACATTCATAATACATCACAAAATAGCAAGACATCAACCATAATTGTCTTACTCCCTCATTCAAACTCAATCAAATGAGTTATGCAAACCCATACTTGTAACATGCTTATTGAAACTTGTAACATGTATGGCTTTTGTTAGAGGATCGGCTATCATATCTCGAGTTATGACGTGCTCGATGTCTATAACACCTTCCTTAACTTTATCCTGTACTTTTAGATACTTAATATCCATCAACCTCGATGCTTCTGACATCTTCTTATTCTTGGCGAAGAACACTGCAGATGTATTATCACAGAAGATTTTCATTGGCTTCTCAATGCTTCTACCTACCTTCATATGATGAATCAAATTCTTCAACCAGTTTGCTTGTCTCATTGCCTCAAAACACCCAATGTACTCAGACTCCATTGTTGACACTGGCCTTGTTGCTTCTTACTTTTCTGAGAAACCGCACCTCCAGCTAACATGAAAATATAACCACTAGTTAACATTCTATCATCAACACATCTTCCAAGATCAGCATCAGTATAACATGTTAATTCTAGATCTTCAACATATTGGTAACACAATACATAAGACAGTGTCTTCTTTAAGTACATGAGTACTTTCTTTCCAGCATTCCAATGAGAAAACCCTGGATTCAATTAAAATCTTCCCAAAATACTTAATGCAAATGCAAGATCTGGTATGGTACAAACTTGAGCATACATTACACTGCCAACTTGGTCAAATTTCTTGTACCATTGTCTTGAAGCCTCTTTGAGTCCATAAATAGACTTATTGAGCTTGCAAACCTTATTCTCTTTCCCCCGTTCGACGAATCCAAGTGGCTGTTTCATGTAAATGTTTTCATCTAATCCACCATTTAAGAATGTTGTTTTAACATCCATTTGATGAAGTTCTAAGTCGAATTGTGCAGTCAATGCCACAATGACACGAAATGAGTCTTTGGTGGACACGGGAGAAAAAGTTTCATTGAAATCCACACCTTCCTTATGAATAAAACCTTTAGCCATAAGCCGTGCCTTATGTATTTCTACATTTCCTTTTGAATCTCTTTTAGTTTTGAACACCGATTTGCAGCCTATAGCCTTAATTCGTGGTGTTGGTTCCACTAGACTCCACGCATTGTTACTTGACATAGAAGTCAATTCATCAACCATTGCTGCATGCCAAAATAAAGCATGAGGACTTACCATTGCCTCCTGATAAGTGAGTGGATCATCTGAGTCACTAATATCATATTCAATTTCTTGCAAATACACCATGTAATCATTTGATATAGCTGGCTTTCTTTGTCTAGTAGACTATCTTGTGGGTTACAAAGTTTGACCACTAGTTGCTGACTGAGAAGGCTACAATGAAACCAATGTAGTACTAGTACTAGGTCCTTCAATGTTGGTATCATAAGTATCAAGAAATGGTTGTAATAAGGGTGCAGAGGTTTGAATATTACTCACTGATACAACATGTGAAGGAGAAGGATTATGAGCAGTCAAAGTGTCAACATATGGAGTTAACATAGGAACCGGCAATGTTAAAGCTAAACCACGATTGTCAGAAGACTGATTAGTACATGAAGATTCATTTTCTTCTTCAAAGTCAATCAAATACTTGGAGTTAACCTTATTACAATTGTCATCTTCAATAAACTTTGTATGAGTTTCTGCAAGTCTAGTGTGAGATTGTGGGTAATAAAACCGATATCCCTTGGATCTTTCTGCATAACCAGCAAAATAACAAGTTGTTGTTTTCATATCCAATTTTCTGCCATTTAGATTGTAAAGCCTGGCTTCACACTTGCATCCCTACGTATGAAAATGTGAAAAACTAGGTTTCCTCCTTGTCCAAGCTTCAAAATGTGTAATATTGACAGCTTTAGTTGGCACTCTATTAAGTATCTAATTGGATGTCTTAATGGCTTCACCCCATAGAAATTATGGAAGATGTGCATATGAAAACATGCTCCTCACCATGTCTTTAATAGTTCTATTTCTTCTCTCAGCTACTCCATTCTGTGATGGTGTACCTGATGTTGTATATTGAGGCACTATACCCTCTTGTTGCAGATACAATGCAAATGGTCCCTTGATTTGCCCTTGTTTTATGTACCTCCCAAAGAATTTACCTCCACATCAGATCTCACTATTTTGATTTGCTTATTCAATTGTTTTTCAACCTCAACTTTGAAAAATTTAAAACAATTTAAATTTTGAGATTTTTCAGAAATCAAATACAAGTAAGTATATCTTGAAAAGTCATCATTAAAAAGAAGGAAGTAAGAGTGTCCACATATTGTTTTTGTTGGAAATGGACCACACACATATGTGTGAATGATCTCCAAGAGATCATTGCTTCTTTTAGCTTTATTCTTGTTGATTAAATTAGTGGTTTAGCCCTTAAAGCAATATATGCAATCTGAGAAGTCATCAAGGTTGACATTTGACAACATACCATCCTTTTAAGTCTCAACATTTTGTCCTTGGTGATATGCCCCAATCTTCGATGCCAAAGCATGGAAGATGTATCATTAGTGAGCATTCGCTTTGGTGCAGAATGCACTATATTGAAACAATCATGATAATATGAACATTCAATTTGCCAAAGGCTACCATTTGGGAAAGCATAGCCAATAACATTGTCAAACTGGTTCTTAAGATAAAACTTTATTTGATTGGCATCTTCAATATAAGAGAAACCATTTTTAACAAACTGAGTTACTGAAAACAAATTCCTTTTTAGTGAAGGTACATAAAGTACATTGTTCAACGTTAAAATATAACCATATGACAGTTTCAACATGACAGTACCAACTGCTTCAACCAAGACTTTATTTCCATTCCCAACATAAACATTATAGGACTCTCTACTTGTCTCCTTATGGCTTTGAAATCCCTGCAAAGAATTTGTTACATGGATGGAACATCCAGTTGAAAGGAAAATATGAGATTTATGTGGGATTTCTATTGACTAGCATGCATATACAATTCAAAATTTATATACGAAAACAACGGAAGCATGTCATCAATTAATATCAAAGCTCTAGTCATGAAAATCCCCTTCAAGATTCATAGGTTTATTTATGATGCATCAAAAACAATTTATTGAAGAACAAAGTTTAGGAGTAGTTTTATACCTCTTGATCTAGATCTTAGACCAAGGATGGACCACCTCCAAGCTCTTTGCTCCTTGAACTCCTTGAGCCTAGCCTCCCTTCTTGCCTCCTCCACTTTGTTGAGAATGAGTGCTCCTAGGTCCTCTTCAAGTTTCCAAATTTGAAAACCTCTAAAGATCCTCACCCACTAGTGTAGTAAGAAGGATGAAGGAATAACCAAAGGGGTGATAAGATGATTAGCTAAAAATCCCCCTATGGTGGCCGGCCCTTTGAGTGTTAGAGAGAGTTATTTTCTTTTTCTCTTTTGTTGTTTTGAACACACAAAAACCCCCTTATGAAACTTTCACTATAAAGTTCCTTTTATTACATAAAGAAACAAGTCAACAATTGACATTCTCTCTCCCTCTCTTTGGCCGGCCTTCTTTGTGTTGTTTGGGCTTTGGGCTTTTATTATTTCAAGTCATCCAATGCTTGAATAAAAGCCCAATGGGTTTAGGCCCAATGGGCCCAATTAAACCCGAACATTTCTTTAAGCCCAAAACGATCTTTTATCGCTTTTATGATTTCTTTAGACTTTCTAAATTAATCACAACACTTAATTAATCCAATTAATTATTTCCATCATCCATTAGTTACTCACTACAAGAGTGTATTGGTGAACAATCTTTTAGGTTCTAATTAGCAAGGCAGTGAGGTGATTGGCACCAATCCAATTGATTATATTTAATCCAACCACTTAGTGAATTAAAACTTACTTTTAATTCACCTTCTTCTTTGATGACTACATTTAATCATCTAGAATGTAGTCATCTAGAAGAACTTACAAGCCATGAGTGACATCTAAACATATATCATGGCTACCCAAGCTAATGTAGAAGTTTATTCAGAGAACCTATTCAGTTGGAATTATAATGTAATTCGATCCTTCTCTAAAACAATACTCTCAATCACATCACTAGGGTATGGATATACTATGTCAAACCCCTAATGTGATTATGCATTCTTATATGATTCAATTGAGTCGCATAGGAAAGCTTTCCTTTATTACGCTCGAGACTTCGGCCGAAGATTCCCGAATCATATCTCAGAGTATTCTTCCTCTCATAACGAGGATCAGAGATCCTTTGTTGATCATTCACATGCCTACATGTTTAGATAACTTGACCCCAACAATGCCGTGGACACTCCAATGGAATGTCGTTTGACATGATCAAAGATCAAGGACCTAACCATTAGACATCTATGATGTCTCAGGTCAAAGGATTACTTACATTATTCCAAACTTCAGAGTTACTTGCTTGACATGTGAGTAGACCTCCATGCAAGTACTCTCGTTCGATTGTGTTCAGTGAACTCATTCCCTTAATGAGCACCTACATACTTGTCTTAGTGTCACTACACGAATGGGATGAGACTTTCCATCCTTCCATTTGAAGCAGACATAGTATGTACCAGTCTATGCATTGTCAGTATCCCTCCGACAATCCTATGACCAGGAACCTTTTTGGACATGATGGTTATGAGAAGAAGGTCTCTGTAGTCTAACATTATTAGATTACTTCTTTCATCAATCCATTGTCCATGGATTCATTATTTAGGACATATTTTGTTCATTGAGATAGTCCTAATTAGTATCTTTGCCTTCCGATGTATAAGAGTCATATATACATCAATTCATTGTCCTGAAAGGTTTCTTCCAAAGATTGACTTTCAGGGCATATTGCCAACACCAGTGTCAACCCACCAAGTACAAAAACCATGTTCGATTCCATAGTAACAAAAACATCAAAAACAGTTATACCTTTCCTGATTAACCATGCCTTAAAGGCTGGGGAATTCTTCCTTAAGTGTTCAGTGGATTGACAATGATAACTCTTTTTAAAATGAGGTTTCTGAACCTATAAACCATGTGAGATAGAGGCTCCAATACTTTTGAGAGATACACCAGAACCTTTGCTTTGTTTTTTGGGACCGATTACAGCATTTGGAGTAATTCAAGATGCAGAAGGTTTGCAGCTTTTATAATTTTCATTTTTCTGTCCCATAACCATTTTCCCCTTGTCTTTGCCAGTATTGACAAGATTAGCCAATTCCATTCTCTCAGCTTTGGACTTCTTCAACCTCTCTTCCTCTTGACAACAAATGGCAATGAGTTCATTGATACTCTATGTCTCATTTTGAGTGTTGTAGTTAACCTTTATCTGATCATACTCTCCTGATAAAAAGTACAGGCTATATGCACCAGGAATTGATCAGTGATACCAATTTCCAATGCATTCAGTTTGTTAGAAATACTCACTATCTTCAACAAATGTTCACAAACACTACTCGACCTTTCATGTTTGTTGTTGATGAATGCAGAAAGTGATGCACCCACTTCTGCCTTGTCAGATCTCTTAAACTTTTCCTCGATCCTAGCTATATAGTCTTTGGCTAAGTCACAACTGGATATACCTCCTCTAATGTGTTCTTCCATTGCATTCTACATAATGAGAAGAGACATTTGATTGGTTCTTTCCCATTTAGCAAAATGTTCCCTTTCTTGAGTAGTGCTCCAATCAACTAAGGCCTATAGCTGAGGAGTCTTGAAGGTAATGTTGAACTCGAGCATTCCCAAGTTTATTTCAATCTGTTACTTCCAAGTGTTGAAATTGTTAGCATTCAACTTCTCAATGTTAACAAGGTTAAGCATATTAAACCCTGCATCATAAGACATTTAGATTGAAAATTCATTAGTAATGTGATCAAGAACTAGTCTTAATTGTCTTGTCACACTTAAACTATGAAACCAGTTATACCTTTGGGCAAGAAACTGTCCATAAAGCATATGAATTTCCACTTCATTGCATAGCTAAGAATAAAGAACATAATCTTATGTAATACTACACCTTTAGGCAAGAAGTATCACATAAGCAATTAATTTCATCATTCACTATACATCAATTCATAACAATCCCAGTTAATAAATTTCTTTGGAAATTTCTTAGCTTGTTAATATTATGAATTGCTATTTTAAGTACCTTTTATGAATGCATGTAACCTTTATACTTGTTCGAACACTTTGGTGTAAGAATTAAGTGTATTACATGATATCAGTACTCAAAATTCAACACATACATTTGTGATATTGGTATATCATTCTCTGTAATGCACGTTAGTGCATACTTGAATAGAAACGGAAAGTTCATCATTATCATACATTTATATAAACATACAGTTATATATATATAACATATTTAGGTTTGAATGGACTAGGCTCTGATACCACATGTTGGTCTTTTTAGAGATCGAAACCATCAAACCCTTTCTTGTTTATATTTAGTAAATTTTTTCTATGTATGGGCATTAAGTGAACATGCATTAACCCTAATCTCATGTATTCAAGGTCATCAAATCTAACCTGAATTCGTAGCCATGTTCGGTAGTGAATGAATTGATTCTTAAGGGAATGGTTAGCCTTCTCTTCTCTTGTGATCACTTTAGTGTTCTCTGGTTTTCAATGGGACAAACCAAACTGCATGGAACAAAGATAGATCATCGAAAAGAGGGACCAAGCATGTCTATATATGTATTGCAACTGCTTCCTCCCATTAAGTGAGCAGTTACAATCAATTATCAAGGAAACCCTAACTGCATCATTTTAATTTCAAATTGGTTCCTTATATTTCCCTCCAAATGGTTGTTATCCAGTTACAACCCTAAATATGTCTTACTTTATACATAGCTCATATTACTTGTGTTATTGCATGACTTGGTGTTTGATCTTGCTCACCAAGTAAACCTTACATTAATAGCCAAGTTTTATATTGATCTTTGAATATGAAATTAAAATGAATAAAATAGCCATGAAAAATACTGAAAACACATATTATAGTACCAAATTTCATAATAAGATATATAGAATATATTTGTTCACTTAATGAACTTATTCAAAATTAGTTGAAATTGTAAAGTTGTGAATGACAATGAATGATGTATTGGATTACTTATGTTGTAGGCCACTTGTCTATCGAGTTGTTAACAACTTAAGTAATCTGATAGTCCTAATGAAATAAGGATTATGAAGTCTTATCCTTTGCAATTGACCTTAAAGAAATCTTATAGGTTTCACTACAAAGATATAGAATCATGGTGGGACTTAAACACTTAAGTGATAGGGTTTGGTTTTCACAACCAATAATAGGCCGTCTGTGATGAAAACCTTAATGGTATAAATATTATGGTTATGTCCCTGCTTCCATACGCTCAATCTCTCAAAATACGCTAAACCCTATACACATCAAAGAGATATTTGGAAGTACTGGAAGTAGAAAACAACCTAGTTCTGCAATGGCTTCTTTTTCTTTAAGTAAGTTTCACATAAAACTTATATTGCATGCATGCATGTTGTACTTCTTTGCTACACAAAAACATGGTCTGCGTAATCCTATTTCCTTATTGTTTTGTCATCGTATGCATGCTTGTGTATGCGTATTATTTTTGTAATCCTTACATGTGGTATCAAAGCCTTCCAATAAGGCTAGGGTTCTCATTAGACCATATAATCAGACTCACAACACTTATACTAATCACTTTAATGCTTCCGCTGATAATTGGGATATGAAAACCATATTATATATTGTATTTGTACTACTGTGGTTTGTTCAATGTCTCAGGGAAGGATATCCTACAAGAAAGCTAAAGAATAACAAGAAGAAATCATGGATTTATATGTTATAACACTAAATCAAAGAGTATAGTGTGAATTTTAAACAAAATTACAATGACTAATCTGCTCAAAAGTGTTTAGATCATTGTTTTGATTTATTATTCAAAGAATTTAAAGGTGATTTGCTTGAAACTAGTGGATAATAATCTGCTCAAAAGTGTTTATTATTCAAGTCATTCAAGCAACTCAATGTATAGTGATACATGAAATTGACAAGATTGCATTATTCATCTGCTTAAATGTGTTGAAGACATGTCAATTGACCTTGTATTTTATGTATTGGCTATGCAACCTTAATATAAGCAACATCTGTCCAAAGATGATACCATGTTTATATGAAACTGTTGATGGAAAACATTTTGTGAGAGTTTTCCCAATTTTGTTAAGTACTCTAAATTGAAGAAATCTATTGATTGATAAATTTGTGTGCATATGTTTCAGCCCCTCCCACAACTTCTCTAAATTTTCAAAATATTGAAACCTTGGCTAGTTCCAGCTTTAAGATATTGAAAGAGGATGTGTAAATTGTTCTTGGAATGATGGATATAAATTTGGCGATCAAAGAAGACAAGTCTGCAAATCTTACTAACACTAGCACAGCAGACCAAAGGATCAAGTTTGAGGAGTGGGATAGGGTGACCAGGATGTCCTTAATGATCATGAAGAAAGCCATGACTCAATCAATCAAGGGAGGGATTATGAAACTAGACAATGCTAAAGAGTTCTTGGCTGAAGTGAGAGAAATTTTCAAAGAGTTAGGGAAAGCTGAAACAGGCACCTTGCTTACACAGCTTACCTCCATGAATTTTGATAGGGTTGGTAGTGTAAAAGAACATATTCTCAAGATGGTTGATCTGTTTAAAAAATTGAAGGATCTCGAAGTCCCTATGACTGATTAGTTTCTAGTTCACATGGCTTTCAATTCCTTGCCATCCAAGTATGGACAGTTGAAAGTTTCTTACAATACACAGAAGGAAAATGGGGAATTGATGAGTTGATTTCAATGTGTGCACAAGAAGAAGATAGACTCAAGGGTGACAAGTCAACTAAAGTAAATCTCCTTCAGGCTGCCAAAGTCACAAATGATGGTTCATCATTCAGTGCTGGTAAGCTGAAGAATAAAGCATTTTCTTCTTCATTTAAAAGTGCTAACACCTCTAAAGGATCTCACAAACTCAAACCTATGAACACTGAAATAAAAAAAGCAAAAGAATGTTATTTTTGTAAGGACACAGGTCACTTGAGAAAGAACTGTGTTGGTTTCAAAAACTGTCTTTCCAGAAAAGGTAAAACTTTTAATGTTTTTGTGTGTGTTGAGTCTAACTTGGTTTATATTCCACCTGAGAGTTGGTGGTTTGACATTGGATATACCGTTCACATCTTTAATTCCTTGCAGGGCTTCTAAAAAACAAATTAGAAAAACAATGAAGTCTACAATGTCTATGTTATGACTGAAAGTAAGGTTAATGTTGAGTTAATAAGGAGTGTTCAACTAGTTTTATCTTCTGATTTTATTTTAAAATTGTGTCCAGTACTTTATGTGCCTTCCATGAGAAGGAGTTTGATTTCAACTTCAAAGTTCGTAGAGTTTGGTTTATCCTTTGTTGGTGACCAAGAAAGTGTACATTTTTATGATTCAAATAAGTTAAACACCTTGCTGGGATATGCAGTTCTTAATATTGATATATGGCAAATGAAATGTTCATATATAGATGAGTGTTTTAATGTTCATCATGTTGGTTCCAAGAGAATGCCCACTTCTGAAAAATCTTCCAAGTTATGAAACAAAAGGTTAGGGCACATCTCTAGGGAAAGAATTGTCAAGTTAACCAACCAAAACCTGTTGCCACCACTGGATTTGAATGATTTTAAAGAGTGCACATACTGTTATAAAGGAAAACTAACCAACACAAGAAAGAGTGGATCAAATCGAAGTTAGAACCTGCTTGAAATAATACACACTGACATTTGTGGACCATTTCCAACCAAAACTATACATGAAAAGTCATATTTCATAACCTTTAATGATGACTTTCATGATATAGTTATGTCTTTTTTATGTCAGAAAAGTCTAAAGCATTGGAATGTTTTAAGCTTTACAAACTAGAAATTGAAAAACAACTAGAGAAACACATTAAAATTGTAAGATCCGATAGAGGTGGTGAATACTTTGGCAGGTATTTTGAAATTGGACAGCACAAAGGTCCATTTGCAACCTTCCTTTAAGAGAATGGCATAGTGGAACAGTACACAACCCTAGGTACCCCCAACAAAATGGGGTTGCAGAACAAAAAAATAGGACCTTCAAAAGCATGATAAGATCGATGTTTCTCTGGGGTGAAGCACTGAAAACTGGAAATTACATCTTGAATAGGGTACCAAGTAAGTCAGTGGACATAGTGCCCTTTGAAGCATAGACTGGAAGAAGACCAAGTTTCAACCATTTCCATATATGGGGCTGCCAAGCTAAGGCAAGGTTATATAATCTAGCTGAGAAGAAACTAGATCCCAGAACCACGAGTTAAAGATTCATTGGATATTCTAAGAAGTCCAAAGGGTACAAATTTTATTGTTCTCATGGTCACTCCAAAGTAATAGATACACACAATGCTAAATTTGTTGAAGAATTGGATAAAGTTCAGTTAATTGAAGGTGCGTCAACATGTCCAGAATTTGAAGAATTAGCTATTGATAGCAACTTCAATGGTTTCCTTCCTCAACAAGGAACCATGCTATCTATACCTACACATATACAACTTGTGATTCCCACTGCAGTCTTCAATCTTTTAGGCACTGAAACACAAGTGCCTGTTGCTAATGATATTGCATAAATGTGATCATACACTTTCACTGGATGATCCAATTTCAGATGTTGGCACTACAATGGAAACTGAAACTCAAAGTCAAATTCACGAAAAGACAGTAAGTGTGAGGATATCTCAAAGAGCAAGAAAAGCAGTCATTCTTCCTGATTTTGTATACCTGAATGAAGCTAAGTACAATTTAGGAGATGAAGATGATCACATCACTTACCATCAAGCTATCACTAGCATGAGATCCAAGTTATGGCAGATAGCAATGGATGAAGAATCGGAGTCCATGCAGAAGAACCAGGTATGGACTCTAGTTTCAAAACCAAGTGGAGTTACCAAGACAATAAGTTGCAAGTGGGAAAACTAACAAAGATTCACTTGGTAACATTGATAAACACAAATCCAAATTAGTTGCAAAGGGGTTCACACAAAGGGAATGGATCGATTATAATGAGACTTTCTCTCCTGTCTCAACCAAAGACTCTATGAGAGTTATTTTAGCATTCACTGCTTACTTAGACCTGGAACTACACCAAATGGATGTCAAGACTACGTTTCTAAATGAAGAACTTGAAGAAGACATTTGCGTAACTCAGCCACTAGGATTTGTTGAAATGGGGAATGAGTCAATAGTCTGCAAATTGAACAAGTCTATTTACGGTTTAAAGCAGGCTTCCAAACAATGGAACAAGAAGTTTGATGCTGTAATGTCCAAGTTTGGTTTCCAAGAAAACAAGATGGATGAATGTGTCCATTTTAAGATAAGTGGTTCGAAAATCATCTTTTTAGTTTTATTTGTAGATGATATTCTACTTGCTAGTTCTGATCTCACCTTGCTGCAAACTACCAAAGACATGTTGGCTACAAGTTTTGACACGAAGGATCTGGGGGAAGCAAAGTTTGTATTGGGCATAGAATCATTCAAGATAGAAACAAAAGAGTTATTGGTCTCTCACAGAGGGTAATATGTTGACAGGATCATTAAAAGATTCAATATGGAGAAATGCGCTGGTGGTGAATTACCAATTGGGAAAGGGGACAAAATGAGCATTGAACAAAGCCCTAAAAATGAGTTAGAGAAGGAGAACATGAAAGACAAGCCTTGTGCATCGCTGATGGGAAGTTTGATGCATGCTCAAATGTGTACAATACCAGACTTGGCATTTGCAGTTAGTGTACAAGGCGTTTCAAGAAAATCCTAGACCACCTCACTAGATTGTAGCCAAGAAAGTCTTGAGATATCTCGAGAGAACCAGAGATTTCATTCTCACTTATAAACAAGTTGATGTACTTGAGCTGTTGGCTTACACTGACTCGAATTTGGCAGGATGTGTTGATGATTGAAGATCAACTAATGGATACATCTTTATACTAGCTGGTGGTGTTGTGTCATGGAAAAGTGCTAAACAAAAATCAATTGCTTCATCAACTATGAAGGCTGAGTTTATTGGATGTTATACTGCAACCAAACAGGAAATCTGGCTTAGAAATATGGTAAGGGGATTAAATGTGGTGGACAACATTGAGAAGCCACTTAAGTTGTACTGTGACAACAAGGCAGCAGTGTTTTTCTTGAAGAATAACAAGAGATCACTTACAAACAGACTTATGGATATGAAATACTTGAAGGTAAATGATGAAGTGAAGAAGGAAACTATTGATATTCAACACATAAGCACAGAACTTATGGATGGTGACCCTCTTACAAAGGTCTTACCAGTGGGAGTATTCAAGAAACACATTGATATGGGAATGAGAGACTCTTTTGATTCTGTCAATGAATGAGAGTAAGCACTCGATTGATTCTTATGTGATACATTTAATTGTTGGTTATTGTTCTTAGTCAGTTTATTTCATATTTGAACTATATTTGAGATTATCAGTATGGAAATTTTACAATTGATATATTATTCTTAACAGATTTTTGTACTGAAGCTTGCTTCAATTTATATTGTGAGCTAATGTTCTGATTATTAGTTCTTGACACCATGACTTTGTTAGCGGCAAAGTACTTTAAGTTGAATGTGTATGTGATCTTGGAGTACAAAGAACAGACCAAGTTGTTCTTTGTTTTCTTTTGTTCTGCATTCGATTCAAAGTGACAAGTTGCTAGGAAAGGTTGCATACTTATGAAGACTAAGTGATCACCATGAGTTCTTATTTGTTAGGATGAATCATTGACATTCAAGTGGGAGAAAGTAAGGCTGTGAATGACAATGAATGATGTACCGAATTACACATGTTGTAGGCCACTGTTTATCAAGTTGTTAACAACTTAAGTAATCTAATAGTCCTAATGAAATAAGAATTATGAAGTCTTATCCTTTGCACTACAAGGATATAGAATCATGGTGGGACTTAAACACTTAAGTGATAGGGTTTGGTTTTCATAACCAATAATAGGCCAACTGTGATGAAAACCCTAATGGTATAAATATTATGGTTATGTCCCTGCTTCCATACGCTTAATCTCTCAAAATACGCTAAACCCTATTCACAATAGAGAGATTCTTTGAAGTACTGGAAGTAGAAGATGACCTAGTTTTGCAATGGCTTCTTCTTCTTCAAGTAAGTTTCACGTAAAACTTATATTGCATGCATGCATGTTTTGTTAGACTATATATTTCATAAACAACTAAAAACACTAACCTTATAGAATCCATAAATTATGCTTATTTGATAAAGTACTCGAAGTCAACATGGCATGCAGGAAAGATGAACCATCTTTGATAGAACCGTGCAGAATAGGGTCAACCATGGACTTCTCCTTCGGTGGAAATCGTATTGGAATCCTACGGAATAATGTGTTAGTTGACCAAAATCTTCTGCACACTCAACACTCCTTTATACTCAAACTAATGGTGCATTCATATGAGTTTTCTATGTGTTGTGCGCCCTTAGCCTTGTATTTATATGGACTTAACCCTAATGAATCTTTCCATAATAATGTCATTAGGATTCCTTGCAATCCAAGGATAATTGATACACCAAATCTCATTCCAAATAAGATAGAATTAGGAGCCCTTATTCCCCAAGGAAATCTGGAATATATTAACTTTACTTGGGGTACAGGCTATAGCTATTAACTAAATCCTAATCTTATTTATATTCCAAGCATTCCTTAAATTAACTATGTAGACTTATTAACCGTTGGATTGTGGTCCAATGTCCAACATTCTCCCACTAGGTCAAACAGTTAATTCAAAAAAGATCTTTAATGGATTTATAAGCAAGATTACTTTATTGGCCAATGAATTTAGTCAACTAATAAGCTTCCTAAATGTTTTGTCAAATGGAGTTTACGTATCTAGAACTATCGAAGACTATGAACTTGTAGTATCCATGAGCTCTTATAATCACTGAAATAAGCTATCCATTCACATGAAACATACATCATAGATTTGGAAGTTAAGTGAATCAAAACCTGAATTAAAAGCATCAATTCATTCACTTATTGGTTCTCCTTATCAATCTTTATAAGATTGCCTTATGCTTCCTATGAAGCTCATAAACTGTAGAACCAGCTTACTTTTGTGTCTAACAAAACTGAGGACACAACTCTTTTGCAGTTTAAGACGTTCATTGCTACTTTATGTGTTCTAAATTACAAAACCTAAGTACAAAACTCGATCCTCCTAGTACTTAGAATGCAACTAAAAAATACACATTCGCTACTTTATGGAATTCACAACATAAACTAAAGATTAAATCCATACCTTAATGCAGCTTGTGAAGTTTGTTGCTGCCTTATTGTCATGAATCACAAACTAAACTAACTAACAGCTACATAAAACCTTCACAGCTTAGTAAATCATGACAACCTTATATGAATGTGTAATGCCAACTTGGATCCTCATTCGACTAGTCATAACCGGCCACAATTTCAACTATATATATAAGAACTGAAATTTAAACCCACATTCATAAATCAAACAAGTGAGGCACATATCAACATAATTAGCAAAACATCCCTTATGACATAAGCCACACATTTAAATTGTTCCTCCCACTAATCAATTATATCTTATATTGAATGTGAGAAACAAATACCATAACCAAATGCATATAATCATCAAAAAACATGTTATTGCACCTTACACTTAATCATATTATACAACAATGAATATGTTAAGGATAATTCGTTTAGCAAGTATAACTTCATGTCAATTCTTTTAGTCATTACTTCCAAATAGTATGTACCAAACAACTTAAAATGCAATTGTCTTTACAAGAACTTAACCAAATAGTATTATGTATGGTACGAGTGTTAAAACTAGAGAATACTGTCATACATGCATACAAATTCAAAAACAAATAGTGGAACAATTATAGGATTGAAAATTGGACAATCCTAATAAAATCTAGAAAATTTCAATTATAGCATGCATGTTTTTTCCACAAACTAGACTTTAAAATTCTAGGGAGAAACATGCAAATATAAAACTAAGTTTCATACTCAAAACTTTACAAACATATATTAGCATAAGAACAACTCATACGGATCTTTAGAACTTAGCATTTGTGACTTAGATTTGTTACTCTGAAAAGCATATAGGTATTTATTTGTACTAGTATAGTATTTCCCAAAATATATTTGTAAAGTAGTATACTATACCAAAAAACCAAGATTCCAGCTTGCGGAATTACATAATTGACATATAATTGATTTGTCCCAAAACCACATAGACTATACGAGAGACATTAAATAGAATATGAAATTGTTCTAGAGCTAAAAGATAGCTCAAATTTTTTGAAATATAAGAAAACAATGAAAACTCCAATCTAGACTTTCAACTGTGCACAGGTTACTAATAAAATCACCATATAGAGTACACCACCAATAGGCACAAAATTTTCCAGTCTATAAGTAGACATATATATGAACAACATATCCAAATTTCAAGTCATTCTGAGGCCATTCAATCATTCATTTGTTAAACTCAATTGAAACAATGAAAGTAATTTACATTAGTAGTACCCAGAATCTCCAAAAAGTAATTTATCAAAAACTTGAACAAGGAAACCAAGTCAAAACCATATGTTAAAGCAAATTGTGGGTTGCCACATATTCTTAATGCTTATTAACATCCTTAAATTCTCCAAGTTGCCAAAAATTATGCAATAACCTTGAATGCTTTTTTTAGAAATACAAGCATGATAAAATAAATGTTAGTCCATCATATTATGTAGTGTTTATGCGATTATGCCATATGTCATTCCCAAGAATTTTATCAACATTCAAACTAAGAATTGAAAGTCAAAATCGAAACACACACACACACATATATATATATATATATATTTTCCATTTTACATTCCCAAAATTCTATGTGTTGACAAAAATAAAAAAAGAAACTAATAGGTTTATAACTTTATAGAACCATGTTACCTTTTGCCGAAATATGTAAAAAATGTTTGTCATCATGGCATTGAATACATACATATGCCAACTCCAAAAACTTCCAGATCATGACGAATATTCTTAATGCCTTTTTCATAACTTTTTAATTTTAACATCCTAAATTATATGTCCATAACCATGTTAGGAGACTCAATTAAGGTAGTTGTGATAAAGCTAATAAACATGTATAAACCCAATGGGATAATGAAATCGAAATAGGATGCAATATTCCTTCAAGTCAAAAGGACAAGTTTTAATATATAGCTATCTCAAATTTCAATATAAAATTTAGGTTAAAACGCAATTCATATTGAAAACCAATTTCTTTTGCCATGAAACATGAATACAGAAATTGAGCAAAATTTAAAACATGTCATGGATTCAAGACATCAACTCTAAGGGTTTACCGAGTAGGTCTTTAGTTGTATTATGACCTGCTCTGATACCAACTGTTAGACTTTATATATTTCATAAACAACTAAAAACACTAACCTTAAAGAATCCATAAATTATGCTCATTTGATAAAGTACTCAAAGTCAACATGGCATGTAGGAAAGATGAACCATCTTTGATAGAACCGTGTGCAATAGGCTCAACCATGGACTTCTCCTTCGGTGGAAATCGTATTGGAATCCTACAGAATAATGTGTTAGTTGACCAAAATCTTCTGCAAACTCAACACTCCTTTATACTCGAACTAATGGGGCGTTCATATGAGTTTTATGTGTGTTGTGAGCAGGGACCTTAGCCTTCTATTTATATGGACTTAACCCTAATGAACTTTTTTCATAATAATGTCATTAGGATTCCTTGCAGTCCAAGGATAATTGATACACCAAATCTCATTCCAAATAGGATAGAATTAGGAGCCCTTATTCCCCAAGGAAATCCGGAATATATTAACTTTACTTGGGGTACAAGCTATAGCTATTAACTAAATCCTAATCTTATTTATATTCCAAGCATTCCTTAAATTAACTGTGTAGACCTATTAACCGTTGGATTATGGCCCAACGTCCAACATGTTGTACTTCTTTGCTAGACAAAAACATGGTCTGTGTAATCCTATTTCCTCATTGTTTTGTCATTGTATGCATGCTTGTGTATGCATATTATTTTTGTAATCCTTACAGAAATACCAAACACAACATAAATCGAGAAAGTCATAAATCAGTCTATAACAGAGTAAGTTATATATGATGATAGTAACTTATTCCATAGCTAATTAAAATCAAGAAACCATCACGTCTTCTGGAGACAATCGAACAAAGTGATTGAGAACTCTCTAGCTACTTTCCAGCTTGCTGATTTTCATAAATTGCATGCTCCAGCTGTGAGTGAAAGAAAAGCAGAATATCAGAAGATTGTACTTATTTTCGATCATATGGCAGCATGTTTCTCTAAGTATCATTGTAAAAATCACACACACACACACACACACACACACATGCACACACAAACGTTCTCTATATATCTGTTTATGCGATAGATACAAGCCGAGAAAAGATCAAATAAGTTATTATATGACTAGTACCTCAGCAATGCGATTCAGATGCGGCTTCACGACATAATATTCACTCTTGAGATTATCAAGAAGCATCAAGCACCTACAAACACAACACTTAGACAAGATTTGTATAAAAGAAGGTCTTTCGATATGCTAGATTTTTTTTTTTTGGTCGAAATCTTCGATATGCTAGATTAAGCACGTGTACATATACACACATACATAATTTGAATTTACCATGGTTTTGAAAGGAAAAGAGAGAGAGAGAGAGAGAGAGAGAGAGAGAGAGAGAGAGAGAGAGAGAGCGCTTAATCGCCTAAGAGACGAAGGTGCTATATTTCATTCAAAATAATTAAAAAAGAATTTAAAATTTTTGTTGGTTATGGAAATTACAAACATGCTTTAGTTTCTTCAAAAACTTTGATATATATGTAGCAATACATGATTAATTAAGAAGTGATTAATTTGAGTGGGTTTGATTCTGTGGATGCATGTTAATTAAGTTGTTTATGTTAATTAGCGGCTTAATTGATGACCTGTGTATAAATATTGTGAGGCAACAAATTAAGGAACTTACTCTTCTTTGTTTTGTGCAGCACTTGCATCCGAGAGCTCTTGTGCGACATTGGCCAACCGAGCACAACCCAAACTATAATATCCCACATTTAACCCATCAATTTTAGTTCTTTGAGTGTGATCAAAGCAATAGATAATTATATGATGTACAACAGAAAAATACAAAGATGACCAAAATTGAAGTTTTAAAATCATGATAAATAAATTATCTGCAGATGCATGGCAAAATATTTTTAGAAGAAATTAGGTTTTCATCCTTCTTTTTGCTATTCCATTGATTAAAATCCTATTCATTTTCAATTTTTGATCAAGTTCCTTGGGTATTAATAACATCATTAATTATTTCAATAATAAAATATTTTTTATTTCTAAATATATTCATTTAATGTTAAAAATGTTACGATTAGTATATTTATATTTATGACTAAATTTTTTATCATATATTTTTAGTTTTAGTTTGTACCCATTTTTAATTTGCAACCCCTTTTTAATTTGTACCAATTTTCTTTTCAGTTTTAATTTGTAACCATATATTAATTTCTTTTTGTGCCCATATTTTTTAAAGTTTTATTTGTATTTGTACCCATATTTTTTTTAATTTATTTGTACCCATTTTTTATTTTGCCAAATGTACCCATGCTAATTATATGTACCCATTCATGTAATTTTTTCAAATTTTTAATCTTAAAACGTACTCATTCTTAAATATACCAATTTGTTATATGTAAAATGGACCCTTTTTTTTATATATAAAATCTATTCAATTTTTTTCTAATCCATTTTTAAACTTATATGGATACATTCTTTTTTCTTTGATTCTAAAATGTATCCATGTCAAGTTTAAACGAAGAAATTTATTAATGTTATTAAGCCTAATATCTTTTTCTTTTTTTTTTTTGTGATTTTGAAGAATGTACCCATGTTTTGATACAATAATTTTTTGGTTAATTTTGATGAATGTACCCATGTTTATACACACACACACACACACACACACAATAGTATATTTATATTTTAATCCCACAAATTATAGTTTTTTATTTAAAATCTCATTTATATAAACAACTAAAAATTTTAATTTTTAATTTAAAAAATATAGTAACGTACATAGAAACAAATTTTCACATTAATTTCAGAGACTTCGATCAAAAATTAAAAAATAACAAGGTTTCAATCAAAGAATATTCATAGTTAGGGACCACATCCTAAGTCTCCCATATTTTTATTTAGTTTACTCGTGCTGAAAACTTTGCTATGAGCTTCTAAGCACAAAAAAATAAAAACTAAAAAGCCTTCAGTGGAGACTATCACTTGAATAAATAATTTTTTTTTAAATTAATGCTTTGTGATTCAGTTTAGATCTTAGACACTAAATATCATTTTCACAAGCATATTACTTAAGAACGCGCACACACGCGTAGCACAAAAAATAGCTTCATGTTTATGAAATTATTAGTAATCAATTACGTACCTCGCGGCACTTCCCTTGTTCCTGTAGGAGAGATGACCCACTCGGGAATAGTTGACATCAGCCTCACTCCTAAAATTGAAGCTTCTCCAATCAATAATAGTATATATAGACATATTTTAAATTTATAGTATTAAGGGAAGGGGTTCGAACTATTAAAATAATTTAGAAGATTGAGAGTTTTAAACCCAAAACACATGTGTTAAAAACGAATATTCTATCCACTAGGATATTGGAACACATACATATATATATACATGTATATATAAATGAAGAAAATAGTGAAGGAAATACAGATTTGTTGTGAGCTCCGCTATGATTTCTTCAATTCTAGTAAAGAACGGAGTGATGAGATTTTTCAAAAGGTGAGGATTATTTTCGTCTTGTAACGATTTCACTTCGTCAATATAGTCGTCCAAAATGCCCTGCAGAAAAAATTAATCAATACTAGCAACCTCTATTATGCATGTGTTTAGGTAGAAGAATTTTTTTTTGCAGTATAGAATAAGTGCGACAAAAATAAGAAGTAACAGAGAAAGTGAGTATAAAATTTAAAATTAAATTACTATAATGTGCATTTAATCCTCTTTGATTTCAGGATATAATGTAACTTCTTTCGTATTATATATGACGAATTTGATACCAAATTAGGTTGCCCATTATGTGACTTAGCCGAACTCCCCCTTCCTTTAGTGTAAAATATATCCTTGTATTTAAATTTAAAAGAATAACTTAAATAAAAATAAATAAATAAAAAACTCTATATTATATGACTGAAATAAGCTACTATGACCAACTGAAATGAGCTACGATGACCAAATCACCATTTTCAGTCAATTAAGAGAAAACCCTTCAAATTAATGATTCGAGAAGAGAAATTATTCAATATAAAATAAGCAAAACAAATTAACTGAACAAAAAAAGGGTGTGAAGTGAATAAACTTACTTGGTCTTTCAAGGAGCTGATTAGTTCTTTGAGCTGTTGCTCAGCCATTTTCCAAGGTGATAGAGAAACAGTAAGACGAAAGGGAAGGCAATTTCTGCAATTAAGGAGATTAATGCTCTACTCTCAAATAATAAAGAGAATACATGCTGTGAGTGTTGTTTTCATGCTAGTTTCTTCATACGAATTCTAAGAGTGGTCAATTAGGATAGTAGAGTGAGTTTTGCATGTCTTTGGTTTTTTTTTCATGAGCCTCACGCTGGTCTTCCTATTTTCGCCTGGCTACTTTCTTCATGTTTTGACCAACTAAAATTATCAAGTAGGATGTTAATGGACCGGTTCCAATGAAAACCCGATGGAGGGACGGATCCTTGACATCATTTTTTTTATACTATTTTTTACACACATGTTTGTGGGGCTACATCATAATGTCTTCAACGCTCCAAACCGTCTATCTTTTAGATTTTTCCTAAAAATTTATGTCTACAAAAAAATAACCCAAATCTGAAATTATATGACATTTGGATTAAGAGTTTCTTTGTAGAACCATATTCGTCCAATTTCTTCACTACAAATGGATGTCTTATAATAGTTTTGGATTTGTTTAATTCGTCTATTTTTCCACCACAAATGAATGTTTTAATGGTTGTAATGTATTTCAATGACCTGAATTGTTTATATAATGATTTTAAATAAATGGTGTAGAATCACCCTGCAGAGCTTAGAATATTAGGTTTTAATCTCGAATTGGTTAAATACTTGGACGCTCAATTCTGTAGCTACCCGCCCATGAGTTTTAGACACCGTCCAAAATTTTAACATGAAAACACTTGTTTTTCATAACATAAAATGACCATTGATGCCAAATAATTTCATGGTTTTTTCATAACCATTTGACTATTGATGCCAAATAATTTATTGTTTTTCATAACACAATCTCATATGATAGTCATTTCATATCATGGTATATAAATTATTTAATACTATATTTTTATGCGAGGAGCATTCAAGAGTGGGTAATGTTAGGGAGACTAAATTTATTAGTAGATCAAATTTTGTAAACTAAATGACATGAAAATTGATAATTAGATTATTATTTAAGTGTTAATTGACATGTTTATTTTTTATTGATGCCACATAATTTAGTTTACAAATTTAGGCTACAAATTTGGTCTACCTAATAGTGTTCAAGAATATATGCTTGATGGTTTATGTATAAAAACCGTTAAATACTAGATCATATAGGTTGTTTTAGGCATATTGGTCCTATTTGTCATTTTTAGAATGTTATTTTCCTTGGATGGTTTGGACTAATGTATCATGTTGGTATTTATTTTATAGACTGCATCCTAGCCAATTGGGGAGGACTTGCTCCTTCAACCGATTAGAGGTTTTAACCATTTGGTGGCAAATTCGGATTAAACCACTGCAAAAAAAAAAAAAAAAAAAAAAAAAATATGCTTACCAGACGAAAGGATTTTGTCTGGCACAAGAAGATTTCGTCGCCTAATATTTTGTATAACGGAAATCCTCAAAGATATGTAGAGTTTCTGATGATGTTGCATCTAAGCATGGACAACCCCGCATTCGTGGCCGCTCCAAGTCAAGAACTAATCGTCGTCGCCCAAGTACCAGGGGAGCTTTTATCCGTAAGAGCGCTTTAGTTGATAAGGTTGACATTGAAAAAGACGTAATAATTTCTACTTCTCCGGTATATAACTCTCGGGATGTGGACCCTTCGCCTCAAACGACTGGTGCGGATGCGTCATTTATCGAACAAGCTCTCATGGTGAAACCTACAATGGTGCCACTGCAAGCTATCCATCCGACTAAGAATATGATTTTCGCTGATTAGGGTAGCGGGTGAATTAAATGATTTAGTTTATTCTGAAGCTCCTCCAAGTTTTAATCTTAAGACAATTTCGAAAGCTTGCAAGGACTCTCAAGTTGTGATAGATATGGTTGACTTAGAGATCCTTTCAAAACCAACAGATGCAGGTTCTGTCTCTTCTGCGTTCACTCTGGTGGTTTCATCATATGTGGGTGATGATGGTTTCACTTTGGGTGTTAAAATAGTTGCTTCGGGTTCACGCTCCAGTGAGGGTGCGTATTTCTGATGATGCCACTCGTCGGGTGTTAAAAAGTTGGCTTCAATTCATGACGGTTCAAATCTTTTGGATGATCTGGTGCTATTCAAGATCACATTGTGTCTCATTACAAAAGTTTGTTTTTTTCAAGTGATGATACAGTAAATTCTGGGATTGTTGAAAGAGTAATTTCTCCTTGGTGATGGCGGAGAAGAATATTTCTTTGCTTAGGGTGCCCATCTTAATGAGATATTTTCAATGGTACAAAGTATGGATCATTCTAGCTCTCCTCTAGGCCAGATGGGTTTAATTGTTGCTTCTTTGTTTCTTATTGGAGTATTGTTGGTGCAAATGTGGTTTTGGCTATTCAGAGTTCCTCTTCATTTTAATTCTAATTTGGTGGTTCTTAATCCTAATATTCCAAGTGCAGATTCAGTTTCACAACTCCGTCCTAATACTTTAGCCAACTTTGTTTTCAAAATAATCACTCAAATCCTCACTTATAGACTGAGGCCAATTGCACCCAATTCTTACTTTTGAATGCATGAATATTTTACATAAAAGATGTGTGGAGGGTAATGTTGTCCTAAAGTTAGACATTAGGAAAGTTTTTGACCTTTTAGACTGGTCTTTTTTGTTATGGGTTCTGTTAATTGGGTTGAGGAGTTTCTTCATTCTACACACACACCTTTCTTTTTATATCAATGTGCAAGTTTCAGGCTTTTTCTATTACTCTAGATGAAATTGGTACCAGGTGAAATATCTTGTATATAAAAAATTATAATCCGCTGGATTGACTAGTCAAGCCCGCTAGTTAACTAAAATAGATTTGTTAGTCAATAAATCGAGGATTCAATTACCAATTTCAATGCCCAAAAACTATCCTAGTTATTAAGGTTGTAGTTCGTTGCAAGTTGTTAATGTGTCAAATGGGCAAGATTGTGAGCACATACCAATTTAATGATCAATAGATATATGTAGCATGTATGTGTATGTGAGATGTGTGACACAATAACAATAACTTGAATACAAGATATTTTTGGCCAGAAAAACCCACCTCTGGGTTAAAAAACCAGGGACTCTCCACTGAGTCCAATCCACTAGTGCAAACAAAGGTTCATACAAAGATCACACAAGCTCAACTCCTAGATCCATATCCATGGAGCAGCTTTACCTTTGTGCAACCTCGTCTTACATAAGATGAACTCCTTCAGTCTTCATGAGATAGGGCAACTCCTTCTGAGCTATTCACCTTGTGGTACCGAGATCAACACGATCAATGATGTGATATGATTTTATGATATGCACATGAAATCTGAATTCAAGTGACCAATCAGATTCTCTAGGCAAACTGTTGAAGGAATAATCTAACTTGAAACCAAAAGCTTGGTCTAAAAACGAATTTAAAGCTTAAAACCAAACTAAGACATAAATGCAAAACCTTAAAACAATGCAACCCTAATATACAATGATTGGGTGTTTAATGCATGAGGAAGGTTTAGCAGCTAAAGTTTCATAAATAGAGAAGATGCAAGCTCAAAGCCTTAAAGAAACCCTCTCTAAAAATAAGTTCTAGATCCCCAAAGAACAATCTGCAACCCTAGAAGCAAATGTACCCAAGGAAAACTAATTTTCCATTAGCCAACTTGTCCCAAGGACACTTGTCGGTTGTAGATGAGATCTAGGCAGATCAATGGCCATAAATTGACTACCAACAAAAAGGTGTCAGTCAACCCATGTGGACTGTCTTAATTTGTGTAACAAGACAACTGGAAGTCAGTGCGCAAAATTGACTAGACAATTAAACTCGACAAAATGCAACACAAATAGAGATATGAAATGCACATGCATGACAAACCCTTGAGTTGAAATGTGTCATTTCATGAACATTTCCTCCAGCAGCAACAACCCATAATCAGAGTATATCCTAAAGCTAGATTGAGCATGTGTGATGGTTCAATTACAATATTTGACAAGGAAGGCTAAACACTTAAGACTAGACTTTACACAAGAAGGGTCTGCTAGGGAGATCCGTTTTCCCTCTTTAATCATGTATCATCGATGAGGTTCTTAGTCGTGGTTTAACTTTGTTAGGCTCTTCTAGGCATTTGGTGCTTATGCATGCCCATCGTGGTCTGTTTATCGCTTCACACGTTTTTTTTTTTTTTGCAAATGATATTATGATTTTCTTACTAGGAACTCGTTGCAATCTTTGTCGTCTCATGTGCTTTATTGTTGAATATGGACTCAACTCAAGTCAACTAATTAATGAATCTAAATCTTTAGTGTTTGTGGGTAAATATGCTCGTCAAACATATAGGTTTATTACGAAACTACTTGGAATTGGCTTAGGTTCTTTTCCTTTTAAATTTAGGGTTTCTAATCTTTTAGGTTTGTTCCCTACGTAGTTACTTTCAAGACATTACAAATATGCTTTCTCAAGTAGGGCATCTTCACCTTATCACTTCTGTCATTCAAAGCGTTCTCATTTATAGCTTCTAGGTTTACGCTTAGTTGTGTGTTCTCCTAATTACAACTTTAGGTGGAGAATTTTTTCTGGTTAGCAAATCCTAATTCTCATGGTGTTCCTCTTGTGAGTTGAAATATTTGTCAGTTATGAATCGCTCTCTTTTTGTGAAACATTGCTTGGATATGCTTAAATCGCCTTTTTTTATGGCAGTTTTTATGCACGCCCATTTCATGCATAGAGGTTTGATTCCTTTATTCACGTAGAAAAATTCTTTCATTTGGCTTGGTCTTAAGAAGGTTATTCTCATTATCTCGCCGAATTTGACATGGGTCCTTGAAGAGGGTTTACAAATTTCTTTTTGGTCAAATAATTAGTTAGGTAGGCTTTTAGTATCACATCTTGAGATTCCTAATGCTCCAGCTCATACTATTAATGCTCATATATGTAACTTACTTCCTAATGTGGTGGCTTCAATTGATGTTACTCATCTTCCTTTACAAGCATCCACAAATTCGTTGTGTTAGTCAAGCTCTTTATCTTGCCTTCTTTCAATTAAAGAGGCTTATTCTCATTTGCTTAGTTTTGACAACCAGGTACCTTGGGGGAAGATAATTTGGTCTCATCGAATTAAGCCTCACAAAAGTCTTCTTGTTTAGAAGGTGTTGCAGGGACGCCTTCTCATAGACAAGTCTGGCCCAGGCCCAGTGCCACTAGGGCAACTGTCTAGGTCCCAAAAATGAAGGGGGCACCAAAAAAAAAACCGAGTAACTAGGTATAAAATAAATAAATAAATAAATAATATGACCAAAGCCCCAAATAGGGGCTGGAGTGCAAAGCCCAATTTGACAAAAGATGAAAAAATAAAAAAGGCCCAGGTTTTGGGCATTACAAAAAGAAAAAAATCAAAGAATTCTTGATTAATTAAATTATTTGATTTCATTTCAAACCCAATTTTTAGGTTCAATTTTATCAATTTTTATATGTTAGACTATGTGTTAGTGTTTTTATAATATATAATATGTGTTGGAATGATAATTTTGATAGGAAATTTTTGTTATATCATGTGTAGGTAATTTTTGCAAACAAATTATCGAAGCCATGTCTTTTAGGAAACAACTCGCTGGCAATATGAAAAGGAAAAAAAAAAGGCAAAGGATAATAAAATTGCCAAAAGTTTAAGAAGATTTCTTAATAAATTTTTCTCTACTAAGAATGAGTTGGTTGAAAATTTGAGAGAAAATGATGTTGGTGAAGAGTCACAAAATATTGTTGGGGAGTCTCATAATCATGAAATTGGTGGTTATGTGGAGAAAGATGTTAATGAAGAGTCTCAGACCATGAAAATGGTGGTAATTTAGAAGAAAATGTTGGTGATGAGTCTCAATACCATGAAAATGGTAGTGATTTAGAGAAAAATGTTGGTGATGAGTCTCAAGACCATGAAAATGGTGGTAATATAGATTTAAATGTTGATGATGATCATATTGGTGTAGA
Source organism: Pyrus communis (assembly GCF_041283825.1). NCBI lineage: Eukaryota > Viridiplantae > Streptophyta > Magnoliopsida > Rosales > Rosaceae > Pyrus > Pyrus communis. Next base: position 12,365,375 of record NC_142575.1, read on the forward strand.
GGAAAATATTGTTGATGATGATGATCATGTCTTAAAGTAAAATCTTTTTTTGGAGCATGTCAATGCATATATACAGTGTTTTCCAACTCTACAAAGCTTTAGAATATTTTGCTTGAACATATTGATGGGTTAACTTTGAAGTCATTGTTTCTGAAGACATGCGTTTCAATGTTGCTATAAAGGCATTGGAAGCACTTGTTACCTTTTTTGAAAACTACAGAGAAACTGGTTTTGCTTCTACCATGTGTGATGCTAAAGAAATTGCACTTGATTTGGAAATTGACCCGTTTTTCAAACTAAACGTCATAGACCTAGAAACAGACATCATGATGAAGTTGATGGTAATGAGAGGGAACAACAGTCTGCTGAAGAATCATTTAGAACATATTTTTTTTCTTGTTATAATGGATATTGCTCTTTCTTAACTGAAACACAGGTTTGAACAGTTAAAGGCTTTTGAATCTATTTTTGGCTTCTTGTTTGATGCACCGAAGTTAATTTCATGGGATGATCAAGAGCTAAAAGAAAATTGTATAAATCTTGAAGCACATTTGAAACATGGAAATATCATGGATGTAGATGGAGTCAACTTATGTTCCGAATTACAGGTTTTGCAACTGATGTTACCTGAAGAAGCATTTCTCTCTAATAACCCTTGGACATCCATAGAAATAGCAAACTTTATCAAAGAAACTGACATGTGTCCTAATTTCTTGATTGCTTATCATGTAATGTTGACTGTACATGTGACCGTGGCATCTACAGAAAGAAGTTTTTTCAAAATTGAAATTATTAAAATCTTACTTGCGGACCACTATGACTCAAAATAGGCTAAATAAATTAGCAATCTTATGCATTGAAAATGATGAGATTAAAGGCTTGGAGTATGATGATATAATTGATGATTTTGATCCAAAAAATTCCAAAAGAAAATTTTTTAAAGGTTGAAATTTCAAGGAGCTTTGCTAGGAGTGGTTGTATATGATTGTATTTTTTATTGTCGGGGTTTAGGTACTATGTCCCCCCCCCCCAGGGCCTAGCCCTCCAACTTTGATTGGGTTCCAGCCCTCGTTAAATATATTTTTTTAAACATATGTTTCCGTATTAAAAAAGGGCACATTTTGAGTTTTCGCACTAGGCACCCAAAAACTCAGGACCGACCCTGCTCATAGATTCGATTCTTTAATGTATGGGAATTATAAGTTTTGCATAGTTCTCTATGTAAATTCGGTTTCAAAGTCTATTTCGCATATCTTTTTGGAATTCCTTGGACAGTAGCTTTATGGCAATGGTTATTGGCTCTCTTCTGAAGACCTCCAAACATGGTGGAGTCTCTTACAAGGTTTTTTTCTAAAACTTTTATTGTTGGTTTTTCAAGCTCTTTTAGAAAGCTTTAGGTCTTGGTAGTGTGTACTTTTAACTCAGTTTTGTGAAGCAGCATTTGCGTGTTTCATTCATAGTAGTTCTTACTCAACTGTTCTACCTATTTACTCAGCTTTAGGTATCTCCCTAGCTTCCATCGCTGCCCTCTCATTCATTCCGAGGATTTGGCATATGTCGTAATTCGGTGGGCTTAAGGTTAATACTTGTGGTTTTTACGCAAATGGATATGACGATTTCAGTGGGATTATTTTCGTAATTTGGATGAGCATGTGCTTGGTGCTTTCGCTTCAAGTATGGAGTTTGTTAGTTTAGTGGATGTGGAAATTTTAGCTTTCATTGAGGCAGTTCGTGATGCTTGGGTTCAAGATTGGAAGCATATTTGGATTGAATACTAATTCCACATTGGTTAGTCATTATCTTTATAGATATCCTAATTCAGTTCCTTGGTTTCTCTTGGTCGATTAGAATAATTTTTTTTGGCACGTTCATCTATGAGTATTGTTGGAGCAAATTTTGACCCACCTTTAAGTGAAACCTGCACAGGTCAAAGACAAGGAAACACGGTGAGTCCAAGCGTCAAAGAGGGTGGTTCCCGCCATGGAGGCTTCGATGCACCTAAGTTAGTCGTGGTAGTAAAAAGGGTGTAAGGTGTATTTCTTAGGTGTTATGGGCTTGCCTGTGGTGAGGGGTTATGAGTCATATTTATAGGCCCTTTGCGGAGTTGGTCCACATGACCCGACATTCTCTTTCGTGGCTTGGAATAAAGGGTCCAACTAGGAGACCATTCTAACATACGGACGCCACGACAGAGAAGAACACTTGTCTTTTCTCCATCGTGGGCGAGAGGAGTGGTGCGCTAAATTGTGCCGCCTAACACATCTCATGGCCCATAAGGTACATTATATGCTAGCATGTGCAGCCTAGTACCTGGATAGCTGGCAGAGTCCGTACTCTGGATTGGCTTGGCCCACTCTGAGGGTATGTCGGTCGTATTCGGTCGTATCGAGAACCACCTGATCAGATGAGTCCCCTCCAAGGGTAGGCTTAGCCTTCTGTTCATTCTAGGTTGCATCTAATGGTGTGAGCTTATGTTATGTCCACACCGGAGAGGTGATAGGTCTTACAAGTATTATTTTATAGATGGATTTATCAGGAGAGTAATCAAGTTGTTGATGTCTTGGCTTCTTTTGGTGCAGCTAGTAGTGCCTATTATTGGTGGACCACTATTCCAGATTTTGTAGCTACCCCCCATGCTCGTGACCTTGATTTTTGTCCAATTTTTTGTTTTCCATTTCGTTGATGTTTCTTTGTTCTTCTCTTTGCAGGTTTAGGCCTCATGCCCCCACTTGTATTGTTTTATTGTCGCTTTTTATTATTTAATTAATAAATTTCACGAGAGAGGTGACGAAGGGATCATTCTATTGGGGAGTTAGCCTTTTTAATTGCTCTGAGCGGGAAGTAGCCTACTTTGTAGTTGATGACTAATCCCGGGGTCCTAGTTCTTTCTATCCACCTTGTGCGAGTTTGGAGAGTAAGTCTACGATTATAGTCAACAATCAAGCCTTATATGTAGTTCAATTTGCCTGATCCATTATTCTCCTTTCATTAAAAAAAAGTGGGACCATACTGTGTGCCATGTAAGTCTTGGCAGGTCAAAATTTAATTTGTTGATGAACATTTATTCACCAAAATTTACATATCTACAACGTGTTCGTGTATTGTGAAAATCTGAACCTTCAAATCAAACGATCACAACTGAGGAAGAAGCCTCCAGTCCTTGGGTTCTGTGACATTTAAGTTAAGGTTGTGCTAATCACTTCACAAATGTGGATCTTCAGCGACAGGTTCAATCTCCACCACATTGTTGTGAAATAAGAATGTACGCGGAACTGGGATCAAATTGAAAGACCAAATATACTCGACCATTATTTTGACCATCACAAAAAATCTGGTTTGGCCGTGCTCGTGAGGAACTCTAAAAGTGACATGGGATTACCAATCATGAACACCAAATTTTCCAACAAAGAAAATTACAAAGCACCAGGAACGAAACTTTTTCAAAAGGTCGTCTTTCATCAGTCGCCAAAGACACACTTCCTCTATCCTAAAACAAGGTGTGTCAACCACCGAATGATTGTGATTAAACAATAGAGACACACTCATCCATGAAACGAGATGTGTGCCACAACGGAATAATCCTTCAGTTACATTTCCTCAATCCTTAAACAGGCTTTACTAGTTGCCAACTCGAACTTCTCAATTCTGAAACAAGTTGTCTCTGGCTAGACGTGAGAGATTTTGATAGCTATCAAAGTCATGTAGGCTCTAAGTAGAACGATATTGGAAGCGGTCCTAAGTTCTATTCAAATTCCAGTTTCTTGTTGATGAAGAAGAAGAAAAAAAAACCACAACAATTAAAAAAGTCAAATTCGCAACAAGTTGAAAGAATGAATAGACAAAATCAGTCTCAAATAGACATCAGATTCTCTGATATAGTAACAATTTCACAAGTCAAATACTACAAGAAGTTATAAAAAAAAAAAGTCATAAATCGGTCTAAAAACACTACGTTAAGTCGTAGTAAACTTGTCCTACAGTTGATACAAAGAAAACATGTGATCTACTGGAGAACAGATTGGAGACCCAATAAACGAGTTCTCTATTGACTGCGCCTTCTGGGCTCAATAGCCTTAATTGCATGCTCCATCTGTAGAGTAAGTTTTTGGAGTTTTGTTAGAGAAAAATGGATAAAAATCAGCTTACTAGAGCATTTCAAAATGAAGAACAGTCGCCACATAAAATATTGTAAAATCTGGCATCTTCATAAGGTCTTAAAGTACAAAGTCCCACAATTCTTTTTTTTTTCAGTGTGGCATTCCTTCATTATTAATCAACATAGCAATGACCTCTATATACCTCTGTGAATTTCTTTATATTGCATATATTAGAACAGTAGACGACAAGATGAAGAAGAAACACTTCTGCAAAAATAAGCTCAGAAAGTCAAGATTCAGAATAAGTATTACCTGAAGAATGTGATTCAGATTCTCTTGCAGTTGAAGATACTCACGCCTAACCATGTCAAAGCCTGTGAAGCACCTGTAAGCATAACATTTTCCTTACAAGATTTTACAAGAGAAAGTCACCATGGTAGATTATATAAGGTAAGTTGGAGAGTCTATCTGAAATAGCTAGAACCTTTGTTGGTTCTTTTAAAAAATCAGAAAAAGACACTGCTAAAATTCCTTGTCATACTGAAATGCGCGCACTATATCAACTAGAAAAAGAAAAAAAAAAGGTGTGGAGGTTGTTCATTGATATTCTTTCTCTTTACCTTTCGTCTTCTATTTTACTTTATGACTTTAATTATTTTGCAGCTTCATATAGGTAGGGTTATCCTTAACACTATGTTCAAATTTTTGTTCAATTATATTTTGTAATATCCTCGTCGTGTTGCACTATTTATCTAGAACACAAATAAATCAATTGGAGATGAAGATATTAATCTTTACGAGGGAAAATTGGGAGATCCTTAAACTGCCTTTAATTCCTTGCTTATGTTTCTTTTGGCATAACCTTTGACAAAGAGTTATCTAATAGATGAATTCACTACAATTCTACAAAAAGCAAAATTTAAAACTCCGTGGGCTCGTAAATTAGCATGTTTTCCTCAAAATTGTAAGATAATAGTTTGGGATGGTAAGATAAGCGTTTGTACCCGTCTTTACTGAATGCTACACTGGCATTTCGAAGCACACAACAGGCGTCGGCCATCCGGCAACCACCAATACTGCAATGCCAAAAGCACCAAGTGGGATGAATACTCTTTTATCAAAGTAAATGATGAAACACCTAAAGCCATTTGGGTTCATGATATGCAAGACACAAAAAGCAGAGGGGTTAAAACTGAAATTAAAGTTCGTAACTCAAGTAATCTGTAAATATCGTGAAAGAAACTCCACCTTTTTCCAATGTCGCAATTAAAACTTAAGTAGAAAGTAGCCTTATGTGAACTGTCTTTGAATGCACAAGTTATCGTTGTCCATGACAACCATTTAGTTAAAATATGTGCATTGGTTAGCCACAGATTGGAAAAGCATCCAGAGACTCAAACAACTGAAACTTGGTTCGAAGTACAAAAGTCTTAGCAGGCACTAAGGATTAGCTAAGGGAAGAAACTAAGACTTAGGATGGAATTATTTGTGAGGTGAAGTAATGAGAATGCTAGAATAATCGGCTTTTAATTCTTTCAACAGTTATTACGATAGATTCTCCAAATTTTAAGGCAGGCCATGCAGAGTGCTGCAGGCAGCGAGGGATTGATCAGATATTAGAACCTACTGATGGCAGGGAATGAGATGTAAGTAAACTTTCTAGATCACACAGACGCAGCAAAATCACAAAATACATTGAGTGAATTGCATGTAAATGGAAAGCAACGTAAAAATTGACAGGTGATACTACCTTGCACTACTTCCTTTGAGCTGGTAGGCAATTTCTGTCACCTTAGGGTAGTTGATAAGAGGTGCGCCCCTAAAAAATGAAATCTCCAAAATTGGTCAGAATATTATAAAAAATAAATAATAAATAAACCAACTACTTAAAATCATTGAAGACAATTACAGAAGTCTGAAGAGATCTGCTATGGCTGCATCAGCATCACGAAGGAACATGGTTAACGCTTCTATAACTAAGCAAGGAGTTTGGCTTTCTAACTCTTTCATTTCATCAAAGTGATAGTCCAATATTCCCTGCCAGAAACATGGTGATTTGTCATCTCCAATTTATATGATCATTCTTTGTTAGTTAAAAGTTAAACAACAATGAAATATTAATCTCTAAAAAATCAGACTATCCAAATATTAATCCTACGATAAAGTTTTACAACTGAATTAAACACTGAACAGAAAACATCTGAAATGTCATCAATAGAAGTAGATATCCATAAACAAACATTTTCAGTACTCAATTAAAATAAAAACAATCTGGGGTCAACTGGTGGTACAGAGACAAATTACATTTTGTTTCCCTGGAAAATAATGGTCATATTTCTTAGCAGCAGATAGCAGACGTACCCTTATCCACATGATCTTAAAAAAAAATTAACAAAACCAAGGCCGCCATCTTTTTGTTTTACTGTTTTCCCCTCTAAATTTCCTTCCTTTATCATTAACAAAACGGATTCTGAACACTCAATTTCATCAGCATTACATGCAAATCAGAAACATATATTTGTTTTGACAATTCAGAAATATGTATGTTCGTTTTGACAGGCACGCAAATCAGAAACTTATATTCTTTTTGTGCTAACAGTACTGAAAGAAGTCTATACAGACAAATATGCTAAACTAATTAAAACCCAATTCTTATTCACATATATTTCTGACAATTAAACACACAGAATCCTCAATACAAAAACTAAAAAAAGAAAAACACAATTCAAGGTTATCCATAAACAAAAAAGGAATTGAGGAAAAGAAACAAATAATGGGGGCTCACCTGCTCTCGCAAGGAGCGGACGAAGTTCTTGAGTTGTTCGGTGAGCGGAGTAGTCCCAGCCATCTTTCTCCTCTATCTCCGACCCTGAGAACCCAAAAGCCTCTCTCTATCTCTCTCTTTCTCTATCTCTGTAGGGTTTGTAGCAGCTGTGACTGAGACTGTGACTGCGACAGTGATGAGGTTTCAAAGGGGGTGAGGCTGGCATGGTTATCGTGGTGCCAACTGCGTCACTATCACTACAATCCAAACTGGCGGTTTCGTCCAAGTTTGGAAGTAGTATTTTCTGCACTTTTGGGTGTTTTTGCTTCATTTGGAATCCCCATTACTCCCCACTCATAGGAGAGATTTTTTAATAGGGCCGGAACATGGGTTACTATGTCATTATACAAATAGTAAGATATGTGTGCTAAAATTTAATAACTTAGAAAATACAATTCTTCACCATTTATATAAAAATATATGATATACCATCCGTATTCGATCACAATGAAAATTTTCTTTACTACTAACTATTACTCTGACACTGCATTTGCCCGCGCACGCGCGTCCCGAACCATTTCAGCCCCACCAAAATCCACAAAGGTTATTCTCATGTTTCTGTTCGGGGTGGGGCCCTACCCAACCTGAATGAAAAACCAAAACGGTAATATTATAGAAACCAAATTTTTTAATTAAATTTATAAATCAAATGATATGATGGATGATGATTGAATTATTATTTAATTATTAATTAACTTGTTTATTTATATTGATGACACATTATTTAGTTTATAAATTTAGTTTAAAAAGTTGGTTTCCCTAGCATTATCCAAACTAATATGCGGAAAAGGTTTTGTTTAGACCTGGTAATTTCCTACACGACCCGTTAACACTACACGAAAATAACGGATTTTGGATCAACACGATAACTAATCAGATCGTTATCAAGTCACTCATTAAGAATCCATTACTAACGAGTCCTTAACGGGTTTACACGCAGGTTATATGTGAGTAACCTTTTTCAACCCGTTAAGAAAAAATATATATTTGATGCTTTTGAAGTTAAACTACCAATTGACATGACTGTTGATGATTGAATTACTACTTAAGTATTGATTAACTGCTTATTTTCCATGTGGTGACACATCATTTGGTTTGTAAATTTGGTTTTAAAGTTTGGTCTCTCTAGCATTATCCTATTGTATTAGTTCTATATAAGTTAAAATTTTAAGTTTTATTTATTTATTGTTATTATGAGAGATTCTTATTATCATTATTGGGATAAATTTTACTTAACCTGTTGTCCAAAATTCAAATCAAATAGCATAATACTAGTATAGGCAAAAATACAAATTTCAATTTTAGAGTAATTTAAAAACACCAAACACATTAAAAAACTTATAATAATTAATTTACAAGTGCGGAAAATGTGAAAAAAAAATATGCAAACGCTCATGATCGCATCATTTACGCTTTGAGATGAGTAGATCGTCGTTTGAGTGTTTAAAACCCTACAAACCCTGGTGAATAGTATTTTTGGGGAGTTCAAAATAAATAAAATTTCATAATAATTAATGTACAAGTGTGAAAATGTGAAGAAAATATAAACACCAGTGATTGCATCCACCACACATAGATGATGGTTTCATCATCGTTTAGATTTTTAAAACCCTCCAAACCCTCATGAATAGTGTGTTTTACTTGAGCTAAAAATTAATAAAGTTCATAATAATTATTGTAGAGGTCTGAAAAATGTAAAAAAGATATACAATCACTCATAATGACAAGCATTCCAACTTTCATGAAAGGGCCAACTCCGAAATCCGACACCATAATCTGTAAACCTCATATTTATATTTAATCATCGGTTGTCGTTTACGCTTTATTCTTCTCACTGAATTTTGTTTTTTAGAATTTTCGAAGTTGAGCCCTTCATGAAAGTTGTAAAACTTGTCATACAAGCGTTTATATATATAGAAAACCTTTAAAGGAAGGGATTCCCATTTTTTTATAAAAACAGGGATTAGTTGTAGGGTCCACACCAGATCGAACTTTGACGATCCAAATCGTATATTTTTCAAGTTGTACCTCATAGATCATCCTTGCAAAATATTAGCCAAATCGGAAATGTTTAAGACATCTAATTGAGTTCAAAGAAATCAACGAATACTTTGTTATATAAAAAACAATGAAATTTTATCTTGATAATTAAATAGGCAAATGGGTTCAGATTGAGTTGAATTTTTGAAAGGATGATCTGTGAATCGAGACTTACAAAATAAATAGTTCGGATCATTAAAGTTCAATGTGGTGTGGGCTGCACACCTAATCCCCCTTTTTTTAAAAAGATGGGGATCCCTTTGCGTCAGGGGCCTATATATATATTATTTTTCACGCTTCTACATTAATTAATATTTATGTGATACTTGAAGGACAAATATGTTTTTATTATGTTTTGAAGTAATATTTATGTGATAATGTGGTATGTATAGTAATCTATTTTTCATTTAATTATTTATTGGTTTAAAATATATTTTCTTTAACGGGTAATGGGTCGGGTCATATTATATGTTAATATTAACAGGTCGAGTTCGAATTGACTCGTATTGCCCGTTCATTTTAATAGGGAATTCCACAACATGACCCTTTAAGATATTAGATATGACACGAAAACAACACGAGCATGTACACGAAACACGACACGAGTGTTAAGTCTAGTTTTGTTGATCTTCCAATGCTCATATGTCATACTTGGGTTATAAAATTACATTCATATTGGTAATAGTGGTTTTTTAAATTTAAACTAATAAGTGCAGGGGGGAGATTTAACTTCAAGTGCATGTACCTGAAGTACTATTCAAACGAACCGATATGAATATTATAATATGCCCATTTCTGCATCCAAATGATTTAGGATAATGTTAGGGACCAAAATTTTTAAACTAAATCTGCAAAACAAATGATGTGGTTGTTGATGATTGGATTATCACTTAAGCATTGGTTAACATGCTTATTTTCTATTGATGACACATCATTTGGTCTGCAAATTTTGTTTAAAATTTTGGTCTCCCTAGCATACCCAATAATTTATATTCAAACAAAAATAAAGTAATATTCAAATCAAGTTAGATCGACATATGAGTTTAGGATTTAGGACAAAAGTCAAGGGTTTTCTACTGCATTGGAGAAGCCTACCAGTTCAGTCACATTTTATGACACACCCCGACCGAGATCAGGGCGTGCTGGCCGTCACACGAAGGTGACGTAGCCATGTGCACGTGCGGAAGCTAGTAGAGTAGTAATATGAAAGTACGAATAATTAAAAACTAGCATACAAAGTACTAAGACAAGTGCTAGCGTAAGTGAAATACAAATTCAGAGCAAGACTACAGTAGTCCAAAGGAAAAGTTGCGATAAAAGTACACCCGAAGGCGACCCTACGCTGGTGAGTATCTGTCAGAAAAGCCGGGAGAATCCTCTGGGAATACCACCGAAACTGCTAATCAACTAGAACCTGGAGGGGCGCAAAACAAAAGCGTGAGTGGGCAAAAACAAAGCTCTTTGAAAATCATTTAGCAAAATACATTCTAACCCCTTGCCGTAAAACCTGTATACTTCCCAGAAAATAAACATATATACGTATGTATAAATATGCCAAACATGCTCAAGGGTATATCAATCATGCTCAAGGTATGCCATGTCAAAGCCTCATAATGAATGCAAGTGCCCAGGTATAAATCACATCAATAGCATAACATCTGGCAGCCGAAGTCACCTAACGTGACCTGTACGGCTGCATATAGAGCTCAAATCTCAAACTCAATAACTGAACCTGCCCACGAGTCGGAACCACCTAAAGTGGTCTGTACGACAGGCCTGGGTGTAATATATATGTACGCTCTAGTGCTACGATCACGTGAAGGCTGTGCGAATAATCGCGGGTCACCTACGAGTCGGAACCACCTAAAGTGGTCTGTACGACAAGACTGTGCACCTAACTTGGATCCAAGCTGAGCGTGTGGTGCGGGAGGTGAACATCACGTGAAGGACTGTGCCCTACTCTGGGCGGGAGCACTAACACCGGGGGTGCAGGTTATGAGCTCTCTAAGCATCTCAAACCACTACTGAATATAAACATGCATACCACTTACCTGGCACTTACCTGTGCGTCCACGGCACCCAATACGCATATATAAATGTATGCCACTACTAATGCATGTGATGATGCATAAACAATAATAATATGGTGCATGGCATAACATAAATAACCCTTTTTAATCAATTTCTGGGAATATAAATGTATATAGGTATATACGGAAAACAAAAGCCCACTCACTGGTAAGTGGAAAGGTCGTAGCCCCCCTGCCTCGAGTGCGAACGCTCGTCCTCGGGATACGTGTCACCTATATGCGAATTAACTATAAAAACGTTAAATTAAAAGCACATAACCAACTTCTCGTAATAACTTCTCATACATTGCTCAAAATGGACAAATGAATATACCAACGTGCTCTACACAACCTCAGGATCACAACCATATTTTTAGAAAAAATTTCCTCCGCCGCACGTGCCCCCACGTGCCGGCCAAGGCACAGCCACACGCGCCGGCCACGCGCAGGCACGTGCGGTGCACACGGACGGTGTCAACTGACGCCGTGAGGAATATTCCGTTATCTCTAACGGATTCCGTCAACGGCGTCAGGAATATTCCGTCAGATTTGACGGAATATTCCGTCACCTTCTCCAGCGAGCCTCCGGCGCCGGAAAACTGGAAAAGCTTCAAACTTTGTTTTCTCACTCGTTTCTCAACCATTTTTCATGATTCTTGAACCAAATTAAAGCCCTAGACTAGTAGAATCACGTTATACAACTTTTAAAAGCTAAAAATCACGCGATCATACCTGTCTCAAAACTCAAAACTTGGCCAACTTCGAACCAAGCTTCTCCGACGTCAAAACACTTCCAACGAAACACTCCTAGGCTCCTCATGACACCACCAAGCTACCTACGAGCTTAGAAATCCCAGAAACATGATGAATAATTTTTGCATGAACAGTACACAAATCGGAGTTTGTGAAATCGACATGAAAACGTCGGAGTTCTCACCTGAAAATGGTATGGCTGTGTTCCCCTCGACCTCACGAGCTCAACTGTGTCCTTGGTTTCCTCGATCTGTGATGGTTTGAGGGAGTTTGGTGTTTGTCCGTACGTTAATGGTGAATGGGAAGGGAGAGAGAGACACGGGACAGAGACAGGAGCAGGGATAGAGAGACAGAGAAAGAGACAGTGTGTGAGTGTGTGTGTGTGGCCCAACACATGCCACACCACACCAAACAACCAATAATGTCAAAGAAACGAACTAGGGGTAAAATTGTAATTTCACACGTGCGTTTCGATATTTCCGGGACGGGATGTCACATTTTAATAACTTACTGATTTTATTTCAAACCAATTAAAATTTATAATATTAAGAATATTTATTGTAAGTAACAACAAATTGTTACTTTGCAATACGGTCTAGTGATATTCTTTTTTATTTGTAAATGGATTTTTCTTGTATAGTAATTAATGGACCCAAACCAAACAAAACTGCCCCTTCCTCAAACTTCTAATATTTCCAAATATGTCAACCCAATGGATTCAGATTATCCATTGCAGTTAGGGGTGTAAATAGGCCAAGCCAAGCAAAATACCAAGGCGCTTAAGCTCGGCTCATAGAATATTATTCGTGCTCAAGCTCGAAAAAAGTCGTAACCGCAAGCTCAAGTTTATCTTTAGATAATTTTTCCTGCTTGAGCTCAGATCATCTAGGCTCGTTTTAAGCTAAATATAATGAGAAACCGTTAATTTTAATATTGCAATAGTATGTGCATAAAATAATAATTTAACATTTCAAAATGGCTTCATATCCAACATAAAAAGATACGAGCTGCTCACTAACTTTGTAAACTGAACATACCAAAGCTCAATATCGACCTATCAATGAGCCTGATATTTTGTGCAAGCTCAGCTCTTTTAACTTATGACCCAAGCTTAAACAAGCACTACAACAAAAATGATCACTGCGCACAATAAATTATCAGTGCCCTTTGAGGTCAAAAAGCACCAACAATTGTGCCCATAAACCAATAGCAACAATGCAGCAACTATATTTGTATATGTGCCCTCTACAGGCGTTACCTTTGATTAGAGGGCACGATACGCCCATGTGTGCTCAAAAAGTTGAGCACAAATAAGGTTTATATTGTGCCTTATTCTGACACATGCGTCAGATACCATTTCAGATTCACGTTAGCACAATTTTTGTAATTGTGCCCAATCAATTAAATATAAAAAAAAATAAAAATAACAAATCTGAAATACCCTACAATCTGAAACAAACATTTGAAAACGTATAATCATCCTTTAAAACTTGTATTCATCCTTTCATGCAGTCATCCTTCCGAGGGAGGCGCCTGTGCTCCACGTGCCATCCACAATAGTGCCACATGCAGCGACAATGCGACCTGCAGCCACGCCAGGGGTTTCAGAGTTCGTTTTGGTCCAAATCACAACCATTTTCAACAATTCAAAAGCTAAAACAAAGCTACAAAGGTAAGTGTTCGAATTTTACCTTCTTCAGGGTCATTGGGTGCCCGGTAATATCTTAATATCAACCTGAAAATCATAGCCCTCGCTGGAAATTTGGGGAATTTGTCCCCTGAGTTGAAACTGCATCCAAACTTAACCAAATCAAGCATGCAGTGCAAAACGTCTCTAAACAACTTAAAGAACCTAACCAAGGTGTTTTCGAGACTCACGCTACTAGATTCGACGGAAAATCTCGTCAGGGAGTCAAGCCACGACGGAGCTTGTCATTTCATCGCATCGGTTTCGACTTCCAGAAAACAAAAGGTAATGGGGAGTCTGCAGTGAGGAGAGGAAGGTGACGCTGGTGGTTGCCTCGCCGGAGATCGCCAGCTCCGCCACCGTCATTGCTTATGTGCTTCTCTGTGTCAAGGAAGAAGCTGAGAGGGAAAGACAGAAAGATTGTGAGAGAGCGAGGGTGGCAGTGTAGTGTTTGGGTGGTGGCAAGGTTCGCCGGAGTGGCTAGTTAGATGGAGATGGATGCTGCAGTTTTCTGTGCAGTGAGCACAAAAATGGTGATGCAGATGATAGAGAAAAATGTGAAGAAGTAGAGTGAGAGAGAGAGAGGATTGCGTGAAGAAGGGAGACGGAAGAGTGATGGCGTGTAAAGAGGAATATAAGCACGGGGAAGGGTGAAGACCCACGTGGGTGGGTCCCACGGTACACAAAAACCCATCAGAAAATTTATAAAATAATTATATACATAACTATGTCTATACAACAAATAATTATATATACATGACCAGGTGGGAAGGGTGAAGACCCACGTGGGTGGGTCCCTGCTACATCAGCATGCTGGGAAAGTAAAATGGGAGAAGCCTTTGGCTTCTAAAATACTCTCTCCCAAAATTACCATTTTGCCTTCTAACTTTAAAAATTCGTAACTTACTCGTTCTAATTCCGAATTCACATCCGTTTACGATCACCCGTTCATTAAGATAAATATTATTTAAATAAAATATAATATTTATCACCAAGTGTCTTGAACTCGAAGGTCCCACAAAAGATGAAATTACCCACTATTTGTTTTCCAACAAGCCCCACATAATCATACAAAAATGAATAACCTAATCATACATCTAAAAATATGTAAGGTATTACAAATAAATTGCATACATTTGTTTTATAGGTACTATGGGTACATTTTCATAATTTTGTTGACATTTGTACATTGATTTATATGGTAGGATGTGAGAATAAAATTGAAAAAAAAAAAGAGAGAAAATTGCATGAACAATATGTGACAACTATTAACATGTATGTACAAAACCAAACACGACGTTCGAAAATATCGATGACTTAAACAGTTAATTTCCAGAAATATAGAAATATTAATCACTGTTTTTCAAGAATTGTGGTCCATTTATTTAAATGCAATGGCACCTAACGTAATTTTATAAAAAAAAAAAAGAAAGGGCTTATGATAATCTAAATGGTGCCACATTTTAAGGAGTTAGTTTGATCAAAGGTCTAAAACACACAAATGTCAATCCAAATGCCTCACTAATAATTCAAGTTGATTGCAACTAGATATTTTCACAAATTGTGAATAGGGAAAAATAGTTGGGAATAGGAAAAAATAAATGTAAAGAACACAAAAACATATTTTTTTTATTTAAATATTTTAAAATAGAGGGCACAAAAGCCTTTATTGTGTCTATGTAAATTAATATAAAAAAAATTCTATCTCTGACATGCAAGCTGGACACAATGTTTTGTGTTCAAATTTTAATAGGCACAAATACCCGACACAAACTAATGTGCTTTTATGTTAGAGGGCACATTTGAGGTATTTTGGTGCTCAATGGAATTTAAAAAGCACAAATATATATTTGTGCTCAATGAAAAAGAGAAGGGCACAAATCAATTGTGTTCTTAGCCAATTTTTGTTGTAGTGAAGCTAAAAATGAGCCAACACGAGTTGACTCGAACCGTTTGAGCCTATTTACAAATCTAATTACAACTTTCGTTTTATTATTAGTCATATTAGTTACATCTCATATTGGAGTATGATTATTGACTTTGGATTCCCTTTTATTTTGATTTTTTCACTTTTCACTCGAACATATTTTGCATCTGTTTAGTATGGGGAGAGATTTTTTCATTCGATTTGAATAGCCAATCCCAACCATTCCTAAAGAAGATAATAGAAACTGAGGTTTATAAACACCCACCGTATAAGAAAGACGGATGGTAACTTGTGGAATCAATTCAAGAAGACCTATTCCATGTTCAAATAATTAGTTATGGCTTCCCCTATACGCACTGTCTGACCACCAAGGCTACTGCTACTGGTATCTTCCATGTAAAAGATAAAAACCATCACACCATAATGCTCTGTAGATCTGTTGCAGAGGAACAAATCATCCAGGATGTGATGCCGTTTAATGGACTCAGGTAGCTTCTAGTGGGTTATCTGAGACGTAGTAATCTTTTTGAAAAATGATAGTGATCTTCTTTTTTGCCTTTGTGAAAGTGAAACACTCATTTTATGTTCAGCAAACTTGAATTGTAATTATCAATTTTGAAGTTCTGATGATTATGTTGGAAAATTAGTTTATTATTATTGTTAATTTTTTTTTAACTAGAAAACTAATAAACCCTAAACAACTCAGGCATGACAACAAAGAAGAAGCCGAAGAGAGAGACAAGTGACACAGACTGAGTGCAAAGAACAAAAGAAAGAATAACAAATCGACTACAAACACTAAATGCAACTTTGTTAACTGAAAAGAAAGATTGCCATGATATACATATCATATGATGACATCATGACTGACTTGTTATTCTACAAGTTACAAAGCATCTTACTTATGGAGAAAGCTAAAACAAACCCTAATCCCTAACGAACAAGAAATCATAAACTTAATAGGCAAGAAAACCTAATCCTTGACCCATAAGAAAACCGCTAAAAATAACAATAATTTTGCAACAGATTATTTATGTTAGCCTTATATTATGTGGTCAAATTTGTATAACTTTGCACTTCTACTTCAGCATTCCACAAAACATGAGATTATATGCAGAGGAACTTCAATCTTTCCAAGTTATGGTACTTACTGTATCATCGAAATGTTGAGAATTAAGCTCCTCACAAGGTTTGAAATCAACCCGCAGATGTTGAATCCTACAAATGAACTTGAAGAAATCGAAGCTAAAGAAAGTTTCTATTTTTAGTAATAGCCATTATGTTTAAATGTCCAACGACTAGTTTAAGTTACTATTTCGGAAAGATGAATAGTTGTGTTTGTTCTTATCCCTTGAATGTACTGTGTTGCTGGATCCATTCCTAAGTGGAAGGACCACATCTCCTGATGCTCTAGAGGGCTGAGATTGATCCCTAAAAAATAGGATCTCTCCAAGCCTCTATATGCTAAGGTTTTAATGAATGAAACACTGTGAAATTTTACTCTCTCTCACTCTAGCCTCTCTGCAATATTGTTCTTCGAATCCCTATTTTCCAAAAGCCAAAACCTTAAGAAATTAACACAAAAAATCGTGGCCTGGTACCATTTCATCATGGTATCAAAGCTCTAGGTCTGATTCTAAAAAAAGGCATGATACTGTGAATGAAATCCATCTTGGAAGGAAACCCAAAAAACCTTAAAGGTGGTTCATCTGGTGGAGATTTAAGAACTCCACAGTTTAATGGCACCAACTATGACTTCTAGGTCGTTAAAATGGAAACCATTCTCATATCACATGATCTATGGGATGTAGTCGAGCATGGCTTTCTTGCACAACCTGTTTGCAGCAATGAAACCTCAAAAGATGATGAAGGGGAAACTGCTCAAATCCCATTGGAGGCACACGATGTTTCAAAGGAAGAAAAAATAAAAAATGCCAAGGCATTGAGTCTCATTCAATGGCCAATTTCTGATGAGTTATTTCCTCAAATTAGAAATGAGAAGACAGCAAAAGGGTGCTCGAGAAATTCTAAAAAGAGAGTTTAGAGGAGACAAAAAGGTAAGAACTGTTAAACTTCAAGTTATTAGGGATGAATTTGAGTACCTAAGAATGTCTGATAGAGAAACACTAGATGATTATTTAGCTAGGTTCTTTGAAATTGTGAACAATCTGAAATCCCTAGTGAAGATATGCCTAAAAAAAGGATTGTGCAGAAGTTACTAATAATGAGTCTAAGTAGAAGATACAAGTCTATAGTGTCTATCATTGAAGAAACTAGAGATCTTGACAGCATAAAAACTGAAGAAGTACTAACCTCAATTAAAGTGTATGACAAGAGAGAGGAACTACATGATGATATAAATTCTCTGGTACTGAAAGGGCATTTAGCAGTGTAAAAGTTGGAAGTAACAATAACAATAGTGAAAATTATTAAGGCGCACAAAATAGGTAAAACCAGAAGTGGGGACAAAATAAGAAAGGAATGAATTGGTCTCATAATAGTAACTGGAACAATCGTGGAAATACTAGCTAGAACAATCAAAGTGGTGGCTATTGGAACAACAAGAACTCCTTTCAAGGAAAGAAAAGAAGCAATAGTCAAGGAACTGTGTAACCACAATGCCAAACATGTGAAAATTATCATTTTGGGTTTTGTAGGTACAAAGGCAAGCCAAAATGTGGCAAGTGCAATATATTTGAGCATATACTGCAAAAGACTCTGACTACAACAAACAAGTAGCTAACTATACAATGAAGAAGAAATAACTACAAGGGCAATGTTTTATGCCTGTCACTCAGCCTCAATTGCTCAAGACAGATCAGTGTGGTTTGTAGACAGTGCATGCAACAACCTCATAACTTCTCAAGAATCTCTGCTAGTAAACCTTGACAATTCAATCACCTGCAAAGTGAAAATGAGGATTGGGGACTGGTGACTTGGTACAAGCAATAGGGAAAGGTACACTTGTAATGGATACAAAGCATGGGAAAAGATACATAAATGAAGTTATGTTGGTTCTAGGGTTAGATGAAAACTTATGAAAACTTATTAAGTGTTGGTCAAATGATGGAGCATGGCTACTATGTTCTGTTTGGTGGTAATATGGTAGTAATTTTTTATGACTGCAACCTTGAGAATGTGGTAGCTAAAGTAATTATGGCTGGAAATAGATGCTTCACCTTGTTTCTAGAATCTTTAAACCATATGGCAAGGAAGGCATCAATTGAAGAAAAATCATTCATGGATCTGGCACAAAAGGCTAGGTCATTTGAACCTTGTTAGTCTAAAAATGATGCTGAAAGAAGATATGGCCATTGGCTTACCTATTCTATCAGAAATTCAAGATGTGTGTAAGGGATGTGTACCTAGAAAAATGCACAGAGAATCTTTTGACAAGGAGAAAGTGTGGAAAGCAAGCTATCCACTTGAACTTGTACACACAAATGTGTGTGGCCCTATGCCAAATGAATCTATTGGTGGAAACAGATACTTTATCACCTTTATTGATAATTTTTCAAGGATGTGTTTGGTCTACTTTCTCATAAATAAATCTGATGTGTTCCGTGTATTTAACAAGTTCAAAGCTTTTGTTGAATTTCAAAGTGGCTTTACCTTAAAAAAGCTGAGAAGTGATAAATAAGGTGAATATATCTTGCATGAATTTCTTGATTTTTGAACAGATGTGGGAATAGAGAGGCAATTGACTGTTGCATACTCACCTTAGTAAAATGGAGTTGCTGAGAGAAAGAAACATAACAGATGGATAAATGGCAAGATCCATGATGGCTGATAAGAAGATCCCTGTGAAGTTTTGGGTTGAGGCAGTTGTACTACAGTGTATCTGCAAAATAGGTGTTCTACAACTGTAGTGAATGATAAAACACCATTTTAGGCATTCACAGGTAGAAGACCTGGTATAAAACACCTAAGAGTGTTTGGATGCATACACTATACACATATCTCATCACAGTTGAGGCAGAAGTTTGATGAATAGACAAGCAAAGGCATCTTTATGGGTTATGGTAGCTGTGAGAAGGGATACAGAATCTTTGACTTACAATCCAAGAAAATTATGTGATGTGATAGAAACTACCACACAAATTGAACCCTTTTTAGACAATTATAGTATACGTAAGTAGGGATCGTTCTAAGCCGTGGATTAGAAGGGATGCTAATCAACACAAATTAGACTTAAAACACAAAACTAGACTCTAATGACTCAAAACTGACCAGACGAACTCAAAACAGCGCAAAACAAACAAACTGACTCAAAACAGGAACTAAAGGGTGATTTGGACGAATTCTAGACTTAACTTGACTCAAAATACTAATGGGGACATGTTTGAACGAATTTTAAACTAAAACTAAGTAGGTTGCAGAAACAAAGTAATTGATACTAAATTGGCGTGAATGAAGGGGGTGAAAGGCTAGCTACAGGGTCCTTCTCCATACATGACACATATGCATACAAATCGATTTCCAGTTATTATTCCTATAAACCATGAATGACAATGCCCCAAATTAATTGTGAACTGCACAAATTAACTCTCAAATTTTCCTAATTTCATTGAATTGGACTCAGCGACGCAATCAAATTATTCTTATCAAGTTCCCTATATGAACAGCATGATAGAGATACATATCAAAGATCATTAAGTTCTATGAAAATCTTAAGCATTGACAATGTATTCATAACTATGAACTACATGATACTCCTACCATGGATTTACTTAACACAATCATGACTAGTGATTTCCACTACTTATAAATATAAGTTCATAACTATTAGGTGAAATTCCCTTATATTTTAGCATCAGATTCATGCATGCAAACTAAGTATGCATCCTTAATCAACATACAAGAATAAGTTATCAATCAAACAGATAAGTAAATCGCATTCATGTTTTACGAAACAATAAATGGATGTAATCAAGTCATATCACATATATGTTCATGGCTTCGAATTCACCTCTAACTAAAACGAAATTAGTTCCACATGTCTATCATAACTGAAAACCAAATTAAAACAAACATTGAACTAAAACTAAAGATAGAATAAACCCAGAAACGCTCTAGCACTCCAATGGCCTTGGATGGCACAATCCTTGGATGCAGCATGACTCAAAACTCCTTCTCTCCTTCCTTCCTTGTTGCGGCACACAATATATTTTCTCTCTGAATTCTCTCTATGGTTCTCTCCCTTTTGTGCAGCATAAAGTATGTATATATATGCTAGGGTTCATGGCACCAATCCTTGGAGAACAAGGATAGGGCACAGCACAAGTCCAGAAGGAAAAGAAGTAGGGTAGTTCGGCACAAACTTAGGGCTTCTAGAAAGGGGTATTGTGACAAGTTTCTAGAAGGACAAGGGATAAGATATGCGGCACAAATCTACGGCAGAGGATAGGGCTTCTAGAATCAAATATTTAGGTGATTTAATGTGAAATTGATTCCCCTTTGTAGCTAGAATTAAGGTAGGAAAAGATTAGGATAGGATAAGATAAGGTAAGGTTGGATAAGGTTTGGATAAGATAAGGTAGTTTGGATAATGTTTCCTTCTTTTTAGCTGATTTCTTATCTTCCAAGTCTTGAATTAATTTCTTCAGATGTTAAACACATTCCTAGCCTCTTTTGATCTTCAAAAACGTCCATCCACCTTGCTCCATGCATGTGATATCCATTCCAAGCCCAAAACTGCTCTAAAATGCTCTAAATTGCCTTTTCTTGCCAACTTTGCCATTTGGACCTACAAACACACGAAAATAGCTTAAAACACTACTAAATAGAAACTAACTGAGTAAATGCAAGGAAATAGGCTAACAAAGTCGCATAAATATGCTCCTATCATTATACTCTCCAGAAGTGTAGTGTTTAATGAAAATCAATCTTGGAATTGGGAAAGCAACAAGGTTGAGTCACTCCCTGTACCTATCAGTTTTGAGAATGACACTAGTGACAATGAAATGCAACAAGTTCACCTCATGAAACTCAAATTGAAAATGTTGCAAGTCCTCAATTGGTCTCAGATATTGTTGGTTCATAAACAAATAACAGTGAATGTTCAAGTCTAAACTCAACTCCTAGCTCTACAACAGTGAAGTGGAAGAGCCTAGATGAAATATATGCAAGATGTCATATGCAAAATCATTACTTGTGAAGTTTAGCCTTGAAGACTGTAAACCTATGTCTATTCCTCTACTTACTGGTGATAAGCTCAAGAAGATAGATGAAAGTGGATTGGCTGATGAAAGCATGTATAGAAAAATTGTAGATAATCTATTGTATTTGATGGCAACTAGACCAGATCTGATGTATGCTGCTAGTTTGTTGTCAAGGTTCATGAACAGTCCCGCAAAGAAACATTTTGGAGTTGAAATGAGAGTTCTAAGATGTGTGCAGGGCACACTAAGTTATGGAATTGAGTACACAAAAGACAAAGCTGCAATCCTTGTAGGATTTTGTGAAGTTGATTGGGCAGGAAGTGAAGATGATTGTAGGAGTACCTTAAGTTATGCCTTTAGTTTTGGCAGTGGTGTCTTCCCTTAGGCTTCTGTGAAGCAAAACATAGTTGCTCTATCAACTGCAGAAGCTGAGTATGTCTCAACTCAGTCCATTTGGTTATGGTTTGTACTTGATGATTTTGGGGAAAAGCCGGCCATAATAGAATAGATAGGCGAAGTAGCCAATAGCAGTTTGTTCTCGCCTATCGATAAATAGTAGGGTGCTTCAAAGCTCAAACCATTTGAAACTGAATTGATGCAACACCCCTATTCTGTGATAACATGTCTGCAATCTCTATGGTGAAGAACCCTGTCTTCCACCAGAAAACTGGACACATAGATAGGAAGTTTCACTTCATAAGGGAAGCATTACAAGAATGAGTGATTGATGTGAAGTTCTACAGAAGTGAAGAACAACTTGAAGATATCTTTACTAAGGCATTGTCTAAAGAAAGATTCAACTACTTAAGACTCAAGTTTGGAGTGAAACCAGTGAGCAGCTTAGGAGAGGCTGTTGAGAATTAAGCTCCTCACAAGGTTTGAAATCAACCTGCAGATGTTGATCCTGCAGATGAACTTGCAAAGATGAAGAAAGTTTCTATTTTTAGTAATAGCCGTTATGTTTAAATGTCAAACGGTTAGGTTAAGTTACTATTTCAGGAAAGATGAACATCTATGTTTGTTCTTATCTCTTGAATGTACTGTGTTGCGGGATCCATTCCCAAGTGAAAGGACCACAGTTCCTGATGATCTAGAGGGCTGAGATTGATCCTTGAAAAATAGGATCTCTCCAAGCCTCTATATGCTAGGGTTTTGATTAATGAAACACTATGAAATTTTACTCTCTCTCACTCAAGCCTCTCTGCAATATTGTTCTTCGAATCCTTATTTCCAAAAGCTAAAACCTTAAGAAATTAACATAAAAAGATCATGGCCTAGTACCATTCCATCACGAAAATCAAAGTTACAAGAGTATAGATATAGAAGCAGTCTCCAATTCACTTAGCATGAACTTATTATAAAGCACCAAATACAACACTAAACACGTCATAACCTGCTTATAAAAAGATACTAAAGTTCAGTTCCAGGAAACGTATTTCACAGCCGATATAAACATCTGATCTTCCAAAGAAGAACCAGCTCTCTACTTACGGCGCTTTTTGGTATCATAAGGAGCAATAATAGTGCGTTCCATCTGTACCCGGTATATGTCCAGAGTATATTTGGAAAAGAAAAAGAACAGAGAAATAAGCATATGAGGATATACTGAATGGAAGAAATCACCACTGAAATTGTTTAGTAATATAGTGTATTGATGCTGGAAATGACCAATAACTCTATTTTTTTTTCCTTCTGCAAACAATTAAAAATAAAAATCGGCATGTTCATAAGTTGTTAGAAAGTACTAAAGCTCAAATTTTTTTTTTTTTCCTGGCAACAGGTTCTCTTATTAACCCACATATATTTCTTTCCATAGCATAGAATGTAACGGCATGGATGTTTCTAAAGAAGAAATATTTCTGCAGATTAAAGCTAAGATTGATCAAAATTCACTGTAAGTACTACCTCCAGAATTTGATGAAGCTTTTCCCTCAAGTAAATATATTCACGCTTGACCACGTCAAAGTCCGCAAAGCACCTAAAAGCATAGCATTTGTTGAAATAGTGTTAATAGAGAGGATTTGTATAAATCTGAGTGAATTGCGAAGGTTGTTTAGTGTTATTCTTTCTATTCACCCTAAACCTAAACCTTTTAAAACCCCGGTTTATTTTGTGTCATAGAATTGCATCCAGTCCTATTTTCCTACATGGAAATGAGGGGCATTTGGAGTGCTTTAAATTTTAAGGATTATAACTGTATGATGTGGACACAAGTAATTTCATTTTTAGCAGCTTGGTGATGAGAGAAAAAATTCTTACTTTTCCTTATTATAGGCAAGGCTTGATTCTCGGAGCTCTCTACAAGCAGCAGCCACCCGGCAACCACCAACACTGTAACTCCAAATGCAGCAAACATATCAATATATACTAATTAAGTAGAAAAGTAGATATAAAAATCGAGCATCCTTTGGAGCTCCTAATGAGAATAATAATATATAATACTAAAATGCAGAAACAATCAATAGATGGAAATAGTATCTTCTATATCATGAAAGAAACTCCATCCCCATAATCCTTTGTCTTTCCTTTGTCACATTTAAAACTTGACTAGCAATTTCTCTCTTGTTGATAATAAACCATTTATTTAATGTCTGCTTATAATTGATACCCAGGATTAGAAATAGACTTTATGAGGTATAATATTCACTGCGGGTCTCAATTGAAAAAACATTTCGAGACTCAAGAAATAAGTGTTCGCTATCCCACATCGGTGGGGAAAAGAAAATTGGAGTTTAAATATGATTACCCCACTTTAACTAATATCGAGTCCTTTTGTGATAAAACCTCAAACTCCTCTCAGGAGGGGCCTTTAAGACATATAAAAAAAATTAAATTAAATATAGCAATATCAATAATTGAAAAAAAAAATTAAGATTTTTTCATTGGCATGAAAAAAATTTATAAAACAAGAGTAATGGGGCTTTAAAATTTTTATGAAGAATTTAGTATTAAGATGATTCTATTATAAGAGTAGAATTTGTTTACAAGCTTTAATATAAAAAAAATGAAGATTCGAAGAAAAATTTAAGATCATAACTCAAAACTTTTGTTGTGAGATTACCTTTGTTTTATATGAACTGACAGAACAAAAAAAAAATTAGTTTTTATATTGTAAAAAAGAAGGCTAATTATAAGTTTGGTTTTATGAACTGACAGAAAAAGAAATAGTTTTTATATGGTTTAGCTTTAAAAAAAAAAAAAAAAAAAAAAAAAAAAAAAAAAAGAAGAAGAAGAAGAAAGAAAGAAAGAAAGAAAGAGAAAGAGAAAACTAGGTTTTATATGGTTTAGCTTTAAGAAAAAAAAAAAAAAAGGAAAGAAAGAGAAGGCTATTAGTTTTAAAAAACCAAAATGGGTTGTTGACAAACACAAGTTTCGCACCCATGAGCAGATGGTATAGTCAAATTCCACTCACCATTGCAGTACGTACTAGCTATTTACAATAAGGACGTAAATTTCAGGATGGGCCTAGGCCTAGCCTGGCCTCCATGTGGCTCTGCCTCTGTTTGTAATCATTGTTATATGTATTCATTCTATGAGTATGCATATGCAAAGCCTAATCTAATCTTGTCAATAAGTTGAATAAATCGTGAGTCTGCATATTCCGTGCGTGAACATGAATAATAGATTAGATAAATCTTCATCTTGCCCCACAATAGCAGGGGCCTCGTGTTGACTTCTTCACTAGATTTCTTATTTAGCACCTTACTTCAAAGTTTTTTCAAATATGCACGCTGTGATAAATGATCAAACGTATGTAAAGTTTACTAATAATTGCTAACTATCAAGGCACCATTGCTAAGATGTGTAGTTTTTGTGTATGACATGGGATTCATGCTACATATCCAATAGAGTGCCTAAATGAAACATTGCTTTCGAAATTCTGTCTTACATAGACTTATTCATCCCTAGTATTGGTTTCATCTGTTTAACATTCAATGTAAATAGGTATGGCATACCTTTGTAAGTTAGCATTACCATTATTTGTCAGAAAAGTTCTCATTACCTAAAACAATCTATCATTAGGTAAAATTTGGAAGTGATAACTGAAAAATCTAGTGATTATGCCATGCACGTCGCATGTTATTACCAATTCTCCATTTTTGGACGTAAATGAACATGTATGGAGATCACATTCGTCCAAATGTAGAAATGGAAGGACTGCAAAGTAATATCACCTGTCAATTTTTATGTTGCTTCATATTTACACTTTGGAAGAATGTGATCGATCTCCATGCCACATTCATTTACATCCAAAATGGAAAATTGGTAGCTGACAATATCTTCTAACAGTTATACATGCAATGTGTGTGGATATACTCACTGGATTTTTCAGTTATCACTTCCAAATTTTACCTAATGATAGATTGTTATAGGTAATGCTAACTTTTCTGACCTAAAAAAGGTAATGCTAATTTACAAAGGTATATGCCTTGCCTATTTATGTAGAAATTAAACAAGAAAAGTTAACCAACAAAATTTTTCTAAATGTTTATACAGATGCAACCGATACTGCATATGAAAAAGTCTACGTAAAGAGAATTTCTAAAGCAGTGTTTCGTTTAGGCACTCTGTTGGATATGCAGCATCAATCATTGTTTCGTTTAGGCACTCTATTGGATGTGTAGCATCAATCTCATATGTCATACACAAAAGAAAGCGTCTTTGCAGTTCTGCCTTGATCATTGATGGTCTTACGACATAGGTGTATAAAATTCACACATTTCTTGACTGAAATACATGTAAATAGGCAGAAATCTCAGATGTAATCAGCAATAATATTACCTTGCGCTAATTCCCTTGAGCTTGTGCGTAAGGTCTGTAATCTTAGGATAGTTGAGAACAGGTTTGCTCCTAAAACCGAATTCTCCCAAATAGTCAATATGTATAGGCAATAATTAAACTTAAAAAGCAATTACTTGAAACCATTGAAGAAAAATACAGTTTTCTTTCAAATCCTTCTATGCCATAGTCAGCATCACGAATGAACATGGCTATTACTTCCACAGCCAAACCAGGAGTTTCATTGTCTAATTCTTTCAGTTGATCAAAGCGGTCGGCCACTATACCCTGCCAGAAACATGGCGATTAGTTTGTAAATTAAATTTAATACGATCCTTTTTTGTCTGTTGGGAAAAAAATGTTACCTGTTACTACATAAACAATAATCACCCTAAAAACCAGTGACCAGCCCAACCAAATACTAACCCTACGGACCTACGGTGAAGAGGAAAACAATGATGCAACACCTAAAATAGAGAGATTATGTGAAATTTCATAATAAAAAAAAATGGGTAACGTTTAGGAATTACCATTTTCAACCATATTTCTTGGGTTTATTTTGTGGCATTGTGATAAAGTTAATTACTTCACTATAGAGACACACCCCATCCAGAAAAATCTACAAAAATTAGCAAAGCCATCGCAGGCTTCTATATTTCCCTCTCTCCCTCTAAATTTCCCTCCTCCTTCATCAAACAAAACAGATTTGTAACACCCAAGTCTTCAGCATTACATGCAAATCAATCAGAAACATGAATAGACATTTAGATTAACGTATAAAGCTCACCAAATTTCAAAAAGGAGTTTTAAAAAACCAAAATTAATTAAATAATTAAGGATTTCGAAAAGACAAGCTAATTACCATTTAAGAAAAGCAAAGGAAAGAGGAAGGAGTGAGCTAACCTGCTCGTGCAAAGAGAGGGTAAAATCGTAGAGCTGTTGTTCAAGTCGAGCCCCATACATTTTCTTCCTCCACAGAGAGAGAGAGAGGGAGAGAGAGAGGGAGAGGAAACAAGAGAGAGAAGTGGAGTGTCTCAATTGCTTTGCATGTCTGTATAATATCACAATCTGAACTGGCGGTTTCATCCTGCACTTTGCTTTGGCTGTATTATCTCTCTTTCTCTCTCCTACCTGCACTTTGCTTCACTTGGAAAGCCCCATTTCCTTACTCCTTTAGGCGCATAGCGGTTACGAAAGAAAGACAACTCTCTCTCTTGCTGTCACTCGATGTGTGAGATTTTGATTTTGTTTCCCACGCTCTCATGGTGCAAGTCTGTAACACGCGTTTTCCCAATCTAGGGCCCAAGGATTATCTGTTTTTACGGGAAAATGGGCACTTTGTACTACAATCTAATAGTATTCTTCTTATATTTTAGATTCAAATCATTATTTACAGTCTAGCAGTATTCCTCTTGTAACTTACGTTCAAATCTTGTATATAATGTGTTCAACACCAAAATTATTATGGTTGTCTTATGGTGATTAGTTACTACAAATATATCGTTATATTAGAAACCGGCTAAAATTTAAGTCGATCTCGGTTCAATGTTTTATTGGACTAAGTTACTTTATGTTTGGACGAGGATATTTAAAATTATTAATAAAGAAATTTTAAAATGATGGAATTTACATTTCTTTGTATTTGTGAAGTTGTTTGACTAGTTATGGTGATGTTAGTGACTTAGTGGGTGGTGAAGGCGGTCCTGATAATGGGCGATGACCGCGGCAGTGTTGGTGGTGGGAGTGAGGGTGGCGACAACAATGGGAGTGGAGGCCATGGTGGTGTGGGGGTGGAGGCGGTGATAGTGATGGGTGGTGACGATAGTGATGATGATGGGTGAAGGCATTGTTGGTGGTGGAGTGAAGATGACAATTGAATAAGTTGAGGTTCTATACAAAACTAATCCCAACTACTTATATAAGGTCCCTCATTTCTTCAATGTGGGATTCATTCTCAAGTTCTTAGCACTCCCCATCACGTGTAGAGAATTTTCAAGACTAACACGTGGACATTACAAATCGGGCGACGTTGAGCATTTGTCCTTCTTTCGTTGGATCACATGCTCTGGTATTATGAAGAAGTTGATGTTTCATCATAAAACCAGTTGACAATATGAGAAGTAGCCCAACTACTTGTAAACACATATAAGGTCACTCAACGACAATGACAGAAGTGGTGGTGAAAGCCATGATGGTGGGGTGGTCGCAGCGATGGTGGTTGGAGTGGGGTGATGGTCATGGAAATGTGGTGGGGGGTGGCAGTACATAGCATGGTTGTGGCGCTGGCGATGATGGTGGAAATGAGAATGGTGGTGGTGGTGGTGGTGATGGTGGTAATAGTTGTGGTGACATGGTAGGACTAGGAGAGGTGGTTGTGGTGGCGTGATGGGGAGTTGCAATGAAGACCACGATAATGGTGGGGGTGGAGGTGGGGGTTGCAAGGTGGTGGGCATGTAAGAGTGAAGGTGGCATATATGGAATTAGAGTTGGGCTATGTTAATTTAAAATTTCTTACTTCTGAAAAAAATTTCTAATACTTAGCATGGGATCATCGCATAAGAGAGAAACTTGAGAACGATAATGATGATATGAATAAAATATTATGCTAATTGTGCTGCTTTGTCTCTGCCTAACCCTACCTTTGCCCTAAATCCTAATCTTTTATAGCCAAATTGTACTGATCTTCCTTTTGCCTTTGTGAAAGTGAAACTCTCCATTTTATGTTGAGCAAACTTAAATTGTAAAAAATCAGTTTTCAAGTTCTGATGATTCCTTATATCATTCCAAAAAGTATGAAGTTATATGCAGAGGAACTTCCATCCTTTTCCCTATATGGTTCTTACTAATTCATCCAAAAAGCATGAAATTATATGCAGAGGAACTTCCATCCTTTTCCCTAAAATTTACAAGACTGTGTTGATTTCTGTTAACTGATCACAGAAATTGAAGCAATCCAGCGTTCTAAATCTCTCATTCTAACTATATCGTCTCTCTTTCTACCAAGAATAGATCAAAGAAGAAGAAGAAAAGTTCCGCAAGAACTCTACTCTCTCTCATTATTTTGTCTAATAGAAGTTCTGCAAGAAGCATTTTTTCCTATCCAACAG
The DNA here is from genome assembly GCF_041283825.1 of Pyrus communis. Taxonomy (NCBI): domain Eukaryota; kingdom Viridiplantae; phylum Streptophyta; class Magnoliopsida; order Rosales; family Rosaceae; genus Pyrus; species Pyrus communis. The sequence continues at coordinate 12,394,819 of NC_142575.1, forward strand.
CAGTCAAATTTACTAATATATGTTAAAGGCGATACGAAATCAAGTCCAAGCTTCATATCACAACATAAGACAGACAAAAGCAGTCTCAAATAGCTAAATACTATGTTCACTAAACAGTAGTGAACTTAATTAAAAGTACCAAATACAACATTAAACAAAGAAACATCTGATCTTCCGGAGAAGCCATTTCCAAAGACCGAATGAACAAACCAGCTGTCTACTGACGACGGCTCTTGGGCTTGTTGGCATTGATTTCACGTTCTATCTGCACTGCAGACTATTTCAAGATTATTTGTTAGGAAATAACGAAGAGAAATAATCAATTAGAACATTTTCGATCGAGGAAATTATCAATGAAAGCATTTAGTAATATACTAGAAATAATCGATCGCATGATCAAATTAGTTTTTTTTTTTCCTTCTGCAATCAGTTGGACAGTAAAAATCTTCCCTGGTACTAAATTATTCAAAAGTTTAAAGTTCTATCATTTTTCTTTTATCCGGCAACATGTTCCCTTCTCTTCATTAATGTACATATGACCAGAACCTCTATGTACCTCTATGTATTTCTTTATATAAAATATTATGTAATAGTGTTGACCTTAAAAATTACAAAACCTACATGGCGCGCAGGCCGGGTAACTAATAAGCTAACTACGTCCTTCGGTCGAATGCGGGGCGTGCCAACTCGTCGGCCGAGCCTGGCCGAGGAGTAAAATTTGTTGATGTAGCTTTGAGCGCGTCGCTGACTTCTTTATCTTGCGATTGCGACCGAGGAAGGAACACTCTCGGTCTCTGGGTTCTACAGCCTGAAGACAAGGCTGCTAATTCTGCGGAGTTCACAAATCGTCCAAGCCCGATTCGGTCACTGTGATTATATTCGTGAGAGAATAAGCACGTCGAATCGAGACCAAACTGTATGGGCACAGGTACTCGAACGTGATGTATGTCTTGATGGTAAACGTAGTTCGGCCGTCGGAATGCCGAACCCTGAAACTCACTTGTGAGTATCCAATCATAAAACCACTCGGCGACCAGTACGCCGAGCAATGTAATTCGTAACACCTAACTATGTCGAGAAGGCTAGCAAGGTGACCTCTGCCAACAAAGGTTCGAAAACCTTTCTCGACCGAGACTTGGATAGATAATCGGTCGACCTCGACGCAGTGCTGTTTATCCAAACTGAAGGTGCTTCTTAGTCGGCTGATTCTGCGGCAGCAGTGCTGTTTATCCAAACTGAAGGTACTCGCCGGGTGCTTCCACAGTGCTGTTTATCCAAACTGAAGGTGTGTCGGCAGGAAAAAGAAAAGGAAAAAATCTCAAGGTGTTTGAGAGGTTTTGCGCAGGGCAATTGTATGCTGATTTGAAGGTCCTTTCTGTTTGCATGATTTCTTGTATTTATAGTGCCCCATTCCTTGAAACCGACTCCGATTTGGATTGGGAGTCCTTGTCCCATTTCGCCTCTTCCTCGAACAAACCTACTCCTACTGGGATTCTGAATTTTCCTTCTTTTCGGGACTTCATTCCTTGCTGGTCGAGAATCCTAGTTGCACCAGGACTTCCTCGACCTTTCTATTTATCTGGGCTACTTATGATAGGATCTGGCCGACCCTGCCAGCTGGCCCGGGCCTTATTATTCGACCCATATTATTTGTCATCACCTTGGGCCGAGCGCAACCTGCTGCTCGGCCCAGCCATAATATTTTGGGCCCAAACAAATAGTATGGGTGAAAAGATGAAGAGATACATTTCTACAGATTAAGGTTGAGAGTGATCTAAAAAGATGAAGAGATACATTTCTACAGATTAAGGTTGAGAGTGATCTAAGTTCACTACAAGTATTACCTGAAGAATGTGGTTCAGGTTTTCCCGCAAGACAAGATATTCACGTTTGACCACGTCAAAGCCTGCAACGCACCTGAAAACATAGCATTTCATTAAAAGAGGGTTAGTAAGAGAACGAGAAGGTCTCTATGGTAGATCACATAAGATGATTTGTATAAGTCTGAGAGAATTGCAAAGGTTGTTGAAATGTAAATATTCTTTCTCTTCAACTTTTGAGAAATTGAGCATAACTACTCAACTGGAACCGAAGATATATAGTGAATTAATAGAAGGCAGAAGGGAGAGAGATCTTTAATGAGTTTAAAAACCCTGGCATACTTTTTGTTAGATAATTCTCTTTCTCTCCCATATAGTTTTGTTTTCCTACATGGCTATGAGGGGCTAAAAGACCTACTTTAGCATTACAGTTCTAAAAAATGAAATGATTTGGAATTTTCATAGTTGTGGAATGTTAGTAGCATGTATTCCTAAAACTTGATTGAAGATGTGGTGCGGTAAAACAAAAGAAATAGAACTGTATGATGTGGTAGTAAGAGAACAAAATCGTACCTTTCCTTGTTATTTGCAACATATGCTTCTCGGAGCTCAATACAAGCTGCAGCCACTCGGCAACCACCAACACTGTAACTCCAAATGCAGTAAACCAAATTAATATTATCTACCTATGTAAAATGCAGAACAATTTGAGCATCTATAATCTATAAAATCATCTATGTCATGAAAGAAACTCCAATCCTGGAAGCCATTGTCATTTACTTGCCATAATAAAGCGTTTAATTTATGTCTGCTAACATTGTTTACCCCTGGATGTAAAACAGACTACGTGGGGTAAAATAGTCACTAGGGGGTCTCAGTAAAAGAAAAAATCGAGAGTCAAGAGTCGAAACTCGAACACAACTATAGTTGGAAAGGAAATAAGTCCTGCGATGCCCAAATTATGTGCTTCAAGAAGAAACTAAGGTATATAGTTGAATCTGTGGTAAAATTAATATTATCTACCTATGCCCAAATTATTCTGTGGTAAAATTAATATTATCTACCTATGCCAAATTATCTACCTATGGCAAGATCTATCAAAAATTGACTGCATATGTGCTTCAACATTCAATGTGATAGATCTTGCCACAGATTCAGGCAGGGCATATATGCAGAGTGTCACAGGAAATCAGTCAATTTTTCTATTGGTATGCTTTTCTCCCTAATTCACGTACAGACTAGAAAGATATGAGCAATACATGCACTACCAGAGTAGGTTGTAACAGTTCTTACTTTTTATTCTATTAAAGGTTGTAATAGGAATTATTTGGAACTTGAATCGGCATATGCCGCGCGTGAGCGTGGATAAATCATATGCACGTGTTAGCATGAATAGATTACATGCCGCGCGTGAGCATGGATAGATCATATGCCACGTGTTAAACACACTACGTGTTGACTTCAATAGATTTCTTAGTTAGCACCTTACTTTTTCCATGTTTTCAGACATGCACGGCTTCATAAATAACCAATCATATGAGTCTTCATCCACACGCTACGTGTTGCTAACTATCAATTCTGTTAAGTTAAATGCTTGCAAATGTGATCTCCATTTCACGTTCTTTCACATCCAAATCGGAAATTTAGTAACCGACTATATATCTTCCAACGGTATTAATATGCAATGAGCATGGACATATTCACTAGATTTTTCAGTTCTCACTTGCAAATTTGCTTAACCAAAATTGGAAATCCTTTAACTAACGGTATGATAACTTGCAAACGTTTACATCCAAACAAGAAATTTTCTAACAAAATCTTCCGAATCTTAAACAGGTGCAACAAATATTACAAACATCCAAGTATACTTAAAAGGAATTTCTAAAGTTCGTTTAGTCACTCTGTTGGATATCTAACATGAATCTCATTTCTCATACACAAAAACATCTTAATTAGTAAGAACATCTTAGCAATTATGCCTTGATAAATTTGGCCGTATGACACAGCAGATGTATAAAAATCATAAATATTTTGAGTGAATTGCATGTACACAACAAGATGTAATTGGCAGTATTACCTCGCGCTAATTCCCTTGAGCTTGAGCGTAAGTTCTCTCACCTTAGAATAGTCGATGACAGTTCCATTCCTGTAATTGACCTCTCCAAAATGAGTCACTATAGATAGGCAACAGTTATTCTAAAACGTCATTTAATTGGAGCCACAGAAGAGAATTACAGTTTTTTTTCAAGTTCATCTATGGTAAAGTCAGCACTACGAATAGCAACGGTTAGCACTTCCACAACTAAACCAGGATTTTCATCTTCTAACTCTTTGATTTGATCAAAGCGGTCATCCAGTATGCCCTGCCAGAAACATGGTGATTAGTTACGACCAACCAATATGTTAACGTGTTGATGCATTAACCCTAATCACTAAAAGAACCAGCGACCAGTCCCACCAAATACCAACTGTGACTAAGGCAAAAACAATGATCCAATACCCTAACAGAGATATATCTCAATTTCATCAATAAAATCAGCATTACAAGTCCTAAATAAGTTGACCATATATTAGAGCTAAACCAATTAAAACCCTTTTTCACCACTCTTTCTGAAAAACAAATAAATAAACATATAAATTAGCATATGAAACTCCACAAAATTCAAAAAGAAGTACTTACAGCGAACTAAAAAAAGAAGGCAAAAAAGAAAAGGGGGTGGAGTGTTGATCTCACCTGCTCTCGCAACGAGCGGATAAAATCTATGAGCTGTTGTGTAAGCTGAGCTGCAAACATTTTCTTCCTTCAGACAGAGAGAGAGAGAGAGAGAGAGAGAGAGAGAGAGAGAGGAATCAAGTGAAGTGGAGTAACAGTAGCCTGCCCTTGCATGTGTATATAATGAGCTTCTTCAAAGGGGTCGTTATGCTCGGGAATGTACTTTCATGACACGAATACACTATGACGTCTGTATACATTGTACGATTAGCACAGGACGCCACGTTGGCAGTACACACTCCACGCCAGATGCTCTCTCGCTCTGCTGAGGCTGGAAATTGGCATGGACCATGGCCATCAACTGGCAGTTTCATCCTGCTTTGTTTTGGCAGCATTCTCTTACCTGCAGCAGCGGTTACGAAGAAAACTATAACTCTGACTGGTATATTGATTATGGTACTGTTTCGCACGCGTTCCCATGAAGCGCATTTGTAACACGCGCCGTCCCAATCTGCGTTTTTGTTTGGAGTACGGGAACTGGATCTAGGGCTCATATTCTGGCTCCACTCAATAACACTTCCAGTTGAGTGGGCTATTATTAAAAAGTTAGCCCATGTTTTATTTAATTCTGAGCTCGTTGGCATAAAGTGATTTTTTTTTTTTCACAAAACACGTTCCAAGTTTTATTATAAATCCAAGTGCTAACTTAAAAATACTTCCAGGTGCTTCCTAAAAAAACTGGGATAATGCTAAGGAGGTTAAAGTTTAAAATCAAGTTTTGTAAATCAAATGATGTGGTTGTTGATGATCGGATTGTTACTTAAGTATTAATTACCGTATTTATTTTTCATGAGTGACACATCATTTGGTTTATAAATTTGACTTAAAATTTTGGTCTCTCTAGTCTCTAGTATCTAAAAAGCTGATATCTTAAAAGTGGGCCAAAAGTGATTAGAGTTTAAATCAGAGTTATTTCCTCATTTTCCCCTTCTCCCCCACTAATGTGTCCTACTTTCTCAATCTTTTGTAATTAAGTTATATTGTGCCTAAAGTTAAAAGAATTCGTATTACAAGCATGTTACCCTTATAATCTATTTGTATCATAATGTTATCTATATCTATGTCTATAAATGAAGCGCCCCAAAATGATGAAGCTTTCGAAATACCATAAATTGCCCCTCAAAACTTTCACAAATTACAATTGAATTAAAAAGAGTTAAAGTAATTCAACACATTTTAATTGTGAATGAATTTAAAACTTAAAAAAAAAATAACAAAAACAAAAATCTCCCACATTAATGGGTGGTTTATGCTTGACTTCCAATTTATTTCTAAATAAATTTTAAATAAGAAAAACTTAAATTCCTTTTTTTTTGTAAAAAACCATGGAAAAAAACTTTAAATTAACATAAGTGTATGATAAGAGGCTAGTATCATCTTAAGTGGCATCTTAGGTGAACAGCCACATTATTTGAACTGATATGAATTTTTATTCAATAAAAAATACTTAAAAAAAAAAAAAAAAAAGAAGGAAATACCATAAAACCTAGCAAACATGAAACTTTTGCGTTTCTTCTTGTGTCGTCTCCTCCTTCCTTCACCTACCTTTCTCAGTCACCATCTTTCCTACGCCCTACGAGAACACCGCTCCCACTACTGTCTTTGTTTTGATTATTGGTAAGCATTTATCCTATTCCGCGTTATAGGAATCTACATAAAAAAAGGAATAAGCAAGACAATTATTCCTTTGGTTGTTTACGACTGGGTACCTGGCGAGTTTGATGGCAACGGTTTCCTTGCTAACATAAAAGAAGGTTATGAATAGCATACCTAGCCAGTTTTTTTACACGAACAATTATTTCAAAAATTGACATGGAAAAGAATAATGAAGAAATGTAATGTCCATAGCGGTGTCAATATAATCAATAGTAGAGATGTGAAAATATACCAATAATATTAAGCCAGGCTTTTGGGATTCACAGTCAATAATTCTTTGTTTGGGTAACTAAGAGTCTGTTTGGTACTAAAGCCTTTTATAAGAAAAGTAAAAAGCTGGAATCCGAGAAGAAAAGACTCTCTAAAAGCGTATTGTAAACCAATTATTCAATCTGGAGATCTATTTGAATCCAAATTTTTAGACTTAAAAACACTTTTTAAGTTTTACACCTTGAATACTTGTTTGGTTGGATTGTTTTAAAAAAACTGAACTCAAAACTAACTTAAAAATTAGGAAAACTAATAAAAAAAAAGGCTTGAAAACTGTGAGTTTTAACGATAAGGACAAAATAAAGGGTAAAGTGAATAGTACCAAGATTAACTTTTTAGTGTAAAAATGTGGTTTTTCGTTAAAGTGAACAGTACCAGAAGCTTTTCGTTAAAATTCCCAAAACTTAGCCTACTTCTAGAAAACCCAAAAAGTGAGTTTTTAAACTCCAAAGCACTACTTTATCTCTCCTCTCCTCTCACTTCCGATCTTTATCTGGCAGCTCTCTATCTCTATCCTATCTTTATCTCTCATTTTCTTTTCCTCTCTTTCGTTTCTTTCTCTCTCCTCTATTCCAAACCTCTCTCCTCTATTCCGAACCTCTCCTATTTTTCTCTTTTCTTTCGTCTCCATCTCCTCCAACCCTTTCTTTGGATCTCTTTACATGTCCAATTGAATTCAGTAGTAATTTTTGAATCCTCGAGAGTTGTTGTAGGTTTTTTTTTCTTTTTAATTATTAAAATTTAAAGACAATTTTGAATCTCATACCAAACAAATTTTTGGTCGTAAAGAAAATTGTTTTTAAAAGTTGTTATAGGAAATGTTTTGAAAATTCTAAATTTTTTTTTTAATACGATACCAAATAGGCCCAAATAGACATTCATTTTTTGGACCATTGATGATTTCCAAGTTTTTCTGTTCTTTAGAAAAAGATCTCTAACCTTGACTAAATTCCAATAATAAAGCCATGTTTTCCTACAATACATAATATTTGTTTCAAAGAACAAAATTAACAACAAGAGTTGAAAAATATTGCCAAGGGACAAAAATAACCAAAATTCATAACTTACATTAGCACTGGGAGATATACTACATTGGTTGCTAGCCATACAAAAATGAACACCTTGAGATTGAGAATCGTACATTACAAATGGTGGAAGTAAATACAATTACAAAGAGGTGGACCATCAATATTTGCAATGATATTGATGTGGCGGTTGCTAATTTTGGTGGCGGCAAAAGGTGGGAAAGCGGAAAATCCACTGGGTGAGCCGTGAGTCATTGTGATTGCCCAAACAGGAGGAGGGGTATGGGATTTCGGAACCTGAAAGAGTTCAATCTATCGTTATTGGCAAAACAGTGTTGGCGCCTTATCCACAACCTCGAGTCACTGTGGGCCCAAGTTATCAAGGAAATATATTTTCCTAACTGTTCCTTCTTTAAAGCTCCAAAGGGAAGAAGATCCTCTTGGGTCTGGGCTAGCCTTCTTGCAAGCAGGGATATTATTGCAAAGGGCGCGCAATGGCAAATTATGTATAGTGAGTAGGTTAATGTTTAGGTGGATCGTTAGATCTCAACCTTAGACGTTGGGCACTCGGCTCCGACTCCGGGAGTTAAGGTGGATCTCTTGAGGCGGGTTTCCTCTCTTATTGATTCCCCCTCCTGAACTTAATGGATGGATGCAATTGTGATGGATGTGGAAAACGAGGACAGACTAATGGGTCTTGATACTCCAATTGGCGTGGGTGAACAGAGGGATCATTTGATTTGGCCACATGAGCATAGAAGTTAATACACGGTAATATCTAGGTATCACTAAATCCATGATACTACCCAGCGGATGTAGAATCTACATCCCTCTTCCTCAACACTTGTTGATTTGGGGGTATGGAAAAAGGATATAGTCTATTATAACCCCCTCCAAAATTAAGAACTTTATGTGGAGAGCTATCCATGCCGTTATCGCTACAAAGTTAAATCTTTTCCGACGTAGGTGTGCTTCTTCACCTTTTTGCCCTTTTTTGCTTTGAGCAAGAGGAGTCGATTGGACAGGTCTCACTTTTCTGCCCTTGGGTGGATCAAGTATGTTTTAGGGGTGCCTTGGGGTTGCGGGTTCATAAAAGCTCGATGTCTACTCTTCACTCTTGGCTTGAGGAGGTCTGGCACAATGACCCGGGACGGAATGAGGATAGGAGGAAAAAATGTCTTATATCACATTCACCTATTGGGCTATATGGAAAGCTAGGTGCGACGCGGACTTGCACTCTTGACAACCATCTCCATCGAAAACTGTGTTTGCTACTTCCATGGCTGCCTCTTCTTACATGGAGGCATGCTCAGAGCATAAGATCGTGAAGACTGCGACAGATGAAGGTGTCGGAGCTTCTCCCTCTTGGTCTCCTCTGATGCAGGATGTGGTGAAGGTTAACGTCAATGCCAATTGGAGGAAGGGGGTTGGGTGTTGCCATATTGGTGTCGTACTCCGGGACTTTTCTTCTCGCTACTTGGCAGTACGTAGAAGACAGATCGTGGCCTCTAATGCATTGGTGGCTGAAGCAAAGGGTGTTTTAAAGGGATGTGTGATGGCCAAGCATAGGGGTTTCTCGAATATTGTGGTGGAGTCGGACTCAAAAGAGACTATCTCTTGGCTGAATGGATGTATTGACCAAGGAAATTGGGAAGTCTTCCCAACCTTGTGGGAGATTCACAGGGGAGGTGAAGACTTCAGTTCGTGTGTCTGGTCTTGGATTCCAAGATTAACCAATAGAACGGCGAATTACGTGGCGTCGCATGCTAGAGCGGAGATGTGCAATTTAGTTTGGGTTCAACGACCCCTATCTTCATTTGTTTGTGCTTTGAACAAGGACGCTCTACCTTGCAAAGAGGTGGACCATCAATATGACAAAATACATCACTTTTTACGAGGTTCTACAAAAATTGCAAGTGAAATGAGCAATGCTTTACGGATTTGGATTCCATTCGAATCCAAATTGTGAGGATCTTAGGGATCCTCACATCTTAGCTATTCATCGTGCATCGTGCGGTCAAAAATCATTTGATTTTTTTATTTAAAATTAAACACAAATAGTACCTGACGAAAACTGAGCGCACGATGTACGATGAACAGGTAGGAACACAAAGTGGATCCGGAGAGGATCCTTTTCCATGGTTTACCAACTTGTTAATTATGTAAAACAAATAAGTTGTAGTTTTTAAAGTGTTACATGGGTTCCTCCTCCATCAGTATTGTCTTAAGGAGACTGGATCTTTTTGTGTACTTTTAATTAGGCCTGACAATTTCGTGCATGACTCGGTAACTTGACACGAATATAACAAATTTTAGATCAACCTGTTAACAAGTCAAGACATTAACAAAGTGTCCCGTTAAGAATCCGTTAACAAGTCAGGTTATTATTGCGTCATCTGTTAAGAACTCAATAAGATATCGTTTAACAGATCTAGACATTAGGCATGCAAATTTCTTACATGACCTCATACGAAATGACACGACCCTTTAACGAATCAAGCTACCTGTTAGGAGCAGGTTAAGATAACGGGTATGATATGAAAATGATACAAATACGACAAACACAATCCATTTGTCAGACCTACTTTTAATGACATGCTCAAGTCTTAGATCAATAGCGCCTTGCCTTACACCAACTGCGACGTCCCCGCCTCCGTAACGTCATCGGCCGTACGTATATTAATATATTATAGTTCTTTTTTCCTTTTCATTCTGTACGTATAAGTTTCTTGGCAATCAAACATAGTCTTCATATTTTTTTATTTGTTTTTGTTGGTTTCGCATGCAGGCGTTTTGAGTTCCTATGTCTTTGCACCAGGGTTGTCTCTAATATTTCGGGATTTTGTGTGAAATTTATAAAATGATCTTTTTTTTTTTTGTCAAGAAACAATAGTTGTCACTTAGTACTACGGTCTAGTCGTATTCAACTTCACTTATAAGTGAGAGGTCTTAGGTTCGATTATCGCTAAAGATGAATTTGAACCACATTATTATTAACCAATGTGAAAAATAGGCGGGGGTGGGGGGGGGTGGGGGGGGTGGGGGGGGGGGTGGGGGGGGGCTTTGAGAAAAAATTGGTGGAGCCGTGAGAATTGTAGGCTTGTGTAGCCTGTAGGATAATATTTTAATATTTTCTTTTGCTCTGACTAATATTTTATATAAATTATTTTTATATAATATTTATATGTATATATATTTATTACTTATTAGATAAGAAAAATATTTTGGGGCCTGTCCGTGAAACTCACACCTGCCTAAAGCCGGCTCTGCTTTGCACGGTACTGCCGTCACCAGGGCAACAATGCGGTATACATATGCCGCCGGACTGATGAGTACGTATGGCACGGCCACCGAGACCAAATCCATGGAAGACAAGCGTAGCGCCCCGAAAGAAATCTGTGACAAGTAATATTCATGGTTATTTATTCGAATTGGTCAATAATTTGGTGAATCGAATCAGTATTCATGGTCATTTGGTCTTAGGAAGTGTATGCTAATGTCAATTTTGGTCAATTAAGTACGATTAATAGTTCACTGATCGTATCAAATCTATGTATTTGTCAATTTTGGTCAATCGAATTGGGTTCGTGGTTAATTGGTCTTAAGAAAATCCATGCATCGGTTTTGTTTTTCGTTAAATCTGCTGCCGGAATCTGTCATATACGATTATAACTCCAGACAACACCTTCTTTTTCTCCGAAATAGCACTTTGACAGCGTAAAGGTCGAAAATACCTTGCATTTATTCCCACTATACAGACACCATCCTGAAACAGGACTCAACATAGAATTTGTTCGAAGTACACCTTGTAACGGACTGCATATTCTGCACAACGGTTACAGTCATCATATTCATATATACATACCGATACAGGTATGGAAACTAAGATGTAGCACATTCGAGTATAGTTAACAACCCAAGATTCGATATATGCCCATGAACTGCAGAATGTCAATACGTAGCTATTTCGCTGGATTTATAGCCATCCACTCCAGATGCATTGACATCAACCCAAACTTCATTCACACGACCAATAAATCGGAATGGGGAGTTGTACTGTGCAATCGAGTAAGCGTAGCTACTTTCTGCTGATGTAGAGTTTGCCCATGGAGACCTGCTCAAGCTGGTGGCGAGTTTCTCTGCCTCTTTCACAATGTTTGTATCTCTTGCGAACCCAGAGAACTTCCTGACGGCAATGTAATGACTGTCCCATGTGTAGGATTTCAAGTTGAGTTCGGGGAGGGGTGTGGGAGGGGTACTTTGGAACTTCGTAGGCAAGTAGAATCTGACAAAATAGGCCGACGAGTGAAGGGGGCCAGCTCCCGGGACTATGCTTGTCAAAACAGGCGCTGTCATTGCAATCCGAGAGAAGTTCAAATTGGCACCTTGGATGTACTGGAACAGTCTGTGAGTTAATGGGTCGGGAAACTATTACCAAAGTGCAACGGACAATTAAAATTAAAATAAACTGAGGAAAGTATTGACAGTAACCAACTAGCCAACTAGCCAACTACGAAAGAAAGCATGGATAACCAAGTTTACACATTAGCAAAAGCATATATAAGCGAATTGTATGCTATGTGCTCCTGCAGCGTTGTTAACAAATAAACTGCATATTTTCCAGTAAGTGAGGATTAAGTTGATAAATTAGTACATATTAAAAGCTTTATTTTGGACAGTCACCAACACATTGAGCGGCTGCTAGCCGTTGATGTATGCGGGACTCACAAGAGGATCCACATTTATCAACTGCTACCCACGGATACTCACGGGCAATGGTCCAACACACCCATGACTCATCTACAAGTAAAAAACAATGTATCTGTTGCTAAAAGAAGTTGCACATGATTGTGAAGGTGATACAAGGACACCGAGAAATGGGAAATATATCGAGCTTGAGCCTAACTGAACCCGGAATAGTGGCACCCTAAGATTATAATCTGAAGAAATGATTTCACCATATCTTGCCTTATTTCGAAGGGAATTGTTATTGGCACTCCAAAATTCTCATTCTACACTCCAAACTTTCTATATTTAGAAAGAAAAATACACTTGTGAGAAGTGTAGAATGAGATTTTTGGAGTGCCAATAACACTTCCCATTTCGAAAATCAAAACTATCTCAAATAGCCTTCGATTCTTTTAGCATCTCTCAGATTTTCTCCACTTAACAACACAAAATCTTACTGTTTTCCAAAGACTACACCTTAGTTCCGAGAAATTTATCAAAATATCACTTATGAATAGATCATTATACGGTATGAATTCCCTCTTACTCTTACAGCTCAAAGAACTGAATTTGTATAACATGCAAGGACCATAAACTGAGCAAACATATATAAATTTAACAATTACTGGGTGCGGAGAGAAAATCATGGTGTGTATTTAACAATTATTGGTCCGAAAAAGAGAACCAAACGATCAATTACAAAGGAATTTCATGGCGGATATTCACAATTAATTAACGAAAATAAAAACCCAGAAAATAAAATAAAAAACGCCAAGGTGGGTTAATGGGTAAAATACCTGTGGAAGCCATTTTTGGTGGCTTTCTCGAAGGAGATGTCCGTAACAGGAGCAGACATCCAGGGGGTTAGTCTGTAGAGTCTGATCTCGAAGTCGGATTCCGAGTGAACCACGGAGTACTGAGGCGACTCGATCGCGCTGCATAGGCAGAAAAAGTTTGGGAGGATGAAGATGGATAGTAGTAGAAGCGCCATTGACGACGACCTTGGAATCTCCATGCCTTCTGATGACGGTGGAAGGCCGAAGGCCAGCCTTTTCGTCTCAAATAAACTTGATAGGTTTGACGAAAAGGATGAAGGAGAATTTGGGCCAGGCCTGTAAAGGTTTGGGCTTTTATATATCAGACCACATTTGGTCCAAATTTGAACCGAGGACCCAAGAATTGGTTTTTAGCGTCTAGGGTTTTACATATTCGCCGAAATTTTGTTTTAGCATTGTCAGTCATGGGAGATTTTGATTTGGTTATGAGCCCCTAATCTCTTCCGACATGCCTCAATTGTCATCAAGGTCTAAAATATCGATGATATCGGAAATATCAGTAGTCCAAAAACACGGAAATTTCGATAGAAATATCGGGATATTATCGATATCGATAAAAATTGAATAAAAATCACGGAAATTGTAAGAAAAACTTGGAAATTTTTATTGAAACTTTGCAGGATGTTTATTTAGTCAATTATCTATTAGTTTATCACAAAAAATTGGAAGAAAATGCATTGCATGATGGATTTAACTGATTTAAGTTGATTATATAGCAAGCTGGCAAACATTGTAAGTGTAGAAAATATGTAGTAATTAATGAAAGAAGTTTAAACACACCATAATCATTTATATATAATAAATTAGTACAATATTTTACACTTTATACATTGCATGGTAAGATACACGAGTGACTTAGTACCACATAGAGTTCCTATGAGGTTCAAAATTTTCACTATCTTCATCATCTCTATGTGCTAAAAGTAGATACTTGAAAAGAAATTGTCAAAGATTCATTGTCAGGTGCAAATTTGTTTCTTGCAAAAAGAATTCAAAACAAAACCATGTATATAAATATTTTAGCATATTTTCACAAAAACATAAGTGATATGGTGGTCAAGGTGTTGAAGGAGTAAAATGGGAGGGATTCGAATCCCTCTATGCTCAAGATTGAGATTTTTTAGCATTTTTCAAGTATTTTTGGGCAATATATCGTGATATTATCGACAAAAATATCAATATATTGACGATAATTAAGTGGATAAGTGTGAAAATATCGTCTTCTAAAAAAAACGATATTATCGCCGATAATATCGATATTTTAGACCTTGATTGTCACTCAATTCAACAGTCCAATATTATTCATTTTCACTTGTGTTGGGGTGAAAAAAAAAATGGTTCCTCAATTCAAGGAAAGTGGAGATGATGTTGGCAATTAAAATGGTTCCTCCAACGTGCAAAAGGAGTTGGTGAAAAACTACCCATTTTCTCACCCCACTATTCTTGTCACCCTAAGTCTATAAAAGGGGCGATTGACTGCAAAAGCACAAAGAAATCGACAATAAGGGAACAAAAAAAAGAAGAACAGGACACGAAGAAGACAACAGAGAAGAACGGATGGCAAAGAAGAACAAAGCAAGAAAGCAAGGGAGAAACATAAAGATAAAAAAAGAAAAAAAAAAGAGCAAAGAGTTTGCGGCAAGGGGAAAACCAACAAATTTAAAAGGTAAAGATCCACTTTTTTTTTTTTTAAGTTTCTTGCTGTTAGTTTCTCTCTAATTTGTAGGAGGAAGAGAAGCCTTTTGCTTCTCTCATTCCCGAAGCAAAAATAGGGTGGTGTCTTCCCTCTCGCGGATTCTGTTGCAACAACCGCCTAACAATGGCAATGGCGCCGAAGGAGCAGGGATATCAACAGCAGGCAGCAACTGCAACGGAGCAACACCGGGCAGCAAGCAAGCCATAAGGAACAAAGACGCAGCCAATAGCAGCGAGGGACGGAGAAAGCAAATACAAAGATGAAATTCAAAGACACAGCTGTAGAAAGAGAAAAGACAACAGAACACGAAGCCAAAGACGTGGTTGATAAGCGGAGAAATGATGTGGTGGAAACTAATACACAAATTAAAATCCTCTTTTTGATAGTTGTAGTATGTGAAAGTAAGGATCGTTCTAGGCCTGGGATTAGAAGGGATGCTAATCTACACTTATTTAACTCAAAAATAAAAAACTAGACTCAACCAACTCAAAACAAGCTAAACTGACTCAAATAACACAAAACTAAGTTAAATTGACTCAAAACATGAACTAAAGAGAAGTTTGGACAAAAATTAAACTAAAAAGATTCAGAATACTAAATGGGGGTTATTTTGACAAATTTAACTAAAACTAGGTAGGTTGCAGGAACAAACTAAAGGTTGCACGAAATTGGGTGAATTAAAGGGTGAAAGGCTAGCTAGAGGGTCCTTCTCCACACATGACACATATGCATACAAATCGTTTTCCAGTTATTATTCCAATAAACAATGAATGACAATGCCCTAAGTTAACCGTGAACTGCACAAATTAACCATCAGATTTTCCTAAATTCATTGAATTGGACTCAGCGATGCAATCAAATTATTCTTATCAAGTTCCCTATATGAACTGCATGATAGAGATACATATCAAAGATCATTAAGTTCTATGAAAATCATAAGCATTGACATGGCATTCGTAACTATGAAAAACATGATACTCCTGCCAGGAATTTACATAACGCGAACGTGACTAGCAACCTCCACTACTTGTAAATATAAGCTTATAATTATTAGGTGAAATTCCCTTATATTTTAGCATCAAATTCATGCATGTAAACTAAGTAGGCCTCCTTAATCAACATACAAGAATAAGTTATCAATCAAACAGATAAGTAAATCACATTCATATTTTATGAAACAATAACTGGATGTAATCAATTCATATCACATATATGTTCATGACTTTGAATTCACCTCTAACTAAAAAGAAATTAGTTCCACATGTCTATCATAACTGAAAACCACATTAAAATAAATATTGGACTAAAACTAAGGATAAAATACACCTAGAAACGCTCCAGCAACCCAAGGTCTTGAATGGCAAGGACGGCTCCAAGCTCTTCTCCTTTATTCTTGCACGGCACAAAGTGTATTTTTCTGATTTTAGGCTCTTGTATGTGGTAGTAGAATTATGTGGCACTAAGTGGTATTTATAGGGCTAGATGTGGCACAATTTCTGAAGGGAAAAAGATTGCACAACATAATTTGTAAAGGAGAAGGATAGCACAATCCTAGGAGGAAAGGGAATAGGATACACGGCAGATTTCTAGGTTTCTAGAAATGGTGGTGCGGTGGAGATTTTAGGACTGAGGATAAGGCTTCTAGGACCTGATATTTAGGTGATTTAATGTGAAAATGAGTCCCCTTTGCAGCTGGAATTAAGGTAGGAAAATATTAGGATATGATAAGATAAGATAAGGTTTGGATAAGATAAGATTGTTTGGATAATGTTTCCTTCTTTATAGTTGATTCCTTATCTTCCAAGTCTTGAATTAATTCATCCAGCTGTTAAGCACATTCCTAGCCTCTTTTGATCTTCAAAAACGTCCATCCACCTTGCTCCATGCATGTGCTATCCATTCCAAGCCCAAAACTGCTCTAAAATGCTCCAAATTGCCTTTTCTTGCCACCTTTGCCAATTGGACCTACAAACACACGAAAATAGCTTAAAACACTATAATAAATATAAACTAACTCACTAAATTCAAGGAAGTAGGCTAACAAAGTCTCATAAATATGCTCCTATCAAGAAATAAAATGCAGAGAAGAAAAAGATACACCGTTTGAAGCATGAAAGATGCAGTCTTTACCTGGAGAAACAAGATTCAAAGTGGAGGACTCATGTTCGCTCTCTTCAAAGTGGTGCCCTCCGTTCATACTCTTCGTCCATGCCAAGAAGGAAATGAGCAGTCTGTGCCATCTCCACTGAGCTTTCGTTGTCATGAATTTCTAAGTGGTCTAGACCACTCGACGAAGTTCAAGATGATGTTCCATGGCCAGACGCCCTTCACCATCGTCGCTGGCTCCACGAATTTCCTAAGAGTGATTGATGCTCTCTGTCATCCATGCTCCATGCCGAGAAAGAAACATCTTAAGTCCTCCATCTTCACCACAACCTAGTCCCTAACTCTTTTAAGTTGCTGGAGAAGATGGAAGGAAATAAAATTCCTCATTTTCGGTGGCAATAATCAAAAGGCAACTTCAAGTTTAGTCACTAATCACCGTTCGTGTCTTGAGAAAGCTCGCAGAAATCTACTGCACAACAGATTTTGGTTTCCTACCGTTCGATGAAGTTTGTCACCTTCACAAACAGGTGCAAGCTTCAGACGCAGCCATTTCACAAGAAATCAGTAACGCGAACAATGGCTTTCTCACAAGTTGATCGTTGCTCCAAATAAACAAGACATGTTGCTGAATCGAAGTTGATGACATGATGTTGCAGTTTTCTTTTCATCAAAATCTCTGGAGCTTTCACAAGGTCCATGAAGAAAGGAAATGCAAGTGTGCAAATAGCACGTGATGAAGAGAAAAACAAATTGGGATGCCATGTATGTGGTTCCCTAGAAAAAGGGACAAGTTTGCTGCAAAACAAAAATTTGCCAAAGAAAAATTGATATAAGATTTGAACCCCACCAAAGAAAAGTTGCAGCAGGAAGAAGAAAAATAAAAAGAAGATGTGGCTTTATCCTTTATAGAGTCCTACTTGGATTTAGAAAGTTCCATTCCCAAGAAATAAAAAGGGCTTGATTACCAAACTAAATGAAAGAGCCACGACTTCCTACATAAGTTCATATAGGTTTGGCAAATTTAAACCTTATGAGTTGGAATTTGGGATGAGTAATAGAGGGCAAAAGGACCAACGATGTGATTGAGGCACACTGGTTGCAATTGGTTTAAAACAAAAAGTGTTGAGACAATGGTGATGGCATCAAACTCATGGACGCATATTACTTCATATGTCTTGGACGCAAACCATCTCAAAGCACAAAGCTTGATGAATTTACCACCTCAAATTAGTGGACTCAAGCCTCATCAAATTTCAAATGGCACAAAGCCGCATCAAATCTCAAAGGCACAAAGCCCAGTCTCGCCTCAAATGGCACAAAGCCATGTCAAATATCAAATTGGCATGATGCCGTGTCAACTTTAAGTGGCACGAAGCCACATCAAATCCCAAATGGCACAAAGCCAATACAAATGGCACAAAGCCGATACAAATGGCACGGAGCCGCGACAAGACTCAAATGGCACAAAGCTGCGTTTTGCTCCAATGGCACAAAGTCCTTGCCCGCATGAGCTGAAACTGCACAAGGCATCAAATGCTCCTCGCCTACATAAGTTGAAACTGCATAAGGCATCAAATCTAAACAAGTTTGTGAACTACGTCAGTTTGATTCTGCCAAGGATATGTAGGCAATCTAGTACCATATTCTAGACGCAACCGCAAAGCTCAAACACAAAATCGGATCCCTGGTTCATTCAACCAAATTCACCCAAATAAACCAAACACCAAATCCTTTTTAGTGGGGTCATTCACTCACTAAAAATCCACATACCAAATCAAAGGAACTACAAGTGACTTGATCCCTCAAGAGGGTACGTAGGCAATCTAGGGCTCAACCTAGGTGCAGTTGCAAAATCAAATAAACACCCAAATCCCAAAGTTACGATTTATTCATATTGGAATCAAAGGGTTTGTCCTTTTTAACGAAGGATTGTAATTAATAGACACATAGTCTAGAATGAGTCGAACTCAAATTAATAAAACCCTCTTCGAAAAAATGAATGAGGGTGAAATTGTGTTGGAGTGGATTATTTGTTCTCTTGACAATTTTTGCTCAACAACTTGTAAGTGAGGTTATAAGTTAGAATCTCGTAAATGGCAAATTCGATACCAAATTAGATTGCTCATTGTGTGACTTACCCGAACTCCCATCTCCCCTTGGTGTAAAATATATCTTTGACTAAAAAAAAACAACCTCAATGTCTAATGACTCCATGTTCAGATGTGTAACTAAATGTGCACTAAATCTTTCTTAAAAACGATACTCGTTCTCATATAAAAATAGGGAATAGTTGAAAAAGCCACACTACTTCACTTTTTAACGATACAAACTATATATTTCTCAAAGTCGTATAACTGATATGTAAACAGGCATTGCCCTAGAATTTTTTTTTTTTTTTGAACAAACGATATTATCTACACTAAGGTAAGGGAGTGCGCTTAGCCTCACAATAACAATAATAATGCGGTCCAACTTCATCTTTAACGATATTCAAATCTAAGAATTCTCACTTACTAAATGGCTAACCTAGGACTTAACCAAACATAATTTCGATGAGTGGCACTATTCAGAAATTTCTCATCTTAAGGGGCACTTACGTCATTGAACTGAAATAAAATAAAAATAAATAACGCAGGTACAAGGGCGGGAAAACGCTTTCATCCCTCCAAAATCCTCCCCTCACACGCAGCTTTTGTCTCTCAGAAGTCTGAACCCCAAATCTCAAACGGATATCCATTTCACCAGCCTAAAGAAATGAGCGGCTACCAGAGCCGAAAGCGGGACCACGGCGACTCATGGGTCCCCAGGAAGAAGAAGGTCATGCGCACCGCCGAGGAGGAGCTGGAGTCTAAGCTAGGGTTCGACCTATTCTCCGAAGGCGATACCAGGCTTGGCTGGTTGCTCAATTTCGCCACTGTAAGTTGATTCGCTACTGGTCGAAATTTGCCCCATTTGATCTTCCATTTCAGAAATCTGTGTTTTTATTTGAGGTCTGTTTGGTTGCTGAGATAGCAAAGGGGAAAGTGTCAATTTGGGATTTTTAAGGTTAAAGTTGTGTTTCGAAGCGATTTGTATATGGAAATGGGATGAATTGAAAAGCCCTTTTACAATTACTCAGCTTTTATTTATTTATTTTAATTTCTTCAACCACATGATGGAAATTTGAGTTCAGTTATAATAAAGTGTTGTCGTTTGGGAATTTATGGATGCTTCCTTGTAATTTTGCAGTCATCTTGGGAGGATCAAGAGACCCGTAAATTATATAGTTGTGTCGATTTGTATTTCGTTTCACAGGTAAGACATTGTGTAAACAAGTTTTGGTATAGTTGGTTAATGTTTTATGGTGGTTAATTGTTTTTGGTGAATCACTTAGCTGTTTTCTACTTTAATTGCAGGATGGTTCTACTTTTAAGTCAAAATACAAGTTTCGCCCTTATTTCTATGCAGCAACTAAGGTTTCTATTTAAACTTGTATGTTTGCTTTGGCAAAGTTTCTTTGATCATCAGTTCTCTTTACAGTGAGAATGACTTTTTCATCTTAGGAGAAAATGGAAATGGACGTTGAAGCATATTTGAGACGGCGTTATCAAAATCAAATTGCTGATGTTCAAATAATGCAGAAAGAAGATCTTGATCTCGTAAGAAACCTTATAAAACTTGACCAAGTTTATTAGTCCTTGGTACTTATTTTTCCTTTTTAACTATTTTGACATTCAATTATGACAAGTTTGGGTCGCTCGACCTATGCCTGGTAGATCCTAGGCATGTTTTGCTTTGGCAAGTTTGAGTTCGATTTGACATTCTGTCTACTGCGAAAACATTGTCTATTCATTAGCTAGTTGGAAGTATTATGTATGTATTCATGATAAGTATCTGTCTTTTTTTTCTGTAAAAATTTTCCATTTTATGGTGCTTGATATACATGATCAATTTGTTTTCATTCAATTCAACAAAGCTTTTACAATTAATTATATGTGGAAACCATGGGTTTCAAACTTCCAGGCTGACATGTTCCAGTCTTAGTTCTTCCTTGCTTGATATGCATAGGTGGCCTAATGGGTTTCAAACTTTTTGAATTTATCCTTTCCTAGACTTTTTCCAAACTTGCCTCAAGCCCTTGGGCATGAATTTTGTTTTTTTTCCAAAAGAGATTTCTATAAACTCATCTAAAGAGATTACATTTGACTGAATTTAGTTGTCTTGGTTTGGTTCTTTTGTTTTGCCATCGGAAAAACTGTGTATGGATGGCAAGCATTTCAAGATAAATGGATAATTGTTTAATTCTGGTCTTTCAATAAGTTATAACTTTTCACCCTTTCAGACAATTTATCTGAGATGTCTCCTTGTATGCTTGGTAACATTAGCTTATTTGAGGCTTTCAGCATGTAAATACTTAGAATGGATATCCAATTTTCCTATCTTTGCTGCTATTGTAACTCTCATGGTGCTTCATTATTTCTTTCACATATGTATCTCCCAATGTGTGCGTTCAAATATGTTTCTGCACTTCACAGAAAAATCATTTGTCTGGCCTTCGCAAGTCCTACCTAAAGCTATCATTCGATAACGTTCAACAACTAATGAATGTCAAGAGTGACCTACTGCATGTCGTCGAAAGAAATTGTGCCAAATTTGATGCTGCAGAAGCTTATGAGTCAATATTAATTGGGAAACGGTGAGGTCATGTTGTCTTGATTCTTGTTACCTTTGGACGTTGAGCTCACTTTGTGTAGATATCTTTATTTGCTTAGAATGATACCTTGCCATTTTCTTTCGGTAGCTTTTGGTTTTCTGTTCAATTAAGCTGTAACTTATTTTTGTTTTCTGATCCTCTTGGCGCTTGTTTTGTAGAGAACAAAGGACTCAAGATTTTCTAGATTGTATTGTTGATCTTCGTGAATATGATGTTCCATACCATGTTCGCTTTGCCATTGACAATGGTGATTTACACTATCCTGCTTCTTTCTGGACATTTTTGTTTCTTTATTTTCTGAAGTTCACCTTTCAAATTCCATGCCACTCAGATGTACGATGCGGGCAGTGGTATGATATTAGTGTATCCAGTACTGGTGCTGTTCTTAAGATGAGGACAGATCTTCTCCAGCGTGCTGAAGTTCATGTCTGTGCATTTGATATTGAGACGACGAAGCTACCTTTGAAATTTCCAGATGCTGAATATGATTTAATAATGATGATTTCATACATGGTTGATGGACAAGGATACTTGATTATTAACAGAGAGGTAGGATTCATGCCCTTTTAGTAATTTCTTCCCTTATCCAAGTTTAGCATGGGATTCCTCTTGTATGTGGATTGTGGCCATAAATAAATGTGCATAGTTGTAAGGAATGTTAGCAGCTGCTATATTTGTCTGTTTAGATGCTCCTTTTTAACATCCTCTGTTTTGGACCTGCATAGCTAATTATCTTCAACTTTATTCAACAAACAGTTTGTATTTTCATTTGGCAAGGATATGAAAGAATTTTTTGAAATCTTTCTTTATAAAGGGTTACCATCAAGGTTTTGCATCTATTTTCTTTTTTCAATCTTGTATTTTCCTACTAGGTTAAATGGGTGTAATTAGTTTGAACTTTGAAAGGTTGATAGGTTTAAGTTTACCATGAAAGGAAAAGAATTTATATTTATGTATTGATAGGTTTAATTTTCTTGTTATCTACAATTGATTGGGATACTAAGTTTGAACATTGAAGGTTGATAGGTTTAGGTTTCCTATAAAATATTTGAATGTATGTAATGATAGGTTGAATTTCTTTGTTATGTGCAGTGTGTTGGGGATGACATAGAGGATTTGGAGTACACTCCAAAACCAGAATTTGAAGGGTTTTTCAAGGTGACAAATGTGAAGAATGAGGTATTGACATCCATGGCAACACCCCCACATGCCGACAAACACCCACCTACCTCTCCTTAAATGCAGATATTATAATTAGTTTGGTTCGTATTAGGGGTTTTAGAATTCTAATTACATGTCATTTTTGCAAATGATATGGTCTTGTTGCAGATAGAGCTTCTAAGAAAATGGTTTTCCCATATGCGGGAGGTGAAGCCTGGAATTTATGTCACATACAATGGTGATTTTTTCGACTGGCCTTTCCTGGAAACCAGAGCCGCGTATCATGGGTTCAAACTGAATGATGTATGTAGCTAATTTTGTGAGTTACTTTATTTAAACAAAACAACAATATAATCCAAGACTTCTAGGCTGTCAACTTCCCAAGAAGACTAGAACTAAAATTTATCTTCAGTGCTTGCATAAGTTGCTTATTCTTTGTGTAAATAACAGTGGGCTATGGCTTTTAACTTTCAGCAAAACTTCTTTACTGTCCAATCAGAAAACTTATGAACGTGACTAACATACTGATTGATTTATTTCCATCCATCTGTGCTTTTAATTTAAAAGTCTCATGAACTACTATCGTTTAGGTACAGTTTGCTAGAAGCTTTCTACTCATGTTTAGATTTAAAGCATTAACTGTATATGAAATGTATATGAAGCTTTTTACTTCTTGTTTTATTCAGGATGAGGTGCAATCTTACTTATAACTTCTTTACACTTGTGTTGTCTATCTTTCTGTATCCACATCATTTATTAGAAATTAACAATTAAACATCACTCAGTTTAAATTATTTCAGGTATCAAGCTGACATGAAAATCTTGAATTAACTTTGAAACCTCGTTATCTGTAATACTTGTGCTTTTTATCAATTGACAAAATTTCGCAACACAAAGGGCTTGTGTGACATTGATATTGTCATTTTTCTAATGTTTAATGATCTCTGAGATATTGTCATTTTAAATTTCCACTAATTATTTCTTCTAATTTAACTCCCCCTGCGCTTGAGCTTGCAGGAAGTTGGATTTCAATGTGACAAGAATCAGGGGGAATGCCGAGCTAAATTTGCTTGCCATCTTGACTGTTTTGCATGGGTCAAACGTGATAGTTATCTTCCTCAAGGAAGCCAGGGCCTTAAGGTATGATTGTCCAATTTGAGCTCATTGTTTTCTTATTCAAGATAGACAGCATTGAGGACAGTCATCCACTTCATTATCACTCAAATTTGTCCTAAATCCCAGATCCCAATTCTTTGCGACAGTGCTTGAGATAAATTGATTTGTATGTCTAGACAGATTATATATTTTAGGAAATAAGGCCATGAAGAAATTCTCCCAGTCCATGGATCCTTTCAGAATTTAATACCCTCACCATTCCCCAACACGGACTTCCAGCTGCTCAAGAAAGAGTTGTAACGACTAGAATATCATTCCAGGGGAACCAGTTAGAGCCCCTCACAAGAGTCTTTGAGTCCCACTCATGGTGGACCTGTATTTGCCCAAAATTACAGAATGCCATAAAGAATTTCTCTTAAGGAGGAACCTACACAACACTTAGCTAATAGATCTCTGTTCTGACCAGAAAGTTTCCAATTTCCAGACCCCCATCTTTGGATTTAGAAATCAACTCCCTCCCAGTACAATCAATAGCTTTGTAAGAAAAAAGAATGATCTTTGAACTTCGATTATGCTTGTGTAAACCAGATGAAAAAGTATACATTCATTTGTTTCCATGTATTTGTTATGCGGATTGAAAGTTTGATTATGTGTAATTTAAATCTTATTTCAGGCTGTTACAAAGGCAAAGTTAGGTTATCATCCGCTGGAGGTAAATCCTGAGGATATGGTTCGCTTTGCAAAGGAGAAGCCTCAGGTGAGGATGAGTGGAAATGATTTTCTGTTGTTTTCAGAAATGTTTTGGCATGGTGTGTTTGAGATAGAAAAGGTTGAATAATTGGTAACGGTGGCATGAAATATGAGCTGGAAATTAGTGCCACAGATGGTATTGCAGCTCGCATGCTCATATCCATTAATTACCTTGGCAGGTTTTCCTTTTGTCTCTTTGTGGTTGTAGAATTTGGCCTCAGTCAAGGGTTAAATAGTGATGACTGGACGAATGTAAAAAGCTCACTGGAAAAAATTGATTAATCAAATTGTTAGTTTGTGTATCTGTAATTCTGTATGGACATACTCTTAGTTGGCTGATAAATTATCGATACCCTGATGCTTGAGCACTGCTATGATGGTATTTGGCTTCCATATTGGGTCGATTGATTCTTTTCTATGATAGTTGGGATGGTATTAGGTTTCCAGTTTGTATTCATATCTTCCTTCCATTACATGCTGGTGGATATGTATGTGTATGTACATACAATTGAAGTATGTTTGCATTTCACATTCTTGTAACAGGAATGTTTCTGATAATCTTTTTCTATTGGTTGAACATGTAATCGCAGATGATGGCCTCCTATTCTGTTTCTGATGCCGTTGCGACTTATTACTTGTATATGACTTATGTTCATCCATTCATTTTCTCTCTCGCAACTATTATTCCAATGTCTCCGGACGAGGTTTTGCGCAAGGGTAGTGGAACTCTATGTGAAATGCTTCTCATGGTCCAGGTGTGTTATTTTGCACTCATAGATGCTATTCTGTCTTTTTCAAGCAAACTTTCTATGGTTTTCTACCCACAAAAATAATCTTTGATATTTCTGCTATTATCTTTATCTCTCCACCACAAATATTTTTTGCATTTTATGCAGGCATACAAGGCAAATGTTATTTGCCCTAATAAACACCAATCTGATCCGGAAAAGTTCTATAAAAATCACCTTTTAGAGAGTGAGACTTATATAGGTGGCCATGTTGAATGCCTTGAAAGTGGTGTTTTTAGATCTGATATTCCAACTAGTTTCAAGCTTGACGCCTCTGCCTATGAGGTATATTTTCATCATTCAGTAACGATGTTTCTTTCAATTGTTTACTAGTTGTTCTGGTTTCATTGATTGGCTTGCCATCATTTCTAAATTTTCATTGTGCATTATCATTTATTTGATATCACTTCTTATTAAAGATCGATGCATTATCTCTCCATACTACTGATGGATTGCATATGACTAGAAGCTCATATTTTTTATGCTATGTGACATCCTTAAGCACACCACATATACTGAATTTGATTTATTTTCATTGACTCAATTTTCTGAAACAGAAGCACCTATGTGCTGGAAAACTGCCCATTTTCTATGAAGCTGGATTTGTCTACAGGGCACTAAAATCAAATACATGTCTTTTTTGAAATTGAATTTTCTATTTTTCAATGAAACAGGTGGCTACACATTATTTAGTCCACTAATAAAGAATTTGTTAAACCATCAAGATGTAATCAAAACCCAATTGGGGTGAAGGGCAGAATATTTTGACAAATCTAACATTCAATGTACTTCCTAGAACCAATATAATCTGAACTACTTCTGGAGTGGAAAACGTGGAAACACATGCTAAGTCCTTACTGCATTATCTGTATTTGCCTCTTGCAAACTTGGAATATTTTTCACAAATCATGTTTCAGTTTCACCTACCTTTATCAGTGTAAACAATCTCTTTTATTTTTTTTTTTTTTTTTTTTAAGAGAAAATGTTAAAGAAAGAAATTTATACAAAAAATGTTAATCGCACTACATTTAGAATCCATGTATCGATAATTTCCATTTGAAAACTTGGAGAATTCTAGGTATGTTGTTTATGCAAGCAATCACATATGTATGCAGTTTTCTGTTTTTCCCATGGATTGCATATTATTCAAACGGTTTGTTGGTGGTAGTAGTGTGCATAATCTGTGTTCTCTGCCTGTAATTTTGGCCTATATGAGTGTATAATGATCAGTGCTTGTTTCTGCAGTTATTTGTAGGATAGCTTTTTCTTGATTTCATTGCTATTTGTAATATTTCCAGATAGTCAATTTATCCCCCTGTGGATGACGATGCTACGCATTTGAGATAACTCTGCTACTAACTACAAATGCTACAAAACCCATTATACATTTGTAATTTTGTATTTAATTTATGGTTTGGGAATTCTGATTTCCAGCAATTGATCAACAATCTTGATCGAGATCTTAAATATGCTATAAGAGTAGAGGGTAAGATGGACTTGGAATCAGTATCCAATTATGAAGATGTGAAGAGTTCTATATTGGAAAAGGTACTGTTCACTTTGTTTTCGAGCAGATATTTTCTTGTATGATGATGCCTGGACACATATCTGAGTATGTTTTGTGAGTTTCAATTATAAGATCTATCATGTCCAAAAAAGTCGTTTTTTGGTGAGTAGTATAAACTTCCTCTATGGATGTTTTTTTTTGGGGGGGGGGGGGGGGGGGGGAGGGATTCATTGGTTCTAAAAGTTCATTTTTATGCTGTGAATTGTGTAAACGAATCCAAACCTATTCGGGGTTTGGATCGTATCCAATCTGATACAGTTGACATGAATTAGATTGAATTGGATCATCCATCTTTTAATCAAGCAGTATTTAGTTGGAACATAGCACAATGGCGTTTTAGAATTTATAAAGCTGACCCCACTTAGTGGGATAAGGCTTGGTTGTTGTTATAAAAAAGATTATCATGATATCATCAAATCCAATCCAATTATGCATTTTAATAATATAAAGTGCACATAAAAATTGAATACCAAGAAAAATACAATTGCAAATACCCAAATTAATTCCATCACATCTGTCGTGATTTCTTAGTTTCAAAAACCTATAAGACCAAAGAAGCATGTGGCAGACTATATTGGATTAAGTTGGATTTCATGGGGATATCCGTCATCCTATGCAAAATTCATTGAAACAGTTGGATTGGATATTGAACAACCCAAACTTTCTACTGTGCTGAATTTGAATCCTTTTCTAATTAGTCGCTAGTTTTCAAGACTGAATGTTCATTGAAATATGCTTAGGGTGGTAATATTCTTTTCAATATTTTCTCATTAGTGACTTCCTTTTACTAATTTGTAGCTTATGGGGTTGCGAGATGAACCTATACGTGAAGAGTGCCCCCTTATTTATCATCTGGATGTTGCTGCAATGTATCCCAACATCATTTTGACAAACAGACTTCAGGTGTGCTGGTTAATAAATTACTCAGCAATTTCTGATCTCAATTTTATATGATTCACGCATTTTATCTATCTTTTTCAGTTTATAACTGCTGTTTGCCTTTTCATTTGTAGCAAACAGTCCACTAAAAGGGGGTCATTGATTTATGTTGTTCATATCTGTTATCTAATTTCTATGGGAATGATGTTAACATGTGAACTTTTTATAGAAACTTCCATCACCAATATTGTCATCAAGATTGTACTCTTTCCCATTTGCATTGTCAGATTGTTGCTGTAGGTGTTCTGTTTGCGTGTTCGAAGATTCCATAAATGTTACATTGTAATGACAGTTATTTATTTCCAGCCATCATCAATAGTTACAGATGAGATTTGCACTGCTTGTGATTTCAACCGTCCAGGCAAAACATGTCTTCGCAAGCTTGAATGGGTTTGGCGTGGAGAAATATTCATGGCAAGGAAAAGGTATGTTCTTCGAATATGTTCCTTTTTTTTCTTCTCTCCTTGTCTGTACTTTTGGGTTATCAACTGAGTTACTAATTATTGTGTATGAATATGGTTTGAAAAATTTCAGTGACTATTATCATTTGAAGAAGCAAATTGAGTCTGAGTTTGTTGACTGTGGCAATTCCAAGCTGTCAAAATCTTTTCTTGAGCTGCCTAAAATGGAACAACAGTCAAGGCTCAAAGAGCGTCTTAAAAAATACTGTCAGAAGGTATATTCTTTACTCTTCACAATATTTTATCAAGTAATACCTAACAGTCCTAAATTTTGGATAGGCGTATAGACGAGTAGTGGACAAGCCAGTCACTGAAGTTCGAGAAGCAGGGATATGCATGAGGGAAAATTCATTTTATGTTGATACAGTTCGTAGGTGAGCAGCTTGATTTTGTTATATTATAAATTTTTCCATTGCATCTTATAAAGAGCAGCCATTTTCTGCTTGAAAAACTAAATAAGAAGAAAACTCCTTCGGAAATATATCGAATCTACTAATCAAATTTTGGAACATAATTGATTTTGTAAAATTTCTTTTTCTCTCATTTGTGCTGAATTGTGTGTTCTTTTAATCTGCTTCAAGCTTTCGAGATAGAAGGTATGAGTACAAAGGGCTTAATAAGGTTTGGAAGGGGAAGTTGTCTGAAGCCAAGGCTAGTGGAAATTCTATAAAAATCCAGGAAGCACAAGTATGAAAATTTTAAACCCCTCTCTCTCTCTCCCCTTCTTTCCTTTTCTGTTTTTGAATTTTACTTGCAATAAAGCTTATTAAATAGAACCTGGTCTCATGTTTCTATTGGCTTTAAATTGTTTGCAGGATATGGTAGTGCTTTATGATTCATTACAACTTGCACATAAATGTATACTTAATTCCTTTTATGGATATGTCATGCGCAAGTGAGTTGAATATCTTTTCTCTGTTTTGTATTCTTTTAGGACATTTGATAGTCTCCGGTGTTATGCAAACTAATAAGATGATGCTTCGCTAATATATGAACAATAAAGTAAACACGGCACACACAAACACAAAGAATTTAGCAAGGTTCAGCGAGTTTTGCTTATTCCTCATGTGATCTCTCTTGAGAAATCACCTGCACAATGGAGAATAACAACTCGGTTACAAATATTTATTGAAAACCCCTTGTGCTAAACCCCAAAACCTTGCTTTAGATATCTCTTTCACTCTTGATTCTCTGCCCTTGTATTCACTCTGCTGTTCATGTGAATAAACAGCCCCCAACAAGACTATAAATAGTGTATTGACCGACGGTTACATGCCTTACAAGTATAGTATTTCTAAATCCTTTTAGAAAGGGAAAACTAACCTATTTCCTAATCCTTAACTGATTGGGATTTCTGGAGAAAACTTATTTGCCAACTCTTATGGGAAAAACCTGTGCACATTCCTTTTTCTCCTTTCCCAACACCAATTGGAAACCTACACCTGTTTGGCCTTTTGTATTTTGACGAGTCAAATCACAACAATATTTGTTTTTACTTGGTTTTCTCTTCTAGTTATCATTTGTTGATGCTTTTGTACGTTAATTCAGGGGTGCAAGATGGTATTCCATGGAGATGGCTGGAGTAGTTACATATACCGGAGCCAAAATTATTCAGAATGCTCGCTTGCTGGTTGAGAAAATTGGAAAACCTCTCGAGTTAGACACAGATGGTATCTGGTGTGCACTCCCTGGATCTTTTCCGGAGAACTTTACATTCAAAACAAAGTATGATTTTTCTCTTCTTAGTTCACTTGGTTATATGGATACCATAAGGTAATCCAGCTTTGGTATGTGTATAACCATTGATTATACTCAAACAAAAATAATCTAGGTGTTCTCTGGTCATTTAATTTGTGATAATAGTTTCCCTTCGAGTAGGTAAGTGTTTATATTATTCCTCCAAAGGTGCTCACTAACATGGGAGATTCATATTCAGAGACATGAAGAAGCTGACTATCTCATATCCATGTGTAATGCTTAATGTTGATGTGGCGAGAAACAATACAAATGACCAATACCAGGTCAGCTTGGAACATTTTTTTTATGTTGATTCTTTTCACTGTGTTGCGAACCAAAATGCTTAGAATAGTGCAATTTGGTTTCTCATGTTTGTTCAACTATAACATTCCTTCCAATTCCATACCACCATTTTTACCAGACTCTTACAGATCCTGTTAAGAATACTTACACGACTCATAGCGAGTGTTCAATTGAATTTGAAGTGGATGGACCATACAAGGTAACGCAGGGTAGTATGTTTTTATTTTGTTTTGACCTTTTCTTTTCCTGTAATTTCAATCTAAACTATTGCTCTCATGCAGGCAATGATTCTTCCTGCTTCTAAAGAAGAAGGCATTCTAATTAAGAAGCGATATGCTGTTTTTAATGATGATGGGACCCTTGCTGAACTTAAAGGTTTCGAGATCAAGCGTAGAGGTGAGCTGAAGCTCATCAAAGTTTTCCAGGTATCTCTTTTACTTGTAATATCAAATGAATATGTAGGAGATGATTAAAAACCAGAAAAAAAGTCTTGAACTGAGCCATCCCATAGAGCTGCCTTTTAAAATTTCAATTCCTAAATTGTGGCCAAACTGACTTCTTAATTATTAATCTCTTCAAGAGTAGAAACTTATGTAATAGATTGTACGTTGCTACCCTATTGCTTAATGCTTATTAGTATTACATATTTGCGCTTTTGAAAATTCATGAGGCTTGTAATTACCAACATGTAAAATACCTTTCTTGTTTTCAGGCTGAGCTTTTTGATAAGTTCCTTCACGGTTCTACTTTAGAGGAATGCTATTTTGCAGTTGCTTCTGTTGCCAACCGTTGGCTTGATCTCCTTGATGTATGTAAACATTTAGTGTTCTGTCTTTAATCATCAGAGTTGCTTTGTTTAAAAGTGGAAACATTCCCCAGCATGTGCTTGAGGGACTTTCTTTTTCATAACTTAATACTCAAGGATGCTAATAGTTGTTTGATTAAATCAAGATTGAAAAAAGATGTGTAGTTTAAAGTTCAATGTTTTTTTATCCTCCATTCTCTCAGAATCAAGGAAAGGATATTGCAGACAGTGAGTTGCTGGATTATATATCAGAGTCAAGCACCATGAGCAAGTCTTTAGTAGACTATGGAGAGCAAAAGTCATGTGCAGTGACCACTGCAAGACGTCTTGCTGATTTTCTTGGTGATACGATGGTCAAAGAGAAAGGACTGCGTTGCCAATATATAGTTGCATGTGAACCAAAGGTACATAACTTGGAAACTTGTTTCATTGGATGATCTTCATGAAATTGAGAGAACAGCTAGTAATGCATTGGAAGGTGGGTAAGGGTACACACCCTAAGTCCAGGTATGGTTATAAACTTATAAGACTAAAAATAAAAAAGGAGAAGCAAAAAGAACGAAGGAAAGAAAGAAAGAAAAGAAACATTTGGGTCATAGCGTGTCTCCATAACTTCCTTATCTTCACCTGAATTCTTGGAGCTTAACCTTCACAAGGAATATGAATGATAGGGAATTCAATATTGTCACAGATTAAATATATCTTGTTGAATAACCCAATTTGCTGACCTCCTCCAAATTGGGTCGAGTGTACCGATTCATGGCACATTACTGCATTAGCGACCTGAAACGGTAATTTCTGCAAATTCAACTACCCAAATATATAAACAATAGAAGACGGAGCTTGAGGGATTGAGATGGAGGGAGCATTTTAGGAATTGATTGTAATTTTAATCTTTTTTTCAATAAAGGGTTCTGTGGACTTTTCAATTTGGACTTGCTTTCTTGCAACATTAAATTTTTTTACTCTTTTTGCAATTTGGTTTTCCCCGTGCTTGTATGGTTCTCTTTCCCATTGTAGATATATCTCTCTAATGACTTGGAGAAAGAAAATGGCATTACTATTGTACTGGTTTTTGAATCTCTTTTCAACTCTTGGTCATGCGAATCTAAAAGTTTGTTGTGATGTTAACTTGAGTAGGGCACACCTGTTAGTGAGCGTGCTGTTCCAGTTGCAATATTTGAAACAGATGCTGGTAAACTTCTGTTGTTATTTCTGTTATTGCATTTTCTTGCTAACATTCTAAAGAGTGATCGTATTTCAACTTATCAGAAATTATGAAGTTTTACGTAAGGAAGTGGTGCAAGGTTTCATCAGATGTTGGCATTCGTTCCATTATTGACTGGTCCTATTACAAGCAACGCCTTGGTTCAGCAATTCAGAAAATTGTCACCATTCCGGCTGCAATGCAAAAGGTATTGCTTGTGAACTTCTCTCTCTCCCTCTCTCTCTCTCTCTGTGTGGCTGTAGTTGTACGTGAATCAATTGAATTTTCTTCAGGTTGCAAATCCTGTTCCTAGGGTAGCTCATCCTGATTGGCTGCATAAGAAGGTTCGTGAGAAGGATGACAAATTTCGCCAGCGCAAGTTGGTTGATATCTTCAAGTCATTGAACAGGGATCATTTGCTAGAAAAGAGCAGTGATGCTATTGACTCTAATCATGTGATTGACCAAGAGATTGTGGATGATTTGGAAGATTTCAACAAAAAAAGCAGTTCCATAAGTGGACCCAGACCAATTGTTCGCTGTTATGAAGTCAGTAGCAAGAAATATTCAGTCGAGACAACTTGCCAAATAAATTCACAGCAACAACAAACTACTAATAAAGAAAATGAGTCTCAAGAGCAAAATGGTGTCCCTTTAGAATGCATTGATAGAAATGTTGATTATAATGGTTGGCTTGAAATGAAGAAGAGAAAATGGAAAGATACTCTTGACAGGAGGAAGAAGCAAAGGTACTTTCTTGTCTTTACCGTCCTATATATTACACATGTATAAAGCCTAGGGAAATTGTTAGTGCAAAGTGCCATCTGCTAAAGGTTCATGAACTTCTAGAAATTTTCTTAATACCTCCCTGGAATGAGATGCATATCTTATTAACGGTAGAAAGGTAAAGTCAAGTATCTTATTTCAGGTGCAAGCCGCGATGCTGTGTACATATATGAATGCATTCTATTGTTTCATTGATGCTCGAAATTATGCCTAGAATGTTGATCACTACTTTACTTTTTTTTTGAGAAAGATCACTACTTTACTTAGGATCTCACATTTATCATTATCTGTTGGATCTCATAATGTTCAATCCTGTTTGTCAGTTTCTATGGGTTGTTATGGGGAATACTTGTCATACAAAGGACCCTCAGAATTCCATTGGCTCTGAGGAGGCTCACCAATGAAAACCAAGTCGGACCTGTTTCGTTGTACATGCTATGCAATAACTTGTGAATTCAATAGTAGCCATAACCACAATAATCTCAGTAACTCTTAAATCCGATAATATTCAATCGTTTATGGAGATACTTGGACTTGGTGTTGTGATTGGCTAATTAAAACCAGTCAGTATTATGATTTATTAGAAGAAATCCAAAAGCAAAAATACAATTGGCGCTTAAGGTTTCTATTGGTTTTACGAGACCTATGTTCTTTTGTTTTTATAGTTGGTTTGGGAGTAGAGTTAGGAAAGAAAGAGTACTACCCTAGTTCTACTAGTTTTAATTATCCTAGTCATACATGGGTTTGAGATCTAAACTTTTGAGAGAAAAATCTGCAGCAGGATTTTGGAGTTTTATGATTTATATAGGGTTTCAACAAGTTCATGTAATCTGTGCGATTCTACATAGTGCTTTGGATTTCCTAGGGATCAAATGGAGACGTAGGCAATGTTAGCCGACCCTCAATAACAATTCTTTGTGTTTTGTGTGTGCTTTTATTAGTCATAATAATGCAGTCCATAAATTACCAAGATCTAAGAGGTTCAGAAAAACTACAGTTGGTTGCCTCGTTTAAGAGGATGGATGTGTGATTTGGGTATGAATGCAACTGTTGAAAATTCATGGGAACCAGATACTATCATTTCAATCAGATACGATGATTTCTGTCTTGATTTCAGTTTGAGGTAGCGCTAACCTCACCATCTCTGTTATCACCCTTGATGTGATAGTACTTGTCATCCCTAACTCTTGCCAACTCGATCCAGATCTTCCAATGAAAGCATCATGTGTTATTTTGTGTTCATAGAATGGTACTTATATTGAGCTTAGATCAGATTTTCTTAATGGTGTTGACGAAGTAACATTTAGGAAAATTGCCATCCAACTTGACAGATTAAATAACGCAAGGTCTGCTCACCATGCGAATAATGAGCTGCGTGGTGGTGGTAGAAAGCAGAAAGGAACTCAGGGAAAAATAGGTGTGAATTCATATTTTACAAGGCATGAAGATGCCCTAACACGCTGTCATTGGCAGGTATTTCTCATTTAATTCATCAATTTGGCTGGAAACCCCTGAATAATTATCTAATCACTACTTAATTTCTGTGGTTCAGATATTACAACTAGTGCCTAGTTCTCAGGGTGACCAATTTTACGCTTGGGTGGTTACTGAAGGGATCATGATTAAGATTCCTGTTACTGTTCCAAGAGTTTTTTACATTAATTCTAAAGCACCTATTGAAAAGATATTTGAAAAGATAGGTGAAGAAATACCTCCAGGAAAGGATGTCAAAAAGGCTCTTCCTCATGGAAGGCATATCTACCACCTATATGAGGTACTTATGGTTGCTAAATTGTGGTTCTTTACTTGTTTTATTCTGAGGTCTAATATCCTTTCTTTTCCTCTACAAATATTGATAGGCTGCAATTGATGAGGGTCGGTTTAGGACAATTAGTAAAAAGCTTGCAGCTCTTCTTGGCGATCCAGAAGTTGAGGTCAGTTCATGATTTTCATATCAACTATCCCCCTCACTTTTTATTAAGTTTACAATTTTGGTATCGGTCATGAATTACTTCATCCTTGACTTCACCTTCACAATTTTCGTTCAGTCGATTAACCCAAACCTGGTCAAGATTTCTCTTTTATAGTTCTGAATACTGTGATGATTTTTGCTTCTAAGTTTGTTAAGATTTATCCTCCGTAGTCCTGAATTAGAATTCTCTTTTCTTGGCAATCAATGATACTCAAGGCTATGCATTTTAGAATTCTCTCTTCTAAGTTTGTTAAGATTTATCTTCTGTAATTCTGAATGGTGATATCTCTTGATAGATTCAGCTTGATTAAAATTCAAATATTTGTCCAGGGAATATATGAAACAAAGGTACCTTTGGAGTTCAATGCAATTGTTCAGATTGGTTGTGTCTGCAAAGTGGACAAAACTGCTAAGAAGAGAAACGTCCAAGATGGTTGGACTGTTAGTGAACTGCACATGAAGACAACTACGGAGTGTTCATATCTTGACCAGTCCATCTCATTCTTTTACTTGTATCAGAGGTGAGTTTTTGTAGGTTACCAGTAAATCAGTTTCTTGATTATAAGATATTGTGAAACAATGTTTCCATGTCGAAAAATTTCACAGTACGCAACTTTTTTTGTCTTCTGATTTCACATGGTACCGTTAAATACTTTCCATACATTAACGAGGCAGCTCCACCCACCCACTCCCTCCTTTTCTATTGTTTGTTGGAGGGGGCTGGGATATTGATTATACAATTCAA
Source organism: Pyrus communis (assembly GCF_041283825.1). Lineage (NCBI taxonomy): Eukaryota > Viridiplantae > Streptophyta > Magnoliopsida > Rosales > Rosaceae > Pyrus > Pyrus communis. Next base: position 12,430,758 of record NC_142575.1, read on the forward strand.
AACAATAAAATAAGGTCACCGTTTGCTATTTCTGATGTGAGAGGTAGAATTAAAAGTCTTTCAAGACTTGAATTATAAAAATATAACAGTTCTAGTTTTTTTGTTTTTTTTTTTTTTTAACAAACAATCAGTATAATTTTACATTAAACTATGGGGAGTGAGATTCGAACACGGGACCTCGGGTGCAAGGGAAAATGCTCTTAACCGACTGAGTTACAAGCCACTCACAAATTTGCAATATAGCAGTTCTGGTTAAAATTGTGTTGAAATTCTCAATTCCAAAAAAGAGAAATTCCACTTGTCATTCTATAGAGCCATTGCTTTGTGCATTTTATCCAGTTGAAGGCAACTCGTTGAGGCGACTGAAAAATCATCTCATGGAGGTTTTCCCCATGCAAATGTATTTAATATTCAAAGGGGGATAAATGGTTGACATCCCATGTATTTATTATAGGGGGTTAATTTCTAGTATTAGAAGTCAATGTCTCTTAGTCACAGACTACAGAAGTCCTTTATTTAATGTCGCACTCCGGCTTCCTTTGATTTTGTTTTCTCATATCGTGAGCAACTTGCTTTGTTGACCATTTTCATTCTTTTCTAATCAGACTTGATGCATTTTGATCATAATTTGTCTGCTCTTCCAAATCCATATCTGTTCCGTGCTTTCATCTTCTTCAGAGAAATATATAGCAATTAATGTTAAATTTTATTAATGTCAGCACATCTGAAGGGCGAGCTATATATATTGCCTATTTTCCTGCATCGGCAACAATAACGGTTGTGGTGGTAAATCCTTATCAAAATAAAGATTTGTCACCATCTTTTCTGGAAAAACTATTCCGTGATGCATGCCAAACATTATCAATTCAGCCACCTCCTAGGAATGGTATCATTATAAAGGTAAACATACCGATTTTTTCAGGTGAAGATTTCCTGGTTTTTTATTATTTATTATTTTTAACTTTCAGTGGCTCTTATATTCATCCTCTTTATCTTGTGAGCTAATTTTAGGTGGACTATGTTGGATTCGTCAAGGATGCTGAAACAATTTTGCACCGTGCAATTAATGAGTACAGGTTTGACTCCATATGAGTTTTCATTGTTGCAAGGAGGCTATCTCAAGGGAGAAATCTTGTTTGCTTTCCATGATAATAGCATTCTATCTATCAGAGTTTCTGCCTGACCATAAGGATAGGTTTCCAGGCATCTATATATTTGAGAGAAGCTCTGATTGGGCTCAAAGTGAATGGATAATATTTCTCAATTACAATTACAATCTTGCTAATTTACCAATATATGTGGGTGGGTGTGAACATATGTTTTATAAGACACTTGTGAACTACAATTTAAGTTGCAGGTAAGCTAGTGCTCCTTGGTCAGAGAATGTATAATAGTTTCTCACGGTTGGAATCAAATGTTAATTATCTTTCACTGACTATTTAAACGTTACATTTTATGATTTCTACTTGGAGCTTTATTGATATGCCATTCGACTGGGTTGGTTACCAATTTTCTTGCAGTTTATACTGGAATGTTATATAGAAGCTTGGTTAATTCCTTGTGTGGTTTTGATGTCCGGCAGACATGAACATTCCGGACCTACAATTGCTGTTATCGAATGCCCAAATTTTCAATTGATGAAGTCATGTATAGGAGCTCTTGATGATTTTCCTTGCGTGAGCATTCCCTCCAATGCTCGTGATAGTCTTTACCAGGTAATTTATTTCGATCTAACAGAGTTCACTCTTCAAGTGCTTTTTTTATATGCATCAGACTGAAAGGATTTTATTGCTTCATATAGGTTCTTGGGTGGCAGCAAGTGGCTGCAAAAATTGGAATGCAGCGCTGTGCTGCATCACCTCAGTGGTTGAATGAGAGAATTTCACTCTCAAGATATGCTCATGTAATAACTATATTCCGTACAAAAAAAAAAAAATTTCTCTTAACTTCTTTGTTTATAGTGGATAAATAAATTTCTCAAATTTACTGGGGCAGGTTCCATTGGGAAATTTCGAACTCGACTGGCTTATACATACAGCAGATATTTTCTTTTCAAGAGCACTACGTGATCAACAACAGGTATTTCTTTGACCCAATATCTTATACATTATCTTTAAGCTTTCAGATGTACTACATACTTTTGTAGCAATAAGACTGAAGCCCTTCAACGTTAGCTTGATAGTTTGATATAAATTATTGATTTATTCTCAAGCAATTAATCTTGTGCCATCGTAACTTACTATCAAACCTTTGGTTTGCCAGAGGTTCTGGATTCAAATGTCCAATTCCACTTTCCACTTTCCACTTTTCTTTTTTCTGCTTGCTTTGTTCTTTGAAACTTTTTCCCATCCTTAGAATATTGAATATTGAGTTTACAGGTGCTTTGGATATCTGATGATGGTATTCCAGATCTAGGAGGCATTAATGAAGAAGATTCATGTTTTGCTGATGAGGTTAGTCTCAAAATAGACATACAAGGGCATTAAGGTGTTAAGAAAAGAAAATGGGACCCATCCCTTCTAATAATGTATTTAACTAATATACAAGTATTAATTGTCTCTCAGGAAGAAAATATTTTGATTCTGTGTTACTTGGCTTATTTGTGGCTTTCGTGAAACAGGTCTGTGAACTTGATTTTTCTTACCCTGGAGCATATAGGAAGGTCACCGTGGAGTTAAAGGTTGTGAAATATTGTCTACCTGTTCTTTTCCAAGTGTGAAATATGAGTCAGTTGTACTAAAAAGCATATGATGTTTCCGTGTAGATACATCACCTGGCTGTAAATGCTCTCTTAAAAAGCAACCAGGTGAATGAAATTGAAGGAGGTTCTTTGCTAGGATTTGAATCAGATGTGAACTCGGGAGTACATACTTTTGATGCACATGTTGGCTTTGATGAAGCTTCCTCATGTGCTCCTACATTCCGAGTCCTGAAACAGTTGATTCAGAGGTGTCTTTCAAATGCAGTTATGTCTGGAAATGTTTACGCTGATGCATTATTGCAACATTTATATCGATGGCTTTGCAGGTTTCCATCTCTTGTTTAATACCTCATTTTCTATCTCATATACTTACTACTTCCCCTCCTATCAAAATACTATAATTATTGCTTTCAATTTTCTTTTTTCAATATGTAGGATTGTTCCAATTTTTGTTACTTGTTCCTCTAGTTCTGACTCATATACGTGCTGGTTCCTTCGTAATGCAGTCCCCAGTCTAAGCTTCATGATCCAGCTCTTCACCGCATACTTCATAAGGTAAATCTTTAGTAAATAACATCCACTTTTTACAACATTCTATGTTTCCTTAACATGCAAAAAATGAGGGAGGGGGAGTTGCACATAACTCAGGACCTTGGGTGCAAGGGTAATTTCTTTTAACCACTTGAGCTACAAACCTTTTGACATTGTATAGATATTATAGTATGAATTAGGGTTGTAATGCTTCAGATAATGTTTGCAAAATATTGTAGGCCTTTTCACAACGTTAAGAAGCTTTGTCAAAGTTATTATTCTTCTTAAAACTGGTTGATTTAATGAATATAAGTCCGTTTGTGTTTGAAAAAGGACGTAATCAGTCAGTTTATGGTTTATTCTGCTGTTAAATTTTATTAGGTCATGAAAAAGGTGCTTGCAATTTTAATGACCGAGTTCCGCAAATTGGGTGCCAAGATAATATTCGCGAATTTCTACAAGGTCATCATAGACACAGGAAAATTTGATCTGTCAGCTGCCAAAGCTTATTGTGATAGCTTGCTTAAAACTCTGCAAACGAGGTTGGTATTAGTTAGGAGTTGTTTTTCTTGGTTTTTGTGTCAGGTAATATTTTCTTGCCAAATGTGAATCTAGAGCACAGATTTAATTAAGAATCAACCAATTCAATGGTCCATACTTTAGATTCACAATCTAGCAGCATAAGCAATTTATGTTGTCAGATTGTCTGGCAAGTGAACATTTCTTTGCATACTTCATCTTTCTTGTTGTAATTCACTGTGATTGATATGTAGAGAACTATTTGAGTGGATTGAGCTTGAACCACTACACTTCTGGCATTCTTTTCTTTTCATGGACCAGGTTCTCTCTCTCTCTCTCTCTCTCTCTCTCTCTCTCTCTCTCTCTCTAATTACGAGCAGAACTGTCAATTTTTATTTGTACAAGGAAGATTCGAGTGACAATGTTTGCACTTTAGGAAAAAAAAAAAAAAAACTTCATATCTCTATCATGCATTCAAATGAGCAAACGTGTCCAATTTTTAGATTATCCTTCTAGGATGATCCATGTGAAAAAATATTATGAATCTGAAATTGTTTAACCATTTGGTTAGGATCATGACAAATTTTATTTGTCAGCACAATATTATATGACCAAGCAGTTTCTGATATGGCTGATATTTTGCATGGATGGCTATAAAGGCGATTACAATTTTGAACTGCATTGTGGGGTACTGCCCTTCATTTTTAAATAAGAACATCCTTACTTGAAAGTCTTCAAAAGTTCTTCCTTAATGTACATAAGTTTATAATGATACACTAACAGATGATTTCCATTTCTGCCATGAATGTCAATTATTAGTGGGTTTGCTCTATTTTGCGGGGCCTGTTGGCGCCTCATAAATTGTGTCATTTTGGAAGATAAATATTGATTAAATTACTAGGAAAGCATAAAGATACTAGTGGATATTAAAGTGTTTGACATTTATGCATTTAATGGTTGAACTAATAAGTTAGAACCTTTTTTGTGTTCCCCGTGCCTTTCTTTATCTTTTCGCTTTGGTCTGAGTCATCATGGCTTTCTATGATAGTATAACTATGGTGGAATTCCGGTTAGAGATGAAGGAAGCATGGATGGTGAAGCTCAAATGGATATTGTATCAAGCTGGAATATTGCTGAATACTTACCCACGAAAATTCAGGTTAGTTACTGAAAAATAATTAGTTTGCCCTAGTATACATGCTGAACGACCAAGAAATTGTTATAATCATACTTCAGGTTTCAATTCAAGCAGTAGATCTTGAGATCATGGTTGGTTAATAATATACAGGTTTCATTTTGCAGGACCACTTTGTTTATATTGTATCTCAATTTCTGTATATTCCCTGGGACTACGCACAAAAGCAGGCAGCAGTTAGAACATCTTTACAGAATGACAGCATTTGCACACCATCAATCACTGTAGCAGATGCTGAGACTTTTGAGTCTCATATGATAGATTTCCTTAAAGGACAGGTATGAATGATGACATATTCTTGAAAAAGTTGTGCAGCTTATTGGTTTACTGTCTAAGATCTGATTAGTTCTGGTTTATGTTCCACAGATCAGCTCATATTTTACAGATAAACTTCTGGGAATTGTTCATGATACGATACTTCATATGAAGGAACTGAAAAAATCAGAGAATGACCATGATACATCTCTTGGGCTGCCACAAATTGCCGGTAATATCCACCAAGGGGATGCAGCACTGGAGTTCATTAAGCACGTCTGCGGTGTTTTCTCCATTGACCAAAATGTTATCCATGATGTTCTGGTATTATTTGCTCTACTGAATCATATGCCATGTAGTCCTAATCACATTTGCACAAAATTGGATGCTTTAATTATAGGGAAACTCTATTCGCACTCCTTTCACTGATTAGTTTGCCATCCATTTAGCTACTAAGTCACACATGTGGTAGTCTCCCTTGGACCCGAATGTATATCTGAACATGTGAGGGAACCAATTTTTTTAATCTGTTGGTGTAATTTCCTTTTTATCTTTTAAATCGTCTCGGTGCAACTGAAGATTATCAAACATCCAACTGCCTTAACTTTTACCCACATTAGTGAAGTTTTGGAATTGTTTTGTATTTGTTCTTGCAAATGAAGTAAAGTTCACTTTGTGTCCTTACCCTTCAGGTAATGAGAAAGAATCTGTTGAAGATTGTACGTGTGAGGGAGTTTGCCCCTGAAGCAGAGTTTCGTGATCCCGGCGCAACCTTCACTTTACCAAATGTCATTTGCAGGTATATAAGTAAAAAAGCAATGGCCTATTGTAATTTACAGATTGCACTCGATAAGGTTTCTTAGTGCTTGTGCATTTTCAAGCCACATAATGGTATTGGTAGTTGGCCTTTTGTATTTTGGTCGAATGGTTGCTGCTATTATTTTGAGGAAACACATCCGGTTAGATGGTGGTTCTTGACTTTGTCCCCCATTTATAAATTAGATTGCCCTGCAAAATCTACTTGATTCCATTGTGCAAACACAAGTCATCCCAGTGTTTCATTTATCGTGGTCGCTTTTCAAGCTTATCCATAATCTTAATTTCTTCTTCGTTTCTTTCATAAATTGGAGAATTTTAAAATCTTTCCGAGTTTGCTTTAATTTCTTGGATCTAGTTAACGTGAAATTTTCAAGTTGATTGATATCTACCCTTCTTTTTGCCATATTGACAGCTACTGCAACGACTGTAGAGACCTGGACTTGTGTCGCGACTCAGCTCTTCTAGCCGGGGAGTGGCGTTGTTGTGTACCACAATGTGGGCAGCTTTATGACAAAGAGGTGATGGAGAACGCCCTTCTTCAGATTGTGCGGCAGAGAGAGCGTCTCTACCAACTACAGGATCTCCAATGCCTCAGGTGTCACCAAGTTAAAGCTGCACGTTTAGCAGAGCAATGTGTATGCGCTGGCTCATATAAGTGCAGACAAAACGCAACTGAATTTCATACCCAAATGGAGTTAATTTGGAAGATTGCCATTCATCAGAAATTTCAACTTCTCCAAGAGTGCATTGAATGGATTTTAGAAATGAATAACTCTTAAGGGAGCAGCCAAGATTTCTTATATTTTGAAGATGAACAGAAATGTGTGACGCAGAAATGATGGGCATTCAGCGAGGTATAGCTATCGATTTGTAGCACAATCTGTGCAAGTAATTTGTGTTGAGCTCAAATGCCGCAACCAATAGAAGGAATGTCCTCTGTAGGGAGCACTACCCTTTCACTTGTACATAAAACGTGTAACAGACGATATTGTAAATGGTCAAAATAATGTTAAATTTTAAAGATGGTTAACACTCGCTATACATCTGTCTTAACCTATGCCAACTGATTTCTCTAAGTTATCGCGTGCTCGAATTCGAGGAATCAATTGACATTGATTGGAATTTAACGGTCGATTATTTTACCTGTAACAATGCTTGGCAATATGAAAACTTACTGTGTGTGGTTCCTGTGGAGGTTTCTCCAAAGGATAAAGGCGCTCGTGCGATGATGAGTTCATCTGGAGGCCTCCTCCCTCTAGTTTTTTCGATTTAGGAGGGTCTATTCAATTAGGAATCTACTAGAGTTTAATGTAATTATTAATTTTCACGGATTTCATGAATTTTAATTGATTCACACAGAATCCACTGAATTATAAAACGATTTGATATGAATTTTGTTTCGAAGTTTAGTGGATTTTTATGGAGTCCAATGGAGTTATTGGGCAATTTGTTTTTTTTTTTTTTTGGTAAGTAAAATCTTTATTGAACTCATTGGAATGCAAGCCACAAATTCAATTCTTACTCTAATTCTTCATCCTCGATTCACTTTCTTGCTCATCTTCCTCAACTTTTTCATCCCCTATTTCCCCTCGATGTCTTCCTCCTCCAACAAGTCGTCGTGAATTGTTTTATTACCCCATTCATATTTCGAGCCATTTTATGTACATAATCACTTAAGAAAAATACATGAATAGAATATTAAAAGGTTAACAATTTGCATATCTTCAAATTAAAGCCATCTATTTTTTCATAATTACAACATTGATAAAAAGAGAGATTTATGTAATCAAATTTATCGTACTCAAAATACAAATTATTGACACAAACACATAGCATATTGTCTGTATAGTACCTAGAGAAAGGTTTTTGAGGATGCTGTTCATATTTTATCAGCTTGGAATATGGAGGAGGGGTGCCTGATTTGTGAGGGACTTTGATATTTACACATCACACTCTAGAATGCATCAAAATCAACAAATTTATTAAATCCTACAAATTCCTTGACTTTTTGAATGCTCTCAGATTTTAAAAATTATTCTAAAATTCTGGATTAAATACCACCATACTTTGACCGACTATTTTCAAATCCAAATCAAATACAACCTGCATTGCACTAATTCAATTAAAATCTTAATTGAATACCCATAAATTTTCAAACTCCTTTAAAATCCCACATAATCCTAATTGAATACAACCCGTAAATCAGCTACTTGACTTCAAACTAAACACATTGAACCTCACCCTCAAGCATCATCCCACAAAAAGATGTGTTTTTTCGAATCAAGATTTTTTTTGCTGGCTCTTGCCATAGAACTAACAATTCCCTCCGTCGGTTCTTTCCCTCCGCCGATCCTACTGGCTCCGCGTGTGTTTTGGGACTCTTGATAACCTTCCGTGCACTTTTGCCCCTTTGCTGAAGTTGTCTGCACCTAAGTTTCTTATTTTCCTACCCCTCTCTACTAATTAACCTTTTCACCAATGGATTTCTAATGTGGGAATTCACCTCCTCCCCTCCTTTCTTTAGCATGGTACTAAGTTCTTTTCCTTAGTTGGTAAATCTGGCAATCAAATATTGTACACAGAATTTTTCGTTATTCGTTTATCTACGTGGCGCCAACTAAGATCACACGTAAACAAAACTCGTGCCACGTCAACAAACATATCAGATGTTGGCAATGTGAGACTTGGAAGTTAAGTAATAATGTTAACTTTAGGTGTAGGGCTGTCACTAAGAATTTACAGGTCCTAGGCAAGCCTTTGAAGTGGGGCTCTAGAGTTATCTGATCTCATACCCTCTGTAAATTGATATGTATAAAAGAGAATTTGCTAAATACATGAAAAAAGTCTATTTCTATGTCAAATGTCATAAAAATTAATATAAAAAGAATAAAGATATACAAACATTACTTAAATATTATATATCTCGCGTTTATAGAAGTAAATGTATTAATTAAGTTTACATAATCTAATTTCTCAACTAATTCTTTTCATTTGATAAAATAGCTAACCCATTCAATCTTTCTTGTGACATAGTTGATCAAAGATAAGATTTGTACAATTTTAATTAAAAAAAAAAAACTTTTTTCTACAAAAGCAACTGTACTGTTATTGTTTAACAAAATTATATAACACAATTAAATTTTACAAATGTTCGATTCAGCCGCTCAGCTCAATGAACTATTATATTTAGACAAAAACTCAAAGTCTGTAAATTTTTAATTTGAACAAACACAAGATTTGAAATATTATTATTTTACACACACACACAAATATATATATATATATATTTTTTTTCAGAGTGGGGGATTTAGGCAGCCGCCTACTTCAGCTATCGTTAGAGCCGGCCTTGTTTAGGTGGGAAAGTGAGTTTCAATTCAAATGCTAGTACGTCTCCGTCCAATGGGCAAAACGTTAAGCCTAACTTTATTATATGGCTAAGAGATTGCAAGGGGTACTCCAACCAAGGGGAGGAAATAATATATTTTCAAGTGTTCCTCCATTTATTTTATGACACGAAGTACCAGCTTAAATACCGGACACTGAAAAACTTCTCCACATGACCAATGTATTTCATAGGCACGAGCTAACAACTAATTTCCAGTTAAATTCAAGACGTTCGCTAATCTACGCTCAGCCGCTGCCCATTCACTTCTTCATTGTGGTTTTTTCTAAGTAGATTATTGCACAATCATTCAAGAGCACAAGATTTTCTAATAAATATGAATCCTTCGAAACTGAGTACATGATAAAAATATTAGACACAACCACATTAGGCACACCGACAGGTCGATTTCCACAAATGCAGCATGAAACTTGACCGGGAGAACCATATTACTATAGTCATATGCCCCGCTACCCGCTAGCTTAGTCCTTTTTCCTGCTTTCCATTCCCTGCTTCAAGGACTCCAGCCTTTTCCTGCACAGTTGTTGCAATGCTATTGAGGATAGAGGTCCATACATTACTTAGACTGTATGATGAACAGGTGATGGCTCATCAAATATGAATCAATTGGCATGGTTGCATGGATAATACAAAGATTTAACTAAAAGGAAGAAAAAAGTTTACAAACGGAATGAGTAAAGGATTATAGTTCATCAAATACTGAATCTATCAACCGATTATTCACAGAGTCCGAAAAAGAGAAAGGAAATCTAGAAACCGTCATCTTTTACCAATAGACATACATGTGCAGTAGAGAGCAATCAAGTATTGGTTGTCAACAAAAAAATCCTTTCAAGTTTACTCACAAAAATTCAATTATTTGCAAGATAACATACTTGGTATCTGTAAGGCGACCATGCAAACTCCATCTCTGGCGAAATCCGTCTATGCCTTCAAGTCCACTAGCAAGAATCAAACGCCTAAGAAACATAATGATTTCCAAAGTCAATTAATGCTTAAGATTCATATAAATAAAGGCGATAAAGCAAGACATAGTAAAACAATTATGGTTCTATAAAGATAAAAGGACAACAGTACCGGTGTTATCCATAGCACAGGGTAATCAGAAGACTTTAAGATTTCAAATACAACACGAAAAGGTACTTATGCAACTTTTAGATCATTTAGCTCTCTACAAAGCTTATCCACAGAACTTTAAAAAGGATATAGCTTAGGCAGACAACGAAGAAAATCATACTTGGAAGTTGGAACTAAAGTTTGTAAACAACTCTGGAAATTTGCAATTTTTGTGAACTCCTGAAACATAACTAAAGCAAAAACTAACCATAGGGAATTATATAACTATAAACCCATTCGCAGATGCATAGCGCACATGAACGTATGAATGAATGAATCAAGGATCCATTATCAGGAAGACTACTACAAAAAGGAAATAAGGTGGAAGCCAGGCTGACTGGTGAGGTCTACAACTCATTGCTTGAACTAAAACACGACATGATAGTACAACTATCAAGCAAGGACCCCTACACTAACCATTTGAGAACATACCTATCTAATGATGTGACCTCTTTTTCGAGTTGAGAAGCTCTTTCCTTTGCTTCATTTAAAGGCATTGATAACCCTAGTTTGCGCTCACTGTCCTGAAGTCGTTTTCTTAGTTCCCTATCCTGCAATTCAGTGCAAAAAAAACGAAACAGCAGAAAATCAAATAATCAATCCTACCTCAATACACGAAATGAACATTGTAGAGACGCAGAATACAAAATTCATAGTAAACATCTCACCCTTTTTTCAGCGCACTGTTTATACATAACAAGCTCATCTTGACAGAAGGGCTCAATATCATTGATTTGCAGGCCTGCAGTGTAAAGTATAATCACTACAATATACTACCTACCAACAAAACTTTATGGTAATCAGGAAAGTACCATATCATCAGAGGTGTCTCTGACAATTTTTCCAACAGTCAAGAAACTGGTTCAGCCTATGTATATTTTTAACAATGTTTTAAGAGGCGAAGGCGTAGGTGAGGCATTTCATGAATAACCCTGCCTAGGTGAAAGCCTTGAGGCTTGAGGCAAAGCCTTACGGGACCTAAAATTTAATCAACAATCAAACAAGCAATCAACCTGACCAGTGACCATATTAAAATTAGAATACTAAAAAACTTACATGAATTTTGAAACAAATAGTGGTGGTGTGGATAATTTTGGAACAAATTGAGGTACGAGATTGGGGTGAAATTGGGGAATTGGGTGAATTGTAAATGGGAGATCTTGGTATTGGGATGGGGGAGAAGGGGGGACCTGCTCAGGGTCATAAAAAAAATTTAGACTCAGCCAAAACAACGTCGTTTTGGGGCACAGTCTTTAAAAAAAAACCCCCAATCTTTCTTCTTCTTAGCGGCCATCTTTTTCATGAAGACACCACTGCAGCACAGCACAGAGCCAGCCCAGCGTTTGACTTCGAGGGTCCCAGGAAATTTCAAGCAAGGATTCGGATCGATGAAGGGTCCTGGGAACTCCTAGCCAAATGCCTCAAGCACGACTCAGCCACCTAGGCATGCCTCAACCATGTCTAGGCATGTTTAAGCCTTCTTCCACAGGGCGTAGGCGTTTCCACCACCGCCCCGCCTCGAAAGCCGCCTAGGTGCGCCCCGAGGAGAGGTTTTTAAACATTTTATTAGGATGTCAAAAGGGGATATAAACAAAAAGTTCAATCAACTTTCAACGGTGTCACTTGTAGATCCAGCTTTGGTGTAGACTGGAAGAAGAAGTTGACTTATACAGATTGAATTTCAGGGTTATTGACAAGGACTACGGATAACCCCAAATCCAATTACTTCAAAGGCTTAACACAGTGATGACCTACAGACTAGGAATTTGAAATACTCTCATTTTGAATTTCGGAAAAAGCAGACCCCTCAAAATATCACAACAGAAATAAAAGCACAGAACTTACACAAAAATAGATTCCTCAAAACCCCGTCACACAAGTCAACACCTTCAAGCACATGAGAAGCAATTTCGGGTGGAATAACTGGTGATGGTGGGCCTGTCATCAGGTCATCGCCGACCATAATAGTTTCCTCCATAGATGGCTGTGAATCAACTGAAGCCCAAAAAGGTAACAATAAAATGTTGATTACAACTCAGTCACAAAATTTAGACAATAATCATTGCCTTGAAAATTTTCCGTCATTCTCATCAATACAAAAAAGGAAAAAGGAAAACATAATGAGATATTTTCGGACATGAAATATTTCGATTGAGGTGAAAACCTCGAAGCAAGAACTTGTTATTAATTGTGCAGACTGCAGGCAATAATTGAACAATCCGATACTGGAAAAACGCCATCAAGTAGCTGTTTCTAAGCCATGGTTTTTCCAAAACTCTTAATCAATTCAATAATGTGGAACAACCCCTAACCATCCATCAATAGATTAATGCTGAGAAAAACTAATAAAGATGTGGAACGAGCCCTTGTCAAAGAAAGAGTTCCCTTTTTTCAAATTTCATTTCCAAGCCACCGGAACCAAAAATCTCTAAGCATCAAATAGCCTATGCCAATTTATGTCTCAGCATATTTCTACATACAGGCAAGTATAATAAAGAAAGAAATCGTCCCGAGTGTAAAAAGTATAGACAATATAGAAAAATCAGACCGTTACCGCAGCACTAAGGTGTAATTTTCATCAATTAACGCATATGAAAAGTAAAAATTGTCAGAACGAACACACATAAATTACACAGCAATGTAACAGTTTTTGCACATACCATCCATGGCTGCTTTCTTGTTTGCGACTTTCCCCGACCAAAACCCAAACCCAATACAGACTTAAGTACCGAAAATCAGTCCAACCTGGAAATCAACGAAATGAAAGAAAATTGAGTAATTCTGTGAAGAGTGGTTGGGGCATTTCATCAAACACATTGAGGGCATTGGGACTCTCGTCCAAACCCAATTAAATCAGGTTGTCTGGATAACGTGAAGTGTGATGATAGAGGGAGAAAAGAACCAACCGGTAGGTAGTAGCAGAAATTGCAGCAAAGATTGTTCAAAGGTACTCGTCGCTACTGATGGAGGAGGAGCACTTCAATAACCAGAGACTGGTATTGTCATGGAGGGAGGCGTTCTCGAGTAGCAGCCGTTGGATCAGTTATTAGATATATATATATATATATATATATATATATTTTTTTTTTTTTACAAACAATATTATTACTAAGAGCACTTTCACTATAGGAAGCCTTTGGCCGCAACTCAATCTTCTTAAATAAACTGTAACCGTCTTCAATGAATAATAATTGTCAAGTGCATATTCACCTTTAAATTGAATAGCCAGACAATTAGTATTAAAATATTAATATTTTTATTTTATAAAATAATAAAAGATAACTTTATTTTTAATTTCGGATAATAATAAAAGAGTGGTTGAAAGTATTTGAAATATTTGAATATAGTGTAAAGTGGAAGAATATGGCTAGGTAAATATCGAGCGGTGTTTATTGCTTGACTTCTCCATGGGGTTCGCCTTGGGTCGAATTGCCCAAGTGGGCTGGAGTGTTTTGGGTTGCCTATCCCTAAGCCTAAGTAATGGTGGAGTTTCTCTTCTAGTGATTCGGTGTAATTGAATGTCACATTTTCTCTAGACCCAACAACAACCTTGGCAGACTAACACACCTTGACCCAGAAGGTCCACTTAGACTTCGAATTGAGCTGTGCTGGCCGACACCGGGAGGTAACAAAGCCATAAGTGTAGTGATGTGGACAATGTGAATAAATTTAAACCTAAAAGTGCCTAAATGCAAGAGTGCGCATGTGAGCGGGAATGAACCCATTTCACACGTAATGTTAGAACATAAGTAAAGTATAGTAAAAGTATAATGAGAATTATACCATTGGAGGTAATCTCCTATTCCAACATTTGCCAAAAATTCTCGTTGACACAAAAGCTCTGCCACTAAAACCAAGATGGGCAAAAAATAAGGGTCAGCAGGCCTAAAAATAAATCTTTGTAAAACACTTTTTGAAAACATAATAACCCCTCGGTGTAATACAAGTATAGTTTCCAAATATAACCTACTACGTATAGATAAAAATACTTACCAGAGCCCGCAATATCCCAAGAATTCAATACGTCACAAGATTTCGTAAATAAACACCTAACGTCCGGTAATCACATAATCTCGCATAACAAACATATCATATCGAGTGCTCATCGACATATGCTGACACACGAGTTCATGCAGAGATATTCTGACATGAACATGACTGGGTGCAACAATGATTTACGCTCTAGTACCACAATCACGTGAAGACTGGCACTATGCACACACATACGAATCCTAATTGCCTATAGCAATCTAGGACAGGACTGGCACCTACAATGGATCCAAAGTGAGCGTGCAATGTGATGTGAACATACATGTGAAGCCTGATCCTCGCCTGGGCAATTACAAACACCGATGTAGCACACGATAAGCAGAACACATAAATATGGTCATACCATAGTAATTCGATAATTCTAGTCAATATAATACTATACATAGCCATAAATCTAATTAAGGCATCCTGTAAGATTATTTTATAATTTCGTAATTTCCGTCATTTCGGTAATTCTTATAAACGTTAATTTAATCTAGGCGTAACATAGAAAATTCTTTATTAATCATATATGGAAACTAAATAAATATATAATATTTAAAAGCAAATACCCACTCACAGATACTTGAGAGATCTCAGCCGTTCGAACTAGGAAAGCTAGAGTCTCTGATAGTAATCACACCTCAGCATAATATTGGGACCTATTAGTAAAACTCAACTAAAATGGTTAAGTTTGGGAAAACAGAGTACAAATTTGGAATCAAGGCATCGAAATACGCTAAAAAGGGTCCCTGGGCATTTTTCATAAAAAGTCAATAGTCAACCTAGCCGCCAAGGCGGCCAACTAATTAAAGCTTTGGAATTTCACTAAATGGATGTCAAAAACGGACTCGGGGCATTGAAATTGGCCTAGAAGAGGTCCCGACAAAAACCCAACTGCACGTTTATGCATATTTTGACATGATACCATAAATATATTTACGGTTATAGACATTATTATTTTATTGTTGTGAATTACAAAGTTTCCGTAGTATGATCATATTTATATTACTGCTCATCATGCATGCACACTCTTGCATTTAGGCACTTTAGGGTTTAAATTTATTCACATTTTCCACCTCGCTACACTTTATGGCTTCATCACCTTCCGGGTGCCAGCCAGCACAGCTCGATTTGGAGTCCAGGTGGACATTCCGGGTCAGCGTGTGTCACAGACCATGATGGAAGGTCGTAAGCAGTGGCTCGACGGAGATTGTTCGAATCAAGCGAAACCAAAGGCATTCGTTGACACCCTAGATGCTAAGGATTGAACATTTTTATGACATGGAACAATACTTTAAGGTTGTTTGTGTTAGGGGGTGGGGGAGTAAGCTAAGCTCCACAATGGGCTAGCAATAATATAGTTCAAATACGGCTTTGGCGAGAATCGAACCTAAGACCTCTCACTTATAAGTGAAGTAGAATACCACTAGCCGTAGTACTAAAAGATATGATTGAGATTAGATTTAGAACATAAAGTTGCCTTTTAGTTTAACGTCTCATGAAAATGTCGTTGGGCATCATCTTGATTACGAGTTTAGTTTAACGTCTCATGAAAATGTCGTTGGGCATCATCTTGATTACGAGTAGTTTATCAAGTATAAAAGGGATAATATTACTCTAATAGGATAATATTTACTCTAATAGATCTAGTAGAATCCCATAAGGATATCCTAGATATGATAGGATTTACACAATCACATTCCCAATTTAATAGGACTGCAACACTTTCCCTTGAGTGTGTAAATACTCAACTAAATGGCGGATCAGGTCTTCAGCAATGGAGTAAGTTTAGTTGATGAAGTTGTCGGCACAATGAACGAATGCAAGTTTTAAATCAACAGAAGAATGCATAAAAGGTAAAACTCATAAAACCTCGCTATGGTGAAACTCAAGGTGGGATAAAGCTCATAGATTAAGGAGAAAAGTGAGAAGTTGCATTAAGTCAAAACTAAACATCTTCTGGACATAGGTATAATAACTCACAAGGGTATGACTAGCCCAGAATGGGTGCCTCATCAAAACTTAGTTAGGTAGCAAAAGCCCAATGGGAAAAGTGCTCCTAATCGTAGGGGAAAATAGTACATTAAGATCAAGTGAGTATACTTCTGAATACTCTTCCTGACTTTGACAGAACTTCCAAATGAGAACTACAAGCATTGCATATTAATAGTTAGGCATACCAATTCCTCGAACAAACTTATGGAAGGTTAACTTCGGCAGCGACGTTATGTAGAGTTCGGCAAGGTTGTTTGGGATAGGCTTTCATAACTTCAATCTCTTAATGCTTTGTTGATGTAGATGTAGACGTAATATGCCTTGGCGTTGCCTTCGTTGATGTATCATGTCTTGGTCGGGTGGATACATGCGGTATAGTCTTCATGGATCATTGTTGTGACTCAACGATGGATAAAAACAACAAGTACTTCGAATATGCTCAACAAAAGCTCTCAAACATGTCTCACATGTGGCGTAGTGAAGTGAGGTGAGCCTTGGAATGGTTTGAAGATTTCGCAACTAAGGTCATATCGTGGACTTCCAAGATATTGCGATATCCTTAACGGTAAAGACATAACAATTTGGAGATGTGCCTTATGTGGGTTTGATAAGTAACCAGCATCAACATAACAAATAAGGCAAGCATCATTTCGAGCATCAAGGCGGTCAGATTCATTCGGGATGCGTTGGGATTAGCCCAAATTCGTAGTACCTTTTAGGGCAGCGAAAAAACGTCTTTAATACCAATTTAGTGTCTACATGTAGGTGCAGTGTTGCATCTTTACCAATAGAGCAATAGCGAATGAGACGTCTTGACTAATTGCAATGAGCTAAATAAAACAAAGCACAAAGTTGAACTCAGATATGGAACTTCAGATTCCATAACCTCTTCAAGGATCTCATTTGCATATAGCGTATGGAAGAACATATGTATACTTAAAGGTAACACCTTTGGGTGTAGTTTGACAAGTAGACCAAAATACCGTCAAACCTATGCTTCAACTTTAGGTTAAGGCATAAATGAGTTTTCCTAAGATCATTCATCTCAAATTCCGTCTTCAGGTGCGAGGCAGCTTTCTCAAGCTCTTTGAGAGTCTTAGTGAGATTCATGTCAATGACATAAACTATAACTCTAACAATTCGGAATAAGGCTTCATAGTTTAACATGCAAGGGCATAATTCATATTCTTAATTGATCAAATAATCACTTAGACGGGTATACCACATTCACTAGATTGCTTCAATTTGTAAGTGAAAGCCTTAAACGAGTTGAAAGGGTGTTATGTGGTTTTGGAACTATTTGAATCAATCCATGTAATTCTTTGGGAAGTTAAATGTAAATCTTCGTATTAGTCTCCCTATGGAGAAACACTAATCACATTTCATAATGCTGATATCAATCACAAGGCGTTTAAGAGAAAACTATTTCATTCATCTCATTACGCTTCCTTTCCCACTTGTAACACAACAGGGTTACCTTGCGCAATGTAGGAACGACATGTTCAAACACACTTTGGTAAGGAATTTAACCTGGATTGTAATTTCAGTTATTCAATGAGTTCTACATGGTCACTAATCAATGGAACCCGGTTTGATATTGTCGTTTTTCATTTATGTTGGTAGCTACCATATAAGTGAAAACATCATCGATGATAATCTCATTCCAATTCCATTATCTCATCCCAACTAGTATACTAGATCAAGAACTTTAAGTCTCGGGAGTAATTCAGATTAATCTCATGAAATAGAAATGATTGAGACAGCGATCAAGTATAGATTCATTATGTGTCGTGTTCTTCCTCTTCTAGGGAAGTGAATCCTATGAACCGAGTAATTCGTCATGCTTCAAGCTGAGATAGATTGATTGGCTATTTGCTGGTGTATCGGGTCATCCAACATTGACGGCCAAACCATCTTTTAGTGCGATACACTATTCGGGGACGTTAACTCGAGGTTCGTTAAGTACATCTATCCTTGCATGCATGTTTGGAACTGGTATATGATCTCGTCACTTTAGCTAGATTAGAGGAATATGTCTGGAGCAACACTCTGAAAGCTAGAATACATCGCACTTGCTTATCATACATGTGCGGTACATGGATCGAGATGAGACATAGTAGGTAACATCCATGAAAATTCGCATCGTTCTACATGAACTTTGACGTTCTTATCTCCCCTAACAGTGGGAAGACTGTCTCATTAAAGTGACAATCTGCAAATAAGCGGTAAAGAGATCGCTTGCAAAGGCTCTAAGGAGGCTAGTATGATGGAGAATCATAATCGACAAAGATTCTCATCCTTATTTGAAGACCTATATTGGTATGTTGCGGTGAGACAACTTGGCGCATGGAATGCACACCTAAAATGGGTAAGTAGGAAATGTCAAGTTCGTACCCAGTAACCAACTGTAATGTCGAAATTGGTTTTGTGGCAATGGGCTTCAAGGTGGACTAACATAGCTGTGTACAAGATTGTATAGCTCCAAACAAAAACCGAAAGCTTGGTGCGTTCACCAAGGTCTGAGCGATCATTGAAATTGCGCTTTATGATCACTCTGCTAGGCTGTTTTGAGATGAACATGGGAATTCGATGTTCAATTATAAACCTAAAAGATATGCAATACTTTATTGAAAACCTTCGATATAAACTCTCCAACATTATTTAGTCTTCCAAACTTTATGGGATAATTAGGGTGGTGAACCCTTAAAATCGGCCAGGAGGTTTAGCATTAATATGTGTGGACAAACATGTGACCATTTGTCGATACATCAATCAAAACCATAAGTATTAATATGTTCCGCATTTTGGTTGGATTAGTTCACATATATTCCTTTGAATCCACTATGAAAAGATAGTCGTGTAGTATCTTTGCGATGAATGATATAAAAATCAAATTTCTCAAACGAGCGGGCTTGGCAAAGTGTGTTTTTATGCACAAGATCCTTACTTCGAGTAAGGAGATGCATCGTAGCATCATTGTTCAACCTAAGTGTCCCAAAAGGTAGTGCGACAAGCAAGTAAATTGCTCAATCACCATGCTTTAGGCCGGCCACATGTGGCGTGTTCTTAGTTGGGAGACATCTCATTGGCCTCAAAGAAAAGCTTTAAGCTCATTTTTGGAGGTGGTGCAAAGATATTCCATTCTATTTTCTTTAGTGGTTTCATTCATGATTATTGTCGTCTAGAATATCCTTAAAACTTAATAACGTTCTTTCGGAATGGGGAAAATATAAGGTCTCTTAAATGGTAATTTAGTACCATTCATACAACGAGGAGCGTGCCAATGCTCTTAATCAAGTTGGATATACTTGAAGTCGATGCTAGAGATGTGATTTAGGTATAAAGTTATTGTGTGTAGTATCACATTCATCCAGACAACTAACTTTCCTACATTCGTACCTAATCACGTGTTTAATTGAATTCAGTCACATGTATACAAGAAACATGATTCAATTAACTCATATTCGAGGCAATATCGATAAGATTATTCGTAACAAAAAAAAACACCAAACGTGAATTCAAGAACATAGAAGAAAGTTCACAAAGTAAACCAAAGTTACTAAGCAGATTCAGCCAACAAGGCCATTCATGTCAAAATTCTGCTCTTCCAACGGTGTTTGGTGGAGCAAAATTAGTCTCGCATATTAGCTACTAGAATGGTACTCCTTAATGACATTGGTAAAGGCACAAACATGTGTGTAACCAATGATCTTATTCCATCGGGACAGAAGTAGATTTTGCAGCGTTGAGGTTCGGGAACAATATCCCTAATTCTTGAAGTTCTAGGTTTTAGGTGCCAAGGATCACACTTCGGGCATGATGCCACGCCTTGGCAGGCCCTGGTTTTACCATATGTTGTGAAAACAAACTCAAAATTAGATTGTGAGAGAGACAGACCTAGACTTGGGTTCTGTAGACTTTAGTCGAAGCTAGAGGGGTTTGTTCGGCAGGTCTTTACTAAAGTAGAGCACTACCGTTCGGTGCACCTCTGCTGAAGCAGAGCATGAATGTCGATGCATCCCTACCGAAGTAGGGCACCACCATTTGGTAGACTCTAACCGAAATTGGGTCTATACTGTTCGATACCTCTTAGCCGAATTACTGGGGTACCTTTCTCTCATAAATGTGGTAGTAATCAGATCTAAGAATTTTGGTAAGCTTCAATTCTCTACGTTATTGCTTCGAGAGTGAGTTAGAAATAAGGAAGGACGAGAAAAGTATTCTCTAGTCAAAATTCGATCAGATTTATAACTTCAGAATTGTACTCATTCATGGATGTAATCATGGTGTGCGTCATGCAATATCTTCATGATTAGATGGTCTGTAGAAGCAAGCCAAAGAGCCATGGAATCCTCATTCGGGAGCTATTGCTGTATTTAATGCTTCAGGCATAAGTTTTCAAGTGAAGATCATGGCAGAGGCTTATTTAGCTCTTCCATGTCATTGTTGGCTTCAATGGTTTCTCAGCTTCTTGATAGTCAAGTGGAGATTCACGTCGTGTGCCCACATAAAGTGGTTAATGTTAAGAAACATCCCAATCAGTGAAATCGAACTTGTGATGGTTCGACAATCCACTAAATGGAGGGAACAAGATTGTGAATAGTGTTATAAGAAATAAAACATCCATTGGCATCAAAGTTAGAACATTCGGGTTCTAAGACATGATTTATATAAAAAATGTCGAGTTTTCTTAGGTGTATTGTTTTATGAAAACTTCGAGGTTCAAAGGCACTAAATTCGAAACTACAAATTCAATTTAGTTTATGAACGTTTAGTTCATAAAAGAGAGGTACTTGTAATAACACATAATACATGGTACTAATTTAAGTACAGTGGATTTGAGTTGCTTTGGGAACTCAAGTGTGAGTGCTTCGAGACTACGAAAGGATGTCAATGGTTCAAAAGAGAGAATTAAAATATTGAATTGTTAATGGCAAAAAGTGATATTCAGGTCAATAATTTTGAATTTATTATCAAATTAATAGATTGCTGGTCACTTTTAATCAATTCAATAGATCGGAATCATTCGGGGTCGATCGTGGAAGCAAGATAAAACAAATAAAGTTATCTAGGCCCATAATTTACTGTTGGCTGCAAGCCACACAAAAAAATCAGGCCCAAATTGGGCTCGATAGGCTGCCATTGGTAGCCTAATACCATGCGAAGCAAGCTCCATGCTTGTTGCGGTGTCAAATGTCGTGAAAAAGGAGCAGCCTAGTAGCATTAGGCTACTGGCTGGGTCCCAGGGAAGCCTGGTATGTAGACCAAAACAAAAAAGAAGCCTAAGTGGGCTTTTAGGAAAAAAATCAGCCCATTTTCAGGCTGGCTGCTGGTTGAGAGGGCAACAGAGCCATAAGGAAAGTAAAAAAAACTAAAGCCTAGTTGGGCTGAGTCTGAACAAGGCCCAAATAAGTCTGGGTTTGAATCGGGCACCCCAGCCTTGCTGGGTGCGTGCTATCGCCAGAAAAACGGAACGGCACCGCCATGATTTGGTGTTGTTTTCAGTCGAGGATGACTCGGGGTTCAAGAGAGCCCTTAAATTCACGACGGAGACTCGCTCGACGTCGGAATCGAAGCAAAACAATGAGTCGGTTGTCCAAATCCCGATGAGATTCAATTTGGAGTCTCAGTCAAATTGATCGTCGGGGACGAATAGGCTGTCAACTAGACAATTGCAGGTCATTGGTTTACACCAGAATTGGTGGAAGAATGTTGAAGGGGCTCGGCTTCAGGCGAGTGCAGGTCCAACGGAGAAGACAACTGGTAAAATGGTGTCGTTTTGCAATTCAGGGATTTTCTGGGCAACAGCTCAAAAATAGTACGGCTTGGCTTGAGCTTGGCGCGATTGCGGTTTCAAGTCGTGGCTCTGGGGCCTTTTTTTTTTTTTTTTTGTTTTTCAACATTTAGGGTTTTCAGAACCCAAAGGGGATTAGGGCTCGAAGCCCAGAAAAGAATGAAAGCCCAGTTAGTGGGCTTGGTTCTAGCGCATAGCAAACCCAGAAAGGCTGCTTGGTTTTTTTTTTTTTTTTTTTTTTTTCCAGTTTAGGTTTGGAAAAACCCAAACTTGCTTTTATTTTATTTTGATTCTTTAACTCACAAATTCCACATAGCAAAAATTGTGTAATGCATGAGATATATATAAGAATGTAAATGTAAATGTAGGGGGTTTATGCATCATAGTGAATATTTATATGCTTCATAGTTGTTTCAAATATCTTTCTTTATTTAAAAAAAAAACTTGATTGGTAGAAAACAATTAAGCCTTTGAATTTGTAGAAGATCCTTCTCGGAAAGTCGTGAATCTCCAATGCATTGTATCACATTCAACATAGAAAAATTAAATTGAATCAAATGCATTTAGATTAATTCAATAAAATAATAAATTAATCATGAAAAGAATGATTAAAACGTAAAACTCCCTTGATTGAAGATCAAACTCTCTTTAGCGTAGCGTAAAAAACATGTTAATAATGTGTTGTAGGCATAATTTACTGAGCAATTATAGAGGACATAGAGAGAGAGGGTGCGGCACAGTAGAGAGAAAGAGAGAGATGTGTAATTGTGAGGTTTGTATTATCTCACCCTATTGTGCCTTTATTTATAATAGTAGGGTAGGTAAATTCCTTACCCCAATATGATTACAACTCTAATAGGTTAATATCTAGTCTAAGAGATATGGTAGAATCCCATAAGGATATTCTAGATATGATAGAAGTTACACAATCGCATTCCTAATCCAATGACACTGCAACAAATTCTAGTTTATTATGAAATCAAACATTGTTGTGGCCTATATGTAACTGACATGGAGAAAGAGAGCCGACAACACAGAGAGAAAATAGAGAGAGAAGTGTTTGTAGGATTGTGTAGAGGATGTGTTATCTCCCTTTATGCAGTGCCTTTATTTATAGTAATAAGAAATATAAGAAATCCTTCTCCTCCAAGGAATACAAGTCCTAATAGGAAAGAATAATTAGAATCAAATCTAATCTAAGATTTACACAATCACACTTAAATAAGAAGTTTATAACACTCCCCCTTGAGTGTGTAAATACTCAAGTAGATTCGGCATCATGTAGAGGTTGAGGAAGGCGACTTATCGGCATTGATTTTGGGAACACACTATTCTCAAATAAGGTAAGAACTTGCATAAGGAAGTAAGTCTCACAAAAAACCTTATGGCTATGGTAAAAACCCGAGCAGGGACAAAATCCATAGTCTAAGGAAAAATGTGTGAGAAATGCAAAGTCAAATAAAACGTCTACGGGACGTCATCAGGGATATGATCAACCTAAGGTGGATGCCTTGTCAAAACCTCGTTAGGTAGCAAAAACCCAATCGAAAAAATGCTTCTAATTGTAGGGAAAAATAATACATTAAGATCAAGAAAGTATACTTTAGGATACTCCCCCTGAGTTTTGACATAATTCCAAAAAGAACTAGCAATGTTACAACTCAAAAAGTTTACGCATACTAATTACTTGAACAAGATTTTGAAACGTCATTTTCTGTAGTGATTTGGTGAAGAGGTCGGCCATATTGTTCTGTGAATGGATTTGCGTGACTTCAATTTTCTGATGCTCTTGTTGTTGATGTGAGAAGAAGAACTTCGGCGCAATGTGCTTGATGTTGTCTCATTTAATGTAACCGTTCTTGAGCTGTTTGATGCATGTTGTGTTGTCTTCATAGATCATCGTCGGAACATCAATAACGGGGTAAAAATTGCAGGAGCTTCGAATACAGCCCACAATTGCTCTAAACCAAAAGTAAATACGAGTTGCTTCGTGTAAGGCGAGAATTTCAGCATGGTTAGACAAAGTGGCAACTAAGGTCTGTTTAGTTGACTTCCAAGAGATTGTGGTGCCTCTAACGATAAAGACATAACCTGTTTGAGAACATGCCTTGTGCGGATACATAAGTATCTTGCATAACCAACAATGAGAGAATCGACTCGAGATAAGGGGGTGCGGCATCACTCGAGGATCCGTAGGGATAGAACAAGCCCATATCCGTAGTACCCTTAAGGTAGCGGAAGATGTCTTTAACACCAATCCAGTGTCTGCATGTTGGTGCATTACTATATTTTGCCAAAAGATTGACAACGAAGGAGATGTCAGGTTTAATGCATTAAGCTAAGTATAATAAAGCACCTATTGCACTTAGATAAGGAACTTCAGGCTCTAAAATCTCTTCATCATCCTCATTCGGACGGAAGGGATCTCATTTTGCATTTAGCGATCAAATGACCATAAGAGTACTCGAAGACTTCGCTTTATCCTTGTTAAAGTGGCACAACACCTTCTGGGTGTAGTTCGATTGATGTACTAAGATTCCATCCGAATGGTGCTCTATCTCGAGACCGAAGCAGTATCAAGTCTTTCCTAGATCTTTCATCTCAAATTTCGACTTCAGGTGCATGACAGTCCTCTCGAGCTCTTCAGGATTTTCGATGAGATTTATGTCATCCACATATATTGCAATAATCGCAAAACCAGAATGTGACTTCTTAATGAACACACAAGGGCATAGTTCATTGTTCACATATCCCTAACGAGTCAAATACTCACTCAAACGGTTATACCACATTTCGTTGGATTGCTTCAAACCGTAGAGTGAACGCCTTAGCTGAATTGACAGCGTGTTCTGGGATATAGAAATATTTGATCCAGTCAATGTAAGTCCTTTGGGAACTTTCATATAAATTCCTGTATCAAGATCCCCATAGAGATACGCAGTTACTACGTCCATCAGCTGCATACTTAGTTTTTCATAAACTACCAAATTGATAAGATAGTGAAAAGTAATCGCATCCACAATGGGTGAATAAGTTTCATCATAGTCAATCACGGGGCGTTGTGAGAAGCCTTGCGCAACAAGACGAGCTTTGTAACGCACAATTTCTATCTTCTCATTACGCTTCTGAACGTAAACCTACTTGTAGCCAACAAGCTTCACATGTGGAGGAGTAGGAGCTACAGGTCCAAACACCTTACATTTCGCAAGCGAATCAAGTTCGACTTGGATTGCTTGTTTCCAGTTTGACCAATCGGTTCTACGTCGACATTCATCAATGAAACGGGGTTCAATGTCATCACTCAACATGATCTCAATAGCTATTGCATATGCTAATGCATCGTCAACGATCATCTCATTTCTATACCAAACATTATCTAAGTTAGCATAATGGACCGAAATCTCACGATTCTCAGGAGGTGGATTCGTCTCTTCAAGGACACTTCTGTAATCTAGAATTTCCTCATAAGTTGGATAGGATGAGTAGGCGACAGTCGGATTCAAGGTAGGCTTTTCAAGGGCCTGTGCCATGGGTTTCCTCTTCCGAGGGTGTGAATCCTTTGAACCAAGAGGTCTGCCACACTTTTGTGTAGGGGTAGATGATTGACTAGCCGCTAATGTACGTGGATCGACCAAATTGGCATCCCGGGCCTCCAGGAGGGAAGTCTATTGTACATTTGGTACATCCATCTTTGCAGGCACATTCGCAGCTAGAATATGTGATCTTGTCACTCGCACTAAATCAGAGAAACATCCGGTATGCTCTGAGATACGCTCTGAAAATCTAATATACGCTGCACTTCAGTCTCAGACTGAGCTGTGCGGGGATTGAAATAAGACAAAGTAGGAGTCGTCCATGATAATTCACGTCGTTCTTCAGGAGCGTTGACGTTCTTATCTCCCCCTAACGACATGAAGACTGTCTCATAGAAGTGACAATCTGTAAAACGAGTAGTAAATAGATCGTCTGTCAAAGGTTCTAAGTAACGAATAATCGAAGGAGAATCATATCCGACATAGATTCCTATCCTTCACTGAGGCTTCATTTTTGTACGTAAGGGCGGTGAAATCGGCACATAGACCGCCCAACCAAAAATGCGCAAATGCGATATGTTGGGTTCGTATTCGGTAACCAACTGAAAGGTACTATATAGTTGGGTCATAAGAGGCCTCAAGCAGACCAACATGGTTGCATGTAATACTGTATGGCCTCAAGCAATGCTCAGGAACTTGGTACGTATGACCAACGATCGAGCAATCATTTGTAAGCACTTAATGAATGCCTCTGCCAGACCGTTCTGGGTGTGAACATGGGGTACTGGATGTTCAACTTCAACCCTAACCAACATGTAATAGTCATCAAAAGTTTTAGATGTGAATTCTCCAGCATTATCCAATCGAATAGATTTGATCAGATAATCACGGTGGTCAGCCCTGAACTTGATAACTTGAGCCAACACTTTGGAGAATGCAGCATTCCTTATGAACAAGAAGCACGCGTGTGACCAACTTGTGGAAGTGTCCATAAAATCCACAAATGTTCTTCTGAATTCTTTGTAGAAAAAATAGGAGGATTTGAACAAATCTTGTCATAAGAAGGCTTAATAATAAACTTTCCCATGGAGCAGGTTTGACATGCGATTCCTTGAATCGAACCTAAACTTTGGGTTAGTGGATGCCCGTGTGATGATTTGAGGATACAACACATCGCTGCTCGTCGAAGGTGTCCCAAACAATCATGTCAAAGTGTAATTTCGTGTACGGTCCTAGAGGTAAGGCCGGCCACATAGTGGCTTTCTATAAGACGTATAGTCGTAGTATACAGACCACTTAGGATACGCTCCATCTTCTCTAGAATACGTATTCGGCCATATTTGTAGGAAGTTATGCACATAAATTCAACTCCATTTTCTACATAGGTTTCAGCGTGGTAATTATTATCTCTAATATCCTTGAAACTCAACAATGCTCTTCCAGAATGTGGAGAATAAAGTACCTCATCAATGGTCAAAATTGTACCATTTGACAACATTATACGTGCCTTACCGTATCCTTCTATCAGGTTAAATGGGCCTGAAAGGGTTGTCAAAGGTGCATTCTTAGGTATAAAGTTAGTGAAACAGATGCGTTCACACGAAATAGTGTGTGTGGTTGCATTTTCTGCCAGACAACTAACTTTCCCACTAGTCATACCTAGAAAGAAAAATTAATTTGAATCAGTCACATGCATAAAAGTTCTTAAAAAAAAATATCCATTCAAAATAATTTAAGTATTCAAGGATGGTGATTAATTAAAAACTTAATATCCAAAAACAAATCACCAACAAATAATCCAAACATAAAGGAAAATTGTTCAAAAATTAAACCAAAAAACAAGGGGGGAGGGAGGTTCGGCCACTAGGTGGAATTTGGCCCCATTGTCTAAATTTCAAACTTCTTACGATGAGAATGATATTCAGTTACAGCCTTCTGGGGAGCACGGCAAACATGGGACCAATAGTCCTTTGAACCACTATGGTAGCACATGTCTGCATTCATGGTTTCAGGTGTTTTACCCTTATTCTTGAAGTTTGGGGCCTTAGGAGCGAGGTTAGGGCACTTTTGGGCTCGGTTTCCTCCCTTAGATGGGCCGTGGCTTTGTTGACCTTGATGGGGTGGCTTTTGGCTTCCCCTACGGGGCCTGTTTTGTATTTTGGGCATTTGTTTGTGCTTTAATGTGCTTCAGGCACATCAGTCGCCCTAGTAGGTTGAGCTTAATGATTTTTCATCAATAATTGATTGTTCTTTTCAGCGAGAAGTAAAACATAGATCAAATTCAAAAACTTAGTGAACTTCTGAGCCCTATATTGTTGCTGTAGGACAATATTAGTAGTAGAGAAGGTCAAATAAGTATTCTCCAGGAGATCATTTTCGTCAAGGTTTTAAGTCTTGGAAGCTCAAATGCTGCCAATCACGTCTTGCTTCAGGCAAGAAGATGTCATTTTGGTGATAAAAGCGATCAGCCAAAGCAACCTAGAGTGCTCGTAGATCCTCATCCTCAAGGTACTTGGTTTGTAGTGTGTCATGAATATGTCTTCGGATGAAGATCATAGCAGTGGCTTTCTCAACTTCGCCAACCGGGTTGTCTGTCTCATCTTCAATGACGGGACGTAAGTTCTTTGCAGTGAGGTAGAGCTTCACATCTTGGACCCACTTCAGGTAGTTTATTCTAGAGACCTCTAAAGCGGTGAAGTCAAGTTTGTTCAAATTCGACAAGTTCCTATCACAAAATAAATGGACAAGATGTGGTTAGTGTAATGAAGAAAAAAAAATCAATGCATTCACATAGGAGTAGAACATTCAGGTTCTAATAGACATGTATTGATTTAAATTTACATGAAAAAGCTTCGGGTTTTCAGGGGTGATGTTTTTAAGGAAAACTTCAGGTTTTCAAACAAGACATGTTTTTAGAAACTTCAGGCTTCGAAATAATTATGAACTTCAGGTTCATATGCTCCTATAGACAAACATAAATATATATAGAGAAATATGAAACAAGAAAATATGCAAACAAAACTTTAGGTCTTTTATAATTGAATTAATTATTTGGAATTCGGGTCAAATTTAAAGTGTGGGTGAAAAAATTATAAAACCCAAAAGTGCCTAAAAAATAGGCAATTAAAACTCGAGGCCCAAAAAATTTGAACCAAAGCCACGGGTGGGCTGAGTGAACTAGTGTCATGAGGTCCAAGCCTAAAACTGGGCTGGGGTAGGCACATGCTTAGCATGTAGACATGCCTAGCATCATAGAAAATGGGCTGCAGGTGCAAGCCAAAAAACAGAGGCCTAAACGGGTTCTGATCTGGTGCTTTGCAGACACGAAAACACCATGGCCAAAGAAAGCCGGTGTTGGGCCGGGAAGAGCTTCAAAGCCCAAAGGGCTGGTGCTCACCGAGAATGGCCCAAGCCCAAGTGGGATTGGGATTTGGACCAGACACCCTAGCGCTAGCTGGGTGAACTCGCCGGAAAAGGAGACCGGCGCCACCGCTTTAGGCGGTCATGTCATGGTGAAAAAATCACGACAAAAAAACCGTGGGTTCGACGGCGACCCATAAAGGTATAAATGGAGAGTGGAGACTCTTAACGTTTTTAGAAACTCTACGAAAACTAACTCGGAATTTCGAAGAAAAACCGATGAGATTTGAAGGAATCTCGATCAAAAACCCATCGGGGGACGATCTTCAAGTCGTCGGGATGAGGACCTAAGGTTAGGATTGGGCTGCAGGCCCATTTGCGATGGTGGAGATACCATGGAAGGCGTCGGATTTTCTGGGTTTCAAACTAGGAACCCATGGCTCCTACTTCGTGGTCTCGTGGCTCAACTCAACCACACAGGCTGCAAGCTTGGGGCTAGTGGCTTGTCGGCTTGGCAGCTCACCGGCCGTGACTCACACAGTGGAGGGGTTTAGAACGAAACCCTAATGCATAGTTTAATATTTTTTTTTTCAATTTCCAAATTAATTCAATGCATATTCAAATATAATTTAATGCATGAGTAGATATTTGATGCAATTCATGGCAATATCAAATTCACATAATTCAACAATTATGGATATAATGCATATACAATTTATGTAGAATCTAAAATTCGAAAAACGTAAAGTTGGGTCATGCATTATGGTGAATGTTCATGCTATCAGAGCTGCAAAAATATCGAGATAAAAACTGTTGTTTTGAAAAAACCTGATTGTGTGATGATATTGATGAACTGGTTTGATGCAGAAAATTTCCACGTCAAATTCCTAAGCACATCGGTAGGAGTGTGCTGATAATGTGTTGTGGCCTATATTTAACTAATAGAGAGAAAGAGCTGGCGACACAAAGAGAGAATAGAGATAGATGTGTTTGTAGGGTTGTGTCTAGGATGTGTTATCCCCCTACGTAGTGCCTTTATTTATAGTAATAAGAAAGAGAAGAAATCCTTCTCATCCAAGGAATACAAGTCCTAATAGGAAAGAATAGCTAAAATCAAATCTAATATAGGATTTACACAATCACACTTAAATAAGAAACTTATAACAAACATACTATTTTTATTATTACGCTTCTCTCATGTGGCAAATATGGATTTGGCATTGCATAATGATAAACAAATAAATGGAAAATTGGAATTAGGAAGTGAATGTCCATACTATCTTTATTATTACTCTTTGATGACATTCTTTAATTTCTTTGACTCGGTTACTCATGGAGACTTCTCAAAATCTAGAATCGTCTCCAAAATTATAATCCTAAATTGTGAGCCCTTACTATCACCGATCCACATGCTAAGTCATCGTCTTCAAATATTGCGTCACTTCATCATGATTCTGCTTCAAATGTTATTGATCCACTTGCTAAGTCTTCATCTTCCAATATTGCGTCATTTCATCGTGATTCTGCTTTAAATGTCAATCAAATAGCAGTTCAAACCATCTATAGCATGGTTTCAACCTCGTGAATTATCTCCCAAGTCTGTTCCTTTTTGTTCTTCGAAAGTATTGAGTGCTTTGCCTTGTCCAGAATATTTCCTGCGTGATAATCGTGTTAGTCTTTCTGACAAGATCAATCCTGAGCATGCTGCGTGAATTGATTACGATCAAAGTGTGTTGATATGGCTCAATTTGACAATTTTCAATTAGGATATAAGATTGATTTCGCTTGAACAATTTGTGTTACAACGGTACCTTAGTAAGTAATAGAAAATACTAAAATGCATGCCTGCGCGTGTGGCGGGTAGTAAAGTGGATTTTTCAAATTGCTTATGAATAATTAAAACTGACATACAATGTTAAAGCGCACGTATGAGAAGAGAGTGCACTTTTCAAATTGCCCATATCCTATTTTTCACTAAGTTGACCACAGTAAACTTTTCCATCACAAATCTCAGCATGCAAGTATGAATAATGGTGAAATAATGTGATATTTTCATCATATTGTAAATGGAATATGATCATTGATTCTGCCAAATCGTAAATTGAGAATTTTTTTTGCGTCAATTCAGAAATGAAATTATAAGAGCTAAAAAGTGTCAAAATTAGTAGCAATAACCCATCCAACTCAATTCTTCAAACGAAAGGGGTTCATTGTTTGCATTATTGTGCTTATCATCCAACAAAAATGGCTGACACCCCCTATTTTAATTTAATATAGAAAAAGGATATGTTACTGTAAATTATTTTTCATTTGCGGAATTATTAGGATTTGGAGGTGAATACATAGCGTAGACTACCAACTTGTTTAGATTTACACCTTTACCAAAAACATGTAACTCATTCTTGTTTTCTCTATTTGTGTGCATTTGATGCACCGGGTACTGGAGCAGTGTGAAAAAATGTTAGTTTTGTTCCTCGAAGTTGTTCTTGTTTTCGATCTCTAACCAATCTTCTTAAATTTTTTTTTTTTTATCAAAACTTCTAGAATATCTTATTATGTTTGATCAATCTCTTTCACCATTTTATTTGTTCTAAATCACAAATTAAATATAATATCAATAATAATATTCATTTTGGGTTAGTTTGTAGGTCAAAGTACCAATATTGTTAAAAGTCTTAAAGTATTGCTAATTTCCTCACATTTAGCTTGACCACATCACAACTATCACGACTAATAGTTCATATTAAAGTATAGTGTTTGTGCAGCGCAAAAAGTAGCAGCAAAATTCTGATCCACAATGTGTACAATAAATACATAATTTACGTTAGAATGCTTGTAAGTTAGAATGATATTTGCAAATGTAGGCACAGGTGAACAAAACAAATCAAATCTTGCAGGGACAACCTAGGTGGAGCAAATCCTTGGTAGGCAACCCCTTCCCTTCCTCACTCTCTCTTTGTAATTCTCATTTCTCTCCTACGTCTATGTCTCTATGACCCTTCCCCTCAACCCTACCCTTTTGAGCAATTATACTCCTCCCTCAATTTGTCCGCGTAACCCTTTCCATCATAACCATACCCGCCGCTTGAGCATCACCACATAACCCTCTCTCTTTCTCTCTCTAGAATCCCTACGCATACCCCCTCTTTCTGCATCCTCTCCCGTCAACCTTCTTAGAACCATCCCTCAATCTAATTGACACCAACAGCAAACCCTCGCAAGTGTACAATTTTAAAACAAACCCCAATCTTTGAGTCCGATCCGTTAGACATGGGTTGAAAATAGGCTAAATTTTTTTTTTTTTGGGTGAATTGTAGTTTAGGGTTTCCAAAAAAAAAAAAAAAAAAGAAAAAAAAAGAGAAATGGGGAGGAGAGAAGCTTCTAGAGAGGGAAAGAGAGCAGCTAACGTCGCCGCTAGAGTTAGAACGAAGAAATGACGGGAAGGGTTGAACCAAGGTAGCCTCAAAACAAATAAATTGAGATGACAAATAATTTTGTAAATAAACAACCCAAATTTGGTTCATACCTTTTATTCCCCAACCCATGCTCAAGCCCACATCGAGCCCAAACACAGCAGCACAGAACCGTGCATTTTTGCGAAGAATGGCAGAGTTGTAAATAAATCAAAATCAGTCCCTTAATGAACAATGCTAGTTCTTCCTCAACTTTAGACTATAGTAATTGCATTTAAGTTTGCTCCAATATCCCACCTATATAATTTTTCACATAAGAATCAGATTGTAGATGAGGATTCATGTTAGTATTACAGGCAAGGTGCCTCATTTTACAAGCACCACAATTTGTACATCTCAACCCTTTAGATGGCTAGTTGGGAGTAGCAGTTTGACATTCTTCCAAAGCGTACAAATCATCGGTTAATACTAGCTTTGTACCTTACTCATACATTCTTCCAAGATTATAAAGATGCTTGAACAAATGATTGATACATGCTCATGCACGTTGTATTTTGAACTGATGCATGGAAGCAGTATGATCCCTCTCACAATTTAGGCAAGAAATAAATTGGCACAAATGTGTGTTGATTCTTTGAGTCGAGAACTGCAAAAACGTAATCCGACTAATATCAATAAGAATACAGCTATTCCCGGTACAGTTACTAGGCTGTGTTCGTTCAGATGCACACATCAGAACTTCCATGGCAAACCACATATCAGTGTACCAATACTCAACGAGGAAAGGAAACACTGTCTTACTCACGATGTTTTTAAGACCATGAGGAAAATCTTACTAGATCAAGGAAGAAAAAGCATTCCAGCGTCAATGTTATCAATGTAATAACCTCTCTAAAATAATAATTTTTCTTAATCCCAACATTATTCATCTATAGAGGTTTTACTGTACTATGATAATACAGATTCGGAAAATGAGGTTTACATATGTTATAATCACATGCTATTACAATAGGATTAAGTACAGACAAAAACTAATTAAAGGAACTAATTTTGTGGTTGAAAGAATAGAACATGACAGCAGCTGGAATGAAAGTGAAACCTTAAGAATCAGAACGAGGTGAGCTGAACGTGAAGGTGAAACTGGTGGTATAAAAGGCCAATAGATGCATCGGCAACAACCCAATGCTTATGCTTATTTAAACCCCCCCAATGGTTACAAACGGGCCTGATGACACTGTTTGCTTGAAATTAAATTAATTATCACTAAATAAGGAAAGGGAGGAGAAACATACATACTTGGTCACAGATATTTCGATGGTTGTGCTCGTCGTTGGCCATCAACTTGGAGATTCTCTTCGCGTATCAGATCTAGAACTCGTGACAAACCACAGTTCTAAATAATATGCAGTTTCAGTTAACGGTAAAGATCCATTCAACTTGTATCACAGAAATTATAAACACATTCAGGTTTGTTATGCAGCATCAGCCATTGGTAAACACACGTTCACTTTGTTTCCACCTTATAAATTATCATAGTAAATACAATCCCCTTCAGGACTCATTGCAACGAAAGATCAGAAACCATTATCAGTTAAACATTGAAATCTAAAAGTTGAGCACTTTTCAAACACATCACTAAAACATGCTAAAACGAAAGATTGAAAAACTAAATCAGCCTAGTCATTTAGTGCATTCAAACAATTTATTACCAATTCTGGCTCCAACACCTGACTTGCATTCTGTCCATGTAAGCATTGGAAACAAGGTAAATACCATAATGATAATGCAACGAATAGAACCTTTTATCTGACTACGTGCGGCCAAAAAACTATGAATTCCTAAACTACAAAACATCTTAACAGTGGTCTTGCAGCCAAAAGATTGTGAAGCATCTGTCAAAGCCCCTCAAACTATCTTCTCATTGAGGGCCTTTTGCACCCAAACGCTTGAGATGCCATTAGGGCCATCTTAAGTGGCTCTGACGGAGCAAAGCCCTGGGCCTCCATCAGACCGCGTACCCTATGAGCATCCTGTACAAACCCACCAGCTATAAGCCCATTTATGATCCTCTCAAACTCCTCTGAACCCAATTGATCCTTCTTAGCCTCCAATACTCCCAAAGCTTGGAGTGCCTTTTTCTCGACTCCAGCCTTAGCGTACATATCAAAAAGGCCTATATGAACTTTTAGTGGAGGAGCCTCACCCTGCTCGGCAATCTTTCCCAATAGTTGTTCAGCCTCACCAACTAGCTGCAATTTACCCAACCAATCTATAAGAACAGAGTAAGTGGCAACTCCAGGCTCAAATCCATCCTTTTCAAGCTGTGTTAACAGATTCAGCGCTTTATCCAGTAAATTCTTTTTTTCATAAGCTGCAAGCATGCTTGCAGTGCATCTGTCATCAGGCCTGTGCCCAACTTTCATCATGTAATCGAAGTTGCTCCTTGCCTGATCAGGGTCGCCAGCTTTCCCATATGCCTCTACAAGCAGTGTACAAGACTCCAATGTCGGCTGGAACCCTGCAAACTGCATAATATTGGCAATTCGTCCCGCTCCACCAATATCACCCTGTTGTGCAAATGACCGAAGCAATGTCATGAAGATTTCTTTTGTGGGTTTGATGTCTCTTGCTTCCATCTCTCTCATCAATGACTCTCCAAATTTCGGTTGGCCAGCATTTACATATGCCATGATCATCAGATTGTAGACCTTGACATCTGGTTTGAAGCCCTGGCTCCTTAGGCTTTCAAATGCTTGTTTGGCACCGTCAAGATTGCCTACCTTGCTGTACATGTGAACCAAACTAGTGGTAGTTAAAATATCAGGCATGATACCATTTTCATTCATCTTCTTCAAAATTCTCTCAGCATCTTCTAGATGGTTCTCTTTTGCATGGGCATCGTTAAGAATTGAATAGTCACGAATGTTTGTCTGGAAGGATTTCTCATCCAGTACAAGTTCTGCGACCTACAAAACAAACTTTTCAGCATCGTTTGCTTCGGGATAACCAATATGAAATTAATGAACCCACTATCAGAAGGTGCATTTCCTTGTACTAACCCGCTAAAACAAATAATTTATCTTATCAGCCACATATATGTATAAACCTCAACTCACCCACCATATCCCTACAACTTTTTCATCAAAATAGTGGTGTGTACCTTGAAGTACAAGGCAGTGTTCTGCTCTTTCAATCTATCGAGCAAATTGAGCCAATCAACCCTACTAGGTTGAAGCAGCTCTATCCATTCAGCCAAAAGCGGAGACTGGTCATCCGCCACATTCGTTTGAATAATTTTCTCAGTTACCAATTTGCATTTCCCGGATATGGATTTCGGTTCCTGAGGCCAAGTGATCTCTTCAGCCTCATGGATTCTATCAGCCACATCTACCCACTTGGGGTCAGACAGATCAAGACCATATATATTGTACTTGATCTTCCCTCGCCTCTTCGGAAGTGAAACAACCTTAGACTTCACCTCTTCCCCTGTGGCTTCACCTTGCATTCCCTCTGCTTCCTCCCCTGCTTCCTCCGCCTTCTTGTCCCCCTCTCGAAGCCGCTCCAAGCTCTGATAAAACTCAGTTTCCTCCATCTTCTCTTGCGCCCACTTGAACCTCAGCTCCCTAAGCATATCCCCTCGAATTCCCACTTCACCGGCAAATCTGCACATCTCCTTCACCTCCTCTTCCTGTAAAAAACCCTTCATTTTCTCCTTTTTCGCCTCCCTCCTCATGTCCTCCAACACCATATTGCTCACCTCCCACACCGTCCTCCACAAATCCTCACTAAAATCATCGGTGTACTGCGAAGAACCGAGCATCTGCTCAATGCCGCCCTTCTCCATCTCCGCCACAACTCTCTCCACAATAATCAACAGCATGCCGTCGACGGTTGCCTTATCGGATCCCGGGTACGATTCGGAGAGCTTCTGTCGCATGATCCACACGAACCGGGACAGGAAATCGCCAACGGCTCCGTCTTCCTCCTGCTCGGAATCCTCGGAATCAACAGCTTGTGCTTGAGCTTGAGCAGAGTGAATGTACCGGTGAAATGGGGAAATGGGTTTTGGGAAATTAGGGTTCTTGAGTGGTTTAGAGCTGCCATAGCCGGGTGGACGAAAGTAATGAGGTACTGGGTCTGCTGCTATGGTTGTGAAAGCATGCAGCGATCGCAACGTTCCACTGACTTTTGAAGCATTGTTTACTGCTTGCCTGGAAATCAAGTGCCGCAAATTCATTTCTCGGAGGAGAGAGAGAGAAGAGAACGCTTTGATGTTCAAATGAAGAGAGGGATGCTGCCGAGAGACGGAGATTTGCGGGGCTTTTTAATTTTTTTTTTTCGTAGGGTTTTAGGCTTATGTATTGATTTGTTAGTTAGTACGGTCTGTATTTCTTATTTGAATAACTTGGACTGTTGATTGTAAGGTTTAGTTCATTTTTCATTTTTTAGTATAATAATATCATTTGTTTAAAAAATATTGTTTTTTAATCGAGTTATTTCATACTATTTACTTCCACAGCAGCAGAGGCTTTTCAATTACAAAGATTTAAAAATTCTTTTCAATTACAAAGATTTAAAAATTTTATACGTCGTCAACTGCAATGACATATTTTTGTCAAAATGAAAAGAAATATTAATACTTAAGTAATAAATTAATAATGAACTTTCATATCTTTTAATTTTTTAAATTTTACTTATAAATTTATTCTTTCTAACATTATCCATTTATTTAATATCCGTGAAATAAAATAGGTGAAATAAAGTGAAATGATTTGATTTTTCACAGCAAGCAAAGTGAAACTTAACTTTTAGAAGATAAAGTGAGAGTAATGTTTAATGAAGAAGTCTTTAATTATAAAAGTAATGTTAGGCAGATTAAATTTAAGGATTAAATTCGTAAACTAAATAATTTATGTATAAATACGTTTTTCAAAACGATTTTACCTTCAAATTTAATATCTCTAGCATTATGTAATTATAAAACCTTTTATATTTTTTTATTTTGTTTTCGAAAGGTTTTAAGACTCCGCAGTCTCTCTTATTTCATTTCATCACTATCTTCTCCGTCGGCCACTAACGATTTCAATCAAATTTCGATCCGTTCAATTCGCCGTCCGCCACCTGAAGGCCCGATTCTTCACTCTCTCTTCCGTCGTCTTCCGTTCTCGAGCCACCATTGCATTGCTTTGTCGCAATTTTGCAGGTAAGGTTTCGATTTCTCCGAATTTTCCATATTTCCGTGGTTTAAATTTGGAGAAAAACATGAAATATTACTGAAATCTTGTGATGATGAGCACTTACTGGAGATTTGATGGGTGTGGTATAGAAAATTGTAGTCTAATTTTTCTGGGTTTTTGTTATTGTATAAATTAATGATGATAATTTGTTGTTCTCCAGTGAATTTTGAAATTTTTGTTAGTATAGTTGTACTTTCTCTTTGCATAGGAAAACCTCATTTGCGATTCGAATTAGGGTAAGAAAAGTAAGAATCCACTATTTCAATCCATGATTATTTCTGGATGAATGTTTCATATGTACCAAGTATTTTTCAAAATTCGATTGTTAAGATGGATTGCAGCGTTTCGATTCGTTTATAGCTACCAAATTAATTGAATTTTTTTGCTGAGCAATGGATATCATTGAGCTCCTATGCTATCGGTTCAATAACTCGTTATCAAAGGAATTGCATTAACTTGAATTGAATTCTGGAGGTATGCCGAGAAATAAGATGTAGAACTAAGAACCGGTTTAGTTCACTTGTGAGCTAGTTGGACGGTACAGTTTAGGGCTAACTGTGGTTTGACATGATTATGAGTTTGAGTATATGTTCGATGTGAGATGCTCAGGGGTCAGTGGTAAGCTGTTGTTCATTAGGGTTTAAAAGAGATGAAGACGGTGGTAGGGATGGTGGTTTCCAATAAGATGCAGAAGTCGGTGGTGGTGGCAGTGGAAAGGCTGTTCCATCACAAGCTCTACAACCGATACGTGAAGAGGACCTCTAAGTTCATGGCCCATGACGAGCAGAATCATTGCAACATCGGTGACCGAGTATGTCTCTCTCTCTCTCTCTCTCTCTCTCTAGTTATTTAGTTATTATTAATTTAAATTTAAGCAAACTATTTAATCAGGTTCGATTGGATCCATCGAGGCCTCTGAGCAAGCGCAAGCATTGGGTTGTGGCTGAAATCCTCACGAAAGCACGCATCTACCAGCCTCCTGTACCATCAGATTCACCTCCAGCTTCAACACAGACTACGTCGTAAGGTTTCACTTTCATTCCAGCTGCTATTGTGTTGCATCTTTTCAACAACAAAATTAGTTATTTTTTAGTGCCTGAGATTATAACAAGTCAACACTAATTTAAATCCTGGTAATTAAGGCAACAAAATAATGTTTCTCGTGTAAATCTAAGAAAGGATGTCATTCTTTTAGAAGTTGAAATTGAATTCTCCATTGGCGTTCACCTCTTGTGCAATTTTGTTGTATTAATTTCGTTCACGTTCTTTTAATTTGCAACTACGAGACTCCCAAGTGTGAGTTGTCAAGTCCCAAAGCATATGCGACACAAAATATGATCCTTTCCAACATTTAGAATTGTAATCTCTTTCATTGTTGCTGGCAGGTGAAGCTTTTTGTTGGGACTCTGAGACGTTGACAAGACAGTAGATTTAGCCAAAAAAAAGTTCCCGTTCTTTCTCGAGTATTTTGTTTGTATGGGTGAATGTTTTCCTCTTATAATCCAGAAACTAAGACAGGAGGGATTTATACCTCCAATCCTGTACTGAATCCGTGTTCTTTAAGAAGTCCATTATGTTCAAGCTTTGTTTTAGCGACGAAGTTATTGGTTGATTTCATTGATACCGCAAAACGTCTAGATGTCTTGATGTGTATATACACATGGTACATATATGTATACATGCGTATGTATGTCTATTCCATTTTAGGAAGAGGCGTCGTGCCATTCGCAGTTGTATGCATTTTGGAGTGTTCCTTGTCTATAGTGAAACCCATTAGGTGAAAAGTATCTCTGCTGCAACCGGCAACTTGTACATTTTGTGCCACACGGGTTGGAATTGGGGTGTCCGAACGAGGTCTTGAGAAAGGATATGGTTGGAGTCCAAAAGATGCCCCCAAACGCGACAGCTTGAGCCCTTAATGCTGCCCTTGTCAAAAGATTTCAAATAACAGACCCTTTTTACAGTGTTGAAAAGTTGAAGTTCAGCTTAAAGTGATTGGAAAATAGTTCACAAACCTTTGACAGTTACATATTACTGTGTGATGGCAATTCTATATCAATGTAGTGATACTCTTGTAACGCACGAAAAATGTCGTTTCACTCCCACTTACGTAACGAAAAGTCTGACGGGATGATTGGAGTATAATTTGTGAAATCTCATCAACGCCGGTATTCATCTCCGCAGTCCCCAATCACTTTAAGGAGATTCTTCCCTTTCTTTGTGACTTCTTTTATGCTGCTTACATCTTCCTCATCGAGAGCAAGTGAGAACACAGCATTGCAGTCTTGGATGTGTTCCGACAACCCGAGTCTAACACCTACCATTGATCCTGCAACTGCTTGCTGCAATTTTTTACAAGCCAGACATACTCAAATCATGACTTACTGCAACTGATGTAAAAGAATTCCGAGGTTAAACAGAATCCAAAAACTTCGGATTAGTTGAACTTTACCTGATCTAGAACGTATTTCACCGCAACATTAGCAATGGAGACTCCGTGTTTAGTAGCAATGCCTTTGAGTGTCTGAAGAAGAGCTTGGAAAAGACTCCAACCTCCCCAGGCATCAACCATCTGCCTCACGTTACAAATCGAGTAAGAACAGATCAAAACAGATAAAATGCACACA
The DNA here is from genome assembly GCF_041283825.1 of Pyrus communis. Taxonomy (NCBI): domain Eukaryota; kingdom Viridiplantae; phylum Streptophyta; class Magnoliopsida; order Rosales; family Rosaceae; genus Pyrus; species Pyrus communis. The sequence continues at coordinate 12,471,288 of NC_142575.1, forward strand.
AAATATGAGTGCTAAACACCAACTAATTAAGCTTATTCCCCTTTTTATGACAACACCCACAATCCTTTGCTGGATTTTGTATCTAAAGCTGACTTACCAACATCCTGGGGCACATCTTAATAACCATATTAATGAATTAAAGTGTTAGCGTCAATAAGTTCAAGACTCCATACTCGTTTGTACTTTTGGAGGGAGGGAGTGTTTAATGGAGGCCCGGCAAAAGGAATGTTCAAGTTGGTATCGAGGAACTTTTCAGATAATAGACCGCCCATTACTGTACCATACCTGCAACAGAAAGTGCTATGTTAACACCTGAAAAGGCTACGGCAGCTATACAACGTATCGTGAAAACAATTGTTTGAGAGAGAGGGAGAGAGAGGGAGACGTTATAAGTTTGACTCCTGTGAGCTGACAAAGCTCTGCCATTTTCTGTTGAGGACGCATATCAACAATGGAATGCTGGACCTGATTACGTTGTATGAATGTGATTATAAAGCACAAGGAGGTGCAAAGCATATTACCATGAGAAAAATCAAATAATATACTACACGAAGCATATACCTGATTGCTTACAACAGGAATCTCATTTTCTAGGATTATCTGTAGCCTCTCTGTATCGAAATTTGTCAAGGCAACTGTCTTAATTTTACCTGCAAACCAGTATCTCAAGTAATGCAATGAAACCTTGAAATGATAGTCGACGTTTAATTCAATTTACAACGTCGATAATACACTAACCTTCTTCTTTCAAATCTGTAAGGTGTTTTAGTGCATCAAGGTAACCAGTATTTGCATAATCCCACCTATCGCAAGTAGAAAGAGAAATTCACCCTCACGAGTCATTCACTTAATGCCACTTGGATTCCGAAGGAGCATGTTATACAAATACAAATTCGAACAACACATGATGAAAAGGTTGCCATGTTTTGCATTGAGAAAAGAAATTCATACCAATGAAACTGAAGCATGTCCAAGGAAGCCACGTCCATTCTCTTTCGTGAAACATTAATACTGTCCCTTACAAAACTACTTGTCATCTTAACAGGCGGTGGCACCCATTTTGTAAGACTGCATCACAATTAGTGTGGAAAACAAAACTTATAGACTTTCCATTCTGCACTCTGACTTAAATATAGGGAGTTAATCAGTTTCTGCATGAAAAGGATTGCTCTATGCAACCATGTGTCGAAGGCTTCAAAACAATAGCTGGCCAGTAATCCTTACAATCTACAACTTATCAAGTGGAAGAAACTCACCCTCTGACCTTTTCCAAGTACTCTGGTGGACGCTCCTGACGAACTCGATTGATAAAGATGCCATATAGATCTTCAGCCGGTCCATCTACAAAATCGCAAACTATATGAATCACTACCAACCCTACGAGTAAATTCACAAATAAGAAACAGAGAAAAAAAAAAAGGATTAACTGCCTGGGATCTATTCACAACGATAAACAGTTCAACCACTACTAACAACCATCCAATAAATACACAAAAATGGTATATAACTGTGTAGTTTAGGGTCGAGCTCACTAAAAAGAGTTAACAGCGAGAACCTCACTAGCAATTGGATCACAATCACACAAATATTTTCAGTGAAAATAATATATATGACTCTTAAATGCGACACACTCGGATGAGAAATGATAACCAATGCGCATATATACAAGCACAGCACGCAAGCAATGAGCTATTGATAATTGAGTACAATACATATATCTGCCATATCAAAAGTGGTGAGTCCAGCATCAGCATATTTAAGCATAGCATCAACTGCATTGTCTCTATCAATTTGACCCCAGCCACCGCTCGTCTGCCACATCCCATTAACAACCCGACATATGTCTAGCGAATCCTTGCCATTCTTAACCACAGCCTGTCGGTTATCTTCAGTTAGCACACCCTGGATTGGCCTCCAGCTGAGTTTCTGAATTCTTTTGGTTGTTCTTCCCTTCTTGATCGAGCTAAACGTAAATTTGCTTAGAGCATTATGGTGCAACAACTCTGCCATTGCAAATAGGACAGCCTAAATACGCAAATAAATCGAAACAAACCCGGTTTCTCTTCTTCTACATCAATTTCACACACAGCAAAGATTATCTTATCAGTAGCTCTCCAGCTTCTCCTGCACCATTGATTTTACTTTTATTTATTTTTTAAAATATTGGGTTTTTGCAAGGTGTTGCAGTTTTACACATAAGCCCCCATCTTGTTGCATATTTTCACATATTTAGACCAGGATACAACAAATTCACATATTATCTAAGGGTACTATTGTAAATGAATGCTACTGCATTTCCAGGTCAACCAATAAATAGTTTCCACGTAAGCACATCCCTTAGTGTAAATTGAGGTTTTGACTTTATTTGACTTACAGTGGTCTGCCATGTCGAAGGTGGAGAGGCCAGCGTCTGCGTAGCGGAGCATGGCCTCGACGGCGTCGTCTCGGTCGATTCTGCCCCAGCCACCACTCGTCTGCCACATTCCGTTCAGTACTCGGCATATGTCCAGAGAATCGTTCCCGTTCTTCACCGTGACTCGGTGGGTCTCGCCGCTGACCTGAGTTGCCTCGCCGCACCTGACCGAGTTGGCTCGGCGCCTGGGTGGCTCTCGCCGAGTTGAAATCTGGGTGTTTGTGGATTTGAACGGCGTCGGGTTAGCTAGGGCGCTGTGTAAATGTAAAGTTGCCATTTTAGTGTAACACCAGCGGAGGAAGCGAAGCAATTGGGGGAATTGAAGAGGATAAGGCTTACGACGCCATGGTTGTATGTGCGGTGTGTCTATTTTGAAACGCTAGATTGACGTATATACCCCTGTCATACGCTGTCAATCTGTGTGCTTTTTTTAATCATATGGCAGGTTTGAGATGTTGTGTTTTATTTATTTATTTATTTATTTTTAAATTGTGTTTTTTTTTTTTTTTTTGCGCTTTAAAAATAATCAAATAAAGCGATTGACGTTTAGAAAATTGTATTTTTATAAGTGTTGTAAGTATGAAAAATATTGTCAAAGCATTTGACAAATTTTAATGTAAAAGAATTATATTGTCTTTGACCACAGCTAACGGATGTGAGCGAATTTGGTTCCAACAATTTTCATCTTGGTAAAATACAAGTTGATGATTGTTTGGAATTGTCTAGTATTATAATGTACATAGTTAGTCAATATGGTAACATCATCTACCATGAAATTAGTAACTTGGCACATCATGTGTAATCACTTGTTCATGTGACAATTGATATGCTAGATCATCATTTTGTCATCCAACCCTTTGAGTGGTGGGTTGTTATAGAGAAGGTATCGATTGTGATAGTCATACATAGAGAAAGTTTAGGAAGCCTACAATATTAGTTATGACTTGCACATAAGTAGACTTGAATTGTTTGGAGATGCATTGACTTACTATAATTGCATGGTGGCTTGACTATTGTCCACCAAGCATTCAACTTCATTGAAGATGAATCGTTTTAATACAACGGATTTCTCGGTACTATGATGTAGGTCTAACGTAGAAGCATTTAAGCGAAAAAGTCGTAGGTGTGTGTGTGTGTGTAAATGTATTCATATTGATTATTTTGAGATTGTTTATGAACAAGATGGAACTCATCTGGTGCCTTGGACATCCAACCAATTATGGGTTTTTCATTATTGATGAAAATTTCATTATTGGTTTCTAATGGCTAATTGTTTAAGGCCTAATTATAAGAAGTAGTTTTGTGGGCATGCCATGTTCATTGTTGGTTTTTCTTCTATATAGCGACTGTACAATTATACATGGAGTTAATCAATGGGATTGCTAATTAGATTCAAAAATAGGTTTAGAACACCTTGTTATGGAGAATTTTGGAAGTTAGTTAATAGGATTACTAATTAGATTCAAAAATAAGTTTTAGCAACACCTTGCTATGGAGATATAGTGTAAAGATTGAGATATCCTAACACGCCCCAACCCCGATATCCCCACATACCAGGGTAGGCACATGATGGCCGACACCCGAGGGGTGACGAAGCCATTTTGAACATGCTTACCGATAAAATATTTAATTAGAAAGATATAAACCGATGCAAAATCGTATTCAAAACATACAACTACTAAGAATAATATGAAAGGATTACTAAGAAAAGATATGAACAAGGAAATGATACCTATACTGGGAAGACTCGAGGATAACTAAGTTGAAGTGCCCTAACGCCGGGATCATGTGTCTCGGTCCTAACTTTTTAAGGGGGCGCAAAACAAAAAAGATGAGTAGACCAGAGTTTATAATATTAGTACTAATAATAGGAAAACATTTTATTTTTGAACATAATAACCCCCTGTTTTGAAAACATATATATAATACTACATAGTAAGTTTTATGAAAACTCTAGCATGCAATGAAAAATGTTTGTAAAATTGATACGTGTAAAACCATACTAAAAAATGCTAAAAACTTCGCCCAAAGGCAAATTCGTAAATCTCATTAGTAAAGTACCCAACTAGGGGTATCATAGTCACCCAAAGGCAGAACCTGTCCATCACTCGAAGGTGAAGCTGTATAACCTGTCCATCATCCAAAGGTGAAGCTATATAAAATAGCATACATCCACACCGACACTAGTAGTGGCTTGTGAAGCTGTACAACACCGCTTTCGGCGATGAAGCTAGGGGTATATAATATATCATATCTCACTCCTCCACCATCTGTGTCCTATGGCCATAGACAATACTCGTGGTGTGTGGATGTGCTGTGTGATAACCCACTAGGTAAGTATCGAAAACATATCTCAAAACTCGTGTCAAAGCTCAAACTATCTTCATAACCATAATAAATCCATATCCGTAAATCTACCATATTTGTGAATCCGTAATATACATTATATTCAAAAACCATAGAAACCAATATATGCAAAACCAATAATTCATACTCTTTAATCAAACATAATTTTGTTAAATAGTAATTATAGAAGTCTGGAAAACATAAGATAAAGCATATTCAATGCATGAAATATGTAATGCATGCTAGGTTAATGATTTATAAAAATATAGTTAAGAACGGGTCCACTCACAAGTTTTCCATTGCCCGATAGCCGCTCGAACTATCGAGAATGTGATCACTTCCTGCCAATGCGCCTAAACACAATTAAGGACCTTTTAGTAAAACTAATGTTATAATTTGGGGAAACGGATAGCGGATTTGGATTCAGCACATCGAGAAACCTAAGGAAGGACCTCAGGTTTTTCCCCCACGCATCGCCGTGAGTGGCGGTCGGCCGCCCAAACTCGCCAGAAAATTCAATAATCTCCAAAAATTCCCAAATTTTACAGCAATGAAGATCTCAATGAGATGAACACCTTTCATACCTGTGACCAAGGCCAATTTGGCAGGGAAAAGCCCCAATTTCACTAAAATCCGTCGGAACCCTAGAAATGGGTGGTTCTTGATTCGACTCCAAACAAGCTCCGATGCCTCAACCAATGCATGGGTTTTGTTCCTGAGGTTGAGGGGAGTTCATTGGTGGTGGTGGTTGACGGAGTTAGCTTCGGGATTGACGGATCACCGTCGTGGAACCACCGCACCTACCGGTTCGTTTCTCATGAAATCGAGACCAATAACTTCGATTTTTTGGTGAATATGGGAGAAGGGAGGTTGGGAATTTGTTCCCAAGTGGTGGGTGGTTACGAATCATCGGAAAAATCGATGAAATTTCCCTTGAATTGTGCATAAGAATCTGGTCGGGTCGCAAGGATAAACCAGGTCAAAGAGAGGGATCAGGTTCCTCTCCCCTTCCCCTTCTCTCCTTTCCCTCCTTTCTCTCTCCTTCCATTGGTCACTCTCTTCTCTCTCCTCTCCCGATTAGCCTTCACTTCTCCCTCCTTTCTCTCCTTTATCTTCCATCTCCATCGCCCATCTTTTCTTTCCTTTAATCTGGGCCACACACGTGGCTTTCCAGATTTTGCTCTGAAAATCTGGAGCTTTCTAGAAAATAATCAATTTACTAAAATGCCCCCAACTTTAAACGTTAATATCTCATTCGTTATAACTCCAAATCACATTCCATTTGCGCTCACGCGTCCGTAGCAACGAGTACTACAAGATTACCCCAAGAAAATGAACATTACATGACATGACAAGGTGGTCAACATAAGTCAATGTATTTGCCTCGAAGGGCATTTTTGTAAATTCACTTTTTAAAATTATAAAAACCATAATTTTGGGGGATGGGTCATTACCTATCCTTTCACCTTTTTGGAAGGTAAATTTGTAGCGCACATGGTCAAATTCAATGATGTCTCGAGCCTAATTGTGAGCTTTTAGAAGAATATAAGTCGATGACCATCAAAATTATTTCAAATGTCTACTTGAAAATATTCAAGCAATTCTCCAAGTAGGATCCACAACTAATTTTCATGGTGTGTTAATGATTGATAAAGGTAGACAACCGATATATATCTCATGTCATTCTTATCTTGTTAAAATACAAGTTGATGATTGTTTGCAATTGCCTAGTATTATTATGTACATAGTTAGTCAATATGGTAACGTCACGTACCATGAATTTAGTAACTTGGCTCATCACTTGTGTGCACTTGTTCTTGTGGCTTTGATATGCTAGATCATCTTTCTATTGTTCAACCCCTTGAGTGGTGGGTTGTGATTGAAAATCCATCGATCTTCATAGTCATACACGAAGAAAGATTTAGGAAGCCTACGACATTGGTTATGCATTACACAGAACTAGACTTGAATTGTCTTCAGGAACACTTAAATCTTGAATTTCAAATTAAGTTTGGTGAGTAGCAACAAAGATTTAGGAATTTTATATTTGGGGATGCATTGACTTACTATAGTTGCATGGTGGCTAGACTGTTGTCCACCAAGCATTTAACTTCATCGAAGATGAATCGTTTTATTATAAGAGATTTCTTTGTACTACGAAGTAGATCTGATGTAGAAGCATTTAAGGGAAAAGGTCGTAGGCGTGTGGGCTAACTTCTTCATATTGATTCTTTTGAGATTGTTTATGAATAAGACGGAACTCTTATGGTGCCTTGGACACTTAACCAATTGTGAGTTGTTTCCTTATTGATGAAAATTTTAACAAATACAAACTTGGTTTCTTTTGCCTTATTTTTGAAGGTCTAGTTATAAGAATTGACATTATGGGCATGCAGTGTTCATTACTGGTTTTTCCTCTATACGGCGGCTGTCCAATTACAGATGGAGGTTATTAATAGTATTGCTAATTAGATTTAAAAATAGGTTTAGAACACTTTATTATGGAGATTTTTGGAGGTTAGTCAATGTGATTACTGATTAGTTTCAAAAATAGGTTTTAACAACAACTTGTTGTGGAGATATACGTGTAAAGATTAGGATATCCTCACACTTTTTTTGGAAGGAAAATTCGTAGTACATCTGGTCAAATTCTATGATGTCTCGGCTTCTAAGAGACAATGCAATTTGGTGATCCAATAAATAAAATTCTCAATTTCATATTTTCAAAGAATAGAATACTTCTTCAAACTATAATGGGTCATCGAGAATTGTACAATACTACCTCCTTCAATAGTAGCACTCTTCAAACTACAATTGATTCATTGTATCATTTAAGTAATCGTTATTGTTCATTGGATTTCGAAGGTACTATATCTATGAAATAGAACAACAAACAAAGAGCTTCTTGCCTGTGAAGAAAGAAAGAAGAGCAACAAGGTTGCGATCTACTGCCTTAGCTTGAGAAAGCACTGGATGAGGTCTTACTTTCGCATACCACCTACTAAGCATCTCGTCCCGTGCCTAACCATGAGCTTTCAAAAGCATACAAGTAGATGGCCATCAAAATTGTTTCAAATGTTTACTTGAAAATATTCAAACAATTCTCCAAGTAGGATCCACAACTAATTTTCATAGTGTTCTAAAATCATAAGTTTTATAATGAATTTGTGAATGAATGAAAAAGGTAGACAACTGATATATATCTCATGCCATTCTCATCTTGATAAAATTCAAGTTGATAATTGTTTGTAATTGTCTAATATTATTATGTACATAGTTAGTCAATATGGTAGCATTATCTAACATGAAATTAGTAACTTGACACATCACTTGTATTCACAGCTTGGTAAAATGCAAGTTGATGATTGTTTGTTCGACTTTGATATGCTAGATCATCCTTATTTTGTCCAACTCTTTGAGTGATGGGTTGTGATAGAGAATGCATCAGTCATGATAGTCATACAAAAAGAAAGTTTTGGAAGCCTACGATATTGGTTATGACTTGCATAGAAGCAGACTCGAATTATCTCTAACGACACTTAAATCTTGAATTTCAGATTAAGTTTGTTGAGTGGAAAAAAAAATTAGGAATTTATTATTTGTAAATCATTGATTACTATAGTTGCATGGTGGCTTGACTATTGTCCATCAAGCATTCAACTTCATTTAAGGCGAAACGTTTTATTAGAGGGGATTTCTCCGTAGTACGATGTAGATCTGACGTAGAATCATTTAAGGGATAAGGTTGTAGGCATGTGGGCATCGATTCTTTTGAGATTGTTTATGAACAAGGTGAAACTCTTCTGGTGCCTTGGACACTCAACCAATTGTGAGTTGTTTCATTATTGATGAAAATTTTAACAAATACAAATTTGGTTTCTATTGCCTTATTTTTGAAGGTCTATTTATAAGAAGTAACTATGTGGGCATGCCATGTTCATTACTGACTTTTCTTCTATATGGTGGCTGTCCAGTTATATATGGTGGTAAGTTAATGGTATTGCTAATTAGATTTAAAAGCAGATTTAGAACACCTTGTTATGGAGAATTTTGGAGGTTATTCAATGTGATTATTGATTAGTTTCAAAAACAGGTTTTAACAACACCTTGTTATGGAGATATACGTGTAGAGATTGAGATATCCTCTCACCTTTTTGGAAGGAAAATTCGTAGTACACCTGGTCAAATACTATGATGTCTTGGCCTCTGAGAGAATGCAATTTGGTGATCCAATAATTAAAATTCTCAATTTCATGTTTCTAAAGAATAGAATACTTCTTCAAAATATAAGGATAGAATACGTACTCATATAATTCTGTTTAACAACTAGGGGCATTTTCTAACTTATCAAAAAATTAAATGCCGTAAATATAAATACGTCGTAACTCTAAATACGACACATAATACTTAATTTAATAATAAAATCTGAAAATTGGATTTCACATTTCCCTCCACTTGGATTTCATAATCATCAATTAATTGAATTTCATAACTAAATCACATATTTAAAAATAATCAGGGTATTACAGTTCATTGGATTTCGAAGGTACTATATCTATGGAATAGAACAACATATTTGGTGGAACATAGAGCTTCTTGCCCGTGAGGAAAGAGAGAAGAGCAACAAGGTTGTGATCTATTGCCTTGGCTTGAGAAAGCACTGGATGAGGTCTTACTTTCGCATATCACCTGCTGAGTATCTCATCCTTGCCTAACTGTGAGCTTTCAAAAGCATACAAGTAGATGGCCATCAAAATTGTTTCCAATGTTTTCTTGAAAATAGTCAAACAATTCTCCAAGTAGGATCCACAACTAATTTTCATGGTGTTCTAAAACCGTAAGTTTTATAATGAATTTGTGAATGAATAACAAAGGGAGACAACTGATATATATCTCATGCCATTCTCATCCTTGTAAAATACAAGTTGATGATTGTTTGCAATTGTCTAGTATTATTGTGTACGTAGTTAGTCAATATGGTCACATCATCTACCATGAAATTAGTAACTTGGCACATCACTTGTTTATGTGACTTTGATATGCTAGATCATCCTTCTGTTGTTAACCCTTTGAGTGATGGTTTGTGATAGAGAATGCATCGATTGTGATCGTCATACACAAAGAAAGTTTGGGAAGCCTACGATATTGGTTATGACTTGCATAGAAGTAGAGTTGAATTGTATTCAGCGACACTTGAATTTGGAATTTCAGGTTAAGTTTGGTGAATGGGAACAACAATTTAGTAATTTTTTATTTGGTGATGCATTGACTTACTATAGTTCTATGGTAGCTTGACTATTGTCCATCAAGCAATCAACTTCATTGAAGATCAATAGCTTTATTAGAGGTGATTTCTTCATACTATGATGTAGATCTGACATAGACGCATTTAAGGGATAAGGACATAGGCATGTGGGCAAACATATTCATATTGATTCTTTTGAGATTGTTTATGAACAAGACGGAACTCTTCTGGTGCCTTGGACACTCAACCAATTGTGAGTTATTTCCTTATTGATGAAAATTTTAACAAATACAAATTTGGTTTCTATTACCATTTTTTTAAGGTCTATTTATAAGATGTAACTATGTAGGCATGCCACGTTCATTATTGGTTTTTTTTCTATATGGCGGATGTCCAATTATACATAGAAGTTAGTTAATTGGATTGCTAATTAAATTCAAAAGTAGGTTAGAACACTTTATTATGGAGAATTAGTTAGTCAATGAGATTGCTAATTAGATTAAAAAACAGGTTTTAACAACACCTTGTTATGGACACATACGTGTAAAGATTGAGATATCCTCACTTTTTTTTGAAGGAAAATACGTAGTACACCTGGTCAAATTCTATAATGTCTCGGCCTGTTAAAGACAATAAAATTTGGTGATCTAGTAAATAATATTCTCAATTCATGTTTCCAAAGAATAGAGTACTTCTTCACACTATAATGAGTTATCGAGAATTGGACAATCCTACCTCCTTCAATGGTAGCGCTCTTCAAACTATAATTGGTTCAATTGGAGTTGGAATATCCAAATCATTGACGACAAATTCTCTTGCTAACACCCATACCAACCTCATTTGGAGCAAGTTTGCAACCTCCAAAAACTTTAAAACTATAATCTTAACAATTTTAATTATAATTCAATTGATGTATAACTTTATATTTATAGAAAATCTTATCTAAATGGTTATTTCTTCATAGTTCATTGTGTCATTTAAGTAATTATTGTTGCTCGTTGGATTCCGAAGGTACTATATCTATAGAATAAGACAAAAAATTTGGTGAAACAAAGAGCTTCTTGCCCGTGAGAAAAGAAAGAAGAGCAACAAGGTTGCGATCTACTGGCTTAGCTCGAGAAAGCATTGGATAAGCTCTTAAGCCATCTCTCACTGATCCGGTCAGAAGGCCATAGGGCTAAAAATAGCTCGAAATGACACGAAAACCGTCTCCAACCGAAGGTTAAGCCAAAGGGCTTGCGGGCCCCACCGGGCCAAAACCACCAAATCAAGGCAACAGACTGGCCATCTCCAGCCAGCTAGCCAACCAGCCCGATGAGCCCAGCCCTTTTTTTTTTTTTTTTTTTTTGACAAATTTAAAAAAAAAAATGCTAATTTTTTCCTACACCATTTCTCACATACTTTTCACCATTATATACTATCTTACCTCATTTTATTTATGTTGTGATATATTTTGAGATTAATAAATAAAAATTAATTAATTTAAATCAAATATATATATGTATATTTTTTTTTAAATATTAAAATAGTTTGCCCCATGAAAATAGTCATCGAGCTAAGGTTTTTTTTCTTTTATTTTTACATTTTTTTCTTTATAAAGCTTAGCCAACGAAAATTTCATAAAATACAACTTTGCCCGATGAAACTATTTGTTGGCTATGTCAGTTCGTCGAACAAAATTGGTCAATGCATTTTTACCCGATGAAAATTTTGTCAGAATATTGGTTGGGCAAATGGCATTTTCCCAACAATTTCTTGTTTTCGTCGGGCAAAACTTTGCACAACGAGCTTTGTGCAATGAACTTTGCCGACGAAGTTTTGTCGGACATACTCTTAGGTGATGAAACCGTATTTTCCCCAACCAAATTATTTCGTCTGAAAAAGGATGTTTTATTTGCAGTGTATCATTCACATATAGAATTTGCTTTATATATTTACTCCCACTAACGGTAAGGTAATTTATGTATTACGCACTCATCAACAACATTATCCTCCAAAACATACGAGGTGATTAAGTTGTGAAACTTTAAACACTATTAGCGAGAGATCTGCTTTAGTCCGTATATAGATTTTATCAATTCTTTTATTTATTATCAAATTCATTGGCGTAGTAAAGAAAGTCATTTAGTTCATTTATTAATCCGAGTTAAAAATGGAATTCTTCATTAAGTGGTAGATTGTCCTGGTGGTTAAGGTCTTCCTTTACAAATGATTGCGTTCGGGATTTAAACATCTTCACTACCCTTAGTCTGAGAGAATATCACTTGTAATTAAAAAAAAAAAGTGTCACTCTCCATTAAAGACACATAAATCAACTATGAATTTGATATCACTCCAAATTGTGAATCGGAGATGATATGACTTCAATTTGTGTATTAGAAGTGATATAATTTTAGAGTACATTGTGACTATAACTATAAACATAAGAAAGAAGTTGGATTAATACACCAAATTGACCAATATTACACCAATATTTATGAAACTGCAACAGCCAGACGTACCGCTTCACGAGTCTTTGGCCTTTATTATTTATTACGAGATATCCAATTAATTTTATCTCTTACAAACAACTCCACGGCCATCCACCCCGCTAGCACAATTCATAGTACTAGCATAGTGGTCAAAGTTGTTTGAAAAATCATTCGTAGCAATCTCACCAGTAAACCTTGCAACCTCACAATCCGAAGCAAAGATGGTAGAGGATGCAAATTCTTTGTCACCGCCCAGAACAGGCATCACAACTCCCATCTTAACCCTACTCACGTAGTTGCTTGCATATGTCTGCCCTAGCACACCACTCACTTCTTTGCTTAGGGCATAAAACTTGAAGCTTAAGTCAAGGTGAGCAAAGGAATCCTCTTCTGTAACCCCATAGTTATGCATCAACGATTCCTTTTCAGTTATCGGCACCACCACAGCCTTGATCTTGAAGTTCCCTTCGGCTTCAATTTCTACCGAGTTCGTGTTTTTCGTCCTTGTGATGCTGAGTGCTCCTGCTGATAAGATTGATTGCCAGTTGGCGCCTTCGCTGTCTGGGAGGCTTATGGTTTGGCCATCGACGGATAGGGACAGGCGATCATTGGAGTCGTCCCAAGTTGCCGTCCTTTTGGCACCGATGTAGAGCTTGTGGTTACCAAAGAGGATTCCTAGAGACTGCACCCAAGTGAAGTCCCTCTTCATGGTTTGATTTCTTTTGCCGATGAAGTGGGCGTTGATGTGGAGATTGGAATCGGAAACTATGCAGAAGTCCTGGTCTCGCTTGCCGTGGAAGTAGAAGGTTATTCCATCACCACCAATGAATCTGGGGTCCTGGCACACAGCACCTGGCTTGTTGCAGTCTGCACGCTCACATATGTTAGCAGTGTATATATGTAAATTATGCACACAAATAGAAACTCATTTTTATATAATACTTCCTATGTTATTATTTAACCATTATAAATTTATATTACTTAGACCTTTTCACACACATAGTGAGACAATATTAATGGTAAACAATATATGTTACACATTTTGTATATTAGCCTAATTCACAATATATTTCATTTGTTTCGTATTTTATGGTTAACTAACACATTAATTGTTACATCAGATGATATCTAATGCAGTTGTAAAACAATTAAATTCCCGAGCTGTGCTCGAAAAAGATAAAAGATTAGAGTGGGAAATAGTACAGCTATAGTATCGTAATTATATTTCTAAGTAACACAAGTAGCAAGGTTTGGTGAACTTACTGCAAACGGGACTGCATGTAACGCAGTCAACCTCACATTGGTGAGGGCAAGCACTAGGACAAGTATGCTCCAGGCCATAGCACTGAGGATAATTCTTGTTTTTGCATTTCACTCGCTGTTCTCCGGAGCTCTCTGAAGATGGGGGAGGTGGGGGATAAGACGACGGTGTAGATGTAGGAGGCGGCAGAGATGATGGTGTAGATGTAGGAGGCGGCGGAGATGGCAGTGTTAAAGGTGGTGATGGCGTAGAAGTAGGAGGTGGTGGAGATGATGGCGTAGATGTAGGAGGCGGCGGAGATGAGGGCGTAGAAGTAGGAGGTGGCAGAGATGATGGGGTAGAAGTAGGAGGTGGCGGAGGAGTGGTAGTGGAAGGAGGGGGAGTAGGAACAACTAAAGGTGGAGGTGGTGGTGAAGGATAAGTCCTTGGAGGCGGAGGAGGTGAATGATAGTAAGCCCTTGGAGGGGGAGGAGGTGAGTGATGGTAAGCCCTTGGAGGGGGAGGAGGTGAGTGATGGTAAGCCTTTGGAGGAGGAGGTGAGTGATGGTAAGCCCTTGGAGGGGGAGGAGGTGAGTGATGGTAAGCCTTTGGAGGAGGAGGAGGTGAACGCTGATAAGCCTTTGGAGGAGGAGGTGAATGATAGTAAGCCTTTAGAGGCGGAGGAGGTGAACGCTGATAAGCCTTTGGAGGCGGAGGAGGTGAACGAGGATAAGCCTTTGGAGGAGGGGGTGAGCGTCTGTGCTTTGGTGGCGGTGGAGGAGGTGGTGGTGGTGGTGACCGTAGAGGTGGTGGCGGCGGTGCTTGGCAAACAGGTTTGCATGTCTTACAATCCACAAAACAAGTGCTGGGGCATGCTGCCGGGCAATAGAGATCTATGTGGTAACACTTATAGAATTTTGTGTCTTCGCACCACACTTTCTTAGTCTTTGGACGAAAAGCTGTTGCCTCTGCCCCAACAAGCATCGAGAGGATGACCAAAAACACACCTAAGCCTAAGCGCACCATAGCTTGAGCTATTCTGGTGCCAAAGGATTAATTGTGCTCTTGAAACTTCGTATCTGTGACCATATTGATTATGGCCTCTCCTTTTATAGAGGTCTCGAAATAGATCTCTCTTTTGCATCAAATGTATGTAGCATGCAACATGCTTGCATTACAATTAAAGTGTTCTTTGTTATTCCATTCCGCTTCTGCCTCATCAAATGGAAGTCAAAGTATAATTAAAGTCATCAGATCGATATTTCTCCATATGCCTCACGTTGCTTACTATTAAAACTGTTGAAGCTGCTTATTTCATCCTAATTGATATGATAGATCTTGTTGAGAGTATGAATTCATATGAGAAATTATCTAGCATATACTTATAAGGAGTTGATCTACTCCTTATATCTCTCAATTTATTTTATGATGGAATCTGAACTTACTACATGATATCATAGTCAAGTTGGCCCATGTGTGAATTCCAACAGCTACACATGTTCCACTCATCCGATTTGGGTTGTCTACATGCTAAGCTTGAAATTCACCATATGTGAGGAGACGTGTGCTGAGAGTAAAAATCCCACATTGGAGAGACAAATGAAACTACTATTCATATTGCCAAGTAATTTTTTAGTGAAATCTTAACTTCAGATCCTACCTTTATAATTTTCAATTTAAATTATCTATATCTTGTATTTCATACACCCCAAATCCCAATTGATATCATCATCATCATTTTTTTTTTTTAACAAAATGAAATTGGAGAATGCAATGGTCCAATTATTTATTGTTATTTTTTTTTAAAACTGAATCTTAGTTTATAGTTTACAATCGGCTTATGTGTTTGAGGTCGTTGGATGGTTGTTAAGATATTAATAGAACTTTTAGTTATTGTTGATAGATAATATTGTAATTTTTCATCATGATAATTATCTATGAAGAATTTGTTGGAATTACCTTGACATTCTTCTGTGCAAGATATATGGGCAAAAACCAATCTGAAAGCATTAAATGGTATAAATTTTTTGCTAGAATATCACAATGAAGATCACGAAAAATGACTAATTTCAGAGTCATAATTTAGGTCAAGGGCGCCGAGCCTTTTAAGGGTGGAGTTTCGGTGAGAAAATTATTGACGGAGATAATTCCAAGTTTTTAGATAATATGTTGAGGAATCGCAGCCTTGGTAGGATTTAACTTGGCATCCGCATCAAGTAGGTTTTTTTATTTTTACGGTGAACATTTTGGCACGCCCTGTGGATCCCAAGTGTTAAAATTGCGAAGTCCAAATGATGTTTCAATACTCCGATTTGGCTCAGTTCAACCGATTAGATGAGATCCAAGCTCAACTGGAGAAACACATTCAAAAGAGCGAGGAGGCAAAAAGGGCAAGAGAAGTGGAGAAGATTATTGATGCACATGAAAAAAAATGAGATTCCCCTTCCCAAATGTTAAGGTGAAAGCTCATGTCAACTTACAAGAACTATGGGTAACAAAGACATGACCTGTTTTAGTGCTTGGCTAGACGAGGAACATTTTTCTATCGTTTTAGATACAAGTCAATCCCATTTTAAGTATGGCTAGATCAAAAGGCCGGGGGACAAATCCTCACTTCGGCCTTGATAAGGCTCGGTCTAAGAAGATTGTCAATTTAGCCGAAGAAGAAATTAGGCCACCTATTCGTTCGCTGAGTCAGAAAATTTGGTCAGCCTAGAAAAAAAAGTTCAACCTCTTGAGCAAAACATAAAAATAAGCTAAGAGGTTGATTTGTTAGAGGAATGTTCCCATGACAAACAAGGCCGAAACAATGCCTTGGCCACAAAAGCATGTCAATCGATATGATTATTGGAGATAAAGTTGATATGGAGCAATCTCGTTTGGCGAAGTTGTTCAAGTTAAAAGCCAACATTAGCGAAGTGATTATGCTCGGGGTCATAATAACTCATCGCATTTGGCTATAGAGAAAAAAAAAAAATTGGCGGAGTCAAGAATATTTGGAGATGATCGTTTACTAGAGCAAAATCAAATTGAAGATGTTGATATAAAAAATCTCGGCTTAAAGCATCATTGGCTTCCTCGTCATCATAGTTTGGCCACTTTTATTTTCTTAACCATTTGGCTGTTTAAGCTAATGCTTAAGATAATAAGCGGGCAACAAGCCGCTAGACGCAAAAGAAAAAAAGAAAAAAAAAATTCTGCCATTTAGGCCTAGACTCACCGAGCACAGTGTGAAAATATTTTCGGTCTCACACTTTTCGACTGAGAAAACTTGCCAGATTCTTCTCGCGATGGTTAATATCAGTTGGAATTTAGAATGATATGGTTGATGGCTTAGCTATAGCTTGACATAGAGGAAAATAATTTTTGCAGCACAAAACGAGTATACATGGTCGTATCCATTTTGGTAACTAGAAAGAGGGAGGATTAATTTCCTTAACCGTTCAGCTCGCAGGCCGAAGCTCAAGGAAACTGAAGGGCAATATTTGGACCTAATTTAGTACTATCGGCTGATGTATTTTAGGCCGTTGGATGATTGTTAAGATATTAAGATAACTTTCAATTATTGTTGACAAATAATATTGTGGTTCTTAATCATGATATTATCTATTAAGAGTTCATAGGAATTTCTTTGACATTTTATGTGCAAGATATATGAGATAAAAACCAATATTGAAGCATCAAATGGTATAACGTTTTTGTTGGAACATCACAATGAAGATGAATTGATCACGAAAAAGGACTAAATTCGAAGTCCTAGTTTAGGTCGAAGATGCTGAGGCTTGGTAAGGATAGAGTTTTGGCTGGAAAATTATTGACAAAGATAATTCCAAGTGTTTTTAGATAATATGTTGAGGAATTGCAGTCTTAGTAGGATTTTTACACTTGACATGCTTGAGCATCAAGTAAATTATCCCTATAAATACAGGTTTGCAACGTAGAGAGGACCTTCAACTCAATACACAAATCAACTCTCTACGCAAACCCTCTCACACCTTTGAAAATACTAACTACTCCACTAACAAGGCAGAACAAACTCAGTTTGGTTAAACAAGTTTGGGTTGGCCGCCGTCATACGATTACAGTTTGGTTAACTAGAATTTTCCAGAGACAATCAGCAAAGGTGATGGTTTGGTTAAACATAACTAGAGTCGTAGAATCAGCTCGGTTAAAGAGTCTTGATAGTTTGGTTAAACAACATGTTCTTGTTTTTTTCAATGGGTTATCTATCCTAAGTCTCAGTCAGTGGAGAGTCTTTGATTCTTTCTCGGAATGAGGTCGCTTTAGCATTTTTGATGAAGTAGAGTGTTCTATGATTGGATATTCCCAAGTGACATTCGAACTTCGGCATATATTGATGCTCGAACCACTTTTACCACAAAGACACTCATCTCCTTTGAGTATCTTTGTCCCTACAATCTTATTCCAGTTCGACATACTCATATTTTAACAAATATAGTAGAAGCGGTCGAACCTGGTGCAGAAGATTGAATTTCATAGTAAAAGGTGTAACATTGTCTTTAGTTTTAGAACCTAATTCCGAGAACTCGACCGTAATCACTCATTCTAGGAGTTAACATTGCATTCCATCACATCACCACATTCAAAAGTATTCGTCCGACCGAGGTTGGTTGCGAATCGGCACACCTGCATCAACAATCAACCACGAAGGATGTATAGTTAGCTCATTAAGTTATTCGGCCTATGCCCCACGTAGATTTTGTAATTTTTAGGGTCAGCACAAATCAAAGGTAAATTTATTAGTTTTCCCCTGGTTTAGCTTTCAAACTTTCATTTAAAGGTTAAGATCATATATATGTGACTTACACTTGAAGTTTCAAGTTCGATTCCCTCTCTACAGTATTACTTCTACAAAAAAAACAAACTATATGAATGGTTCTTAATTAAGAATGAAAATGTATATTTCGTCCAATACCCAAATTGAAATTGCTTGTGTGTTTTTGATAATAAAATTATGAAACTGCAAAGGCGCCCGCTCTTGTTTTGTATGTGAAAGCTACGGAGACTCTCCCCCAATGCCACCAATTTTCTGTTAGTTTATGGTTTCGAGATAGATTGACTACCAACAAGTTGTAGAGGTCAATCACGTAAAGGTTGTAATTAAAGGTAGTACTGCGTTGGAAGGAATTAAGCTTCTTTTTATCTTATGAAGTTTCTTCTTCTGGACATAACACGTGAACACCTTACCAACCAACTTGCGTGGTTGTTTTTTATCTTACGAGTTCTGATACTATATAGCTTGACTTTGATGCATTTTATTTTTGTATTTTTTGGGTTGAAATTTAATACATTTTCTTTGCTTGAGTTGTTAGCATTCAGTTCTGTAAGTTTGTTTTATTTTATTTGTTTTGTTGCCGAGAAAATGACGAAATAAGGCCCTTATAAGATTGTAGCTAGGTCCTCTTTATCCCAATTTTTGTGAATAGTTTGGGATTGTTGAGTGTTCCAGAAAATAAACGATGAACATTGACTTCAAGATTAACTCTAAGAAATCAAATTGTAATTGTTTAAAAAACTGGACTACTTAGTAGACTAAACTCATTGTGGGTTCTACGATCTATTTGCGTTGTTCCTAGAGGTGTAAGTTCCCCCAACGCGAAATATGTATGAGGTGGGAAAATGGCTCGTTGAAACGAACAAAAAAAATGGATGAATTGCTCAAAAAACATGCATATGAGTACTTGCTAGGTGTTGATGTAATTAAAATCTTTGTAATCTGTAAACCATGTTCCTCTGAGCATGCATTGCTCACGCATGAAATATAGCATTCACTCACGTCAACAACAACTACACCTCGCTATTCTAGCATTCTCCGTTGGTCTGCATGTAGAAATACAACAACAACAACAACAGCATAGCCTTATCTCGCTAAATGGAGGGGTCGGCTATGTACAAATGAACATACAAAATTATAAATCCATACAGACAGATACAGGAGAACTGCGAGGTAAATTACTAATTCATGACATTGGAGCGTGAAAGAGAACTATTTACATTGCCTTCGGTAATCCTTGAACGGATTGCTTCTAAGAATCATCCCACCTGCACATGGCATGTGTACAGTTCAAACCTCAAAGGTTGAGTTTTATATACACTGCTATTACATGGAAATATACAAGTGCGTCTGCACAAAGTAGTATCAACTACTGGCCTGTATCGTCTTTAGCCAAATTATGAACCTGGACTATTGATCAAGTCGATTCTTGCTTGAATGTGTGGTCGAAAATCGCAGTCTAGTGCAACAAAAAATTGTCGAAAACATATACATCAAGAAAAATTGAAAATCCAAAGACAAATGTTTTTCTCTTCACAATACTTCAACAAAGCCAATGAATCAATAGTCTTATGAGTTTGCCAACTAGCTATTAGTATACTAATACCTCTTTTTTGATATTGGAAGAAGTTTCGGGTTCAAATCCTCCCTCTCATCGGTTAAAAAGTCAAAACAAGTTCGTAACTAAAACTTAGGGTGCCTATTGCAGGGTTTGGTGAGTTTCAATGTACGTTGAAAAAAAAAAAACTTAAGACCAACTTTCAATTTTTATGTAAGTTGAGGTTGACCACGAAGGAAATTTGTCCCTTCTAGTCCCGCAAAAACTGTAGGATATGAACACCTTATAACTAAATATCTAATTCAAGTAAACATTTATTTCTTACTCCAACATCCTAATTTCTTGTTCTTTAAGGTACAGAAATTTCATCGTCCTTGGCATGCTTTCCATCCTCATTTTTGTAGGGATGATATTCCGCAAACAGGGATGGGCATTGGGTACGCCCAATGCCGATCCCTACTTGAAACTGATCCATATACATTACGAGCTTACACAATTTTGCATAAAAATCTATAAACCAGAAGGGCATAAAACGCTGAATATAACCGCCGGCACCCTCTCCTTTCTGGGCGAGGCAAATCATTGCACATCTTTCACCCTTTTCCAGTTTCGACCTTCATCCAGCTGAAACCCTAGTGAACATCCAGGGGGCACAATCCAGAAAACATACAGCAATGAAGATACAAAGCAAATGAATCCTGAATCGAATGAAACTGATCGAAACAACTACATAAGTGGAAAAGACAATTAGCAAAAGATCCGAACTTCATGACATTTGCAACAGCCACATGCATGCTCAGACAAGTCTGCTTTAAATCTGATTTCGTATAACAGAAAATTTGCGAGATCATCCAATCACAAAGGAAGCAATCTTACACTTGCATCAAAACTAACTACAAAGGAATCGAGTAACATATGCGTTAAACAACAACGACACCTACAAATTCAACGCTAAGAACTTAAGCAAAGAAGTAAACATGCAGAATCAAACCTATATAGATCAGGAACACAAGGTATAGTCAGGGGCATCCCGTGTTCTTCATACAGCAACCAAAAAGGTCGTGCCCATGTTGCTCGGTTTGTAAAACAAAAAGCCAGGTTGTAAGTGAGAAAGTGCAATCAATAATTTTAATGTTAGCTTTGTGTTTACCTTTTGCTTCAGTAATCGTTTGGCAGTTTCAATCCGAACCACTCAAAATTGGAAAAGAAAGAGTACAAAAACCCAGTATGAATTCTTTTGTACACTGCAACAAAATGCTGTAAAAGAATCAACTATTTTCTGGACACGTCTTCTTATTATGCCGTCCAACCACTCCACACTGACCACATGTAATGGCCCTTGGACCTTCACCAGAAGTTTTCATCTTTTTAGTCCTCGGTCTACCCTTCCCATTACCCGGAGGTAGGATAACATCTTCGGAACCCTCATACACCGCATCCTTAATGTCAGTTACGGGACAGATAGGACTTGCATATGAACTTCTATAGTGGCTCACCTTGAAGTAATCATCAATGTAGTCATACACGCAACCAGAACTTTGTTGAACAGCAACAAGTGCGTGAGCACAGGGAAAGCCCTTTAGTTGCCACTCATGACAGGAGCAAAAATGATTATCCAAATCAACCACAACAGAAACATCAGCATGAACCTCAAAAACAGAATCACCAGAACTGCTAACATTCCAATGCCGACCAACCATCGACATGTCTTTCAAGGTTTTCTCCATTTCAGGACAGAGAATAGAGCGCCATTGTTCTGCTTCACGACTCCTTTCAGACATCATTACCATGTGTTTAATCCTGATTCCCTCAAGCTTTTGACAGATGGGCATCATATAAAGCTCCGAAATCCAAGAATGAAATGATTCATAAACATTCTTATGCATTTCGCCATATCGATTGCCCTTAAAATAAGCATATGACCAATTTTCTTCAGGAAAAGTTTCTAAAAAAGTCTTAGCCGGAGCACCACCTTCGTCCTTTAAATTTCTCATGCTTAGCTCAAAAGCAGCTTCCGTTGGAGCATAAGCGCATTTCATAAAAAGATCACAAATTCCAGCCCGGAAAAATTTACCATAGCCACAGTGATATTTAGATACAAGGTTCTCTTTCAAATTCTTCAAACAAAATGCAAGATGGAATGTTGGGAATCTGTTTGAAATAGCTTCAATCACATCTTTGTTGTGATCAATTACATTGTTATGATCAATTACAAATGTAACGGTCCTACCTTGCGGAGTCAAAACTTTAGCTAAATTTTCAAAGAACCATCTCCAGTTTTCCTCGTTCTCTTTGTCCACGATAGCAAAAGCAAAGGGGAAAGATCCTACATAAAAATAGACAAAAGATGATTAATTGGTATTTCAAAGATAAGGATGTCTACACATAGACATATGCTTACATGTATATACATAAACGCATGTAACTCATCGACAGTCATAACATATTACATGCAAAATTATACCTTGGTTTCCATTCTTTCCTGTTGCACCAATTAGCTGCCCTTTGTACTTGCTTTTCAGATTAGTTTCATCTATGAACAACAAGGGCCTGCACCACCGAAAGCCCTCAACGCAGGCACCATAACAAACAAAAAGCCTCCGAAAGCGCGAAGTGTTTGGATCACACTCTACAACACAGTATGACCCAGAATTGGTTGATATTAAAGCATCACGATACCAAGCTAAATGACTATAAGACAATGATTCATCACCATGAACCTCACTCTTAGCCATTTGTTTCGCTTGCCATGCATTATAGTAAGAAATATCAAGGCCATAGTTCTGCTTAACATCCTTGACAATATCTATAGGCTTAATTGACGGTTTCTCACGGATTTGATCGACTAAAAGAGAAGATATCATCTTTGAAGTTATCATCGCACTATTCTGCTCATGGACATTGCCCGTGCACGAGTGCACATTATTTAAAGTCTTTATGTAGAAAAAACCATTAGCTCGACATAGTGAAGCACAAACACGCCACTTACATCCATCTGAACTCTTCTTAGAACATTCAGCAATAACCCGCACCTTATCATTGCTTAGATAAACAAAACTAAATCCCATCCCAACTGCATATTTACGCAACTTGCTACGAAATTCGTCTACACCACCCATAAACTTCTGGCCTTCATGACTAATATACTCTTTCCAACCCTGAGACAGATATTTATTGCCTTCATGCAACCCGGAGTTATCCAAATGTTCATTCTCGTCAATAGCACAATTTTCTACCATGCATGAAGAAGACGCTACATGATTAGTAGCTGCACGATTAGAAGCTTCGTGATTAGATGCTGCTTGATTAGATGCCGTAAGATCACTATCTTCATTATTTGAAATCACAACATCCTTCACCAGTAAATCAACAAGACTAATCTTCAACATCGATAAACACATCAGCATCAAAGTGACATCCATATCTGATTGCAGCAAACAAGAAGGATGCTCGGGAAGAGAATATGTCAGCTCAAAACACCCCGCCTTAAGTTCCTTAAACCTTGAACATATCTCCTTATCAATATCCCCATATTTAGTATGCTCAGACAACGCAATCAGGATAGTTACAGCACGATAACTACACCTTGCTATTCTAACACCCTCCATCTGTACATGTAAGACACGATTAAACACGAAATGAGTCAAGAGCTACCATTCTAACATCAAAATTACGATGAACATGTGATATCCTAGCATTTGCGTATTGAGAATCCACAGATCATAGAGGTAGCCTGTGTTTTTATATCGAACGCACGTTGTAGCATACGCTCAAGGTTGAGTTGGGGGCTTCAAATTTCTTTTCCTTGTACCTTCAATGCGCGGGTTCGCTATTGTAATTTTTCACTCTATTTGATCAATATTTGTTCAGCTTTGATCTTTTATAAGACAAAGGAATAACAGAGTAGAACAAGTAACATAATTTTGTACTTATGACATTCATCACAAAGAGAAACAAATAATTAGAATCTAGAAAAGCCGGAAAAGCTTCGTTGTCAGTTGTTTTCATTTGATTTATTCAATCCGACGGTCAAAAATGAACGACAATCCAATAACATTTTTGCATCATAAAATCTGTTAAGTTGAAAACTCTGCAATAACCCTGAATTTTCAGAAAATTATTAGTTTTATTTGATTGAGTACATGAGAGAGAGAGAGAGAGAGAGAGAGAGAGAGAGAGAGAGACGAACCTTGAGAGAAGAGGAACTGGAAAAGCAAACAAGAGGAAGGCTGCGAAATGGGAGCAACTCACTGGCTCTCTAGTTTCTGAATGTTTTTGGGCTTCGGCAGCAGTTTTACCTTAGGCCGGATTTTTATGCGAGCAAAGACCCAATTTCTCGGGACGGCAGCTCTTGCCTTTCTCAAGGTTTATTTTTCAGTTTTCAAGTCTTTTCTTGCACAATTAAACTTTCTAGTCGTCTCTACCAAACTAATAGCGGTGGGCACGATTTCTTTCGGTGTTTTAGGGTAAAAGCTGAAATCAAAACTAAAATTTATTTCAATTCGATGCGATTTTGGGGTAAGAATGATTTGATTTTGGTTTGGTTCGGTTCGGTTTTAAACAGTTTTGGTTTCAGTTTTTACCTTACTTGTAGGCATGTTAATAAATTGGCATTAATATAAGTTTTCAACATTCAAACTCAAAAGTTCAAAACCTAATCATTTGCAAACTAAATGCTTTATGTCATTGACAAAACTCAATTGAAAAAAAAAATAAAAAATTCATGATGATCACCATATTAAAATTCACTTTGTGAATGTGAAACCGATGGATGAGAAGCCATTAAACCTTATTAATTAGAAACTTGAGATTGCCTTGGAGTTGTTGTGGTTGTGGATTAAGTATAAGAGAGGCTATGCTTGAATTCGAAATGGCTAACTCTACAAATACACAATATAAATTACATTAATTGTTATAAATTTTAAAAAGCTTACAAAAGTAACCAAACACATTGAAAAAGGAAAACAAAAAAGTTCTTTTACTTGAAATGATTTTTACTACCCGATTCAATAACCAATTAGACCCCAACACCTAATTGGGTCTTAAATTAAATATTTTTATATTATTCGGTGTGGTTTGAGTTCATTTCGACTTCAAATATTAAGAACCGAAACAAAACCGTTTTTTCAGTTTGTGGTTCGATTTCAAACTGAAACCATTTCAAAACTGCAAAAACCAAACCGTTCAGTGTGGTCTAGTTTGGTTCGTGTTTCGATTCCACGTCCCCACCCCTAACCAAAAATTTATAAATTTCAAGTCTTTTAGCCCATATTAAAAGAAGATTTTAGTCCCAAGATGCAAAGCATCGCTTTCTAAAGCACCCAATCAGCCTAGGCTAGTTGGAGCCCAAGCTCTTTGTGAGCCCAAATCAGCCCCCAGGTCTTAACCATAACTCCTTAAGAGGGCATTTGAGACAATTACAACAGCAAATGAAAATGAGACACTTAGTACTTTTTAAACCCTGGCCTCTCACACTATTACAACAATAAAATTTTGACAGGACTAGATTTTATGAATAACGGCATTTTGAGAGGCCAAATAAAGCCTCTAGTCTCTAGCTTTTGTCCTTCTCAGGCTAGTGTCATAGTAAATATCAAGTCCTTTTGGCCCTTCTTACCCGAGCTTGTAGCTCATCCACCTCTTTTCTCTCTTCCCTCGTCTGAGAATGACTTATATGAAACGAGTTTATTACCACGTGACATTCCTCGTCTAATAATGCATTATCATACGTAAGTTTCTCTCCACATGAAAATGTGTTATTAGATTGAGACGTCACATGCTGTGAACCGTTCCATGTAAATTGTTTGGCCCTCACACCCTTAGAACTGTACTTAAGTATTATCGCCACTTAACTATGGTCTAGTGGTATTCCTCTTTACTTGTAACTTGTAAGTGAGAGGTCTTAAGTTCGATTCTCACACCTCTTAAGTTCGATTCCTCTTTCACCATATTTATCAGAAAGCGTGTTTGAATCATGCATGTGCACTCTGGTGGAGGTTTGATCTTCATGAATTCCACTCCTCCTAACAACTAACAGTTTAACCCAGTAACGCTATCGCTCTATTAAAAAAGAGTTAAACGGTTTAACTTTATGGTATTTTATTGTTTCCACCAAAATGACAAAATTCGAGCAACAACGAGCACCTATTAATTTCTAACGCATGAGATTAAATTTATCGTATTCATGGATCAGAAATGTAAAATGCTAACCGTTTGATCTAGCAGTTGAATGGTTCTGACTTGTAAAACACAGTCTGTAAATTTTCTTTTCAGAAAAAACCACAACATCTAATTGTTGTCCTACAATTTTAAAAAAAAAAAAAACCGCGAAAACAAAAATCAAATAATTGCAGTACATGTCTTCTTATTATGCCCTCCAACTGCACCACATCGACCACATTTGATCGGCCTCGTAACTTTTTCAACAGATTTTCTTTTATTCTTCTTTGGCTGCCGAGTTAGCGGAGGTAGGACGACCGTATCTTCCGATCCCTCATGAACCGCGTCCTTAATGTCCGGCAGCGGCAAAATATTACTCGCGTACGAACTTCTGTAGTGGCTCACCTTGAAGTAATCATCAATGTAGTTGTACACGTAACCAGAATTTTTTCGAACGGCAACAAGTGCATGAGCACAGGGAAAGCCTTTCATTTGCCACTCATGACAGGAGCAGAAACGATTATCCAAATCAACCGTAAAAGAACCTTCAGCAAGCACCTCGAAAACAGAACCACAAGAACGGATGGCATTCCAATGGCGACCAACTATCAGCATTTCGTTCAAGGTTTTCTCCATCTCGGGACACAGAATAGAACTACATTGCTCCGCTTCACAACTCCTTTCAGACATCATTCCCATGAGTTTAATCCTGATTCCGTCAACCATTTGACATATAGGCAAGACAGATAGCTCCAACGTCCAAGATTGAAATAATTCAGAAACAGTGCTGTACATGTCACCGTATCGATTACCCTTAAAGTAGGCACATGACCAATTCTCCTTTGGGAAATTTTCCAGAAAGGTCTTCATAGGAGCACCACCCTCGTCTCTTAAATTTTTCATATTAATCTCAAAAGCAGCTTCCGTTGGAGCAGAAACGCATTCCGTTAAAAGATCAACAATTCGGTCTTGAAAAAATTTACCATAGGTAGCCAGATACCTAGATGCCAGGTTCTGTTTCATATCATTCAAACAAAATGCATGATGGGATGTTGGAAATATGCTTGAAACATTTCCAGCCACACCTCTGTCATGATTAGATACAAATGTAATTGTCCTACCTTGTGGTGTCAAAACTTTAGCTAAATTTTCAAAGAACCAGCTCCAGTTTTCCTTGCTTTCTGAGGCCACGATAGCAAAAGCAAACGGGAAAAATCCTAAAAACCAATAAGATATACAGACAATGGATGAGTATATGGTATTTCAACAACCTATATATTTTAACTTACCAAGAATCACAATATACGAAATACGTAGATGTACAGCAACACATCAGTCATCATAGTCACAAAAAACAACTAATCATACCTTGATTTCCATCCTTCCCGGTAGCACCAATTAGTTGCCCCTTATACTTACTTTTAAAAGAAGTTGCATCCATGAACAACAAAGGTCTGCACCATTGAAATCCCTCAATGCAAGCACCATAGCAAATAAACAATCTCTGAAAGCGAGAAGTCTGCAGATCACACTCCAAGACACAATGTGACCCCTGATTGGTTGACATTAAAGTATCTTTGTACCAAAGTAATTGATTGTAAGATAAGGTTTCATCACCATGAACCTCGCTCTTAGCCAATTCCTTCCCTCGCCGTGCACCATGGTAAGAGATATCAAGACCATACTTTTGCTTAAAATCCTTCACAATATCTGTTGGTTTAATCATTGGTTTCTCACGGATTTGATCCACCAGGACAGAAGATATAACCTTTGAACCCATGCTTCTCGTTTTCTGCTTTTCATAATCACTAGTGCACGTGTGAACATTATTCAAACTCCTTATGTAGAAAAAACCATTCCCTCCACATAGTGAAGCATGTACACGCCATTTACATCCATCTGAATTCTTCTTAAAACATTCAGCAGTGATACGTTCTTTATCATTCTTTGCATAAACAAGACGAAATCTCATCTGAGCAGCATACTTGATTAACTTGTTACGAAATTCAGTTACACCCCCCTTAAACCTCTGACCGACATGACTAATATATTCCTTCCAATCCTGAGACAAAAATCTATTGTCCCCTTCCACTCTCAAAAGTTCATTTTCATCAATGGCACTATGACTTTCTAAGGTGCACGACAATGGCGCTGTACGATTAGACACTGCATTGTTGGAAGTTGCATGATGGGACTCTTCTTGATTTTGATCATCATCCTCATTATTTGAACTCAGAAGGTCCTTCACCAATATATCAATAAAATTACTCTTCAACACTTTTAAACATAGCAACATAATACTCACGTCCATATCGGATTGCAGCAAACAATTAGGGTGCTCAGGAAGAGAATACGTCAGCTCAAAGCTTCCCACTTTCAGTTCCTTAAACCTTAAACATATCTCATTACAAATATCCACATATTTACTATTTTCAGACAATGCAATGACAACCGTTAATGAACGATAGCTACACCTTGCTATTCTAGCACTCTCCATCCGTCTACATGTAAAAAAGAACAAATCAAACAGTAAAAAGGTCAGCAACTACCATCCGAATTACAATTACGATAAATGTTCAGTATTCAGTAGTACTCACTGACCAGATTTTGTGGTTCTCAGTTTATGAAATATCATTTAAAAAATTTCCAGTAATTAAAGGTAATGTGTGCATAACCGCAATATAAGATTTTCCTTCGGGAGAAGATGAGTACAGGGTTCCAGTTTTGCCTAAGGGGAACGCTACCAACTTGTCTTAGCACTCCAAAAACATAATCAATGACGCACTCTTTCATATCCAAAAACATAATCAAGGGAGGAGTGCAGCAAGATGTGTAAAACAATTCCCATACTAGAAAAGACTGAAACAAAAAATCAGAAACAGAAACTCAACAGCCATCAAAAGCTCCCAACCTGAGAAAAACTCAATAGACGAGCGGGAAAGCGAATGCTGGTTATATGAAACAACTGCATCCCGAGAAAACCCTAGAAGCTTAAATAAAATGATATATCATAAACTGAGAACCACATAGTCTGATCAGTGAGTACTGAATACTGAACATTCAGGTAAACCCCAAAATTTGAGAAGAAACAGAACAATGCTTAAATTCTCGAAGCAAGAGCCCACATTAATTGGTCCCAAACCCAGTGAATCTCAAGAACTAAAACCTAATCCAATCTGATACCCCAAACTAAACAAAACCCATCTCATAAAATCAGAGATATTGATAAACTAATCAGTAACCAGACCAGCATTTGCATCAGGTGAGCTAAATTCACTAAATTAATGAAATCAATTCATCCTTAACATAATGATTGATCACACGAATAACAGTAAACATTTGAGCACAAATTCGATTCAAAATAATAAAGAAAAAAAAATAGCTTTATAATACTGACGAAATTACAACCTAAAATATATTTACAGTGAATGTGCTTATTAAATAAGCCAGTAAATTAGTAGATGGATACAGAGATTGGGGACGATACCTTCGCCAAAGACGCGTTAGTAAGTCTGAAGAGCGAGTGGCAGGTGGTTGCTTTCAGCGGAGTGGGGTAGTTGGGGTGGCTGTGGGGCCGTGGGCTTTTCTTTTTTACCTTTTTTTTTTTTTTTTTTTCCAAAGGAAGTGTTATTGGCACTTCAAATATTTCATTCTACCCTCCTAATAATGTATTTTTTTTTCTTAAAATAAAAAGTTTGGAGTGTAGAATGAGATTTTTGAAGTTGCTAATAACAATTCCCTTTTTCAATTAATTTATTTATTTCTTTTTACCCAAACTTGTTTGATATTGATAACTTTGATAAGAAAATACTTGGGTACTCATCAGACTATTTGCAAAGTAATCGGAAAGGTATCTCATCTTCATTGATCAACTAATTCACTTTTTCATCGATTTTCAGTTTTCAATTTATAAAATCAAAGCCTAATTCGAATACAAAACACTTACACCCTTTGGCAGCGGCACGGGTCCAAAAATCAAGATAACAAGGTTTTGAGTTTAGATGTTAATTTGATGCTTCAAAACATGAAACCGTTCTTTTGTCCACTACTTGGCCAAACCAACTACACTACAGCACCATTTCGAATGAAATCTTCCGTTTCTTGCGTCAGTTTTCCCAAACGATTGGTATAGAAATGCTCTCTCTCTCTCTCTCTCTCTCTCTCTCTCTCTCTCTCTCTCTCTCTATTTTTATGCATGTTTTAATTTTATATTGGATGCATTAGGTTCAATTTTATGCAGAATCTTCTGGGAATAGGGGCGTGTAGAAAACTGAGGATATTTAATCTGTTTGTTAGTGATAATTGAGATGACATTATGGTTGGTGTTGCAGGACGAATAAGTGGCTGTCCAGCATGATCATGATCTGGATGAGATTGTCCCTTTCCCTTGTCAGTCCAGTCGGAAAGGGAATGGCCTGGACTGCATTTCGGGAGTTTTATCACCATACCATTTCAACCAGAAATACAACCCAGCCAAAGGTATCTAACCTGCCTTCCTTATGAGTTGAAATCCAATTCCGTTTTGTCCCTTTTGCAGCTTATGCCAGTAGAGGCTAAACCGAGGAGGGTGGATTTATTTGTCAGTTAGCATGAGGGATCACAGGTATAATTTGATATCCACAAATATCTAAAACATTTTTTAATACAAGGGGCAAAAGGATGTAATATACTAACTATGTATATCAGTATATGCACAGCGTTTCTCTTTTGTTTATCGGAAAGCAATATGTATTACAAATTGTAAAGGTATGTGATCAAATATGTTTGATGACGCTGTCATTCGTTGGTTGCACTGTATATATTGGTGGTGTTTGGTTACTTATTGTGTAATACATTAAAAATGATGCATTTTCAGTGTTAAGGCATCTATGATATTACGGCCTTTGAATTTTTGGATTCCATTCTTTGTTTACATTACTTTGGAGAAGATCAGATATGGTATGTGCAATTTTTAAAGTATGCTCTATTTCCACTAACGTATATTGGTGTGTTTTCACTGCAGTTGCACTAACAAAAGAACCCATGGGGCGTTGTTCAACCCATTTGTTGGGCCATGTTGGCAATGAAGACAATCAAAGCCAAATTTATATTGGTAGGTGGTGGGTTAGTTAAGAGTGTATGGAAAAGAGAAGTAAAATTGGACTACCATGGTACCACATATTCGTGTACTTCACAGGTAATTCCTAACTAAAACATTTGAGTTACATTATATATTGGATTAAAGTTGTAGACTTCGTATCGTTTAATGGCATTTGTTTTTAAACCCCGCTTGGAAGAAATCTCTTCATTTGAATTGACTAGCACTTTTTTTTTCCTATAATTTTTTTTTCTTGGCACCAGACTTTTGATGAAACTTACAGTTTATGAATTGATTGTAGAATGTTAATTATGTTGTTTTCTTAATTTCTACAATTATAGACCTTGGTAATCTCATTGCATTTAGGTGTTGAGATATCCAAAAAAATAAAAATAAAAATAAAACAAACTGATGATGAATTATATAAGGCTACCGAAGACAAGAACTATAGTTTTGAAGGAGCAGTATAAAACAAATGGTTAGGTTTTATTTGTTTTTAAGGTGTGCTAGCCATTTTAATCAATTTAAAACGTTGTTTCTTTGATATGGGGGCTATCACGATACTTTTAGGGTATTAGTGTTAGGTTTCGTTTAATGATTCCATTACTTAATTGTTTTAAATTTCAATTTTGGTTGTATTGCTGAAAGTTAATTTGATTACTAAATTACTTTGTAGAAACAGAGTTCACAAGAGCTAAGAGAATACTAAGAAGCAAAGACTTACAACGTACATAGTGACTTAAAATAGTCTTACTATTACTCTCTTTGTTTCTCTTCCATGTTTTGTTGTACTTTTAACCATTCTTTTGTGTTAATAATTTGTGTAGATGCATATACATGTTGGTAGAGATTGTCTGCAATTAGTGCGTTTGTATATGTACGTACAACTATTTTCAAACATTCTCACAATGCAACATGATCGATTCGGGTAATAAAAGTTGATCCCTTAATTAAAAAATGAGACGCTTGCCAAACATGTGGTTTATTTATTTATATATTTTTTTCTTTGAGTGAAGCCAAATTGTACGAGAGATTACTCACATATGTGCAAATTAGATGGAATATATGTTGCTTAATTTATAAAATAATCACTTAAGAAATATTAGAATATCTAAAACAACACATCTTTGGGGCGTGTAGCGCTTGTGATGCAAAAAAGCCTCTCACATGTGATACATTAGATTACGTTTGCACCATCCCTCCTAATCCTATTTTTTATTTTTTATATTTTTTTGTCAAACTATAGATATGTTAGATTAGGTGTTAAATTATACCCACGCCATCCCTCCTATTCAAAACCTCATGCCTAAAAAAAAACTGAAAAGGTAGGATTTCTGTGCGGTTCGATTCTTCTCCGCGCTCTCTAAGGTAAAAGCACTTTCTTCTCCTCTCTCTCTCTTCAATTTGAATTCTACTTTCTCTCTCTAGAACTTCAATCTCCTTGTATTTCTTGAAAACCGTCTTTATTTTGCAGATTAAACTGAGAAATTTGAAAAACCCTGTTCGAGATTTTGCTTGAAATCGTGGTTTGGGGTTAAATAGCACGGTCAGATCCAGTACTCCGAGAAGTACTTCGATGATATCTACGAGTACAGGTACGCTCCTTTCTGCTTCGTTTTCTTTCGATTTTTCTTCATTTTTCAAATTCTTTTTGCATTTTGATAAACTTTTTGTTTGTTTTCAATGTTGTTACAGGCATGTGGTTGTTTCCCAGACGGTCGTCCTGCCTGTACTGGGCCTGGGCCAACCCTGGAGGAGAGGAGTGATGGGGGTGAAATATCGGCCGTCAACAGCAAAGGTTGGTGAAGGAGAAAGAAGGTTGTATGGATACTAGAATATTAATTGTTTGGCAACCAGTTTTAATTAAGTTCAAGAAGGACACGTGTCTTTATTTGATTGTCCACATAGGATTTGTCAGTATAAAAAGTCCTAATTGGTCAGGACCCAAGTATTGTCCAATTTGATATATAATATTTTTTTTTTTTTTTTGTCCAAACTAGGAAATTCATTAAAATCAGGAACTAGTACAGAAGTTAAGAAAGGAAATGCAACAATAAAAGGCCAACTCAAATGCTGAGCTGCAACCCAAAACTGGGAAGCCTGACCAAACTTAAGCCCAGCAAAAGCAACAAAAAAAAAAATCCCTAATCTCCAACATCGAATAGCAACCTGCCACACCCGCTGTACGCTCTATGCTTACACCAAATCCAAACACACACACAGACCATAAGATTAAGCTTGAAATGCCGAACTAAATTGAACCCCCGAGATCTAAAATGCTGACAGCAATATTTGCAAAGAGAACCAAGAGATCAAACGAAAAAAAGAAAATGGAAGGGTCGAAGGGGGTGTGTAAAATACCTTGTTACAACGTAAATCGTTCCACACTTTGTCCAAATTTTTCCGCATATACCGGTACGACAAGGGGTTGTGGGATGTGGATCCAGGGAACTAATTAGGTCAAGCACTTCAAGAACAAGTTTATGGTTGGGTGAGAAGTGAGACGCGGGAAAGCATGGGAGAGAAAATTGGGTGGGAGAGAAATGAGAAACTATGAAAAATGTCGGGAAAACGACGAAAACGCTTTGAATTAGCAAAAGATGCCAGGAAAATAAGCCATGACCTCACAATCCGACAACTAGAGGCAGCAGAAGGGCAGGTCACAAGCATAGAGAAAAAGGGAACCCCCGAGAGTGGTGGAAGCCAACAAGAAAGTGGGGGGAGAGGAAGAGAGAAGAAAAAAAAAAATCAGGAAAAAAAAATCCAGTCGGGGGAGGGGGAAGGTGGCTATGGGAAGGGGATGGGGAAGGGGCTAGGAGGAAAGAAGAGAAAATGAGAGAAACCAGCCCTGAGCAAGGTACACTTTAAATTAGCGGTATTCTTTTTCTCGTAAGTTGCATGTGAGAGGTTATAAGTTTGAATCTCGTAAATGACGAGCTCAAAATCAATTTACTCCCATGCCCTCACTATGAATATGTCGTTCTATATATATATTATTCTTCATGTGTAAATTCCAAGGTCTTGATCTTTTTCTTGTAGTATTTGTGACAAAATATTTGTGACTCCTAATATAGATCTCATAAAAAAGAAGAGGAAGGCAAACTCAAAAGTTTGGATGTGTTCCAATGTCCTAATCACCCATATCGATATTATCACCTTGGATAATCAACTCTAGCACCTTCACAACGGAACATAGAAATGATACTAATCAATGTACCATAATGTGATCCCCAACGTGTATCATTGGCTCGCTTGAGACAAGTTTTTCTTAAGGGTTTTTGAACTTTAATCCTTCAAGAATATTAAAATTTTAAAAAAACTTGGTGTTACATTGAATATTGATTTTAGTCCCTAATATGTCCTTAATTCAAAATAATTAATATGCATTTTATTTAATGTCTCCCATTAAATATTTAAATTTATTAATACACAAATTGTGACATCCCACATCGCCCAGGGAGTAAGCCTTATATGTATATTTCCATCCCTACCTAGCACGAGGCCTTTTGGGAGCTCACTGCTTCAGGTTTCGTAGGAACTTCGAAGTTAAGCGAGAAGGGGGCTAGAGCAATCCCATGATGGGTGACCCACTAGGAAGTTGCTCATGAGTTCCCAAAAACAAAACCGTGAGGGAATGGTAAGCCTAAAGCGGACAATATCGTGCTACGGTGGTGAAGCGGGCCCGGGAAGTGATCCGCCCCGAGCGGGGATGTGACACAAATTTTAATTTATTTTTTGACCAAAAAAGAGTTTTTAAATTTATTAATTTTATTTAACATTCTTCAAACTTGAAAGTGTGACAACCCGTCCCGGACTTTTCGTACTGTAGGGGTGAAATGACGGTTTTGCCCCTAGTATGGTTGTTTCGTTGTGTGGTTGTTTTTGGGTTTTGCTTGGCTGATTTTGGACCACACACGTACCACACTCACTCACCCTCTCTTTCTGCCCTGTCCTGAGCTCTCTCTCTCCCTTTCCTATTCTTTTCGTATGGACGACACCCAAAACCCTTGAAACCTTTACAGATCGAGGAAACAAATTACATATTCGTGCTCGTGAGGTCCTTAGGAGTTCAACCATACCCATTTCATGTAAGGATACCTTCGTTTTCACGTCAAACTCGGGATCCCCCGATTTGGTCACTGTTCATGCACACGTTAATTCTTGTGTTTTTGGGAATTTCAAGCTTATAGGAAGCTTGGTGAGGTCCTTAGGAGGCTCGGGGTGGTTCGTTTGAAGGTTTTGGACGTCGAGATCGTGAATTGCAGGTTTGGCCGGAGTTGGTGGTGTTTACCCGGCGAGATTCCGTGGGTTTTAGTGCTTGAAAGTGGTATGGAATTGTTCCTCTTGTTGTAAGCTTCATTTTGGTACCAATTTTGTGAAATTTGGTTCAAAAACGAAGAAGATACAAAGTTTTGAAAATTTCCCGGCGCTGGAGTTTGGCCGAAGAAGACGACAGAATATTCCTTCAGTTTGGACGAAATATTCCTAACAGCGTTAACGGATTCCGTCAGAGTTAACGGAATATTCCTGACGGCGTTAACTGACGTTGTCAGTGTGCCAGGCACGTGCCTACGCGTGGGCGGCGTGTGTGGCCTGCCTTGGCCGGCGCGTGGGGGCGCGTGCGGCGTCGGAAAATTTT
Organism: Pyrus communis; assembly: GCF_041283825.1. NCBI lineage: Eukaryota > Viridiplantae > Streptophyta > Magnoliopsida > Rosales > Rosaceae > Pyrus > Pyrus communis. Next base: position 12,507,231 of record NC_142575.1, read on the forward strand.
TCTAAAAATATGGGGATGTTCCTGAGGTTGAGTAGATCACGTTGGTGTATTCATGCACCCCATTTGAGCATTGTATGAGAAGTTAGTTCGTAAGGTTGGTTATGTGCTTTAAAATTAACGTTTTTATAGTTGTTTCGCATATAGGTGAGACCTATCCCGAGGACGAGCGCGGTCACTCGAGGCAAGGGGGTTACGACCCTTTTACATATCAGTGAGTGGGCTTTTGGTTTTCCGTATATACCTATATACTTATGTTTTTCCCGGAAAGTGAAATGAAATGTTTATACGTTTATATGCCATGCATTATGTTTGCCGTTGATTATACATTATTAGTTGCATATCTATATGTGTGTTTGGTGCTACAGACGCACAGGTAAGTGCCAGGTAAGTTATGGTTTATATTTATTGCTTAATGGTGATATGAGATGCATAGAGAGCTCATAACCTGCACCCCCGGTGTTAGTGCTCCCGCCCAGAGTTGGGCACAATCCTTCACGTGATGTTCACCTCCTGCACCACACGCTCATCTTGGATCTAAGTTAGGTGCACAGTCATGTCGTACAGACCATTTTAGGTGGTTCCGACTCGTAGGTGACCCGTGATTATTCGCCCAGCCTTCACGTGATCGTAGCACTTGAGCGTACTTATTATACGCCCAGTCCTGTCGTACAGATCACTTTAGGTGGTTCCGACTCGTGTGCAGGTATAGTTAGTGAGATGGAGATTTGAGCTCTAGATTCAGCCGTGCAGGTCACGGTAGGTGACTCCGGCTAACAGATTACATGGCATTGTTTTGGCGTTACCTAAGTACTTGCATTTTATTTCGAGACATTTGGCACGGCATATTTCTGAGCATGACTTATATATATGTATATATTCTATTTTCTGGGAAGTATACAGGTTTTACGGCGAGGGGTTAGAACTTTGTTTATGAAATGGTTTTTGAAAAGCTTTGTTTTTGCCCACTCACGCTTTCTGTTTTGCGCCCCTCCAGGTTCTAGTTGGCTAGCACTTTTGGTGGCTCCCCAGAGGATTTTCCCGGCATATCCGACAGATTATCACCAGTGTAGGACTACCTTTGTGTGTGTTTATTTAGTGTTGTTTCTCCCGGACTGCACTAGGTCTTCCGTGCTCTGAACTTTGTTTTTCACACTTACGCTTGCACATGTATGTTCCTACTTTGTGTATAGCTGGTTTTTATTTATTTGTACTTTTATTATTATTTATTAGCTTCCGCACTGTGCACATGGTTACGTCACTTCCACGTGACGCCCAGCATGCCCTGTTCTCGGTCGAGGTGTGTCAGAAAGACTCAATTAATGTACCTAAATGTTAGTACCGAAATTTATTATATTGAACTAATATATTTAAATGTTAGTACTGAAATGTATGTACCTAAATATACGCACCGAAATGTATTAATATTAAATTAATGTACCTAAATGTGTGTACCGAAATGCACCAAAATGTTAGTACCGAAAATGTATTATATTGAATTAATGCACCTAAATGTTTGTATTGAAATGCATGTACTGAAATGTGTGTACCTAAATGTATGCACCGAAATGTATTATAATGAATTTAATATACCTAAATGAAGAAGATAAAGTACATCGAAATATATTGTATAACAAAAATTAGTTTATCTAACGATGAATGAAATGAAAATAAAAATTATAATGAAATAAAATTAATACATGAAAAATTAGAAAGAAAAAGATAAATAATTAAAACATCAAAATATAATTAATAAATGAGGTTATTAATGTATCAAGGGACTAAAATTAGATTTTGATCTTACTTATGGTTTGAATAAAAAATCATCTTTGTCAAGGATTAAAATGAAGTTTTCTATTTTTTTTATGAGCCTCGCCCCGTTGTAAGACAATCATTCTCAAGAGTATCTAAAATATCTTATCTCTAAGTGTTTCAAGATGCCTACGCAGTACTCCAACAACATTGACCAAAACATTAGCCTATGTGAAAAAAACGGCCATCTTACCATTTCCTTTGCTACAACCACAAGTACTAGTTGAAGTTGATGTACAAAACAACAAACATAAAATTAATGCAGACGAGTGTTCTCTCAAATGATACTTTTGAGACTATTGAACTCACCTTTCGTAATAGTTGCTCCATCATAAGCTTACCCACATAACATAAATATGCTCAATTTCGATGTAGAAAATAATTGATCAATGACACTTTTTCGTGACTTGGAAGTTGTGTAACTGACATACTGAACTTCTAAAAGGAACCAGATCCCCTCCAGACCCTTTGAAACCGAGTCTCCTTACTAAAAGATCTGGACTGTTAAAATTTGATCAAATGACTATAAATAGGGGGTTCGTTTAAAAGTTATAATAACTATAACCGTTAGATCAAATGACTATAAATAGGGGGTTCGTTTTAAGTAATTCAAGGGGGAATGACTGCTGGGAGCACTACATCTGAGACAAGCTGTGAGGCAGTTAGACTTTGCTGTAATATTTTGGTTGAGAGGTTAGCTACTCTCAAGGGGAGATTGAAGGAGCAAATGGGCTCTATTAACTGGGAGACTCTTATTCAGCAGGTATTCTATTTGGATTGAGGGGAGGGCTTATTTCACTCGTGTGCTCCTTTGTTGGAATGCAAATAACACTACCATAATAGCATGTTATTTGCAGTCTCCCAGAGGAGTGCGGGGAGCAAAAATAGCAATCACCATGAAATTATTGATGCATCATTTTTTTCTTTTGAAACATTTCATTAACTTATTGATTTGTTTCAAATCCTTGCCATGGCGCTCCAATAGTTCACACACTGAATCTGGAAGAACCCAAGAAACTCAACCCCAGACAGAATAATTGACATTGAGCCACAATTTTCTTATGAGTACAAATAAAACTTAATAAGTTATCAAACTTTCAAGCTTGCCCTACTTCCCAGTGGCTTCTCCTTATAGCTTTTGAAGGCCACTGAAACACCAAACTCTCTCCAAGAAATATATATCAAACAAAAATAAAAAATAAATAAAAAATAAAAAATAAAAAAAACTCTCTTTAACTTGCATTTTTCTTTATTCCCAAATTTGATGTAGTTGTTGCAGTTTATATTTCTTCTGTCAAAATGCAGGCATCCTTGCAAGATGTGAACTTATCAGCAAGTTCTTATTATGTCCCTGATTCTGCTTCCAGGGCATACCTTAACTATGGTGCTGCTGTGAGTGAGGCAAGTTTGTGTTGACCGTCTTACTCCTTCATTTTCATTCATGTGTATTGTTGAATTTTCGGCAAGATGCACATTTACATAATGCAGAGCAAATCATAGTGCAACGTCACAGTCATAAAGACCAGTTTTTTCTCATTTAAAATTTATAGATTAATAACATTGAAACTACTTGATCACAGGTGGAGGTAAACGTTCTGACTGGACAAACCACAATTCTGCGATCGGATATTATCTACGATTGTGGTCAGAGTCTCAACCCTGCTGTGGATTTAGGACAGGTTAGCATGATTGAACTTGCTACTCAGATTTTTATAATGTTTACATACATTTTTTTATTTTTTTGCATTTTCTTTTAATTAAGCTCTACCTAGATTTTGTTGTTTGCATTGCTAATCAGTAGGTTCTGCCTTGGAGAATTTTTCAAATTCCATTGTAAGAAAAGTTAGTAGTTCGGTTTATTTTATAAATTTTTAGGTACTTCCGTTCTTTAGCGTCTTTAGGCTTTCTCTGTTCGAAGAAGTGTAGCATTTTCATCATCTAGTCATCTTTGGAATAAGAATCCTAGTTTTCAACTTTTCTACAATCTGTTAAGATCCATAATGCCAGTTCACTGGCACGTAGTTAATGTGGTTTAGTTAAGTTTGACATTACATGTTTCTTGCAGATCGAAGGTTCTTTTGTTCAGGGTATTGGGTTTTTCATGCTTGAAGAATACTCGGAAAACTCTGATGGGTTGGTGATTTCAGAAGGTACATGGACATATAAGATTCCTACGGTGGACACCATACCCAAACAGTTCAATGTTGAAGTATTGAACAGTGGGCATCATAAAAAACACGTGCTCTCTTCAAAAGGTCTGCCATGCCGTTCCTTGCATACTTCTAATTATCCCAACTACAACTGATACCAGAAAAGTATTTTGTGTGATTAAAAGTAGGCGAATTTTGAAAAAATTGAGATTATGTTGTTACAAAAATTGAAGAGTCGAAAATTTTGTGTTATTACATAAATTGGAAAGCTGAAAATTTTATGTTAGTATGAACATTTCAATTAAAGAAGAGCATGTTTCATCATAAAATTTGAAAAGTGTTGTGTGAAACTCACACATTGAAAATCGTTTGCGCAGCTTCTGGTGAGCCACCATTACTTCTTGCGGTTTCTGTTCACTGCGCTACAAGGGCTGCCATTAAAGAATCAAGAAAACAGCTTCTTCAGTGGGGCGGCCTAGATGGATCGGCATCAATATTCCAGTTAGACGTTCCTGCTACCATGCCTGTTGTGAAGGAGCTGTGTGGACTGGAAGCTGTGGAGAGGTACTTGGAATGGATTGTAGGCAGAGAATAAACGTACGTTATGGCTGGAAGGCATGATCATGCTAGTTAATTTGTCCATCACAGCCAAAGAACCTAAAATGTGAGTCAATCGCCGTCACTTGATCTCAATAAGGATACGAATATAGGTTTTTCAACAGATTTTAGGTCTGTTTATAGTACAAAACCAATAAAAAAACGAGAATTGGCAATAGATGAACCATTCCATCTCACGTTACTTGTGTTTAGGTTCGTTGTCCAGTTTTTGAACATTACTGTTGAATAAGCTTTTATCTGTAAGACAACTAAACACGAACCATCTTATTATACCTTTTGTGTTTGCAACTTGTATTTGTTGAGAGTTGTCCCACATCGGTGAGGGACAAGGTTTGCTATGTGCTTATATGGTCTTGGGCTACTCCCCATATTGCCAATTGGTTTTATGGTGGAACCTCAATTTCATCATGGTATCAGAGCGGGTTGTCCTCGTGTGAAGCCAAACGGCCACACGCGCTCCACGTCACCCAGTTGTTGTCCACGTGTAGGCTTGAAAATCCGCCACACGTGCGGGGGCGTGTTGAGAGTTGTCCCACATCGGTGAGGGACAAGGTTTGCTATGTGCTTATATGGTCTTGGGCTACTCCCCATATTGCCAATTGGTTTTATGGTGGAACCTCAATTTCATCAGTATTGAGGCAAATTGTGTTAGACCAAGGTTCATTCGACCGGAGAATGGTTCGTAATCTCGGAGATTGGGTTGTTTTCTGTCTATATTTATATTTGAGGAAAAAGTAGACTTGGCAACTTTTTTACACGATTTGTTAACTTGATCCAAACGACATGAAAATTTGAGGTAAGTTCTTATGATTCAACCAAATGGCGTATAATTTAGAGACTCCAAAGCAAAGACTTGAATGATTAGGCGGTTTCTTCCATTTCAACATTCTTTTATGAGGATACAATTAAGGGGTGTGATATCCATACATCCCATTTTACTTCTCACACATCTTTTTAATTTTTAGCCGTTAGATCGAATGAATTGAAGAAGATCAACGGATATAAATTATTAAGAGGTGTGTGAGAAGTATAATAGGGTGTGTGGATAGCACATCCCTACAATTAATAGGTCTCGAGTCAACGCATTAACTAACCAAGTGCCATTGGGTGACACGTTAAGAACTTAAGTTTACCCGCAAGTAACAAGTTTCAAACCAATGAGAAAATGTTAGTTCGATAATTTTAAGCTCCAAAAAAAGAAATCTTACTACCGTAGGCACAGTATTTAATCACATAAGTGAGATTAAAAAAATTTCTAAACACATTAAAAAATTGATAATAAATTACTTAACAGTGTGAAAATGTGAAAATATATGCAAACCTCGTAATTGCATCCTCTACGCTTTGACGATGAGTACATAGTCATTTGGATTTTTATAACCCTACAAACCCTTGCAAATAGTGTTTTTATGGGGAGTTCAAATTAAACCAAAATTCATAATAATCAATGTACAAGTAAAAAAATATAAAAAATAAATAAATAAACAAATGTTTGTGATTGCATCTTCTAGGCTTAGACGTGGCTATATTGTTGTTTAGATTTTCAATACCCTCCAAATCCTCATGAATAGTGTTTTTTGTTTGAGTGCAGAATTAATAAAAATTAATGTATAAGTGTGAAAAATGTAAAAAACAATATATACAATTACTCGTAATAACAAACTTTACAATTTTCGTAAATGGGTCAACTTTGAGATTCGACACCATAATTCATAAACTCTAGATTTATATTTAACTGTTGATTGTCGTTTACGTTCTATTGTTCTCATTGGGTTTCGTTATTCAATTTTTTTTTTTTTTGATAACATGATCTTTTAACGCATGCGGAAAAATGAACGATTTGGATCATTGATATCATGTTCCGATGTTTACGGTTAACTGAAATATGAGTCAATGTTATATAGTTTCTAGAGACTTTAAAAACAATATTTTTTTACTAACAGTAAAAATCTGAACGTGATATCAACGATCCGAACCGTTCATATTTCCGCCTCAGCTAAAAGACCTTGTTTTTAAGAAAGAAAATTAAAAAAAAAAAAAACGAAATTTGGTGAGAAGAATGGAGTGTAAATGTCAATGACAATCAACAATTAAACTTAAATGTATGGTTTGTGGGATTATGGTGGCGAATTCCAGAGTTCACCTTTTCACCAAAGTTGTAGAGCTTGTTTTACAAGTTTTTGTATATTTTTATAATTGATGTGAAATAGATTTTCTATACAAGTAACGAGTTGAGTCATATTACCCGTTAATATTCTAATAATATTAACGGGTTTAGTTCGAATTGAGTTATATTATCCGTTTATTTAACATGTGTGACACGATAATAACCGTTAAAATATGGTGTATGCCACAAAAAAAAGTATATCACAAAAAAGATACGAACATGAAAATACTACACCAATGCTATGGTTTACAAGCAAGCACTCCATCATTTACAATACACTTTGAAATTACTAAATGAAATAAGGGAGCCAGTGAGTTGCTATTGAGGATAGGGAGGAGAGGGGAAAGAATGGCAGCAACGAGCCTTTTGAAAGGAAACTGCACCGGCATTGGCGTCCGTCGGCTCTTCTCCCTCGCCCACCCGCACCGGCCTCTCAATTTCAACCAAATCAATTCCGCTGTCAATCACAATTACCACCACATCCGCATTCGCCGCGGAAAACTCACATTATCACCATCACCAAGACTCGCCGCCTTGTGGAACTCCTCTTCTCCCTTCTGCACCGCCGCCGACGCTTCTGCTTCTGCCTCTGCTTCTGAGGTAGTGAGCGATGCTGCTGTGGTCGACGAGGCAGTGCCCGTGAGCGAGGTTGTTCATGAACAGAAGAAGATAAAGGATGCAGCCGACCTGCTCGACATAAGGGTTGGCCGAGTCCTTAAGGCGTGGAGGCATGAGGAGGCTGAATCTCTTTATGTGGAGGAAGTCGATGTTGGTGAGCCCGAACCCAGAATCATCTGCAGTGGCCTTGTCAGATATATTCCTCTTGATCACCTTCAGGTACCCAAATTCTTTGTTCCAACTTACGAATTCCTTAGTTTGCATATATCCCATTTGTATTCAAAACACAACGTGAATTTGGAGCATGTATATGTGTATGTATATTGTACTATATTTGATTTTTGTTGGAGAATATTATCACATCAAAGGTGTACAGTATATATATGTGAGAGGTTATCTGCTTATATGACCGAGGACTTTTGTGGTAAAATCTCATACTTAATACATTGGTGATGTTGGTGGTCGGCCATGGCCGAAAAAGTTCATTCATTTTTGGGTTAGAGAAGTGAGAATGATCAGATTGACAATTGTATGCAATGGGATTTTGTGTTTGTGTGATGCAGGATAGAAATGTAGTTGTGCTTGCTAATTTGAAGCCGAGGAACATGCGCGGTGTGAAGTCTAATGGAATGCTTATGGCAGCTTCTGATGCTTCCCATGAGAATGTTGAGCTTCTTGTGCCACCTGAGGGTTCACTCCCTGGCGAAAGGGTATGGTTTGGCTCTGAAGAGGATCACCTAAATCAGCCTCCTGCTGCCTCGCCTAACCAGGTACTCTCCGCGTCTAATCCTCAACTGTTGAATGTGCCATTTCCAAGCATACATGCTAGTATAATTCAAAAGCTAGTCACCCTTCGTGAAAATTGCAAATCGATGTTTGAGCTCAAGCAAATATATGCTCTGCTCCTCACTTTGGGCCTCTCCCAACACCACTCATTGACTTCCAAAGTCCTTTCTTTCACGGCGCTATCCAATTCGGGTAACATGCAATACTCTTATCGAGTTTTCTCACAGCTCTCACACCCAACACTTTTTCATTGGAACACAGTTATTTGAGGCTACTCCAACAGCAAAAACCTGAATCGGTCCATATCAGTCTTTGCTCAAATGTTGCATGACGGGGTCTCTCCGGATTATTTAACCTATCCATTTCTTTTAAGGGCGTCAGCTCGCTTATGAAGCAAGAGCTGGGTATGGCTGTGCATGCCCATATTGCTAAAATGGTTTCCAGTCTGATAGGTCCATAAGTAATTCCTTGATCCATATGTTGCTACTTGTTGAGATATCATTTATGCACGTAAAGTGTTTGATGGAATCCCTGTAAGAAACTCGGTTTCGTGGAATTCGATGTTAGATGGGTATGCAAAATGTGGGGATGTGATTTCAGCACGGGAAGTATTTGAGTTAATGCCAGAGCGTAATGTGGTGTCCTGGAGTTCTTTGATTGATGGGTATGTTAAGGCTGGGGAGTTTAGTGAGGCTTTGGCAGTATTTGAGAGAATGCGTGTTGTGGGGCCTAAAGGAAATGACGTAACCATGGTGAGTGTTCTGTGCGCATGTGCGTTGGTGCTCTTGTGCAAGGGAAGGTGATGTATTGGTATATGGCCGAGAATAAATTGCCGTTGAATTTGGTGTTGGAAACATCACTAGTGGACATGTATGCCAAATGTGGGGCGATAGAGGAGGCTTTCGGTGTGTTTCGTGGGGGTTCACTGCATCAATCTGATGTGTTGATATGGAATGCAATGATTGTAGGACTTGCAATGCATGGATTAGTCCCTCAGGCACTTGAAATTTTTAGCGAAATGCAAATAATTGGGATTGTGCCAGATGGGATAACGTACTTGTGCTTGTTGAGTGCTTGTGCTCATGGGGGATTAGTGAAGGAAGCTTGGCATTTCTTTGAATGTCTTGGTAAACATGATATGGAACCCAAGTGTGAGCACTATGCTTGCATGGTGGATAATTTAGCACGAGGAGGTCAGGTAGTGGAGGCATACCACTTTATATGTCAAATGCTCAAGGAGCCAACAGCTTCAATGTTAGGTGCTTTACTTAGCGGGTGCATGAACCATGGAGAATTAGATCTTGCAGAAATTGTTGGAAAGAAGCTTATAGAGATACAGCCAGATCATGATGGTAGATATGTTGGTTTATCAAATGTTTATGCATTTTCCAGACGCTGGGATGATGCAAGAAGCCTGAGAGAAGCCATGGAGAGGAGAGGGGTGAAGAAGTCCCCTGGTTTTAGTTTTGTGGAGATATTTGGAACCCTTCACAAATTTATAGCGCATGATAAATCATATCCAGAATCAGGAGAAATTTATAGGATGCTGAATTTTATTGTAAACGAGATTAAATTTGATAAGGAGTACAGAAATCAAGATAATTTTTTTTCATGCAATCGGAAACTTCTAAGTTCTTCGGGTGTTGAATATGCCTGGTCCAAACGGTGGCAAATTTCATTAATTGGGGAACTCGAACCTGGGTCGAGCCCTATTCAGGAGTATATATCTTGGGAAAAGTCTTGAGTATATGGATGGATAACACAGGGTCTAAGCTCAGGCTGGACAGATAAGATAACCCCCGCGATCCTAACATCAATTAGACGTAAGGTTGATATGGAATGTTCATATCCTTCCTTAAGTTTGTCAACTCCTATGTAGAATCTTCCTCAATTCCATTCGTGCAAGAAAATATCTTCAGGAGAAAATTGTGACTACTCGATGGCCTATCTGCAATGAGTATCTAGAGTCTTTCGAACATTCTTATTACTCTGTCCTTGGACTGTGGAGGTTGATTTTGGTTACCTTTTGGCGACAAGGTGGATTAGTGAACTTTTCTACCATGGATTGCTGGCATTTCAGAATTTTATTCAAACGAATGTGCATGTGCTTACAGTTTCCTGCAAGGAACAGAGTTAAGTTCCTTCTACCTTGTGGTATGTCTGAAAACAAGATGTGAGACAATGGCTATGTGCACAGAAAATTGGGTTTAGCATCCCACGTTATCTCTTGTTTGGGTTTTGATAAGTCCTGGCTTACTAGGTCTACCTTCTGAGACAACGGCCAAGTGTTTATGGATTGGGCGTTCTTAGTTTCTTTCTAGTGTTGTGTGGTTGTTTGTCTTTTGCTGTCTGTTTAATGGAATCTCAGACCACAGAATATACATGCTTGAGGCCAGAGGCACTTGTTGGGTCAAGTTTTTCTTCATCCATCATATACTTTGATTTGTATTTATGGTTCTCGTTTTATCACTTTTTGCAGATTCAGAAGAAAAAGATATGGGAATTGGTGCAACCTCATCTGAAGACCGACAATTCTTGTATTGCTTTACTTGGGGAGCATGTAATGCGGACATCTGCAGGTGTGGTAATCTCAACATCTCTGAAAAACGCAAACATCTCCTAATTGGACCAGGAACGTGGTGTTATTAGTCAGTCTCTCACACGTTCGCATCAACAATTTATCCATACTGCCATATGATACTGATTTGTAGAAAATCAGTGTCGAATGGTTTCTATAGTTTCCGACGGTTTTTCATGGTTGTTAGTTGTTTTATGTATGCCTATTACCATATTTCAAGGCTTATCAAGCTTAATTTCTTGTAATTTTAATGAGAACGAGGTTGTGTTTTCACTCTTGATTTGATTTCTAAGGCTGCGGCCTAGGTCCGAATATTGCAACAGAATTTGTTTGTAGCTCATCTATTGAAGTTTTGGGGAATCATGGAATGTTCTTAATTGAAATTAATCATGAGATTTGTGATCCATATTTGAAGATTATTATCTGGATCTTTATTTTCACCCAAGTTTTCTGTTCCATAATATGTTGGATATATGCACCTAGAAACTAATTTGGCCGTCTTACGTTAAACAGACATTTCAGCTTATGTTCGAAACCTGTCGGCTTTCTAATCTAACATTTAACCACTCATGCTATCGTCTATTAAAAAAGGAATGGCTTATGCTATAGCTTAAGAAATTATTGACAAGATTCATAGCATGCAAGTTTTAGTTCCCGCAGAGGAGAGCAAGTTATATGAAATGAGATGGTTGTCACCCTTGCATCTTGATTCAATAATGCGATTGGATCGATATGTCATGGTAGTGGTTAACCAATTGAATATAAGTCTTTCTCCATGTGCAGTGGATAATGAATGTGACAGCATGAGGCCCTCCTTACGGATTATAATACCATTGACGAATTTAGAAGCAAAGGCAATGTTGGACAAGGTGGGAAAGAGATTCACTAACAAAGTGAAAAATTGGGTCCTCTCGAAGGCTTGCTTGAACTTCCAACTCGTGGTTGGACCATAAAAAAAAATTAAGTCTGCTATGAGGCCATTTATTTTTATTTAAGCAAAAGCGTACGACTATCGACCCACCAACAACGAAGCGCAATTCGGGATGGCCCCTTCCCAGTGTGTGATAATCCTTCAAGATCTTGGGCTCATCTATTCCCGAAAGCGCATGCTCCGTGTAGTCGATCAAGTCCGGGAATATAACGGCCCTTTAAATAACCAAGGGACGCGTTACCCGACACGGCAGACCGGCACCGTACGAGTGCCACAAAAACGGAGAGGCATGCAATTATTGCCACAATTAAATGACCGATCTGCTCTCACTCTAGCTCGGCAACAAGGTTGAGGATGATCTTCAGAGTTCCTATAAATAGAGGTAGAGGCCTCTAAGTTGAGTAGCTTCGTCAAATTCAATCTCTATGATTACAAACTTCAAGTGATTCGTTGCTTTCTTTAAATTTAGAAATGTACTTTACTTTCCAATAATGTAGAGTGGATCATCAGACCACAAGTCATTTCCTAAACTTCTGTAATCTTGCTTCAACAATTAAATGATTACATTCGTTTATTTCCGTTTCTCTTTCATTTACATTCCTAGGCAAACACATCACACTATTTCAAGTCCTCAATCTTCGAGGCATAAAAAAGAACCTAACAGTACCAACGTCATATTCAGTGCTCAATTGATTTGGTTAATGAGTCAGATCTAAGCACAAATTCTACATCACTACATAATCACTGTCAGTTGGCAATATGCAATAGTGGCACGCCCACTCTCACACTTACTCAAGCCATTTCGTGGCCTTGAGAATGATATCAACAAATGGGGGCAAATAACGTGTTAACCTAAGTCGGGCTATGTTCGATTTTGACACCAACTTGGGTACCCGCAATCAGTAGAGGTAACGCATCGCATCACCAAGTTTACCCATCTCCAGTCAAAACCCATAATCAACATAATCTCCTCGAAAAAGTTTCAATCAACTTGGTCATGCGCTTTATTCATGTCGAGCTTCAACCCACTTCAAAAGACTAATTGGCCCTTCTCAAATTTTAAGACATGATAGTGATTATCATGTATTTTCTTTTTCCTTTCTTAGTATAAGGCTACGCCTATTTAATTTAAAACTAGTAGAACAAAAAAAGTTTGATGAGATATCAAAATGAAAGTGAATTATAAAAATTTTGTTAGCACACTTCTGTTTATTTGTGACCTGTAGCGCATGTAAATAAAAAAATAATTAAAAGACATAATTTAATATGTGAGAGAAAAAAAAATGTTAGATTTCGGTACCCCTAACTGCCTACTAAAACAAATTGCAAAATTGATGCAGAGCATTAGCCTTTGTTGTACTTCTATTTCTTTAGATACTACCACAGTATTACCAATTACAATCGGCCATACATGTTTAGAGGAAAGGTTAGAGACTATTTAATAACTATTTTGTTTTCAGTTTTTATTTTATTTTTTAAATTGAAAATTGAAATTTTGTTTAGTAATTAGTTTTAAAAAATGAAAAATGAAAAATGAAAAATAAAAACTAATTTCTTGAGTTTTCAAATTTTGACCTTAAGTTTTCAATTTTTGGATTTTAGTTTTCATTTTTTTTTTTAAATTGAAAACTGAAAGTAGTTACCAAACAAGATTTTAGAACCAAAAATAAAAACGAAATGGTTATCGAATAGTCCATTAATTAACCATTCATTCATATAGCTTTCGCAATAAACCCCACACCAATGGCACACTGAAATTAATCAATTTAATAATCCAACCAGAACTAGTAAACATGATTGCAGATACATTATTGTAGATACTAAAATCAATTTAGCAATCCAACAATCTAGAAGACCAATTAGGGACCGGGGTGGTCCCGGACCACCCGACGTCGGAGAAAAACGTCTATATGGGTCCTTCGAGGACCCGGGTTGTCACAAGCGCACTCATATTTTATGTGCTTGATAGGAATCTTGATTTGATTTCTGCTGTTTGAAGTGAAAACAACATCTATGTTCGGTTTCACGCCTTCTAACTAATATGATTTTATGGTGATGATCATCAATGTATATGACAAATAATTGCAACGCAAGGTACCACATTTTGATCAGTTATATTTGTTTACTAATGCATATATCATTAGTATAATATATAGTAATGTTCTTTTGTCAAAATCTTAGTATGACCACCTAATCGTGAAATTAAATCTTTTTTTTTAATATGTGATGTCTCAGGCTAGCATAATTGACAAATTGTTGATCCTAAAAACTACCAAGCTAACGTGGCGCGCAGATTAAGTAACTAATGAGCTAACTACGTCATTTGGTTGATGCGGGGCATGCCAACTCGTCAGCCGAGTTCGACTGGGGAGTAAAATATGTTGATGTGGCATTGGGCGCGCTGCTAACTTCTTGATCTTGCGACTGCGGTCGAGGAAGGAACACGTTTCGGCGTTCGGGTTCTAGAGCTTGAAGACAAGGCTGCTAGTTCTGCGAAGTTCAATATCAAATTCGGCTTTCAATGTGCCGAATGTAGTAGCCTGTAACTCCTCACTTCGCCGAGAAGGCTAATGAAATGACTTCTGCCAATAAGGATTTGAAAATCCTTTTCGACCGAGACTTGGATAGATAACCAGTCGGTCTCGACGCAGTACTATTTATCCAAATTGAAGGTGCGCCGCGGTCGACTAATTCTATGGCAACAGTGTTGTTTATCCAAACTGAAGATGTTGACAGTTGCCTTCACAGTTCTGTTTATCCAAACTGAAGATGTGTTGGCGGAAAAAGAAAATATGAATCTCAAGGTTGTTGAGAGGTTTCGCGTAGATCGAGAGTTTGCGTAGGGCAGTTTGTATGTTGAATTGGAGGGCCTTTCAATAATGCACTCCCCTCTATATATATAGCAGTAAACCAATTCCTGGCTGAACCAGATTTGTATTCGGACTAAAACTCCTAAGCCTAATCTGATTAGGATTCGGCCAACCCAAGTTCCAATAGGTTTCTGAACCAAGCTCCATAATGAACCAGGTTCACTCCCATCTCCTCAACGTCTTCAACTCTGAAATCCCCTTGTTGTATCAGGACTCAACTTATTTGCTCTTATACAGATCAATCCTTCTTGCAATAAGACTCGGTCGACCTGATTGGGCAGCTTGTGACCATTGGACGGCCCATAGAATTTTTGGAAGAACCTTGGACTGAACATAAACCTAAGCTCGGCCTAAAAATATTATTTTGGGCCCAAACATTGCCCCCTCGCTTTTGAGGTCATTGGCCTAGAACTCCTTAGCTGAGTTTCGACCTTGAAGAAGTGAAATCAAACCCTTAAGGTATCTTTAAAGGATGATGAAAAGTCTCAAATATTCCATCCACCAGGCGCATTTATGAAGCACGATTGCACGGTCGTAATTTTGTCAGACACCCTGCCACGTGGCATCTTCTGAGCATGTTTTTCCTTACTTGACACTGAAGTGCCCAAGCCATCATTATAACCTTGATCCGCGAATTTTTGGTCTCTTTGAGATGTGCAGATACTCAAACTTCTCTTCCCAATTAAATTCGCCGTCAAACGTAGTTGTGCAGTCTCGATTGGCGAGTTTCTTGGTCACTCTACCTGGATTCTTTGAATATTCATCATGATTACTAAATCCCGATTGGTCTTATCTTTTATTTGAAACTTTAAACCATTGGATTTTCCCCCCAAAACGCCTATAAATATTCACCTCACTTTATTCAACCTTTTATGCTTTCAGAACCCTCAGATCCCTTTGCCATTTTCTCTAAAATCTCTTCATCATTTTCTCTCGAAAACTGGAAAAACAGTCTCTTAACACCCAGAAAAACTTCTTCTCCAATGGCTGCCAATGTTTTCATTAACAAGTTGACCGATAAGTGCATCAAGTGTTAAAACATCACCGACCGAAACATGATCAAAACCATCCCATTTAAAGATGAGCCAAACATCTTTTACCAAACCCTAGGCCTACTGTTCAAGGACAATGTTCCAAAAGCAATCATCGAAATGCTTAAAGAGCACTGCTTAAAACCCTTATTCCAATGGTATGGCTGGTCAAAATGGGAATTGGCCAGACCCCAAGGCGTTTGGCCTTTGCTGCCTAGGTTACTCAGATGGAGTCACATTTCGGCGGCGAGTGGAAAACTCTCGGCATTTTTGATGCCATCAAACTCTTGACCATCGAGATGAACTTGGACCGAGAGCTTGTGATGGCCGCGTCAAGTTTTGGTGCTCGGCCAACAACATAATGGTTCTCCCATTCGGCCCCCTTAGCCTAACGGTTCTACATATGACCGCCATACTTGGCACCTCTCCAACCGGTATCTTGGTCGATACTTCTCTCGCCGGGTACAAATTCGACTATGACCTGAAGATGGTCTTTGAGGAACGCGCCGTCGAAGCTCTGACGAAGGGAGATCAAAGGCCATTAAAAGAGGAAGTGCAGAAATTGTACAAAAACTTTTTTAATTACAACACCCTGATCACCCACTTCGCCAGCTCAGAAGGGGAAAAACTCAAGAAAGGAGAACATGGGGCCTTCTTATTCTACTTGTACAACAAGTATTTCTTTTGCGCCAAGTCGAATAAGTGCTTGGCCAGGAACATGCCTGTTGCTGATGCCTTGGCTAGTGGTCACACCTTGGCTCTCAGCCTAGTTGTCCTTGCCAACCTTACCCAGTGTTTGGCCGAAGCAACTTTGGGGAAGATTGACCCCCACCAAAATGGCCCGCTCTGGGTTTTCCAGCTCTGGCTGCAAGTCTACTTCTCAACCCTACGGCCTGAAACCCTAAGCTTTAGTTCCACCACAACTATGGGTCTGGAGTTAGCTTCACGCCCCTTCCCTGCTCACTTGACCGAAAACATTTTCAAATATTTCTTCGGCTTAGAAGATTTGTCTGACGATGAATTCCAAATTTGCTGTTGTCAGACATACCCATCTTCCATTATTCTTCCACAATTGTCATGGGAAACGGCCAAGGATACTGAACTTCGGGAATCTTGGGGGTCATTTATCATGACTTGTGACCTACCCTATGGCGGCGAAGCTTAGTGATGTAGTTAGGAGGTCTACCACCCTAATTTCCTGGCTTGCTAACTGGGTTATCTCCAAGGGTGCCCCTTGCCATTCATTTCATCTTGCTCTCTTTTAAGCTGAGAACGTTTTTTTGGTTCCTACGAAAAGGAATGCGAGATAACTGAGAAGGAGTTTGCCGAACGACGGGCCAAATTCCACCTTTGGCCCAGAGACCTACAATCCTGGTGCGCCGGCACCTTTGCCGAATAGTGGGAGGCTTACACCAAGGACTTCTTTCACACGTCAGTTGAACAAATTTTCAAAAAAACTTTTTGACAGTCGCCTGAAGAAAGCCCTTGCCCTAAAATCCAAAGATACGGCCCAAGGTGTATACCTTTTACTTTCCTTGTTCATTTATTTTCCTTCGAGCTTTAATTTAACTCAAGTTCAATGTTTCCAGGTAGCCGTACCATGAAAAGGGCTGAGGTGGTGGCAATGGCCGCGGTTAAGAAGAAACTTGCCCCTCCTCCAAAAAAGGTGGCAGCAACTGTGCCGACTCCATCGAGCAAACGTCACTGCCTAGAGCCAAAACGGCAGGAGTCACTATCTGGCCCAAAAAACGCGTTAAGAAATTGGAGAAAAAAAAGGAGCGGGAGATTTATGTCATCTCTAGCCAAACCACAAGAGCAACTGCTGAGATCCCTCGCGCTCCTACCATTCAGGCCTCGATGGACATGCAACCAAACCCTACCACTGGTCAAACACCTGAGGTTTATCCCACTCAACAAGTCGTGATCGAGCCAATCGTTGATCTAGTGGTCAACAAACCTGCAGCTCCAAGGCCGGCTGTTACTTCTGTCTTGGAGGAAGTGGTCACCTTGGCAGAGAAAAATCTCCCCCTGAATCTAAAAATAAAACCAGTGGTCGATTTTAGAAGAAGAGGTATGATTATGTTGCTGGTAACTTTTCTTCAACTAGATTCCTAATACCAACAACTCCTATTTCAGGGCGATGACAGCGAAAAAATCCCGCTTATGAGTCACCCTTGACCAACTAAACCTCCTACCACTAATCTTCCACCTATGGTTGAGGCGACTGACCAGGTAGATCCTCCTGCAACCGATCGTGGAAAAATGCCTCTTGTCGAGCCTGAAGCGACAGAGGAAACACCAATCCATTCGTAGGATCAAGACTTTGGCATTTCACCGAAAATTCAATGTGTCGAAGGGTGTTATCTATATTTCCTGGCCACCTCAGTGGCTGATAGGAGCATATTTATGCGCCTTAGTTTGCTTGTTTTCTTGCATTTATGTTGCTAGTACTTAGTAATTTTAGTACTTTAAGCTATTTTCGTGTGTTTGTAGGTCCAAAGGGCTAAAGGAGCAAAAAGATGCATTTTGGAGACTTTTGGAGCACTTTTGGGCTAAGGATGGATATCTTATGCTTGGAGCCAAAGTGTTGGATGAAATTGAAGACCTAATTGAAGACCAAAGTGTTGGAACCTTGTTCCCTTTAGTTCTAGGACATTTAAACCTTTCCTATATCCTTAGCCGTGCATTCCATCAATTCCAGCACCTCCATTTCCACCATTGCCGTGCATAACATTCTAGCATTCCACTCCTTCATTTCAGCCACACTCCCACATACATTCATCATTATTCACCCTAGCTTTAATTCACATGCTTTCCCAACAAATAAAACAGCCATTCCACATGCATTTCCAACCCACATGCACCCTTTAATCATTTAATCTAGCTGTCATTGCACATGCATTCCTTTAATCCACATGCATCTCCATAAACCATCAACACATGCACCCATCACCCAACACTCCCCTTTGCCGTGCACTCCCATTGTATTTCCAGCCATTACACATGCATTTCCAACCCACATGCACCCTTTAATCATTTAACCTAGCTGTCATTGCACATGCATTCCTTTATTCCACATGCAACTCTTCATCATTGCACCACAAATCAGCCAACACATGCACCCTTTAATTCATTTTCAGCACAATCACTTCAAAGCCGTGCATTACCCTTTCATTTTCAGTCATTGCACATGCATTCATCATCATCACCCTAGCTTTAAGCCACATGCACATTCAACATTCCAGAAATGAAGCCAACTCGTGCATTACTCATTCAATCCAGCCATTCCATATGCTATTGCAGCCACATGCATTCCCCTTTTGCATTTGCAGCTTTTCACTAAGTCCCTAGCTGTCATGTTCCCTTTCCCATCTATTCATCTCCCTATAAAAACCATACACACTTCACACAACATTCATTCACTCTTCCATATTCAGAAATTCACCAAAAACCCCCCTTTGCCGTGCAAATCCATCCATTCCCTACCAATCCAAACACCATCACATCCTTCACCATTCCACAAAACCTATCATTCTACATCATCCATAATCCCCAAAACTCACCTTAGACCTTGTGCTACAACAAAGAGGAAGAGAAGCGGGCCTAAACGTTCATACAATTCAAGTTTGAGTTGTTGGAATGTTTAGGTGTTTCTTTTCCTTTGATTTCAATGTTTAATTTCAATTCTCTTTGTTTTGTACGTATGAGGAACTAAAACCCCCCTTGGCTAGGGGGGATTCGAAATATATGTTTATGCTTGCATTATAATTTGATTACTTCTAATTGCGTTTCATAAGTTGTGAATTCAATTTGTTTAACTATTTGATAGATAACTTATTTATGTATGTTTATTGAGAATGCGCGCTTAATTTTCATGCATGAATATGACGCTAGAATATAAGTGAGTTTCACCTAATCGTTACAAACTTATATTCACAAGTAGTGGAGGTTGCTTATAAACAATCGCGTTAAATGAATTCTTGGCAAGAGTTTCATGCAGTTCATAGTAACGAATGCTTCGTCAATGCTTATGGTTTTCAAAGAACGTAATGATTCTTGCTTGTATCTCTATTATGCAGTTCATATAGGGAACTTGTGGGGAATGTTTTGGGTTGTCGTATGCAATCATCCAATTCAATAACGTTAGGAAAATCTGAGGGTTAATTAGTGCAATTCACGGTTAACTTGGGGTGTTGAGAATTAATGGTTTATTGAAATGCAATTGGAAATCATTTTATTTTGCAAGTATAACATGTATGGAGATGAACCCCTTAGCTAGCTTCTCATCCATTCCATTCCATCAATTTCATATTTACATTCTACTTTAAATTACAATCTCTGCATTTAGTTTAATTTCGTCCAAAACTCAATCCCCCTTTACTTTATTGTCCAATTTAGTTAGAAATACATTTAGTTTGTGTTTATAAGTGTTTTGATTCAATTTATTACACAAATTCGTCCAAATTCACCAAAGTGCTCAAAACTGCCCAGAAAGTGTTTTTAAGGCAGTTTTGAGTGTTTTGGGTGATGTTTGAGTCTTTTGGTTTGTTTTAGTGTTTTAAAGTTTAGTTTTGCATTCTTTGAGTCTAGTATAGTGTTTTATATTGTGTTTTTACGTTTTTAAGTCAAATCCAAGTGATTAACAATCCCTCCTAATCCCCGGTCCAGAACGATCCCTACTTACATACTTACTACAATTTGACAAAAAGAGGGTTTAATTTGTGTGCGTATAATTCTCGCATCAGTGGCCGTCGAATGTAGATAACCTTCATCGGCAACGTGAATTGAGAAGCAGTCTTAAACACTGGGCTCCGCCATTAAGCTCTCTATGTTCGAGCAATGAACCAGGGAACATGGCCGAAGTCTTCTCTCGACAGGTCTAAAACAAATTATCTCTGCCATATTCTTTACGATTTTCCTTTTACCTAAAATCTTTTCATGTGCAGCCTTTATGGGAAGTCGAGCTCGATGCCTTCCTCTCGAATACTTCTGGAGTAGCCAGGTCATCTTCCGCATCAGCCGAGCTTTCAATGTAAAGGTTTCGACTCAATAGGAAAGTGCCTGAACGATCTTGTAGCCGGTAGTTTGCTGAGCATTGAAAATGTCGTCCACCTATCTAATCTTCTGGAGCGGACCCGGCAGTATTTTACTATTTTTGAATGGACTCTCCGAGCCGATGATGACCTAAAGGTTGCAAAGATTGCTTATGAAGCCAGTCGTCTGGAGGTTGAGGCCATAAAAGCAAAGAAAACGTGGCTGGCCGACCTTGATCTTCAAATTGCCGAACTTTAACGTCAAATTGCCAAGCTTCAATGGCAAAGATCGGCTGTTGCTGCAGAACTCGAAAAGGATTTTGAAGTGAATAAGGCTCGACTGACGGACTTTGTGGCTGGCGTACAGCAGATCCAGCAACTTCAGCTTAATAAAAGGACGAGGCAAGCCAAAGTCACCATGGGCGAAGTACGGTGGTTGGAACTGAAGACCGCTCTTGAAGCCTTCCTTCATTCAACCTTTTAGGATTTTGGCCTTAGGAATCTTTTGTATATTCACTTGTACGCCCTTTTGCAAAATTAATGAAATGATCTTTTATTCTCACATCTCCCAAGTGACTAGGTAGTATTTCGTTAAAAATTTCCCGTTGATTGGTAATTTATGAATTAAACCAGTCTGATCCTTGAGGTGGTATGCCCCCTTGCCGATAACTTTGTGAACGATGAACGGTCCTTCCTAATTCGACGACCATTTGCTGAACCTGAGGTCTTTAATCCCCGGGCAGCACAGTTTGCCAAACCAACTCTCCCTTTTCGAATGTTTTTTGTGTGACTCGTTGATTATAAGGCTCGCTCGACAATCTTCTTCTGTGCCACTAATAAATTCTCATGGCCTAACTGTACTCGGCCATATGTAGTCGTTCTGATGGCTGATCGGAATGAAGTTCAATAAGCCCATAACGCTTCATTTGACTTTAAATGCCACATATCGGGCCTCTCTTTTACCATTTTTTCGAGAATACCGATCAAAACCTTATTACGTGCTTCAGCCTGTCCATTCGCCTGCGGGTAATACAGCGTAGATGCTGGAGTCGAATTTTTAGATTTGTCATATACTTCTTTAACATGTCAGATGATTGTTTTTGGTATGCCGAATCTGGTTACGATATTTTCTTCCACAAAATTACAAACTTCTTTAGACGTTAACTTGGCGGATGACTTTGCTTCGACCCCTTTGGTGAAGTAATCTATTACGACAAGTATCCATGCATGCTTAGCTGATCTGGAAGACGGCGTAATTTTGCCAATTACGTCCATGGCCCATCCTCTGAACGGTGAGGGTTTGGTGATCGAGTGAAGTAACTCGACCGAGGCTCGTTGTATAGGCCCATGAATTTGACATTCTACACATCGTTGTGCATACTCGATACAATATTTCAATATACTCGGCCATAAATAGTCTTGTCGTCGAAGCAGCCAACGCATCTTGCGCTCAAATTGATGAGCCCCGTAAATTCCTTCATGTACTTCTGCAATTGCTTGGGCAGCCCCTCGCGGGCTGAGGCATAATAATAATAAACCATCTTCACCTTTCCAGTACAATTTGCTCTGATACAACACATAATTTGTGGCATGGACCTTTGTCCTGCGGTCGTGTTTGTCACTGGGGTTATTAAGATATTGCATGATTGACCTTCTCCAGTCGTCTGGCATTACCTCGACTACGTAGACCTCTATATGGTCCTTTCGCTCCAATAACGAAGGTAAAGACATGACTCATGTATGGATCACGCGATCTCATTGGAGAACTTGCTGATTAACCAAGGACGGGTATGCTCGTCGTAATACAGGTATTTCTCGGCCTAATCTGCCCCCTAGGAGTTGTGCTCCGGAGGCTATTTGAGCTAATTCGTCTGTGTTAGTGTTTCAAACTCGCGAAATGTGTTTGAAAGTAATACTGTCGAAAGACCTGGCCAAATAGCTAGTAACCATGTGATAAGGCGCCAGAGTGCAAGTTATGCAACGAAAAGTCCCATTAAGTTGGTTAATCACAAGTTCGAAATCACCGAGAATAAGGACATGAGTTGCTCGCAAATTGCGTAGGACACTAAGGCCAATGATAAGGGCTTTATATTCGACCTGATTATTCGTACAATCGAAATCGACCTTGAGAGAAAAGTATCAGCGGCTGTGAGTTGGGGATTGAATAATGATCCCAACGCGAGCCGTGACTGAAGTACTAGAGCCATCAAAGTACATCGTCCAGTAATTATCACATGTTTCCACTATGCTGATTTCAACGTCATTGCCCCCAAAATCGTATGGTGAGGCATGTTGGGCTAAGAAATCAGCCAACGTTTGGCTTTTGACAACTTTCTAGGGCATATATTGTAAACTGAATTCAGACAGTGCCATTGTCCACTTTTCGATTCGGCCTTTTACTATTGGCTGAGTGAGCATGTAATGAATGACATCAGTTTGGGCGATGACTTGAGTGATCGATGGAAGCATATAATGCTTAGGTTTTGATGCAACAAAAAAATAAGGCTAGGCAGAGCTTCTCGACAGCGGAATAATTAATCTCTGGTGGGTTGAGATTTTTGCTAAGATAAAAAATGGCCTGTTTTCGCCTAGCATCATTATCTTGTGTAAGAAGGCATCCGATGGATTCTTTGACCGCTGAGATATACAGCTTGAGAGGTCTACCACGATGTGGTAGGACCAGGACGGGTGGAGTCGTGAAAGAGACCTTGATATGTGTAAACGCCTCTTGGTGTTCTGCACGTCATTCGAAGATGTTAGAATCCTTAAGTTTCAAGAACGTGGAGAAGGTTTTCATTTTTCCTGCAAAATTGGCAATGAATTGACGGAGAAAGTTAATTTTGCTGAGCAACGACTATAGTTGTTTCTTAGTCGTCGGGGGTGGAGCATTGATGATTGCTTGAGCCTTATTTTCGTCTACCTCAATACCACGATGATGTACAAGGAATCCTAAAAAATTTCCAGCTGGTACATCGAAAGCACATTTGGCGGGATTCATTTTAAGGTTGTGCTGGCGCATATGCAAGAAAGCCTGGCGAAGATCATCCAGATGTGTCGGCCGACGTTCTGATTTGATTACAACATCCTCAATGTAGACTTCGAAGATGGTACCAATCAAATCATGGAATATAGTATTCGTGGCCTGTTGTTATGTGGCACCGGTGTTCTTGAGGCCGAATGGCATGACGATCCATTTGTATGTGTTGAGTGCTCCCGGGCAACGAAAACTGGTCTTATGTACATCATCCTCGGCGATGAAAATCTAGTTATAACCAGTATGTCTATCCATAAGGGATAAGATCCTGTGGTTTGCTGCCACATCGATTAACAAATATGAAATTGGCATTGGATACTCATCATTAGAAGTTGCCTAGTTCAAATTTCAAAAATCAATACAAATACGCAAAGCACCACTTTTCTTTAAAATTGGGACGATGTTTGCCAACCATTTGACGTATTGAGCTGTCCGAATAGCTTTTAAAAGTCGAACGAGTTTGTCTTTTATGCCGATTTGTACTTCGTCGTTGAGGTGGTTAGCATAATGGTTTACACCCAGGTTTGATGCGTAATTCATGTTCAACTAGTGTTCGATCTAAACCAGGCATCTCATGGTAGCTCCAAGCAAAACAATCCCTAAATTCTTTGAGCAAATTACAAAGCATGGTTTTTACATGTTGGGGGGTAACAAAGCACTAATGAACAAAGGCCAGGGCTCTTCAATCGTTCCAACATTTATTTCCTCTAAAGGATCTTTGACTTGAGGTTGACTATCCTCGAGCTCGACTGGTGCAGCCTGAACTTTGTCTAGTGAGAGTACTGAGCTGTTGTCCCAATCGGCCAAAAATTCGACTAAGTTTATGCCCGAATTTGGTTGCTTGGAAATAGCATACCAATGGGGTAACAGTCGTTCCATGGTAGATGAAATTGCGGCTCGAAGTCTGCCTTGGCTGTCGTCAAACATCATTGTTTGCGATCAGATTGGCCAACCCAAGTCTCATTAAATCCTAGTGGACAGTCTCGGTGCTTACCTCGATTGCTTTTTGTACCGAAATTCGAGTCGGCTGATAAGGGCATATTTATGCGACTTAATTAGCTTGTTTTCTTGCATTTACATAGCTAGTTTCTATTTATTATAGTGATTTAAGCTATTTTCGTGTGTTTGTAGGTTTAAATGGCAAAAGCGGCAAGAAAGTGCAATTTGGAGCATTTTAGAGCAGTTTTGGGTTTGGAATGGATAGCTTGCATATGGAGCAAGGTGGATGAACAAATTTGAAGTTCAAGAGAGGCTAGGAATGTGCTTAATATCTGGAAGAATTAAATCAAAGACTTGGAAGATAAGGAATCAGCTATAAAAAAGGAACATTATCCAAATTACCTAACCTTATCCACCCTTATCTTATCTTATCCTAGCCTAATCTTATCCTACCTCAATTCCAGCTGCAAGGGGGAGTTCTATTCAGACTTAGACACATTAAAACCTGTTTCTAGAAGCCTTATTTCCCCTCCTAAAAATTTGGCGCCTGGACACTTTCTAGAATGTCTAAAAGCCTACCGCATCTCTCCTTCCTTTTCCTCTTTGGGTTCTACCATATAGCTAACCTTTTTCTTATGTATTTGAGGTGCTAAAATCCTTTTCCTAAGCTAATTTTGTGCCGCACATAAGCCTATATATATATGTATATTTTCTACTGCAAAAACGACCACCCTCTACCATCAAATTACTGATAGGGGCATATTCATGCGACTTAATTAGCTTGTTCTCGTGCATTTATGTTGTGTTTACTTAGCTATTTTAGTGTTTAAGGCTATTTTTGTGTATTTTCAGATTATAAGGCCAAAGTGTGCAAGAAGATGCAAATTGGAGTCTTTTGGAGCGAAAGAGGAATGAATGAGTTGAAGATTTGAAGAAACGACGAATTCCTACTCCAACGATGAATTCTTACCAAAACGAGGAATCCTACTCAAACAAGGTTTCCTACTTGAAGTAGGAAAGTTAACCCTAAGTTTCCCGTTTTGGTAACCTTTCCTAATCTAAACGTCCGTATTTTCTAGCCACTTTGTAGGCCTTGTATGCACTTTAGTACACAAGACCAAGGCCCTAGCCCAATTTCCAACCCATGCCGTGCTTTTTGCCCAATTCCCTTCCCTTGCTGTGCAAGGGGGGGTAGTTTTGTCTCATTTTATGCACTTAAACCCTAAACCCTAATCACCCTAATTACATATCAGCCGTTCACCCTAATAACCCTAGTTCTACAACCTTGCAGCCACACCCTAATTCATATTGATTCACCTCTCATTTCATATTCATTCAGCCACCTTCACACCCTAATTCCTTCTAAGCCGCACACTTCCATACTCCCCCTTTAATCCGTAGCCATCCATTCATTCTATTCAGCCACCAATATATCCTAGCCGCACCTTTTCCTAACCCTAGAGCCTATTCTATCATTCAATATTCATTCAGCCACTAACATACACACTCTCCCCCCTAAGCCGCAACCGTTCTACCCTATATTCTCTCCCAAAACCGTGCATCATTGACCCTAATTCCCTTTCAGCCGTCATTCCCATTCATTCATTCATTATTCCACCCTAAGCCGTGGCCATTCCCTCCATTCTCTCCCAAAAACCCGTGCATCCCATCATTCACAAAACCATAGCAGCCGCAGCCACCCTTCCATATTTTTTCCCTGCAATCCGCAGCCACTACATCAATTCCAGCATTCCCCCATCCTTGCCGCAGCCACCATATCCCTTCCAGCCACCTTCCACACCTCCATACACCTCCCCACTACCTTGCTGCACCACCACACTTCCCTAAATCCATCCCTAACCCAGAAAACCATCCAAAAACACCATTTAATCTCATTGCCGCAGCAAGGAGAAGAGGAAAGAGGACTTAGACACGCAGAAATTCAAGTGGATTCGTTGGGCGTTCTAGGTGTAATCAATCCTTTGTGCTTTATGTTTAAATTCAATTGTATTTCTCTTTCTGTGAACATGAGAGGCTAAATCCCTAATTAGCTAGGGGGTGATTCGAAACCATGTTTATACTTGCAATATGAATTGATTACATTTGGTTGGAATTTCATGAGTTATGGATTCAATTTGTTTAATTGTTTGATCGATAACTTATTTATGTATGTTTATTGAGAGTGCACGCTTAATTTTCATGCATGAATATGACGCTAGAATATAAGTGAGTTTCACCTAATAGTAATGAACTTATATTCACAAGTAGTGGAGGTTGCTTATAAACAATCGCGTTAAATGAATTCTTGGCACTAGTTTCATGCTCATCATAGTAACGAATGCCTCGTCAACACTTATAGTTTTCATGATGCTTAATGATCTTTGATTGTATCTTTATTGTGCTTTTCACGTAAAGGACTTTTGGAGAATGTTTTGAATTGCGTTACGCTAACCCATCCAATTCATTAACTTAAGGAAAACTTGACGGTTAATTTAAGCAGACCTAATTAAGCCGGGGTGTTGAGTTTCATAATTTATCGAAAGACCAACTGAAAATCAAATTGTATGCAAGTGTAACATGTGTGGAGAAGAACCTTCTAGCTAGCATTCATCCATATTTTCATCACATTCATATTTACATTCTGCTTTTTAATTGCAATCTGTGCATTTAGTTTAATTTCGTCAAAACCTCAATCCCCCTTTACTTTAGTGTCCAATTTAGTTAGAAAGTGTCTTAGTTTGTGTTTATAAGTGTTTTGCATTCTTTGAGTCTTTTGATTTGTTTAAGTGTTTTATTGTTTAGTTTGCATTCTTTGAGTCTAGTTTAGTGTTTTTAACGTTTGTTTTACATTTTTGAGTCAGTTTCCAAGTGATTTAGTAATCCCTCCTAATCCCCGGTCTAGAACGATCCCTACTTGCATCTTTACTACAGTTGTCAAAAGAGGGTTTTAATTTGTGTGCTTAATTAGTTCGCATCAAATTTTTGGCGCCGTTGCCAGGGATTAGCAACTTTGCTAATCCCTTGGATTGTTACTTTCTGTTTAATTTAGTTTTTGTTAAAAATTATGACCTTGTTTTGTTTTCCTTGTTTTAGGTACTAGTGTATGACTCGGAGTTCTCAACCGATTCGTGAGCATATCTCGGATTTTGACAGCGATTTTGAGAGGACTTTGAGACGGAAGAGGAAGCCACACGAACCAAATCCACAAAGCCCAGAACCTGATCTCGAGGAACAAGTCCTAGAAGAGGAGGAGGAACCCACGGCAAGGATCTTTGAAGAACCACAAGTCATGGCCGTGGACACCCGGACACTTAAGGAGCTTTCGGCCTCGGGATTGGATAATGCCGCACCCTTGTGTGTCCAATATCCCCCACCTGCCGAAGGGAAGACCGATGAGTTCGAGTTGAAGTCAAGCTTGCTTCACCATATTCCGAAGTACCATGGGTTGTCCATGGAGGATCCGAACAAGCACCTGAAGGAATTTGAGGTGGTGTGTTGAAGCATGACTCCCATCAACGTCGATGGAAGTATTCTGAAGATGAAGGCTTTTCCATTTTCTTTGATGGACAAAGCCAAGGATTGGTTATATGACTTAGCTCCCGGAACCGTCACATCATAGGAGAGCATGAAGAGGGCATATCTGGAGAAGTTTTTCCCAACTTCTCGAATCATCCTTTTACGAAAAAGGATAAGTGGAATCCAACAAGAAGAAGGTGAGTCATTTCCTACGTATTATGAACATTTTAAATCTCTTATTGCTTCATGTCCACAGCATCAGATGAAGGAGGAGTTGCTTTTACAATACTTCTACGAGGGGCTCCTACCAATCGAACGTCAAATGCTCGATGCCTCAGCGGGTGGAGCATTGGTGGACAAGACACCCAGGGATGCTAAGGTTTTGATCGCTAACCGAGCGTTGAACGCTTAACAGTACGAAGGAGTAGGCCAAAGAGGACCCCCATGGCAGCAAGTTCATGAGGTAAGTTCCACACCCGACATTCATTCACAATTAGCTAATCTTACTTCCATTGTGTCTCAGATGGCCGAAGGAATGAGGGTGCAAGGACCAATTGTGTGCGGAGTGTGTTCTATCCAAGGACATGCTTCTGAGAAGTGCCCACAACTCATTGAAAATGGTGGATGGGAAAGCGCAAATGCAATTGGGTTTCAAGGCCAAAACCAACCGATGAACGATCCATATTCGAACACGTATACCCAAACTTCAAATGGAGGGAGCCCCAACAACCACCACAACAAGGAGGCTTTAGGCAACAACCCCCGGGCTTCTACAACAAGCCATACGTCCCCACACAAGCACCTCCATAATCTGCCCAAACAAGTTCAGGTAACACTTTAGACAATGATACATTTCTTAAGTTACTAACGAATTTGTCTCAGGGGCAAGAAAATCAAGACAAAGCCATGCAAAACCAAGATAAGAGGGTGGAGCAATTGGAGAAACAAATTGGGCAGATTGCAGATTTTGTAGGGAAGTTTCGTGAGCAAGGCCAACTCTCTAGTTCTACCATTCCAAACCCCAAGGGAGGCTTCGAAAGTGCAAAGGCCATACTCTTGAGAAGTGGAAAAGAAGTCGGGGCAGGTCCTACACCATCACCATCAAGCCCCGAAGAGGATGAAAAACAAAGAATTGACGAGGAGGAATCAAGGCAACCCACGGCAAAGGTGGAAACACCTTTGCCCCAAGCTTCAAATGATCCAAAAGTGTCCAATTCGGCCAATAAAGGTAAAAAGGTGTCAAAATCAGTTCCTACTAATGTCTTTCCTTCGAATGTTCCTTTTCCTAGTAGGTTCATGCAAACGAAGAAAGAAGAAGCCGAGAAGGACATCCTTGAGACATTCCGGAAAGATCAAGTAAACATACCCCTTTTGGATGCAATCAAGCAAGTCCCGAGGTACGCCAAGTTTCTCAAGGAGCTTTGCACCACAAGGAAGAGGATGGCGACCAAAGAAGTAGTAAAGGTAAGTGAAAATGTCTCCGCCATTTTGCAACGCAAACTACCCCCCAAATGCAAAGATCCAGGTAGTTTTACCCTTCCTTGTGTGATAGGTAATACTCGTTTTGAATCTGCCATGCTAGATCTAGGTGCTTCTATAAATGTCATGCCATATTCAATTTATGCATCTATGAACCTAGGGGCATTGAAAAATGATGGTGTAATCATACAATTGCCCGATATATCTAATGCTTATCCAAAGGGAGTTTTGGAAGATGTGTTAGTGCAGGTAAATCATTTAATCTTTCCGGCGGACTTCTATATGCTCGAGATGGATGAATCTGACCATGCCCCTACATTGCCAATCCTACTTGGCCGGCCATTCATGAAGACGGCTCGGACAAAGATTGACGTGTTTAATGGAACGTTGTCCATGGAATTTGATGGGGAAGTTGTTAATTTTAGTCTTTCTGATTCTATTAAGTATCCTAGTGAGGATCATTCATGTTTCTCCATTGATATAATTGACTCTTTGGCGCAGGGATATATTGAAGATTTGAATGCCGATGCGCTTGAAAACGTCATTACAAGAAGCATGGAGCTCAAAACCGTGCAAGGGGGATTGATGCTAACCCACGGCACACACACTCCATTGCATGCCATGCATCCTAGGGAGGAGTTCTTTGAGTTGGTTGCTGCCCTTGAGTCATTGCCTAAGCACGAGGGTAAGTTTTCTAAATTTGAGTCAATTCCCATTTCGACTAATAAGTTGCTTCCATCCATAGTTCAGGCACCCACCCTTGATCTCAAACCGTTACCTAGCCATTTGAAGCACATTTTCTTGGGGGAAGAGGAGACATTACCGGCCATTATTTCTTCATCACTCACGGCACAAGAAGAAGGGAAATTAGTGCGTGTTTTGAAGGAGTTCAAATCTGCCCTAGGGTGGACCTTGGCCGATATAAAAGGTATTAGTCCCGCCACATGTATGCATCACATATTTCTTGAGGAGGGGGCCAAACCAACTAGAGAGGCTCAACGCCGTCTTAACCCTCCAATGATGGAAGTTGTGAAAAAGGAGATAATCAAGCTTTTAGATTGTGGAGTCATCTATCCAATCTCGGATAGTAAGTGGGTTTCACCTATCCAATGTGTGCCGAAGAAATCTGGAGTGACGGTGGTGGAAAATGCGGAGAATGAGTTGGTGCCCACTCGAGTCCAAACCGGTTGGCGCGTATGCACTGATTATAGGAAGATAAACGCCACCACGAGGAAGGACCACTTCCCATTGCCGTTCCTAGATCAAATGTTAGAAAGGTTAGCGGGTCATTCATTTTATTGTTTTCTTGATGGATATTCTGGTTATAATCAAATTGTTATTGCTCCGGATGATCAAGAAAAGACTACTTTTACATGCCCCTTTGGTACATTTGCTTATCGTCGTATGCCATTTGGTTTATGTAATGCACCTGCCACATTTCAAAGATGCATGATGAGCATATTTTCAGATTATGTTGAGAAAATTATTGAGGTTTTTATGGATGATTTCAGTGTTTTTGGTAATTCATTTGATGGTTGTTTGAATAATCTTAGTTTGATTTTGAACTGTTGTGTTGAAACAAATCTTGTGCTTAATTGGGGAAAATGTCACTTCATGGTTAAACAAGGTATTGTTCTAGGACATATTATTTTTGAAAAAGGCATTAAACTAGATAAATCTAAGGTAGACCTTGTTCGTCACTTACCCTCTCCAACTTCAGTTAGAGAGGTTCGTTCGTTTCTTGGTCATGCAGGTTTTTATAGGCGGTTCATAAAGGATTTCTCCAAGATTGCGCAGCCACTATGTAGATTGCTTCAAAAAGAGGTGGCTTTCGAGTTTGATGATGCATGCTCCACGGCATTCAAGCACCTCAAGGAGGCTCTCACTTCGGCTCCCATTATCACACCTCCAGATTGGAGCCTTCCATTCGAGTTGATGTGCGATGCTTCGGACTATGCGATTGGTGCTGTTTTGGGGCAGTATTTGCATTAGATAAGTTTCGGTCATACTTACTTGGTACTAAAGTTATTATTTTTACTGATTATGCAGCTCTCAAGTATTTGCTCACGAAAAAGGAGGCTAAGCCTAGACTAATTCGATGGATGTTGCTTCTACAAGAGTTTGACATTGAGATTCGGGATAAGAAGGGCGTGGAGAACGTGGTGGCTGACCACCTAAGTCGAATGGTGCATGAGGAAGCATTGCCAATTTCTGAAACCTTCCCCGATGAACAATTAATGTCTATCCAGGTACGTGAGCCTTGGTATGTAGATTTGGTGAACTTTTTGGTGTCTAAACATATCCCTAGCACACTTAATAGGAATCAACGTGATAAGCTTAAAAAGGATGCTAGGTTTTATGTTTGGGATGATCCTTACCTCTGGAAATTTTGTCCCGATCAGATTGTACGACGTTGTGTGAATGAATCTGAGTTTCAATCTATTTTAACATTTTGTCATTCATATGCATGTGGGGGACATTTTGGCACCCAACGCACGGCCCTTAAAGTCTTAGAATGTGGGTTTTATTGGCCAACCATTTTTAGGGATGCTAGGACATTTTGCCTTACATGTGATCGTTGTCAACGAATGGGTAATATAAGTGTTAAGGATCAAATGCCACAAAACCCTATACTTTCTGTTGAAATATTTGATGTGTGGGGAATTGATTTTATGGGTCCTTTTCTTTCATCACATGGTTTTCTCTATATCTTGTTGGCGGTGGATTATGTTTCCAAATGGGTGGAAGCAAAAGCCACCCGTACTAATGATTCCAAAGTGGTTGCAGATTTTGTGAAGTCTAACATTTTTGCTAGGTTCGGAATGCCTCGAGTTCTTATAAGTGATAGAGGTTCACATTTTTGTAATCGCACAATCGAGGCACTGCTCAAGAAGTACAACGTTACACATAGGGTTTCGACACCCTATCATCCTCAAACAAGCGGGCAAGCCGAGGTGTCGAATCGGGAGGTAAAACAGATTCTTGAGAAGACGGTTGGGCCAACAAGAAAGGATTGGAGCTTGAGGTTAAAGGATGCATTGTGGGCTTATAGGACCGCCTACAAAACACCCATAGGAATGTCCCCCTTTCGGCTTGTTTATGGTAAATCATGTCACTTACCTGTGGAGTTAGAGCACAAGGCTCATTGGGCCGTGAGGAAGTTCAACATGGATGTAGATGAGGCGGGAATTCATCGTAAGCTTCAATTGAATGAACTTGAGGAGATACGGAATGAAGCTTACGAGAATGCCCGCATTTATAAGGAAAAGACAAAGGCCTTTCATGAAAAGATGATTCGCACCAAGTCCTTCTCTGTTGGACAAAAAGTGTTGTTGTTTAATTCTCGTCTTCGTCTATTTCCGGGTAAGTTACGTTCACGTTGGATTGGACCCTTTGTTATTACTAATGTTTTTCCTCATGGTGCAGTCCAAGTTCGTAGTTTCAAAACAGGTCAAGAGTTCAAGGTGAATGGGCATCGATTGAAGCCTTACTACGAGAGCTTTGTAGAACATGATGTGGAGGAGACCACCCACTATGCCGTGGGTTCCCATGAAGGTTGATCAATGTGGCATCGTCCGGCTGCAAGACGTAAAAGAAAGCGCTACTTGGGAGGCAACCCATGCAATCAACAAAGGAAAAACTTGGGAATCGCTCCACACTCAGATTTGCGTCCCTAAACCCTTTCCTTTGTTGCTTACTTTATGTTATGTGTATTGTGTTCAATTGTGTCTAAAACATTGAGGACAATGTTTAGTTTAAGTGTTGGGGGGTAACATTCTGTTTTGAGATATTTTTGCATGAAATTCGTAGGGTATTACCACCTAACATGTCTAAACTTGTTTCCCACTGTTTTTAAGTGTTTTTAAGCTATTTTAGAGTGTTTTAGAGTGTGTTGACTTAAAAATCCGAAAATACCATAAAAATTTGAAAAATTGTTTTGAAAAACCCAAAAAGAGTTGTTTTTGTGTGTTTGTTTGTGTCGTAGGTCACCTTCCAACACAATGATGAGGATTTGGTTTTTAATTGCATGATGGTTAAAGAAAGTTACAAACATGGATGGACGTTTGATATACTCGTTGGTTTATGCTTGTTTGTAGTTATAGTTTACGAATTCACATGTAATCACAAAAGAAAAAAAGTAGTTTTTGTAACATGCTTGAAGGAAGGAACTTAAACAAACGCTACATCCCTGTGAGATTTGAGCCTAAACGTTATTTGGAGAGTTAAAATCTGTGCATTATTGTTTTCTAAAGTCGTTGCATGATCTCATTATTCTTTGCTTGGTTACTACTTAGAAGGCGTTTCATCACTTAGTTCCAAATGCTAGAACTCATGCCCATTTCATTCAAAGCATGTCATTGATTTGCATAACACATATTCAAGATGAAGTTGTGTAGTGACCACCACCAAAAGCCAAATAGCCATGTGCCCTTAACTCATTTTGTGTTTAAGTTTAACCCCATTGAGCCGTGTTAGCCATGTTCTTTGTTAACCCATATCATCCTCACCTAGTCTAGATTAGGACCATCCGTACCCTTGTTCTTGAAGCATAGTAAGCATGAATGAATTCCTTTTGATTATGGTGTTGCAGAAAATAAGTGTGGGGGAAAGAGTATTTATATGAGTTGATGTGCCATAGGCACGGCTAGAAAAAAAAAAAAAAAAAAAGAAAGAAAGAAAGAAAAAAAAAAAAAAAAGAAAAAGGTGAAAAAGAGTTGCAAAGTATTGTTTGTTGAAGTAAGGGCCCAAAACAATGAATTAGGCCCTAAGAGTTGTTTGAATCTCCCCTATTTGTCTAAAAGTTGATTTCTGCATTCTAAGGGAATTCTAGGTCTTAATTTAATTACTTTGCTTGCTATCGCTTAAAGAACTTTTGTTTATCCCTATCTTTCCTTGTTAGCCAATACCCCAAGCCCCGTTACAACCCTTGACTTCTATCTTGAGTGTTGTGCACTTCAATTGTGGAGTTTGAATTTGGTATGAGCGTATGGTGTCACTGGTTCTCGCATCTAAGTAGTTGCATTCCATTCATGAGATCATATCTAAACACGTTTAATTACTCCAGAAATTGCTTTCTTTGTTATAACGTATGTGAGTACTAGTTTTTCATGTTTACATCAATCTTCTCACATATAACTAGTGTAGGGTGTGTAGTCAGAAAATCTGAGTGAAAATTGAGTGCACAACTAGTGAGAAATTGAGGGAATTCTCTAAGGCATGTTACTACATTCAAAATGTGTTTTCATTGATTAAATGCGAACTAGTAAATGGTGACTATGATTAAGTATGTGCTTGAGGGGAAGGAAGACTAAAAGCTATGTGAGTAATGATCTTTGACATGTCATGTTTCATTGGAAATCCCTAAGGCAAATGTTGGAAGGTTTAGGTTATGTTTTGTTTGTTTTGTTTCGTCTTGTTTTCTTTAGTTGTTTCGTTTTGCTCGAGGACTAGCAAAAGTTAAGTGTGGGGGAATTTGATAGGGGCATATTCATGCGACTTAATTAGCTTGTTCTCGTGCATTTATGTTGTGTTTACTTAGCTATTTTAGTTATCTTTGTTTTGCTACCTGGAGTCGTGCTTGCCATTCAAGACGTTGGATTGTTGGAGCGTTTCTAGGTGTATTCTATATTTGCTTTCAATGTTTAAATTTAATTATCTTTGTTTTGCTAACATGAGGAACTAAATTCGTTTTAGTTAGAGGTGAATTCAAAACCATGAATATATATGTGATATGAATTGATTACATCCAGTTATTGTTTCGTAAAACATGAATGTGATTTACTTATCTGTTTGATTGATAACTTATTCTTGTATGTCGATTAAGGAAGCCTACTTAGTTTGCATGCATGAATTTGATGCTAAAATATAAGGGAGTTTCACCTAATCGTCATGAACTTATATTTACAAGTAGTGGAGGTTGCTAGTCACAATCGTGTTAAGTAAATCCATGGCAGGAGTATCATGCAGTTCATAGTTACGAATGCCTTGTCAATGCTTATGATTTTCTTAGAACTTAATGATCTTTGATATGTATCTCTATTATACAGTTCATGTAGGGAACTATTGAAGAATAATTTGGTTGCCGATGCGTTATCCATCCAATTCAATAAACTTAGGAAAATTTGAAAATTAATTTGTGGAGTTCACAATTAATTTGGGGCATTGTCATTCATGGTTTAAAGAAAGAATAACTGGAAATCATATGTGTCATGTGTGGAGAAGGACCCTCTGGCTAGCTTATCACCCATCCATTCACCCCAATTTTGTGCAACTTAGTTTAAGTTTACAATGTGCTTGTTTTTACCATAATTTCGTCCAAAATCCAATCCCTCTTTACTTGGTTGTGTCTTTTAGTTAGAATCTGCCCAATTTTGTGTCCTTTAGTATTTTGAGTCAAGTTAAAGTTAGAATTCGTTCAAAGTAATCCCTAGTGTCTAGTTCGAGTCAGTTTCATTGTTTTGTGCTGTTTTGAGTCATTCTAGTTTGTTTTGGGTCATAAGAGTCTAGTTTTCTGTTATTGAGTCTAGTTTAGTGATTTAGAGTTTAAATTGAATAAGATTAGCATCTCTTCTAATCCCCGGCCAAAATGATCCCTACTTTCATATACTACAATCATAGGATTTTAATTTGAGTGTTAGAATATTTCACATCAAATTTTGGCGCCGTTGCCGGGGATTAGTATAATTGCTAATCCCTCTGTTTGTTTTTTTATTTTTCTTTTGATGTTTGATTTAGTTTTATTTCTTTGATTTCAGGTACTAGAGAAACAGGACATGGCAATTGCTAATCTTCAAGCTCAAATGGCGAATCTTACTTCTCAGTTGTATCAGTATGCCGAAGGGTCCACAATACAAAGTGTCCCTACATTTGGTGCTTCTTATAGGTAAGAATATCAAGCAAATCAACGTCCACAAAGAGGTTGGGAGAATGTCAATACTTGGGGTTATCAAGATCATAATCAATTAGGGAACTATTTGTTTTCTAACATGTACAATTCAGATTGGAGTGATCATTCAAACTCTATGTGGTGGGAATCTCAACAAGTTCAACATGAAGGATATTGGCAGCCATATGAGGAGTTCTATTCAAGACCTGCGCAGCCACCATAACCTCATATACAATATGCCCAACTAAACTCAGGTTCGTTAATAGATTGTGATCAAATTCTTGATAAATTAATTTCTTTGGCGCAGGGCTCACAAAATCAAGCTAAGGAGGCTCAAAAAGGAGAATATTGGCAGCCATATCAGGAGTTCTATACAATGCCTATGCAGCCACTATAGTTTGCCCTGCAACAATTCAACCAGAATTCAGGTTCGTCAATAGATTGTGCTCAAATTCTTGATGTACTAACTTCTTTGACGCATGAATTACAAAATCAAGCCCAAGTGATGAGCGAATTGAAGAATCAAATGGGAGATATCATGGAATTCATGGGGCAAATGCAAGAACAAAGTGAATTATCTGACTCAACTGTTAAAATTGCTGAAGCTATCACCTTGAAAAGTGGCATGAAGGTTGGAGATAAGCCCAATACGTCTAAACCAAGCCAAAACATGGATAAACAGTTGTTGCTCGATGAAGAGGAGGATAACAAGGCCATGGCAAGGGAAGAACCACCCTTGCCGCAGCCCTATATGCCCTCTATGTCGTAAACTACAACCAAGGTAAGCCTAAATTCAATTCGTCTTGACCCCGTTCCACCAAATGTCTCTATTCCTTACAAGATTATGCAATTCAAGGAATAAGAGGGTGAGAAAGGCATCTTCGAAACCTTTCCAAAGACTCAAGTCCAAGAAGTGGTTGGGGAATGTCTAGAATTCATCAAAGAGGATATACTTGAGACAACAATTCCCAAAGAAGTTGGATTTTATGACACGGGACAAGTCATAACTCTCAAAACATCAAATCTGGCTGAATTATCTAGTCTTACAACTTTCGAAGGGATGTTTATTCTTGCGTTCATGTTGGAGCACACGGGTAAGCCGTCTCCCCGAATTTCAATTTTGTTTTATACTAATATGTTGTTAATGATTCAGGTACCCACTCTAGAATTTAAACCATTACTGGTTCATTTCAAGTATCACCTCTCATTCAAAGATCAATTCCATGCCATGGGACCTAGGGGAGCTTAAAAGAAGGTATCATTTGGCTGGAAGACGTTAAAGCAAGCGCTTCTTGGGAGGCAACTCATGCATTCAAATAAAGAAGACCTAGGAATCTCCGGCTCCACAACCAGATTTGCGTTCGTAAACCCTACTCTTTATTGCTTTTACTTTGCCATGATTGTCATGTTTGTTAGTTGTGTTGTTTGATTGTTTGCTTGTGCGTCTTTGTTTGAAACATTAAGGACAATGTTTGGTTTAAGTGTGGGGGGCTAAACAAAGTGTTTTTCATGAAAATTCATTGGATTTTATCACCTATCACTTCTAAAGTTATTACTCACTGTTTTAAAGTGTTTTTATTGTGTTTTAAAGTGTTTTAATGTGTTTTGAAAGAAAAAATATGAAAATTTGAAAGAAAAAAAAAATTCAAAAAAGAGTGTTTGAAAAACCCAAAAAGAGTCATTTTTAGAGTCATTTGTGTGTGTTTGTTTGTGTCTTAGGGTACCTTCCAACACAATGATAAGGATTTGGTTTTTAATTGGATGACT
Source organism: Pyrus communis (assembly GCF_041283825.1). NCBI lineage: Eukaryota > Viridiplantae > Streptophyta > Magnoliopsida > Rosales > Rosaceae > Pyrus > Pyrus communis. The sequence continues at coordinate 12,545,443 of NC_142575.1, forward strand.
ATTAAAGAAAGTTACAAACATGGGTGGAAGTTTGATATGCTCTTTGGTTTATGCTTAGTTGTAGTTGTCGTTTAAGAATTCACATGTAATCACAAAGAAAAAAAATTAGTTTTTGTAACATGCTTGAAGCAAGAAACTCAAACTAACGCTACAACCTTGAGAGACTTGAGCCTAAACTTTATTTGGAAAGTTATTAATCTGTGAGTTTTTGTTTTCTAAAGTCGTTGCATGATCTCATTATTTCTTTGCTTGGTTGTTACTTAGAATGCGTTTTCATCATTATAGATCCAAATACTAGAACTCATGCCCGTTTCATTCAAAACCTAAAATTGAGTGCATAACAAATAACAAGATGAAGTTATTTAGTTAAAATCAGAGCCAAAAAGCCTTATCCCTTGTATATGTATTGTAGGTTTAACCTCTTTGAGCCTTAGTTAGCCTAATTTTCTTTGTTAGCCCACATTATCCCTACCTGGCCTAGAATAGGACTATCCATACCCTTGTTCTTAAAGAATAGTGGAGCATGACTTAGAGGGAATTCCTTTTGATATACAATTTGCAGAAAAACAAGTGTGGGGGAAGGTTTTTCGTTGGAAATCTATGAAGATGTATGATTTGTGTGCCAAAGAAAGAATAGGGCACGGAAAAAAAAAGTGAAAAAGAAAGAAAAAAGAAGAAAAAGTGAACAAAAGAAAGAAAAAGAGTTGAAAATAAGTGAGACTGAACTCACAAGTATTGGTTGTTGAAGAAAGGGTCCAAAAGTTTGAATCTGGCCCTAAGTGATGTGTGAATCTTCCCTTCGTATTTAAAGTTGATTTTTGCATTGAAAGTGAATTCTAAGTGTTTATTTCATTACTTTGCTTACTATCGCTTTAAGAACTTTTGTTTATCCTTACCTTTCTTTGTTAGCCAATACCTTAGCCCCGTTACAACCCTTAGACTTCTATCTTGATTGTTATGTGTTTCAATATGTGGAGTTTAAAATTGGTACGAGCATATGGTATCCTTGATTCTTGAGTCTAAGTAGTGGCATTCCATTCATGAGATCATATACATGTTCATGTTAATAATTCCAGAAAGTGCCTTCTTTGAGTATACATATGTGAGTGCTAGTCTACATGTTTTCATCAATCTTCTCACATATACCTAGTGTAGGGAGTGTAGTAAAAAAATCTGTGAGAAAATAGAGAGTATATCCAGTGAGGAATTGAGAGAATTCTCTAAGGCATGTTACTACATTCAAAATATTGTTTTAATTGATTAAATACGAGCTAGGTGACTACTGTTAAGTATATGCTTGAGGGTAGGGATAGCTAAAATCTGTGGGAGTAGTGATTTTTAACATGTCATGTTTCATTGGAAATCCCTGAGGCAATTGTTGGAAGGTTTAGGTTGTGTTTTGTTTTCTTTGTTTTTGCTGGGGGACTAGCAAAACCTAAGCATGGGGGAATTGGATAGGAGCATATTTATTCGACTTAGTTAGCTTGTTTTCTTGCATTTACATAGCTAGTTTCTATTTATTATAGTGATTTAAGCTATTTTCGTGTGTTTGTAGGTTTAAATGGCAAAAGAGGCAAGAAAGTGCAATTTGGAGCATTTTAGAGCAGTTTTGGGCTTGGAATGGATAGCTTGCATATGGAGCAAGGTGGATGGACGAATTTGAAGTTCAACAGAGGCTAGGAATGTGCTTAACATCTGGAAGAATTAAATCAAAGACTTGGAAGATAAGGAATCAACTATAAGGAAGGAACATTATCCAAATTACCTAACCTTATCCAAACCTTATCCAACCTTATCTTATCTTATCCTATCCTAATCTTATCCTACCTTAATTCCAGCTGCAAGGGGGAGATCTTTTCAGACTTGGACACATAAAAACCTGTTTTTAGAAGCCGTATTTCCTCTCCTAAAAATCTGGCGCCTGGACCCTTTCTAGAATGTCTAGAAGCCTGCCGCACCTCTCTCTCCTTTTCCTCTTTGGTTTCTTCCATATAGCTGACCTTTTCCTTATGGATTTGAGGTGCTAAAATCCTTTTCCTAAGCTACTTTTGTGCCGCACATAAGCCTATATATATGTATATTTTATGCCGCAAAAACGACCACCCTCTACCATCAGATCACCACACAATCCCCAATTAGATACACACCTAAAAGTGCGAATTATGAGTTTTCCCAAAGAAAAAAAAACGTGCGAATTATGATTTGACGATCTTACACAAATAACAATGCATGAAATATTTAAAATACTACAATGTGTAAGAAAGTCTATCTTGTATCAACGAGTTTACGTTTTAGGGTCATGAATTGGGGATTGAGATCCTCTTTGGATCTCACATTTCGAGCTCACGGATCGAGTAATCTGGATTGTTCAATTTAAACTAGACAGTCCCCACTAATCGATTTAATTGACTTATCTCACACATATTCTTCCTCTCCAACGATAATATATCAAACAACCCGAATTATTTGGTCCACACACTCTACAATTGGAAATTCGAAAAGGATCTCAATCCATAAATTGGGATAAAGAAAAGATAAACATACATCCCAAGATAACAAAAGAAGGATTCTTCTTTTTAATCATTTCGAAAGTCGGAACTAAAATGGATTCGTATCTGTACCCTTGGAGATAGAAATCGCCAGTCATGTTCTTGATGTTGGTTATACAATTTGAGTAGTATTGTTAATTATAAGGTTTTGGATAATTATCCTTGGATTATCATATTTACCTATTCCATGCTTTAATTATAATCATATAAAACACATGAGAATATATTAATATATGTGGTGGGTGAAGATCTTGATCTAGATTTATCCCAAATATAATTAACATTGTAAAAAAAGAAGATCAATCAATTTGATTATGTTTTCTGATATTATTTAGCAATGACACATTTTATCTATAACTGATGTAGGGATGTCCTTATTATAACTCGAATAATTATAAACTGGGTTTTTTTAGCCAAAATGATATTTGAGATTTGTATAACTCCTCATTTTGGTCTTTGAGATTTGAAATCGATAGAATTGATCTCTAAATTTGTCCACAATCAATCATTTTGGTCATTCCATGGAAAATCTCCTTAAAATAAGGATAAAATGGTAAAAATACTCTCAATTTTGGTCAAATCATTTTGGCCTATTGTTTATTAAATTGACGGTAGTTTTTCATTTTGATCCTTATTTAACATAATTTTTCAACTAAGGACCAAAATGATTGATGGTGGACAATCTTAAGGACCATTTCAATTGATTTCAAATCTCAGAGACCAAGGTGATGAGTTATGCAAATCTCAAGGATCATTTTAGCTAGAAAGCCTTATACAGTTAAGTTTTAAAAGATTTTGTTTAACTTAGCTTAGGACTTGTCTCTCTTGTTCATGGGTATTGCAATGTGTCATACAAAAAGCTCTTTTCGTTTGGTTAACTTAGTTAGTAATTTGATACGATATTAATCACGTGTTTTGGCTCACTTCAAAATTTAAATCTACTATCCAAATGGTTTTCTTTATTTAATCTTTTTAATTTTTTTTTAATTTTTAATTTTTATTTTTGAAGAAGAAGATTACGGTATTTCATTCATTGATAAAAGGGCATTACAAATACATATCATGAAGAACTTGGCCCAAAAAGGGTCCTTGCAAACTAGATCTAAAACTATTACAATAAAGCATCACTAATCGCAAAGCATTGAGTAGACTTGAAGCACTCGTCCGAGCTCATCGGGAACCGTACGATTACACAGATCAATAAAACTGTTAAACTTCGTGTTACATGGAGATCATGTGAGAACAAAATCGCAAACTATAAATTAGGATAGGGAGTACGATGTCTATGGGTCGATCGCATCACCTAATCACCGCCACAATCACAGAACTACATGATTTTGGTAGAAAATATTTTTGATGGAAAACATAAAAATTAAATGGTTGGACCGTTAAAATACATTATGAAGTGGAACCCAAAAAAAACACGTCAAAATATGTGTCACTTGATCCTAAAGCACACACATATATTATATTTCATCATATGGTTTGGCGATATAGAATAAGTTTATAAAAATCAACTAAAGCTCCTGTTGGAACATTTGTATCTATATGCATTAGGATTCCGATTCATCAATCTCTCGGTTCGAAGAATAAAAATGAGTTACAATAATCAGTTTGAATGTCAAGATCAAACGCATAAGCTCATCACAGAATCTTACCGATTTGCCTAAAACAGCTTTATGGATCTGATGAAACATTAATAATGCATGTGCGGTGCTTATAATCATATAATATATAATTCAATTAGCAGGATCAAAATTGAACTTGGATTGTATCACAAATTATGATATCAATCTTATACGGGAAAAGTTGGTAAGATTCAAAGAATCCACCAACTGCTTATATGTGTGGATATGATCATCTTTACTTCAACTGTTAAAAAAATTCATGTGTTCCCTACCAAAAAGAAAGAGAAACGTACGTATGACCAAGTCCAAGATAATATCATTAACGTGCATGATACCTGTCGAAGGAATTGATTTTTAATAATGCAAATCACGGGGCGTTAGGCCGTTGGTGGCGGTAGGCGGTAGGCGGTAGCCCACCTTATCCATTGCACATGAGCATTTGGAAACATTAACTTCTGCAGGGTCTTCTAAACTCCTTCTTTATGGAGGTTCATCCATAAAACAAAATGACAATGCGGGGGAATAGTCTAATTATTTATAAGTGCATGTAAGGTCTCATCTCCTATCTATGTGGGATTCACTCTCAACACGCCCCATCATGTATGGCAAAATTTTCAAGTCTAACACGTAAATAGCACAAATCGAAGAACATGAAATACATGTGCCGCTGGACTTCACACATGGAATAACCTGCTATGATACCATAAATTGCAAATAAATTGCAATTCATGTTGACATTACTTAAAATATAATAGATATAAATTGCAACATAAAGTTGGTTCCACTAAAGTTTTAAAGACAGTTCAATAAGTCATTACTATTCATGCTAATATTATTTATAAAGTAATTGCATGCTGAATTAATGTGTGAAGTTTTATGAAAAATGGTTTGATGCAACTAGTAGTAAAACCTTTCATTATAAGGAGATTTAATTTCGTGAAGTTTTCGATGTTGGACGTATAAAAATACATAAGCAATTAACTAATTATCTAGAATAATTAAAAATATGAAAAATATTAAATTACATTTATCGAGAGCTATGCCATCAGCACCTGCTTCACTTCGGGGAAGATATTTTTACTTCTATCCAAAATCATGGGGCACCTATCCCGGATGAGGCTCCTATCGAGTGCTTCAATATTGCATGAACTTAGAAGTGCACACACATGTTCTGAGTTGTATTCAACCCTCATTCTTCAGTCATCCCTTATGAGGCTTGTGTCATCACTGATGCAGTGGCTATTGTGCGATCTAGGCATTTATTGAAAAAATTGCAAACAATTTCTAAAAAAGTCCAACTTTTCTAAATATTTTTAATATTTCATACAAATTTATTATATTGTCTAAAAAATTTAAATATATAAAAAAATTGTTATATTTCCTACTAATTTATAATATATCTAAAAATTATAATTAATATTGTCTAAAAGTTCGTATTAGTCCGTCTCACCCTCCCCCCAAACCCATTCATTCCCACCCCACCATCCTGCCCGTACCCCCTTTTTTCAACCCCTCACATCATCTCCCCACCTCCCAAACCTTAAACCCTCACCAATGTCCCCGATTTTTTCCAACCCAAAATTTTGTAAAAATTTAAACATACAAATCACAAATGCACAATAAAAATTACGCATTCAAAATATAAATCACAAACACACAACATAATCATCACAAATTCAGAATCACAACTTTGAAATGATTGACAATAAATGTCATACCTTTGTGAGAGCTAATGAGGGAGCTAAGTTTTTAGTGAGGGAATTTTGGAGAGAGAAAGAGATAGAATGAAACAATTTAAGTTGTAAATGGAGAGCTCTCAGCCTGATAAAGAACATAAGGCCTTTGCCCGACGAACCATTTTGTCGGCAAGGGTCTTAATTTTTTAACACATGTTTGTTTCGAGGTTTGCCTAACGAAACGTTTTGTTGGGTATGGATTTCAGAAAAGAAGTTGCCAATTGAAAATTTTGGCGCAAAATTTAGTGGGAAATACAGTTTGTCGGACAAAAACCCAAGAACTTCGTCGGCCAAACCCAAAATTTGGTGTGGAATTCAAATGTTTCGGTAAAAAAAAAAAGGGGAAAAATGTAAGCCTTGCCCGACGAAAATTGTATGTTGCCCGACGAACTTTGTCTACTTGCCCTACAAAATACATGATTTTTGTCTAGCAAAGCTTAAAAATTAAAAAATCTCCTAACTTAGAAAAAAAATTCGCAACCCTTAAAACGATCATCGAATTTCATGTCAACTATATTCAATGTGGGTTTTAACCCTCAATTAGCATCTTTGGAAAAAATCACCCAAATCAATGGTGATATAGTTGTTAATCATGATGCTAAGTTTGTAATCGTCCAACCTTTTGTCTCGATCCCTACTATGCAGTCTCATACTATATTCCAACAAGTTTAACGGTTTGATCATGAAAATTATTTTCGTAGAATGCGTATCCCCACAATGCAATTTACTCAACCAACACTTAAGAGTTTTTCTATAGTTCTATTAAGTGTAATGTATATTTTTTGGTAATCAGTATTGTAAATATTTTTAATTCATGATCGCATCCATTCATGATATATTGATTTTTCACTTCTCATTGTAGAAGGATTTTGTTCTGTTACCCTAACCTCCGAATGTTTATTTTTGGTAATTTTTGACATATACAATCTCGTATTACATACCAACTATATTGAAGGTTGGATTGTGGAAACTAATTTCCCCGACTGCAAAAAGCCTCAACAGAATTGAATATGTAAAATTTGCCAAAACAGTTACCCAATGGATTCTGGACAGTTTGCTTTGCGAATATGTACCCTAAACCTAAACCCTTAAGACTTAACCGACGGAATTGTTTAAGATTCCGTCAAACAAGACTCCTTTACCCGACGAATCTTTTGGATCCCGTCGGGCAAGGCTTCAATTATTTTTTATAACAATAAGATAAATGGGCATTTGAACTTAGATAAAATTAATAGAATGTTTTGTTTAGTACATAATAATATTACATCAGTGAACTCTCAATCATTGTTGGTATACTCATTTGCTTCCTTATTATCTTTTTCAATATCGCTTTCATTGCTTGAGTCATCATTGCTATATATCTTCAAACAAGGAAGAAAAGAAGAGAAAGAAGAAGGCACAGACCTATTTGGTGATATGGGTCTGCCCGCCGAACCATTTCATCAGACAACTACAAGAAAAACGTCGAGCAAAGGTTTTGTCGATGATTTTTCCTTTTTTTTTTACACGTTATTGTGGGTTTTTGCCCAACGACAAGAACACTTGGGCTGACGAACTGGCCGTCGAGCAAAGTTAATCTAGCCAACAAATATGCGCCATTTTCTCCCTCTTGGCGCCAAAACGTTGCTTGACGAATTTCACCTTGCTCTACGACTCTCTTCCGTTGCGGAAATGTTTTGAGCAAATTTTAAATGGTGACCAGCTTTACCCTAACAATTAAAAAATTCATTGGGTAAAGTCCCTTGACCTGCCGAAATTTTGTTTGTCAGACAAGATTTTGTAGCCAAGCCCTAATTTCTGGTAGCGATATATCGGTTTTTTTATTTTATTTCTATAACGAGTCAATAACTGTGGTATAAAATGATCACAAAATTTTGTGGTAGTATTGTATAGAAGAATGGCTCTCGTTGCATTATTGATAGCAGCTGAGAGGTTTTCCTTTCAATCAATGGAGCTACAAGACTGTTTACAAATGGAACCAAGTTAACCAACTATTAACATATTTTAAGCTTCAAGATTCTACAACCAAAATTGTTATATACCATATTGTTACTATTACTCAAATCGGTAGACATATGGGTCACCAAATATTCATCAATATAATTATAATATATATTATATTGTTTAGGATTTTGGGACACGGTTTTGACACGTATTTGACATCCATTTTTTAGGTCTTACTTTGTAATATATTTCAGCAATCCAAACCGTTTATAGTTTAGTGTATCATTTATAGATCTTCTTTGCAAAAAAGTATACAAATCCAAACTCATTAAGACATTCATTTTTAATGAAGAAAATAAACAAATACAGTTTTACAAAGAAACACTAAATTTAATCTAACGGTCATATGGTTTCGAGTTTGATGATTTTTGGTAGATATAATCCTTGAGGTAAGACAAAAGATAGATGGTTGAATCGTTGAAATACATTACGGAATAAAATCTATAAAAATATGTGTAACAATGTGTGTCAAAAGCATAAATCCTACATATAAATAGTAATAGTACAGTACAAGTCTGTACTCCACTGTTACATTCTGTAGGCCAAGGGTACAGGTATAGAAGAAAAACTATGTACTGCATACAACATTTATATACAAAGGCACACTGGACTATTGTTTATATAGATGGAAATACATTGGTAGGCTAGGATACTATAGCTAGCCCCTGCATACACTTATATAGTTCATGCATGTTCCTTGTACCATTAAACTATATATCTAGTACCTAATGATATTTTGCCTAATTTACATTAAGATAAAGTGACCCAGTGATGGAGAACCATGACAATTTGAAGCACAAATTAACCCCTTTTCCTTTTGACCTATTAAACCACATACACACCAATTTTCTGACTTCTTCTCATGAATCTAACCATATGGCCATGGGTTAATCTAATAAGTTAGCATTTCTTCTACTCCCAAGTGCCAACCACTTCTAACGTTCCCCAGCAGCTGAAAGGCAAACTATAGAGACCTATACGTATTTATGCATTCATGAAACCACCAAAATGTTTACGAAAAATTAGTATTCGGTCCCTAGTTATTAATGTTCATTGACTGAAACCTTATTAGTTTTCAGATTTTGATCAAAGTTCCTAGCATTAATGTAATAATAAATTTACACGTCAGTTACATAATTTTTTAAAATAAAATAATTGATTTAGAATTTTAATACTGACACATTTATTAAACTCCTAACTAATTTTCAATTCAAAACATTTTCAAAATAAATTAAAAAAATTAGAATAAGTTTGTACCCATTAGCTTTTTAAAAAATATTTTCAATTTTTTAATTTTTTAATCTTAAAATTTACTCATTCTTAAATATATATACCAATTTGTTATATGTAAAATGTACTTTATATATATATATATATATGTAATCTATTCAATTTTTTTTTCTAATCCATTTTTAAACGTATATGGGTAAGTTCTTTTTTCTTTGATTTGAGAATGTATCCATGTTAAGTTTAATCGAAGAAATTTACTAATGTTATTAAGCCTAATACCTTTTGTGATTTTGAAGAATGTACCCATGTTTTGGTACAATAATTTTTTGGTTAATTTTGATAAATGTACCCATGTTTATATACACACACAATAGTATATTTGTATTTTAATATTTTAAATTCCACAAATTATGATTTTTTTTATTTAAAATCTCATTAATATAAACAGCTATAAATTTTAATTTTTAATTTAAAAAATTAGTAAAATAGAAATAAATTATCACATTAATTTCAGGAACTTCAATAAAAAATTGAAAACCAACAAGGTTTCAATCAAAAATATTCATAGCTAGGGACTGTATCCAAAGCCTCCCGAATGTTTATTTGCTATCAGCCTTCCCTTTCTTTAATCCGAACCGGCAGGCCGCCGCTCACGGTGGCAGTGAGGCCGGGTACAAACTGCGGTCTCCGTTCAGGATCCAGAACCTGAATATCAAACTTCCTAACAAGTGCGACCGCGACACATTTCATTTCCATCACCGCTAATTCCTTCCCCAAACAAACCCTCTCCCCGCCCTGAAAAATTGGATACTTGTATGGACTCTCGGGAGAAAAAGCCCCCTTCTTCATCCACCTATCGGGCTTGAAATCGAGACAATCCGAACCCCAAATGCTCTCCATCCGGCCCATTGCGTACTGATGGTACGTAACTCTAGTCCCGCTCCGGACAAAAGTACCATCGGGTAATACATCATCCTCCTGACAAAACTTGGAATCGAATTGTACTGGCGGGTACAACCTCATTGTCTCATAAAGCACCGCATGCAAGTAGTGTAATTCCCGCATTTGATCAAAGGTCGCAGTCGCAAGCCCCTCTCTGGTCGGACCCATAACGTGATCCAATTCCTCCCGGATCTCCCGCTTAACTTCCGGGTGCTTTGCCAGTAAATAAAACAAGCTGGTCAACCCGGAAGAGATGGTGTCACGGCCCGCCAACAAAAAGCTCACGACAATGTCTCTGAGGTACTGATCGTCGTCAATGTTGGCCATGAATCGAGAGAGAAGGTCCTTCTGCGTCAAAAAAGTACCCATTTCACGACGCTGTTTGATCATGTTCTTGGCCAAGTTGTCCACCATTTTAACGGCCTCCTTCAGCTGCCTCTCCGACCCCAGGTTGAAAAATCTTTTTATCTTCCACACGATCGGTGAAGACGTTATTGCCCGCTCCGCGGAGAGCTTTGACGCCAAATCAAAGGCGACCGCGAAGTCGGATATCGGAAGGGACAGCTGGAGACATTCTGGGTCCAATCCGAAAGAGAATTTGCAGATGTTGTCGAAAGAAAACCGTCGAAACAGGTCCTGCAAGTCAAAGACGCCGTTTTCGCCTTCACTACCGGCAACCGAGGCAAATAGCGGAATTAGTCTGGATTGGATTTCAGTACTCACGATCTCGTGCGCGTAGGAGCGGACGGAGACGCTGCCTAGCTCCAAACTCGCCATCTTACGCTGGAACCGCCACGCATCACCGTCGACGTTGAAGATTCCGCGGCCCAAAAGATCGCCAAGGATGGTGGTGAATAACTTGCCTTTTGGGTAGTTATGGAAGTTGGTTTTGATTATGTGCTCGACGTTTTCTGGATTGGCGGTGATGATGTTGCCGAGGACGTGTACGTGGATGGTTCCAGTGGGCGACTTTCTGAGAAGGTGAGTGTACCAGTCGCAGAGATTGTCGAAGCTTCCTAACCAGCTCGAGGTCAGAACGCTTCGACAGACGTGGCAGTTGCACCACGGCCGAAGCCTAATGATGAATATCAGCAACGAAAACAACGAAAACAGGGATGTGAAGGAGAAGAAGACGAGGGAGAAGGTACTGCACATGGACTCCAAAGTAGTCATATTTTGAGAGAGAGAGAGAGAGAGAGAGAGAGGAAATGAATAAGGAAGGAAGCTAAGGAGGGGGTGTTCATATATTGAAATATTTGATTGGGCAGGGCAGATTTAAGAAGCACGGAGAGAGGTGGATTGATTAAATATTGGGGTATGTGTTTTGACAAAATGACAGGCGCGCACAAGAGGGAAAAACGGCATGAGAAACGCGTGCGCAAATTAAACAACTGGGGCTCGAGACTTGGACGTGGTCATGGTCACTAGTTTAATAGCCCACATGGTTGTAAATTTCTTATTCGTTTCTCGGCAGTGCATGCGTTACAACTTATAGGGCTTCACAGAGCGCTGTCTTTGGGTCGACGTGATGTCGGCTTTTGTGGCTGATGGCGACATTATGACTAAAACCTTGGCACGAGGTTTACGCGGTAGTTGGTGGTTTTATAGATTATATATATTCTTTGGGTAAATTACACAAAACTACTTTAATTATAGGTCGAATCATAATCTAATACCTCATGTTTTAAAAATTATAATATCATATCTTATCTTACGAATTTGTTACAATGTCATACTTACGTCAAATTTTTTATCAAATTTTCTGTTAAATGCTGATGTTTCTTGATGCAGAGCCCACTCCTTAATCCAACTGGATTAAAAAATTAATTAAATATTAAAAAATAAAAGATACAATTATTTAAATATTTTTATTTTAAAATGTGGGACCCACCCCTACAAACCCTCACCTTCTTCCTATCCCACCTGTCCCCCCCCCCCCCCCCCCACCCTTCCTCCCTTTACTCCAAAACTAGAACCCATCTCCACCTCCCTCCCAATGGCGCTCCTTCTCTTCTCTAGCAACCTTAGAACATGTGTTGCTCCACCGCAATATGGGCCTTTTTTATAGGCATCTCAATTCCCAAAGTTCTCTGCTTTCAAAAAGATAGCTTTGAAATTGGTTTCTGATTTTGAAAAACAAAAAAAATTGGTTTTTGGTTAAATGGGGTTTACCATTGATTGCAATAATATGCATTTCAATTTGGGGAATTTCAAATGTGGATTTTTGCCCAGATTTTCTTGAACGGAATCAGTTTTTCAGGTCCGAGATCCCAACTCGAATTCTACCTCTTCTTGCCATTGTTGAATTTTATATTCTTCCTCTGCCTGTCCTCACCTTCCACAAGCCTCGAGAAGGTCCTTGAAATACGCAAATCCTACAAACGATTTCAGATTGAGGCGAGGGTTTGTCCTTGACAGAATTGACGTGTGCGGCTGCTTGCTTGAGAAGAAGGAGGTGCCCCTTTTTGATATTTTAACTTGGGAAGGTTGATGATAACTTGGTGGTGGAGATGGAGGAGGAAAGGATGGTGGTGGGGGACTGGTTCTGGTTTAAATAATTTTTTTTTTAAATTTTTTAGTATTTAATTAAAAATTTAACCCAGTTGGATTAGGGAGTGGGCTTCGTCTCGAGCCACGTCAGCATTTAACAGAGAAATTGACAGAAAAATTGATGGAGGTATGACATTGTAACAAATTCGTAACATGAGGTATGACATTGTAATTTTTAAAACATGAGATATGAGATTGTGGTTTGACCCATAGTTGAGTTAGTTTTGTGTAATTTACCCTTTATTTATTTATTTTTTTTTTTTATGAAGTAAGAGATTATATTTTTGTTCTATATTTTAATGTCGAGTAAATTACATTTTATCTCTTCAGGTTTGAATGCAATTGCAACTTTAGACAACATCTTTAAAATATTTCAATCTCATACACAAACTTATACTTAATTGCAATTCCATACATATGTTAGCCAAACTGTCAATTTGACTGTTTAGTGATGGTGTGGGAACTGCGGGTCCCATTGTATGGCAATCAATATGCCACATAAGGAAAGGGAACATCTCTGGATCCCTTCCTTCTAATCCACCAAGTCCGGGGATCCGGGCCGTTGAAATTTGATCCAACGACTAAAGTTATTATAACTTTTAAAGTGGGCCCCTGTTTATAGTCGTTGGATCAAATTTCAAAGGCCTGGATCCTCAGACTTGGTGGATTAGGAGGAAGGGATCTGGAGAGGATCCCTTTCCGCCACATAGGACAAACAAAATGTTAATCCAAGAATGGTGGCCCCACCCCCTACACTATGCTCATCTTCAGCCATTCTCCTTCGTCAACCCCTCTCCCCAACCCCAACCCCTACACCAGCCGCAGCCAAACCATCATCTTCTCTTTGTTGCCGCGAAGTTGTCATCAACCCACCCAGCCCTCTTGGTTGACTCATAAGAAAATGGAGTCTGACTCGTCCACGACCTTATGGCTTGCGCGGAAGACGACAATGTTCAAGGAGACACACAATTTCCTAATTCATCTCCGCCGTCCGTTGCCAACTACGATGACGAAGAACATGACCGAGATGAGCTCTAAGATAGAGAAGGCCATGAATGTGAAGCCAAATAATAGCAAGGAGAAGAGCAAGAAAAAGTTGAAGAAGGCAAAGGTGAGGAGAAAACCGAGCAGGACACAAAGATCCAAACTCTACATTTTAGATCCTCTTTTCTTCTTAAAAATTTATCCAAATAGCAAAATCTGATAAACTTACTGGGTTTTTTTGCTACTTTATGTATCTGCCTACTTGCAATAAATATTAAAATTAAAAAAAAAAAAAAAACTAAAATCAATTATGAATTTAAGGAAGGGGAAAAAAAAGAAGGGGAATTAGAGCAGACCTTGGCAGAGATGGTGGGGGAGTGAGATATAAACAAGCCAATCTGGGGTTCAGCAATTGACTTGAGGTGTTCTTGAAAGGGGGATTTAGGTGCTGCTCATAAGTAATAGGCTGAGACTTGTTTCAAGATCAAGGATACGTAAGTACAAACCTTTTTTTGAATTTAATTCATTATTTTCTTTGTTTTTTGGTGTTCCTGATTGAAATTATGAACACCCATTTACTGTTTTTGAATGTTTTCTATGCTTGAGTGTTTAGTGTTTGTCCGAATTGCCCGTAAAGGAACAGTTGCCTTTTTTTGTGGTGAAATTGAATGTATTGGAGATCAAAAACAACATATGAGCTCAAAAAGTTTAGGATTATGTTTTGTTCGTTTTTGCATTGAAGTGCATGCACATGGATGTAATTGGTTTATGGAGTCGTTCTCAACTTGGATTCCGTTTTCCTATGAGACAATCAAGAGGGCTGGGTGGCTTGGTGATGGCTCAATAGTAGGGAAGGAGATGAAGGTGTGACAGGGGGTGGCATTGAAAGAGGAGAAGGTTGAAGATGAGTATAGGGGTAGGGGTGGGGCCCATTATTATGAGATTAACATTTATTTTGAAATTTATTTTGTATTTTGTTCGTGGCATATTATTGACTACCATATCAGCAAAAGGGTGGGACCCATAGTTACTACAACATCACTTAATGATCAAATTGATGGTTTGACTAACAGATATATAAAATTGCAATTAAATATAAGTTTTTGTATGAGATTGAAATGTTTTAAAGATGTTATATGAGGTAACAATTGCACCTAAACATGAGGGGATAAAATGTGATTTACCCTTTAATGTAATATTGATGTGGTAAGTTAAATATACATATTGTTGGAATCAAATTTGTGCACTACCGTGAGTGACAGAGATGCTTGAATCCGTTTATCTGTAAAAGAGTAAACAACCGTGAGTAAGCTTAAGACCCAGGGGGTGTGCCAGTCAAAGGCTTCGATGGTCAAGTTAGTAAGTGATAGGAGCATATTCATGCGACTTAATTAGCTTGTTCTCGTGCATTTATGTTGTGTTTATTTAGCTATTTTAGTGTTTAAGGCCATTTTTGTGTATTTTCAGATTATAAGGCCAAAGTGTGCAAGAAGATGCAAATTGGAGTCTTTTGGAGCGAAAGAGGAATGAGTGAGTTGAAGACTTGAAGAAACGACGAATTCCTACTCCAATGATGAATTCTTACCAAAACGAGGAATCCTACTCAAACAAGGTTTCCTATTTTAGGAAAGTTAATCCTAAGTCTCCCGTTTTGGTAACCTTTCCTAATCTTAAACGTCCGTATTTTCTAGCCACTTTGAAGTCTTTGTAGGCGTTTTAGGACACAAAACGAAGGCCCTAGCCCAACTTCTAGTCCTAAGCCGTGCCTTTCCCCTTGTTTCCTTCCCTTGTCGTGCAAGGGGGGGCACTTTGGTCCCATTTTATGCACAAAAATCCTAACCCTAAACCCTAGCCGCACCTATTAAGCTATTCCCTTTAATTTCTGGTTTTATTTCCTAAATTCTAGCAGCCTTTAGGTGAATTTTAGTTAATAAAAATAAATTAGGTTTTGAATTTCTAAACCCTAGGGTTTCCACCATTTAGCCGCACCTTAGGGACCTATTATTATTTTTCTTTTCATATTTTTTAGCAACAAAAACCAAGCAGCCACCCTTCCATATTTTTTCCCCATCAACCGTGCATCCCATTAGCCAATTCACAAAAAGCCGTGGCCCCCCCATTTATCAAAGAACCTAATAAACCAAAAAGAAAACCTAGCGGCAGCACCATAGATTATTTTCCTTCCTTTGCCGTGCATTCTATAATTATTCACCCTAATTCATTCCAGCGGCATGCATTCATATTTTAATAATTCATTCAGCCGCAAGGCTTGGCCATTCTCTCCTAATTCAACCTAAGCCGCAGCCTTCACAAACAAAAACTCAACAACCGTAGCCACCATCATTCTATTCCATTTTTTCCTCCCTAAGCCGCAAGAATTCTCTCCCAAAACCTAACAGCCGCAGCCACAATACCCTTTTCTCCCTTCAAGCCGTGCATTCACCACACCAATTCCAGCCACAATCCACCATTGCCGCAACCATCTCCACCTTCCCAGCCACCTTCCACACCTTTACACACCATCCACCAACCTTGCCGCACACCTTTACCACCCTAAACCCATTCCCAAACCAGAAAAACATCCAAAACACACCATAAACCTTTCTGCCGCAGCAAGGAAGGGAGAAGGAGGAGCTTGGACGCGCAGAAATTCAAGTGGATTCGTTGTGCGTTTTAGGTGTAATCCATCCTTTGTTCGTTATATTTAAATTCAATTTTATCTCTCTTTCTGTGAACATGAGAGGCTAAATTCCTAATTAGCTAGGGGGTGATTCGAAACCATGTTTATGCTTGCAATATGAATTGATTACTTTTGGTTGGAATTTCATGAATGGTGAATTCAATTTGTTTAACTGCTTGATCGATAACTTATTTATGTATGTTGATTGAGAGTGCACGCTTAATTTTCATGCATGAATATGACGCTAGAATATTAGTGAATTTCACCTAATAGTTATGAACTTATATTCACAAGTAGTGGAGGTTGCTTATAAACAATCGCGTTAAATGAATTTTTGGCACTAGTTTCATGCTCATCATAGTAACGAATGCCTCGTCAACACTTATAGTTTTCATGATGCTTAATGATCTTTGATTGTATCTTTATTGTGCTTTTCACGTAAAGGACTTTTGGAGAATGTTTTGAATTGCGTTGCGCTAACCCATCCAATTCATTAACTTAAGGAAAACTTGACGGTTAATTTAAGCGGACCTAATTAACCCGGGGTGTTGAGTTTCATAATTCATCGAAAGACCAACTGAAAATCAAATTGTATGCAAGTGTGACATGTGTGGAGAAGAACCTTCTAGCTAGCATTCATCCATATTTTCATCACATTCATATTTACATTCTACCTTTAAATTACAATCTGTGTATTTAGTTTAATTTCGTCAAAACCTCAATCCCCCTTTACCTTAGTGTCTAATTTAGTTAGAAAGTGTCTTAGTTTGTGTTTATAAGTGTTTTGTATTCTTTGAGTCTTTTGATTTGTTTTAGTGTTTTATTGTTTAGTTTTGTATTCTTTGAGTCTAGTTTAGTGTTTTAACGTTTGTTTTACATTTTTGAGTCAGTTTCCAAGTGATTTAGTAATCCCTCCTAATCCCCGGTCTAGAACGATCCCTACTTGCATCTTTACTACAATTGTCACAAGAGGGTTTTAATTTGTGTGCTTAATTAGTTCGCATCAGTAAGCAATATTAAGACTCCAGTAGTGGGCAAAAGAATAAGTGTGCAGAGATTATGTTATTAGAGATGAGCTCAAGAAATGTGTACACCAACCAAGGAAATAACCTCTTAGGCTAGTAGAATTTATTAAACCAAGAAAATCCATGAGGATATCTAGGAAGTAGATAGTGCATCCTCTAAGGAGTGTGATTACTTATGATGCACGCCAATCCTTAGATTGTAAGGACTCTAAGATTATAGCAAACCTGCTAATTCCTTGCAGGATTAGGTTCCCGAATCTTATGGAATAAGAATGGTCTATCTCAACGAAGTTGACGGACTTCACCCACTGATTCCAAATTTGTTTAGTCAGCTTCACTATGAAGGCTATTGAGTCCATGAGTGAACCTTGGAGGTAGGCATACTCCGATCGTCTTGCTTCATCCGTAGAAAATCATGGTTCCATAATTGCCTTTAACTAGGTATCAGAAAATGATTTGTTCCCCTTGAGGATATGTAGTTACATAGAGACCATGCCTTACGGAGTAAGTCATAATACGTACCTTTTTTTTTTCTTTTAGACGTGTGGCATCTTAACTTTGTTTCTTGTGAATCTTATGACGTTGTGGATTCATTTGTGTGATCTCGAAGAAAGACAATAATGATGAAAGCCGTCATGTTACTTGTGCACATTATACAAGGAGCAACTCTTCATATCACCGAGCAATCTTCATTCTTCAAACACGTGAATCTCTAGGTCAAAACTTTTTGGGTTCTATGGTTAGATCTCTTGGTACCTTGCCCTTAAATAACTCCATTGTAGCTACATTTTTCAAAACATCCTTATTCTATCATTTGTGCCATGGAACCTCCTCGTTTGCATCATGCCTTACCTTCTAAGCTCAGTTTTCTCCCTGAGCCTTCGATGATTAGGATTTCAACTACGAAACCCACATTAACAATAACTGTTTTTTTTTTTTTTTCAAGCAAATTTAGATAAGACAAAGATAAATAATAATCGTATAATAGCCATCCTTGCTTCATGCAACATGTTCTATAACATTTATCCTTTGCCCCCCATATGCGACATTCTCATCGCAGTCTTTGCATACAGGTTCAACTTCAAGAAGGCGTTGAGATTCTTGAGATGGCTCTTCTTCATTGGAAGCTTCTTTGCCTTTTCTCACGAGAGTCTTCTAGCGATCACTAAATCTCATCAAATTTGCTTCATAGTCCTCATGATAAAGTTTGCATGCTAGGGTTGATGGGTTGTCTCGCCCCAAATACTTATACTTTTTTTGCCCTGTTCATGGGACTTTAATAATAAACATGTATTTTTATGTGTTATAAAAACTTGCCATTTCATTTGTCATTTGCCCTCTTTGAAAAGAAAAGTTTGTTTAACCCTTTACTCCAAATTATGCAATAATCTGGCAATCCGACAAATGCCTTCAAAATAATCCAACTTTGAAGTGATAAGCAATAAAATAGAACATGACCAAGCTTGTGAGCCCAAACAGAGTTCACAAGCCCCCTAGGTAACATTGACTCAGAAAACCATTACATCCTAAACTTGGCATTCATAAGGATTCTCATTGTGACTATCGGAGCATTGCCTTACTCTGACACTCGATCTAATGCCTATGGAAAATCCTTTACTCTATACTTATAACATATTTGTCAAACTTAGGATAAAAATTAGAAATCTTTCCTGGAATAACCTCCAAAGTTTAGCTTTGATTAAGCGTTTCTTCTTTAATGTGCCGTTTTGCTCATTTATCTTACCATGTTCCAGGTCTGATTATTTTAGATGTTGCAACGTGTAATCGAAGAAACAATTTCCTTCTTAGTCTTAATTACTAATCCATTCTTAATGAATCTTAAATGAAAGTTTGTTAGGCATTTGGTTGTCTGGATGTGGGTTAGAAACACTTTTTGAATCGTTTTGTCAAACCTTATACATTAAACTTGAGCATTTCTAATCAGATTACAATTACATAACTTGGCCAAGGCACTTCCGTGTATCGAAACCTCGTTGGAATAAAACTTCTCTTGAGGATTTCCTTATCTGGACGCCTTCTTCAAAATTGTTTAACACATGGTGTCACAAAACATATTTATCTTAGTATGTTGGTCATGGATAAAAGTGCTTGTACTCTTCTTAATGTTGTCTAGATCCCCTGTCCTCTCAGTTGCCTCCTTGAAAAGGATTTTGACGTCGTACCCTTTGCGCACCAAAATGTCGTTATCCATGGAGTTGGAGACTTAGACTTTGATGATGAGGGCGTCATCGTGGGGGTTAATGTAAATCTTCCAAATCTTGATCAAAGAACATGAGGATATTGGAGTCAATTGGGAGTGGTTTGTTAATAGTCGCCATCATCTCCGGCTTCTTGCATGCTGTTTTTCTTTCTTTGTAGCTCTTTCCTGGGTATTTTTGTTCTTCATAAATGCAGTTGGCGTTGAGTATAGGGTTTTCAACTGGATATTGGTCGTTTGATGGTTTTTTATCTTTCCAGGGTTTCTTTCGTGGAGCCATAAAAGTACGGCTTCGGCGCCTTGCTTTTGAGTTAAGATCAACGGTTCTTGCTGGGTGTAGACTAGACTTACCTCTGCATCAGATCTTATAGAGTTAGAGACAACCTCCTTTAGGGCTTTCATGCGCCATTTGAGGTAGCTAACCTTGTGTGTTCTTTGTTTTGCGAATGCCATTGGAGTTTGTCAACGGTCCCGTAAATCTGTGGCCCTCTCCCAAATTCTGTCCATGGGTAGGGTATCTTCATTGGCACAATTACATACGGTTAAGTTAGTAAGAAATATTATGACCTCAGGTCCTAGTAGTTGGCAAGAGAATGAGTGTGTAGAAATTGCACTACCATAAATAAACCCTAGAAGGGTGTATTTATACTAGTCGAGAAGATGACCTTTAGGATAATGAATCCATATTAAACCGGGAGAATCCATGATGATATCTAGGAAGTAGATAGTGCATCTTTGTAGGAGTGTGATTCTTTCTAGCGTACACCAATCCTTAGATTATAAACACTCTGAGATTATACGAAACCTGCTATTTCCTTGCTAGGTTAGGTTCTTGAATCTTGTGGAACATGGTCTATCTCAGGTAGGTGTACATCACTGATTCATTTAGCCAGTTCCATTATGGAGGCTGTTAAGTCCATGACCGGACTTCTAAGGTAGGTGTACTCTGATCCGTCTTACTTTGACCGTAGAAAATCATGGTCGCGCACATATTACGTCAATTAATAAATTTATCTCATTAGATGTAACATGCATCACATACTGCAGCATGAGATGGTATACCAATGTGATATAAATACGTGGTCTCCTCCTCACATTACTCTATGTGAATATACAAATTTTTCATTTTATATGGGTATAAACAGAAGGGTCATCATTTTAATGAATAACAAAATAAAGAAGCTGACTTAAATATCTTTTTAATGTAACGACATCTGATGTAGATATAAGTTAAGTCAGATAATCATAAAATTAGGTAACGAACTCATCAATAATGGACTCATAATTGAAACCTCTCACTTAGAAGTGGAGAAGAAACACACTAGACTAAAATTCTAATGGCAATCATAGCACATTAATAACAAAACTCCATTCAAATTATCATTTTTATTTCAATAATATTAGTATACTAATCTACGCTAATGGGTGAAGAGGATTTGAACATGGGACATAATAGATTGAAAAGAAACGCCCTCACCACCAAGTAATGTACTTTTTTTTATTCTATGGTTTAAATTATTTTTTATTATTAAAAAAACTAATTTAAAATACAGAGATTGGTGATAAGGATAAAGTAATTTAAGAACATTTTTGTTATTTTATTTTTATTTTTTTAACAAATGCATCAGTTAATTTGTGATCGAATTAAATAATCTAAGGGGGATTTGGTTATGATAATTTAATTCGTTAGTAACATGTATTTTTGTTATGTTAAATTAAAAAACAATTTTACTTTTACTCAAGGAAAAAAATTGTGTACTGTGATTTTGGCCGAATTGCTCTTTGAACTTTTAAGCCACTACCAATTTTCATTAGATCTAGCATTCTTGTCGTGTTCACGCCGTTTTCGTGTTATATCCAATATTTTAACAGGTCGTGTTTTGTAACACCTATTAAGAGAAACGGGTAATATGACTGGACCCGAACTCGACCCGTTACCCGTTAAAGAAAACATATTTTAATCCAATAAAGAATTAAATGAAAAACATAATACTAAATTAATATAACACAATTAATAGGTAGGGTGAGGAAAAGGAGGCTCTCTAGGTTTTTTCACAAACCCTCGGAGAGCGACGGCAACGAAGATCAGAAAATCTAAGTTTTCGGTGATTCAGCTGCTCTTCTCGACGAGGAAGTAGGCGTGAGGGCTAGGTGAGTTCTCGTTGTCTAATGGTGTATGGGAGAATCCTGCAATTTTCAACAAGGTGTTTCAAAGTGTGTACGCGGGGTTGGTTTTGGTTTACAAAAGGACTGACGACAATAGAAGAAATAGTCTCAAAGTTCTCGGGATAATTTGCTATTACAGAGAAGGAACAGAAAGTCATCGTGTTTGACAAATATGATGTCGAGTCTTTAAAATCATCAATGGTGTTTTTGGTGGGGCAATGTTCTTTCCTTTAAACTAGTAAACAAAGAGAGTTTTAAGCAACAGATGAGGAATTTATGGCGCCCTAAGGCGAGTGTTCTTATATTCGATCTTGAGACGAACATTTTGCTTTTGGATTTAACTCTCCATATGAGCGAACTACCATCTTGTGCGGGAGGGGGGCTAGCTTTTTAATAAACAGTTCCTTTTGGTTGTTGAGGAGGTAGAAAACATGACCAATCCAACAAGGGTTCCATTGGTTCATCAGCAATTCTGGATTCAAGTTTACCATTCTGTTACATGACACGGCAGATGGGGAAGTTTTTGGGTAACCATTTAGGGGATTATGTACTCATTGATTAGAGTGTAAAGGATGAACAATTTGGAAGCATTCTCATGATTAGGGTTCGACTGGATACACGAAAACCTCTGAGGCTCTATGTGGCACTGCAATTGGAAAGTCGAATGTTGAATGTTGATATCCGATACGAAAAATTGACACTCACTTGCTTCCTGTGTGGGATAATGGATCATGTGGAGGATAAGTGTGCGAAGTATCAAGGAACACAAGATGATGACTATGCCAAACCATATGGGAGGTGGTTTCAGGATGATGTGTTAGGGAAGGATAATAGAAATCCTGCCGGTAAATGGTTTAGGTTGGGACCTGATGGTGGTTAGTCTATAAAAGCGCGAATCATGGATGATATGGATGAAGTTATAGAGGAAGATGTGGGGGTTGAGGACGAGTTCGGTTGGGGTAATCAGGAAGGACCATATTTCAAAGTACAAGATCGAGAAACATTGGTACGGCTGATGTTGGTATGGGTTTGAACATGCATGTGCATTCACGGAACCTTATTCCTGATCTTAATGAAGCAGTTATGGAAGATAAGTTGGTGGCTGATTCTATTGCAATCTTGCCAGATGTGGCACCCATTGTTGTCGACTTCCTAAGGAGTGTGGAGGGGATCTTAACCAACTGTCATGCCAGCCATTATTGAGTCCACGTTGGCTTTTGCTTTTGTTTGTTAATGAGATTCCAGAGTTGAATGCACGGCAAGAGGTCAATATTGAGCAAGGTATTCCACCTCAGGATAGCAGTCTTTGGCTTTCAAGAGGTGATGTTGGTAGGGACTTAAGGAAGGAAATTTATAATCATCAGGTAGACTACACTTTCGGTGAGATCTGATCATTTCAATCTGGATCCATTCATTTTTGGACATTAAAATTTGCCTAGTAAAAACTTTAAACAGCATCCAAGACTTAATATGGGAAGCAAAAGGCAGAACCATGGCCTTTTTGTCTCCCTTGAACTGGGGAAACGTATGGTTAGAGAAAAGGATTATGTTGGAAGATCTCAAGCTACAAAGAAATGTGCTACTCCAAGCTTAATGAATTTTACAACGACGGAGGTTGCGAGGTTCAGCCCCGCCAAATGCAATGAGTTGTATTAGTTGGAATTGCCGAGGCTTGGGAACCTTCATGCAATTCGAGCACTTAAGAGACTCGTTCTCTATAAAGATCCCATGGTGATTTTTTTGTGCAAAAGAAAAAGCTCCAAAGAGTATATGGAGAAGCTAAAATCACAGTTACAGTTTAATTGTGTGTTTACGGTACCGAGTTCAGGTCGTTTTGGTGGTCTGTGTGCTATATGGAAAGAGGAAGCCCAGTTTTCCCTTCGATCCTATTCTTCGAATCATATTGATTTTGAGGTGGGTGGGGTGGATTCACTGGAGACTTACGTTCTTTTATGGCTTTCCACTTGAATCTGAATGACATAAATCTTGTGCGTTCCTTCAACGTCTCAAGGTAAATTCGACATTGCCATGGTGTTGTATGGAGGTCTTTAATGAAGTTTTACAAGCTGTCGAACAGGTGGGTGGTGATGTGTGAAGTGAGTGGCAAATGGAAGGTTTCGGAATGCGATTTTGAGTTATGAACTACAAGACATGGTTTTTGTTGGCAATAAGTTTGCTTAGGTAACGACGAGGGGCGGTGGTATTAAGGTTCGCCTATATAGAGCGCTTGCCACACAAAAATGGATTAACCTGTTTCCAAGTTTCAAGGTTGTCCATATAAAGCCTACATCCTGAGATCATATTCAGATTTTGATGGAGTGGAAAATCAAGAAACGACCAAGATTTAAGAAGAGTTTTCGTTATAAAGAGGGCTGGTCGGTTTGAGATGGCTGTGAAACAGCGGTACAAGCTAGATGGTCTGCAAATTGCATTCGTTCCCCTATGTATCAAGTAACAAAGAAGATCAAGGCTATGATGGTTCATTTGTTAAAGTGGGTGAAGAGCACTGAATGTTCAATTCCTAGTGAAATAGTGACAACAGAAGATAGGTTACAATCTCTATTTGATAAACCATTCACTACTGCTTGCATAAGAAGATGCATTTTGGCGTCAGCGGTCCAAAGAGAATTGGCTGCGTCTTGGGGATTAAAATACCAGGTATTTTCATCAGAAAACTTTAGAAGACAAAGACGAAATGGGTTGCAATGATTATTTGATGAAGCAGGAAGGTGGCATGAAAGCAGGGCTGGAATGGAATCAGTAATTGTGAAGTATTTTATGACATTATTTGACTCCTCGGGTGCAACTAAAACTACTGAAATTTTAAGCGCGGTTGCACGTAAGGTCATGGCAAAGGTGAACTAGAGTCTTTTGTTGCCGTTTTCTGATGAAGAAATTAAGTATGCTATTTTCCAAATGCACCCTACTAAGGCGCCCAGATCGGACAGAATGATTCCTGGATTTTATCAGAAACATTATGAAACTGTTGGCCATAATATTTGTGAAGAGGTACGCTATCTTCTTTCATTCGGAAGTATGCTTAGGAAAGTTAATTTTACACATGTCACTCTTATACCTAAGAAATTAGACACAACCTCCATGACTCATATCTGGGCAATTAGTTTGTGTAATATGATATACAAAATATGTTTTAAAGTGCTTATGAATAGATTGAAGCTTATTTTATCAGACATCATTTCTCCTTATCAAAGTGCTTTTATTGCTAGAAGATTAATTTTGGAGGACTCAATGGAATAGTCCTGGCAAATTCTGGGCTAGACATTGCTCTGCATGATATTTACTATGTGGTTGCGCATTTCCATTATGTACTTTCTATGGGAGCCGTTTTTGCTTTATTTGTAGGATTTCACTACAATTGTTTGGTTGCATCAGAAATTGCTCACTATATGAAAAAGAAGAATAGATGGAATGATGAGATGGCGCTGAATTTGGACCTCAGTAAGCTTATGATCGCATCGAATGGAGTTTCTTAGAACAAATGATGAGAAGATTGGGTTTCACCAAGGAATGGATTAATTGGATTATGCTGTGTGTCACTACAGTTTCTTATTCATTCGAGCTCAATCGGGAACCTGTGGTCTTTGTACAACCTAAAGAGGGTATTCAGCAAGGAGACCCGGTGTCCCAATTCTTGTTTGTGATTTGTGCAGAAGGCTTTTCAGCTTTATTGGATGTGTGGGAGGCTTAAGGACGGATACAAGGGATACAGGCTGTAATGGTGTGCCTAGTATACATCATCCACTCTTCACAGATGATAGCTTTATTTTTTCCAAAAGTACTTTGCAGGAATGTTGTGAACTGAAGGAACTGCTGAGAACTTATGAATTAGCTTTGGGGCAAACGGTTAATCTTTCCAAAAGCTATGTGGCGTTTAGTGAGAATGTGACTGAGTGGATGCTCAATTTCTTGTCAATTGCCTTGGTATGACACGGGTGGATTACCATCACCGTTATCTTGGGTTGCTAGTTTTCGTTGGTAAATCCAAGAAGACTATGTTTGCATATATCAAAGATTAGCTTTAATAAAAATTAAAAGGTTGGCATGGGAGTCTCCTTAGTAGTGCTAGCAAAGAAATTTTAATTAAAACCGTGGTCCAAGCAGTCCCTCTATACAATGTACATCTTTTTGCTTCCAAAGACATTATGTGATGAGTTAAATAATGGGAGTGTATTTGTTTTCTAGAGTGATGTCGCGCCTGAAAATGGCACCGTAGTCGTACGAGGTGGAGATGCACAAATCCAAGTAACCTGTAAAAGAACAAAGAAGCAAGTCAAAGACCGGTGGGGGGAGGGAGGGAAGGGTGTGCTGGTCAAGTTAGCAAGCAATATAAGACTCAAGTAGTGGTCAAGAGAATAAGTATGCAAGAATTACATTACTAGAGATGAAACTTAGAAGGGTGTATTTATATAAGTCGAGGAAATGATAGAATCCTTATTAAACTAGGACAATCCCAGAGTGCATCCTTTTAGGAGTGTGATTACTTGTGCCACACGCCAATCCTTAGATTGTAAGAACTCCAAGATTATAGGAAATATGTTGATTCCTTATTGGATTAGGTGTTCGTATCTTATGGAACAAGCATGCTCAATCTTAATGAAGTCATCAAACTTCACCCACTGATTTTAACACCACCTACATTTATGCAGCTCCGCACCAAAGGCTTTCAAGTCTATGACCAAACTTCTAAGGTACGCGTGATTTGATTTACCTTACTCCAACTCTAGAAAATGATTGTTCCACACATACCATTTTCAGCAACCTCTATGATATTCTTCTTGATGTTGGCGGCTTGAGTTGTAGGGTGGAGTTTGTGGTTGTGCGTTGGGTTTGTAGGTGATGGCCTTAAAGGTGGAGGCTATGCTTCCATGACCTTCCAATGATGTTGGAAACAAAGTAGGCTCTAGTTAATTTAACAGAAATTTAATTGGGGCTTAAGGATGTGACATTTTCAATAGGTTGGGTACTTGTTTGGAATGTTGAAAAATGTTTGAGACAAATTTAGAATTACACTAAAAGATTTGAGGGATTTTCAGTATTTAATCCTATGTATTATTAGAGATTTTTTGTATTGAAGAGTCACATTCTAATATATGTGGTACCATCAAGGGTGTTTTCCACATGATAGGCCCCTTAATTACACATACGTCACCCAATAAAAGTCGCACTCATGTTATATTCCGCACACCACAGGGCATTGTTGAGAATTTGAGAACATAGTTAACTAACACTAGACGAGTATAGTATGTCAAAAATACTTGTGCGTATTGTTCATCAAATTTCTTAACAAAATACTTTGAAATATTTTACCATTAGGGTTTAGGGTTAAAAAAACCCGTTGTATAATACGTGAACTTTATATGTAATGTTAAAAATGTATGAAAAATATGTGTATAATATGTGAAATTTATATGTATTATTATTATTATTATTTATTTTTTTTTTTTTGTTAAACGATAGATTTTGTTAGATTAGATGTTAGATTAGCCATCAACAGAGTTTGAACCCACATCGTCATGCAAGGGCTTAACACATTTCCACTACTTTGGTAAATGACCACTTGCAAATTTATATGTATTATTAAACATGTATGAAAAATATGTGTATAAAATGTAAAAAGAATATAAGTACACGTATAATACCTACAGTTTGTTTAATTTAAAAAAAAAATTGTGTACTTTAACGAATCAATTAGAAATTTATAAAAATGAAAGTATTTAAAGAAAACGGAAATCTTTTTACAATACATGAATTTACTAATTAGTTAGAGTTGAGAGTATCTCAAATTGGAGATAGAGAGAAGTCTTGCATAAGGTCCTCAGAAGATCTTGGGCAGGCGTAGCTTCACGTATTCACTGTGATTGCTTTTAAGTAGATCCTCACATTAAGATAAAATTGAGGTATTAGTTGGTTAAAGAACTTGATAAAAATTTCTTAATTGAAGGATGAGGGGAAGGAGCCATGACAGTCACACTAATAAGAGCAATTCTAGCATGCTCTTTAGCCCGATGGACCAGCGATTCCAATCACCCAATTGCCCCAGCAATTGGCTCCAGCCCATTCTGGCAATGAGGCTCTGGGGAGGCCTGGTGGACAGGCCAAGCGGGAATCCATCACTTGAGAGCCTGATGGCTGTGTGATGTGTGGCTGACCTCAGGGTGACCTGGCTCGAATTCGTCCTTTTTCCTTTATTGGAATCTGGAAAAAGAATGGGATGCATGCAGGGAATTAAGCCCTCAAATTAAACCACAAGAATTGCAACATAATAGGATTTAAAGCTCAAGAACACAAGATAGTGATAGAAACATCACCTGGGTTCGAGATTGAGAGCTCAAGCTTTCAGCTTTGATGGTAGGACCTCACACCATGCACCGATGCCGCATGCAAGGCCATGGTTGGGTTCCTTGAGTTCCAGGGATTCCAAAAATATTATTTTTGAGCTTGATTTGTTGAAGGTTTGAAGAGGAAAGAGGAAGAGAGCTCACAAGAGTAAGCTGGAAAAAAGGGAGAGAAAGAAAGAAAAAGGAAGAGAGAGAGAGAGAGAGAGAGAGAGAGAGAGAGAGAGAGAGAGAGAGAAAGAGAGAGGAAGAACGGGTCAAATGAGGGGAAAAAGGGAAAGGGTGATGGGGATGTATGGATTGGGTGAGGAAAAATACTAATATTTTATTGCCTATTACTATGGCTATTCAATTTAGGGGTGGAGATGCAAAAGACAGTTACTGTTTATTAAAGACAGTTACTGTTCACTGGATGGATTCAATAGTGAGTTGTCCTAGGGGGCCTTTGCAACGCTGGAGTTGATCTAAGGACAGGACTGTGGATGTGCCCCAATAAAATTAGAAATTTTCTCATGAGATGCTTTAGAAAACTACCTTGCTATCAAGCACGGTCTTCTTCCGCGACAATGGGTGAAAATTTATGTCATTGTGGAGAGATTTTTCAGTGTGATGGGAACACGGGGTGGTACACCATGTGTCACTATACAAATGGTGAGATATGTGTGTTAAAAACTTAAAAACTTAAAAAATAAAATCTTCCACCACTTATATAAAAACATGTGGTGTACCACTCGTGTTCCGGTCACAATAAAAAATTTCTCGTCATTGTGGATAATTGCATCTGCTCGTGGTTTATTGGAAATTTGTTGATTCCTTACTGAATTAGATTTCCATATCTTGAGGAACAACCATTACATATACCACTTTCCAAACTTCTTGACCGCGGCTCAATAGTACCGCACTATATACTGATAACAGACTAATCCCCTTCTTCATGTAGTTCACAGATAATTTTGTGAAGTTGGAGAAGTGGTATGCGACCATAGTTGTAATGAGCATGGTTCATTTCATGTCGAAAGCTGTCGTGGAGGATTTCTTTGCGCCTCTTTTGCCATGGAAGATTTTGGACACCTTTCCCTTACAAGCCGGCTTCGTAGGTGCATATCCTTCTTTCTTCGCTCAATTGGTTGCTGACTCTAGGGATACACGTACACTGACTACAAAAAGAAATGACCAATAGCAACTAGAAATTATAGTGTTTTTTTCTTTATAAACTAATTAACGAAATACTCTTAAAATACGTAAAAGTTCTTTGGGTGCTTTTTTCGTCTTTTTGGTTGGAACTTGGCAGTAGTATATTAATTTGTTTATCTTGATCCAAAAAGGTCGGTCGAATTCATCGAACTCAATCCAACCGTAAAGATTTTATGACTTGAAACCCTAGTTTTTGGCTAGTAAGTATCAAACCCAGTATGAGTTGGATTCGAGATCTCGGCTGCACCCTACATAATACATATATCAAGGTGGGTCCTTAACTCCTCTCTATTGTTGGCATGCAGTAAGTGGGGTATGTTTACTTTTGTTTCTTGCCTATGTAGCTGGTCTTATACGTAGTGTAAACTTATGCTTGTTGGCTTCTTCTTTTCCTTAATAATCCGCATGAGAACAACCAGCCATTCAAGTCTATATCTGCTGGCCACTCATGTCTCTTGCCCTTGTTTCCACTAGCTAAAAGGGCTAGAAAGGCAGATAGATGCAGAGTATTTTTATTTTGGGAGACTTTGGATGCAGTTCCTAATTATGAATATTCTTTGACTGGAACCTTATTGATTTTCAATTTTTGATCCAAGTCCCTGAAATTAATGTGATAATTTATTTATATGTACGTTACTATATTTTAAAATTAAAAATTGAAATTTATAGTTGTTTATATTAATGAGATTTTAAATAAAAAACCATAATTTGTGAGATTAAAAATATTAAAATATAAATATACTATTGTGTGTGTGATATATATATATATATATATATATATAAACATTGGTACATTCATCAAAATTAATAACAAAATTATTGTATCAAAACATGGGTACATTCTTCAAAATCACAAAAAAAAAAAAAAAAAAAAAAAAAGATATTAGGCTTAATAAAATTAGTAAATTTCTTCGATTAAACTTAACATGGATATATTCTCAAATCAAAGAAAAAAGAATGTACCCATATAAGTTTAAAAATGGATTCGAGAAAAAAAATGAATAGATTATATATATAAGGGTACATTTTACATATAACAAATTGGTATATTTAAGAATGAGTACATTTTAAGATTAAAATTTTGAAAAAAATTACATGAATGGTACATATAATTAGCATGGGTACATTTAGCAAAATTAAAAATGGGTACAAATAAATAAAAAAATATGGGTACAAATGCAAATAAAACTTTATAAAATATGGGCACAAAAAGAAATTAATATATGGGTACAAATTAAAACTGAAAAGAAAATTGGTACAAATTAAAAAAGGGTTGCAAATTAAAAATGGGTACAAACTAAAACTAAAAATATATGATAAAAAATTTAACCATAAATATAAATATACTAATTGTAACATTTTTAACATTAAATGAATATATTTTGAAATAAAAAAAATATTTAATTGTTGAAATAATTAATGACGCTATTAATATCAAGGACCTTGATCAAAAAATGAAAATGAATAAGGTTTTAATCAAAGGAGTAGCAAAAGGAAGGATGTGAACCTAATTTCTCATTTTATTTTTTGAGATCAATTTAGAGTGATGTTTGGATGTGAATGAGCGTAGAGGTCCAAGTGTTTGTAATCTTTCACACGCAAGTGTTTCATCTCCAATATCTGATAGAGACAGATAATAAAATGTTTGTATGCTACATACAATCGATGAAATTGACTAACTACACAAAGAAATCATATGATAGCTTGCCGCGTCATGTTACTTTCATGATGTAAGGTACGTGGGGAAGCCGCAGGCCCGCAGGCATTTTTGTTGACATCGTTTGATAGTTTTGCCTTAAAGACATGTTATCCACGTTTTAAATGTGAAAGTCCATGCATAGAGTGCACATTTACTTCATGTCTTAAAACGCCATGGAATTGTAGAGCACATTTCAGAGGACCACGTTCTGTTGGTGCTACTAACACATTGCCAATACAAATGGACCATGTCCTAGTTAAGAATGGTTCAAGCATGGCCGTAATAAAATTGTTTAAAAATGAAGTCTGCACAGCACCGACTTGAATCGATCGGTTTTAAAATTAGTTTTTCTATTTTTACTCTTCTTTTTTCTTTTGTTTTCCTTTCTTTATTTCATCGACCAATGTTGTATTAATTTCCGTTACGAACTTAAAAATTACGATTTTAAGACCCGTCACTTTAAATAAAGTTGTCGACGCAATGTCTAACAATATCTTGGAAGATGTGATCAAATTTCGTAATGGACTTTCCAAATACAAAGTAAGCCACAAATGTGAATGTGCAAGCAGTAGGCAATGCCTATATTGCCATTGCAGCTCGTGATGTTACTTCTTGTCTTATTGGATTTAAGAAAGAATGATATCTCCACGGGATTGCAGAAGTTTGATGAGAAAGGATAATGGCCATTCAAACCCTTTGTAACCAATTATTGCTGCATAATTGAACTAAACTTTTTTTTTTTTTTTGTATTTTAATTAGGGTTTTTATTACAAATGGTCTCTTAAATTGATCGAATTCATCATTTTGGTCTCTTATTTTTAAAATCAATCAATATCGTTCCCAACATTCACTACCTAACATCAATTTGGTCATTCCGTTAAGATTCTGTCAACAATTCTGTTAGTTTGTATGTGGGACCCACAAATCCAATGAAATGGTTACACGTGGATTACACAAAATATGGGTTTTTATCGTGAATGTTCCCTGACATTGATCCAACTCCTTATTTTGATCCCTAAGTTTCAAAAATCAATAAATTTGGTCCGTGACTTTCACTACCGCACATCAATCTAGTCATTCCGTTTAAAATTTCATTAATATTTTTCGTTTGTATGCTAATGTGGTCCCACTAATCCAATCATATGGATCCATGTGGATTAACTATAAGAAACTCTTTTTTAGCATACCCTGATGAAGAAGACGATGACTTTTTTTTTCTTTTAGTTTTGGTTTTTAGTTTCTTATTTTACTTTTAGTTTTAAATCTTCAAAAAAAATATTTTCTTATAGTTAATCCACGTGGCGCAGTATGAATGGATTAGTAGGACAAAAAATATTATGAAATTTTAATGGAAGGATTAAATTGACTTGCGGTATTGTAGGTCAAGGACCAAACTTATCGATTTTTGGAACTCAGGGACTGAAATGAGGAGTTGGATCAATGTCAGGGACCATTTGCGATAAAAACCATTATTTTGTGTAATCCAAGTGTCACTGTTTCATTAGATTGTGGGTCCCACATACAAATTAGCAGAATAGCTGACGAAATTTTAACGGAAGGACCAAATTGATGTGCGGTAGTGAATGTCAAGGACGACATTGATTGATTTTGAAAATGAGGGACCAAAATGATAAGTTTGATCAATCTCAAAGACCATTTGCGATAAAAATGCTTTTAATGAAGTGAAAAACATATACATATATATTATTTACCACGTCAGTTACTCAATTTTGATTTTGCACTTTGATCACGCAAATACTTTTGCTTCATTGTGTATTGAACACACGTAATGCAACTTCATGCTGAAAGGGGTGAAGGATTATGTACAAGATTAATATAATCCTAAACCTTAGAGAGAAAGTAAGAAAAATTAACAAACTTGAAGATTAAGGCTTGCATAAATGCAATATCCTAAAGATAGCATTTCGCCTCTACTCTTGTGTATGCAGTTCGATAGACGTCTGTCTCTCATTATTTAATAATCTATAATCCGAAGTCGAAGCACCGCAATCTTCGGACTTTGACAAAATTTATATAATCTGTCTCTTAAGACACGACTCAAAATTTGACAAACGAAGAATGAGAAAAACATAATACGGAAATCCTATTTCTCTAGCACACGTAGGAAAGATGTAACTTTGGATCTATGTAACCTACACCACTCACCAAATTACACATCCCAAACATAAGTAATATGATGCAATTGTTTCCATCAGACACTACACTTCATTAGATTAATTTTTCCATTCAATATTTTAAAATTAAATATTATAATATTCAATAAATTTTCAGTTGGATAAGTAAACAACATTAGTTGACAACCTATGACATGTTCAGTTTGGATTATTAGCATTGTAGCCGTAGAATCAAGCGATTTAGGGGCATCTTCAGTTTAGGTCAATAACATTGCTTCTGGTTGGTTGGTTATCTATCCAATTTTTGGCCGATGAAGAATTTTCAATTTTTTTCGCCTAAAGAGGTCACTTCATTAGCTCCCTAGCAAAGTGAGATGTTCTATGATCGGGTACTCCAAATGCACTTTATAGTTCGACATTCAGGCGACCGGACCATATTCACCATAAATACACTCATTTCCTTTGCATATATTTGCTTGTATAGCTTGATACCGATTTGGCACACTTATACTTGTCACGAATATAATCGAAGCTACCGAACCCCAGTGTAGAAGAGCTTGAACTTCGTAGTGAATTAAGCAACCTTGTCTTTAGGTTCTAGAATCCTAGGCCGAGAAGTGTTCCCTCCTCAGCCGTAGTCGCTTAAGTGTAAAAGTCAACAGCACGTTCGACGCCATCACCACCACATCTATTCTACTCGTAGGTCGATCGCGAATTGATATGACCGTATTCACAAAAAAAACGTAGTTAACTCTTAGTTACTCGGCTTGCGCCACGCAAGCCTTGTTTTTAGAGTCAACGGAAAGATAACAAACTCTAACATTGTAAAGGTGGTTTATATAATGCCTCTTAGGCCTAGACTTTCTAGAAGTTTGAATATAAACAAAATTCAACAAAAAAAAAATACCAAGAGCATCATGAAAATTTAGAATGGCGATAAGGGAATGTAAGCGATAGAATTAGGCCAAAAACACTCCATATGTCACAGTAAGGTTAAAGATGGACTCGTGATGTCATTATCTTTGTAAAAGTCGATCATGGACCCAAATCAGATATAAAATTTTAAATATTCAAAAATTTCTCGCTACTAAATTTATGACTTTTGCTTGATTTTCAATCTATTCCCCCATCTAATCTACATTAACTTCTCTGTATTTGAATTGCACATGAGATTGATAAGAATGTACTTATTTATTTATCATGTATCTTTTTTGAACTTCGTTTTCCTTCATTTGAAACCGAAGGAAGACCATAATCAGGTGAATCATTCCCACACACATCATGAACCACGTCATCATCCAGAATAGGTTCAACTATAATATATATAATACAATGAATCATTCCCACATTAGATCATGAACCACATCATCATCCAGATTCGTTAAACTATATTAATATATCATAATGAATTATTCCCACACAGATCATGAACCACGTCATCATCAAGATAGGTACTTTGAACACATGAAAGTGAACTTATCCCCAAATCGATGATCACATCCAGGACAGCTAATCAAACTAAGCTAGTTCGAGAGGTTTGCACCCAAAAGGCCGACACCCAAAATCAACTTGTTGTCAACAATCGTATCATCAAATACGTGAGTGGCTGGTTCAACGCGTACGTGAGGAAAAGAAGGGATAATGATTTTCAACACATTTGTAATCACTTTTGTTTAATACTAATTAAGGGGTTATTGGTTCCTATTGCAAGATTAATTATATTCTTTAGATCAGGTTTCGAGTTCAAAACCTCCTTCTTCAACATCGCTTTTACAAAAATAAAATAAAATTATGCCAACGAAGTAGTTTTCTTATATATATTCGTTTTCTGGTTAACGTTGTGAACTGAATGCTGTTTTTGTGTACGTAATTGTTGTTACGAGTTGTCATATTCGACCTGACCACTGCATGAAAGACAGCTGGTGCTTTGTAGATTATCTTATAAACCCGCGTGTAGGATGGAATGGGATATAACTGGTTCGAAGTTGTTTGGAATTGTATGTACGTTATTGAGGAAAGCATATTCCAGCAATTATATTTTTATTTTCAAAATACCATTCTTGTCATCTATTTGTACCATCATTTGTATCATTTTTTTAATAGATATGAGATCTATATGCATGGGCGAATCCTACCTCTATCAGAGAGATGGTACAAAGGATGATACAATTAGATAGCAAGTATATCACTTTTTTGGTCCAAGCGAGTTCATTATTAATAGTAGAGTCATTCTACGCACCATTTTTTTTATCCAAACTACGCACCATTTTTACATTTGCAAGTTCTCTTGGTTCTCGCTTTTGTTTGTTTTTTTTTTTTTTTTTAATTTTCAAACGTAAAAATAAAGGTGTGCAAAAATTGTTTCTCTTTCTAATATGGTATAGAATTATGACCCCTTGTAATGTATGAAAACTATTACAATATTGTTTGGACCCGATTTTACACTATTGGCCAGAGCAATCGAGGCCGTTGAATGAGTAGAATTTTAGACCACTGAAGAACAAAATGGTTGAAATAATTTTCAATTATTATTGAGAAATAATACTGTGATTTTAACATGATATTATCTCTTAGTAATATATTAAATTATTTAAACCTAATATTTGTCTAAATCCTAATTAATTTGAATGATGGTGGACTATTGGGATATGCACAACTTCAGATAATGAAGCAAGCAGTTCAGTTCAAATTGATTTGGATGTCTGGCAGTGCACATGTAGATTGAAATAGCTTGGAGTGAAGATCAACATTTGGGATTTGATGATCTTAAAATCATGGTCTTGGATAATGATGAGATAAGGAACCTAGGTAGACTAGGCCTTTTAGCATGGTAATGGATGTTGTCAGATGGGTTTAAAAGCTAGTGATGGAGTTTTTGCTGATAAAAGCCTAGGTGGGCTAGGTTTCTTATGAGATGTGATAAATTTAACTTTTATTAGGTTTGAAAAGTCAAAGGAAAAATTCCACGGATCAAATTAAAGGATATGCCTTGATTTCTGATGCGGATCAATTTCATTTCCGCGAATTAGAGCTGTAGTTGGACTCTACAAAATTATCTGGCTGTGCCCAGTAGAAGATATGAATGCTATAAATACAGAGGCAATGGCAACGAGAAGAGGACCTCCAATTCAACACACAAATTGCCCTGCGCAAACCTTTCAAACACTTTTAGATTTTTTTTATTTTCTTTTCTCTGCCAACACATCTTTAGTTTGGATAAACAGCACTGTGAAGGCAACTAGCGAACACCTTCAGTTTGGATAAACAACACTGTTGCCGTAGAATCAGCCGACCGAGGAGCACCTTCTGTTTGGATAAACAACACTGCGTCGAGGCCGACTGGTTACCTATCCAAGTCTCGGTCGAGAAGGTTTTCCAATCCTTATTAGCAGAGGTCATCTCATTAGCTTTCTCGGCAAAGTGAGGTGTTACAAGTTATTACATTCGGCACATTGGAAGCCGAATTTGATATTGAACTTCGCAGAACTAGCAGCCTTGTCTTCAGGCTGTAAAACCCGAAGGCCGAGATGCGTTCTTTCCTCGGCCGCAGTCGCAAGATCAAGAAGTCAACAACGCGCTCAACGCAACATCAACAAATTTTACTCCTCGGCTGAGCTCGGCCGACGAGTTGGCACGCCCTGCATCAACCGAATAACGTAGTTAGCTCATTAGTTACTCGGCCTGCGTGCCACATAGGCTTTGTAATTTTTAGGGTCAACAAATATATAGGCCTATATTAACCCGTGTACGTGGGAATCCTACACTAATTACAATTGTAAATTACATTTCTATAATACAAGCTACAATTAGGGAGATGATTACGGATTAATTAGGGATAATCTAACACTCCACAAATTAGACGAGCATGATCAGACAAGTTTGGAACAAAGAAATTCATGATGAGGATGATGAAGGGCCATAGTGAGAATATCCACGGGTTGGTCAGTAGAGGGAATATAACAAACGTAAAGCCTACCAATAGCAACCTTTTCATGAACAGAGTCATAATTGAGTTCGATGTGAAGTATGCAAGCATAATGGACCGGATTACCAGCAAGATAGGTGATACTCAAACTATCACAATATGTAATAAAATAGGAGAAAGAAATCAAAGCCCAAGCTCACCAAGAAGAAAGCAAACCTAAGTGGCTTCAGCACATGCATGATCAAGGGAGATATTCAAATTCAGCATTGGAGTGGGAAATAGTAGCCTACTTTTTGGAGTACCTGAAGATGAGATTAGAACTTAAATAAACAAGATAACCAACAGTTGAGCACTGAGTATCCAGACAACCAACCCAATTAGCATCAGAATAGAGATAATGAGTACTTGTAAGAGGAATAATGAGCATCTGATACTCTACTACCCTAGAATTCTGAACTAACGAGAATGTCGGACCTTAAAAAGAGCTCTCGTGCAAGTATGATGCTCATACACCAGAAAAAAAAAAAAAAAAAAAAAAAAAAAGTATGATGCTCATAATTAGGAAATTGTGGATTGAAATTTGATTTAGGTGCTATATTGCTAGACAGTTTTAAATCCAAGCTACATATTTTTTTTTCTATTTTCTTATAAAAAAAACTAGTTTGAAATGTAATTTTTTTTTTCTTTTCAAATGGAGAAAGATTAGGTAAGATTAGCCATTTCGGCAATAGAGGAGTGCGAGGCACCTACTTTCCTCCGAAGGGGAGGAGCATTACACCTGAAAACTCCTTGTTCGTCCCTTCTCCACCAAATTTATTGACAATAAATGAAAGTAAACTAAAAAAAATACAAGTGAGTAACTGTGCCAAGACCCGCAAAGACAAACAATGGATGAAATAAAAATGTAAATGCACTAAGTGTAAAAAAAAAAATGCATAGTTTTTTCATGTAAAGGAGCTTCTATAATGAGTGGGCTTTCTACATGGCGTTTTTGCTCTAATTTAATAAAAGATATTATCTACACTAAACTTCCATTTGAATATAAAAATTCTAGATTACTGAGCTTTTGGGTTTTGGAGTAGTGAGTTTGGGTAATTTTGTGGGTTTGTGAATAAGGAGAAGATGGCAAAGGAGAACTCGAACTGTATTCTCCAGCAATGTTCACAACCTTCGCTAGCCATCTCTGCTCTCCCTATCTCTCTTTCTCTCTCTCTCTCTCTCTCTCTCTCTCTCATCAGATGGTCTATGTTGAAAATTCCCACATAACCCCTTAAGAAACTCAATCATTGTAGAATCATCGCGCATAGTTTACATATATATAGCCAACACCCTAATTTGATGAATACAATTTAATTAAAAGGGGAAAAATGGTAAAATAGTATGTTTGAATTATAATTCAAACTAGAACAAACCCACATAGGACATTGATATAAGCGAGGGACTGTGCCAAGATCCGAAAACGATAGTAAAAATGTAAATGCACTAAGTGTAGAAAAATGCATTCCTTTTTCATGTAAGGGAGCTTCTATTTACATTTTGCAGGGTTTTTGGTATCACTTGATTAAAATTGGATGAATATGAGCATGTCAAAAATGACCTACTACAATAAACAGAGCAATTTGAATATACACAACAATTTGAATTAGGGGTGGGCACAGGTCGGGTTAGGTCCAAATTTGGAGGAACCAGATCGGACCCATTTGAAAATCAAATGGGGCGGGGCAAGACGGGTCATCATTTTGCAAAGCTAGAACCGAACCTAACCCGATCCGTTTGAAACGGGCCGGTCCTATGGGTCCCCACGAGTCGAAGTTTTTTTTTAAATTTATTATTTGCAGTTTTCATTTTTCCAAAAAGCTACAGAAAGATCAGCTAGTTCAACACCATCAATGCAAAAGGCTACTGAAAGATGCCAAAATGTATCAACAAGACTTCATACGATCAATCATGGCAACAAGAAAAGCACAAATTTAAGCGATTACAAATCATTGGATCCAAATGTTCTGTGATCAACCTCCAACCATCTCTGCTTATCCATTTGCAATTTGATTACAACTTTATTCACCGATCCAAGATGTCTGCTGAGAAGGATCAAATTTAAAAGAATGGTCTATTAAAAGTTTAAAAATTAAAACCCTTAAAGGTTTAAATCCCAGAAAACCCAATTAAAAGTTTGAAACCCAGAAAACCCAATTAAAAGTTTAAAACCCAGAAAACCTAGTTAAAATTGTCAAACCCAGAAAACTTTCAACCCAATAAAACAAATCAGCCTTAGATTAGACCCCCATAGAGATTGCAAAGACTAAATTCAGTAAATTACCTTAATTTGGGGAGGAGATGAGATGACGCTGGTGGCTAATTTCGATTTGTAGGATGAACTGATGGAGTATTTGAGTAAAGCTTAAGTTGAAGGAGATAGAGAGACAAATTGATGTAGAGAGAGAACGACGGAGTCAAGCAGTAGTAGTTCTATTTAGGGCATGGTAGTCCAGTCCTGGATCATGGTGATAGGTCGTCGATCGAGTCAAGAGCGATGCGGAACCGGCCGAGTCGGACCAGATTAGGTGGTCAACAGCCGAGTTGAGCCCATCGTCTTCTTCGATCTGAAGCTTTGTAATCTTCGTCTTCTCCAATGATGAGGTGATTTTGTGAGTCGTGACTTGTTTGGTGAGCTTGGTGGTTGCTGTGATGTCGACACGGTCAAGGGGTGGGAGGGAGAAGAGAACAAGAATGAAGAAAGTGGGGTAATCTAGGAGTAAAGAGTGGGGGAAGGGGACTGAATGAGTAAAGCAAGTAGAACGAGTTGGTTGGGGGCCCCGAAATTCTATGGAATCGCCTTGCCCTTGTGGATACCTTTTCCCAGCCTCGCCCCGCCCCGTTTTGCCTCTACCAAATTTGGCCCCGCCTTTGTAGATACCTTTTCCCAGCCTTGCCTCGCCCCGAACCTACCTCAAATCAATAATACCCGCCTCGACCCGAGGGTCTTGTACCTGTTTGCCCAACCTAATTTGAATACCATATTAACAATATCTAAACAAATATTAATGATATATCAAATTGTTTAGATATTGTTAATATGGCATTCAAATTGCTTGAAAGTGAGAGGTCTTATGTTTAAATCTTGTGGATGATGAATTCGATACTTAGGCTGGCCATTGTGTGGCTTAGCTGAACTCCCCCTCACCTTAGTGTAAAAATATTGATGTACTCCAAAAAAAAAAAAAAAACAACATAAATATGAACAACTCTACCTTTTTTTTTTTCAACAAAAAAAATGTATCATTTCCAGTGGAATTTGAATACAAAAATTCTAGATCACTAAACTTTTGGGCTTTGGAGTAGTGAGTTAGTGTAATTTTGTGGGTTTGTGATTAAGGAGAAGATGGCGGAGGAGAATGCGGACTACATTATCTAGCGATGTCCACCGCCATCGCTAGCCATCTCCGCTCTTGTCTCTGTCTCCGTTTGTCTGTCTTGAATTAGACGGCCTGTGTTGAAAGTTCCCACATAACCCCCTTAAGAAACTCAATCATTGTAGAATTATTGCACATAATCCTTATATATAAAGCTAACACCCTAATTTGACGAATACCTCTAAAATGCCCCTCTTTACATTTCATCCTTGAAGAAAACAATTTAATTAAAAGATGGAAAATGGTAAAATAGTATGTTTGAATTAAAATTCAAACTAGAAGTAGAACAAACCCACGTAGAAGCAGTTGCTGCAAACTTAGTTTTATTTTTTTTCAAATTATTTTAATTAAACACAATTTTAAATCAATTTATTTTTCAAATAAAGAAAAATACAAAAAAGCAAGTTATAATTGAGCATTTAAAAGCAAGCTCTTACTATTTAATACTACGTTTTAGTGATATTTTTTTTTTTCACTTGTAAGTGAGAGGTTTTAGATTCGATTATCGTCAAAAGAGAATTTCAATTATTGCTAACCCATTATAAGGCTAAACCCAGTGCTTGTTGGTTATGATAGATAATATTATCGGTTAAAAAACAAAAATAAAAAGCAAGCTCTTAGTTTGGATTCAAAGTCCAGCCCATCTTCAGATAAGTCCAACGTTCTTATTTGCTCTCTCTGCCCAGCCCATACTTAAATAACATTCCAAACCATAAGCCGCCGGTTTTTGTCTTCCCCAAAACCCTACTCCTCCATGCCCATGCCCATCGGGACCCCGAAGAAGATCAGGAAGAAGCTAACTCCAGAAACCCAATTCCACTCCACCCTCACTCTCTTATCCAAGCACAAAGACCTCCCCTCCGCTATCTCCCTCTACGAATCCGCCCTTTCTCAGAACACGCGCCTCA
Source organism: Pyrus communis (assembly GCF_041283825.1). Classification (NCBI taxonomy): domain Eukaryota; kingdom Viridiplantae; phylum Streptophyta; class Magnoliopsida; order Rosales; family Rosaceae; genus Pyrus; species Pyrus communis. The sequence continues at coordinate 12,586,785 of NC_142575.1, forward strand.
ACCACAACCACTTCAACACCCTCCTCTACCTCTGTTCAAGCTTCGTCTCCGACTCCTCTCTCAAGCAGTTGGCTTCCGCATGTTCGATCACATGTTGTCCATCGGGATACTTCCGAATGAGGCCACCATCACCGTCGTTTTGAATGGCGTAGTCAGAAATTATTCAGCTGGGATAAACTAAAATTATTACTACGAAATCAAGTTTTTAATCCTATTCTATATAAAATTATATAATAGTAAAAATTTCAATATAGTATTTGAAGTAAGAATTTTATGTTATATTTTTTAGGTTTTTAGCCTTTAAAGTTTTCAAGTAGATAAAATAAAGAACCAAGAAAATTTAATTTATTACTATTAAATATAATATTGGTTAAAATGATGAGTTTGTTATTATTCTTAAAAATAAGCTTATTAATAAAAAAATTTCTTTTCTTATATAAAATATAATTATTATACATCATAAATTAACCTAAAAATTAATATTTTTAAACCAAACTCTCCTGTACTATAGCGAGCCTTGTACTTGGCTCCGCCCTTGGCTGTGGCCAGGCTCGCTGCGGCCAAGGGGCGACTGGGATTACACGTTTGGGCTGGTCAAGGGTATGGAGAAGTATAACATATTTCCGAAGTTGCGGAGTTATGACCCAGCATTGTTTTGCTTTTGCGAGAAATCGGAGGCGGAGAAGGCGTATGAGGTGGAGGAGCATATGGGTATGGTGGGGGTGAGCCTGGAGGAGCCGGAGATTGCGGCGTTATTGAAGGTGAGCGTGGAGACAGGAAATGGGGAGAGGGTTTATGGGTACTTGCATAAGTTGAGGAATGTCGGGAGGTGTGTTAGTGAATCAACGGCGAAGAACATTGAGGATTGGTTTTGTGGCGGAGCGGCTTGTGAGGTGGGTGAGGCGAATTGGGACTTGAGTCGGGTTAAAAAGTTGGTTTTGGGGAACGGAGGAGGGTGGCACGGGCAGGGGTGGATTGGGAAGGGCGGTTGGGATGTTAGGAGAGCCACTGTGGATTTGAGCAGCTGTCAATGTAGCTCTTGTGACGAGCGTTTGGTTTGTGTTGACATTGATTGCGGGGAGACCGAGAGGTTTGCGTAGTCGGTTGCTGCTTTGGCAATGGAAAGGGTGGTTAAGTCGAATTTCAGTGAGTTCCAGGTGAGCCAAAGTCTTTCTATTTGTTTAATTTTCAATGTCTCATTTAGAACTTTAATAATTGTGTATGCAGATGTTTAATTGTTGATGGTGCTGTTTGTAACGAGGTCATAGATTCCATGGATTCAAATTTGAGGAATTGAGAGGAGAGTTTAAAATTCATTAGACGTTGATGAAAATGTTATTGTTTGATGCCGGTTTCCCACATTATTTGTATAAAGGCTTTCTTGATTCGGATTTTGTAGGTTGAGATTTTAATGATAGAACTTGCAGGAACTGAGATGCTTTACGGTTTGAGTCTGTTAGGTTGACTCCTTATTAGAGGTAGAGTCATAGATTTAATACACCTGTAAATATATACGATGATCATGCAAGGCATTTATGTCTTTTTGATGAGTACAATCATAAAATAAAGAGCTTTATCTTTTCATATATTCCCGTCATATTGGGGTTAAGTTGCGTAAAGCATGAGTTCATTTACTTTGTTACTGGATGCTTAAATAACAATACGAGTTTTGAAATGCATTCGCTTAACTTTTGATTAATTATCTAACTATTAGAAGGAATGAACAATCAAAACCTCTGATTCCATGGATATGCTGCTGCGTAATCTTTGGGGTGGTGATCTTTCATTTTTGGTTGTCTTGGTTTAATCTGTCCATGTCTGTTTTGTCTTGGAATGACAGAAACTAAAAATTTATGTGTCGAATTAAAGTTGTTGAGCCATGTACTATCTGTGTTCAATTTTCCTGGGCAAAATTACTTTGCGAACATATTTAATTCATCTTCCCTCAAATACTTTAATAAAGGATTGGCTGGAGAAGCATGCTGAGTATGAAGCTATAGTGGATGGAGCTAATATTGGGCTTTACCAGCAGAATTTCGCAGATGGTGGATTCAGTCTTATGCAGGTTGTACATCTCAAAATGATGGTTTCTCTCCTTTTGCTTATGTCTCCTGTTGTTTCGTAGCCCCCTTAGGCACATGTAATCATGACACTATGTTTATGTTCTATAATAGAGCAGCTCGACGTTGTTGTAAAAGAATTGTACAATAGGAGTGGAGGGAAATGGCCACTTGTTGTCATGCATAATAGACGTTTCCGGGGGCTTGTGGAAAATCCTTACCACAGAAAATTGGTTGAGGAGTGGATGGGTAAAGTCATTCTTTATGCCACACCGAGTGGTTCCAATGACGATTGGTATGAGCCTGCAATCCACTACTCACTGAATTTTATTACCAGTTTCCTGCATTTATGTTGAAGAAATATTTCCTCATACAGTGCAATCTTTTGCAGTGCTCACTCTCAAAAAAGAAAAGAAAAAAAAAAAAAAAAACCACTTTACGTGGCCACATTCTCTTCTATAGTGGTTGTGTTCATCATTTTAAACATCACGACTGTTATGCTATGAATCAGATATTCGCTCTATGCTGCTGTGAAACTCAAATGCTTGCTTGTTACGAACAATGAAATGCGAGATCACATTTTAGAACTCCTAGGAAGCAGCTTCTTTCTCAAGTGGAAAGAGAGACACCAAGTACGTGTACTAGGACAACCTCAACTTCTTTCTAAATGTTATTGCATATGCTCTCAAACTTTATTGGCTTTTCATGTTTTATCTCATTCTCTTGCACAATCTCATCAACAAATCATTAGATATTTTCTATTTAGTTACCTATTTAGAATGGGTATGGAAGAATCCATATAGTTTGGCATGATATCAAACTATGTGTATTGAAATGCCTCTTGTTTTTGGCCTTATCGATACTGTGTAAAGTACTGCCAAAGTCATCTGACACGATTCAATGAACAAGTCATAATTGGGATCAGGATCACTAGTACTCGATATGAACATAGAATGATACGATTCGATTGCTATTCCTATCTGTGCACAATCATCTGTTTCTCACTGCTTTTATATCTATATTTTCCAAGCAGATTTGAGACAGGTTCTTCCAATTTATAGGTGAGCTACAGTTATCAGTAGTTATATTCTTGCATGTATGCTGAGATGTTTCTTCCTTTCCATTTCCTTCTCTAGCGAGTGCAGCCGCCACACGCTTTGATTTGGATAAATCAAAGACAAATACTAAGTCAAGAGTTTTCTGCTCCCCAAATTTTACATTACCATCAGCCTCTAACGATTTACAAGCAAAATCATTGTCATTACATTGCATTTGTTGTTTCTTGATGTAATATAGAGAAAAGCGTATTAAACTTTATGTAGAAAAGTGCATAAAGTCAAACGAAATCAATCCAACTGATGTTTCTGCATATTTGATTTTGGAAACTGATATTCACATACCCATTTTTACCTCCCACACACCCTTGTTCTTCAAATCATTCGATTTGGCGGCTGAAAATTGAGTTGGGTGTATGAGAAGTAAAAATGGGTGTGTGGATACCACTACCCTTTGTTTTTTGCTATGTTAGATGGTTTGTCAAATCTAGTTGATTGGTTTTTTGGTTTACTTAAAATGTAAAACTGATCTATTCACTCATTGAATCTTTAATGCTAAAGTTCTCTTGCATCTTGTGTTTCAGGTTCGAAACACTTTTGTCAAAGGCAATGTGCAACTTCAGATGCTGCCCCCATATTCTTCAGTCATCCAGGTACCGTTTTGAATTTCCCATTTTGGTTACTTCCGATAGGCTGTCCTTACTGTGACTATCTTGGTTTCTTTGTCTATCTGATTTATCTGGTATGGTACACTTCTTAATTGTTTATGCTAATAAGCTATTTTTTATTCAGTGGCTTTATTTGAAGCTCTTAATTTGTAAAATGTTCTTTTGGTTACTGAAAATACAATTGTAACCTTCATTAGTTTTATTTTGTTCCAAATCTTATGTTTTGTTAAACACAAATAATTGAGAAAAAAAAAAAAGGATGCAGGGCACCCTTACTGGTTTCTAGAGAAGTTGCAGAAACCCAGAGGTGGGGATGTCAGTCCTTGTGCAACAGTGAGTAAACTATAAAATTGGTCCCTGAAATCTCACTATCCCTGAACTAAAAATCTGTTTGTTTTAGTCCCTAATTTTGTTTAAGGTAGAGCATTGGTCCTTTGGTTAAATTTTGTGTCAAAATATAATTTTTTTTATTATGGAAATTCTAATAAACATTCTAAAAAGTGAAAACTTGGTCCTTCGGTTAAAGTTTCACTTCCGAATGTAAAACTTGGTCCTTCGTTTTCACAAACATTCTAAAAAGTGAAAACAAAAATTAACCAAGTTTTACCTCCAGCCACCCACAACCATTCCAGGTCCCCAGATACCTTACAGGGAGAGACAGAGAGAGAGGTCGCATGAATTTGGTGGGAGGGAAGGGGAGAGGGTTTTTTTTTTTTTTTTCCGCGCCGGGGGGTGGGGGGGGGGGGGGGGGGGGTTTGGGTGGTTAAGATAGAGGTCCGTGTGTGATTTTATTTTGAAGCTTTTTAAACATTTTTAAAATTTTCTAATAAAACTAATTTTTTATTTCAAGTCTACCAGAACTGAAAATCTAACAGAGCTAGGATGGAAGGACCAATTCTCCACATTTTGTCAAATTCAAGTATGAAAATTAACGGACTTCTAATTCAAGGATGAAAACTAACGAATTTTTAATCAAGGACAAAATCTTAACTCTAATGAAAGTTCAGGGACCAATTCTGTAGTTTAGTTTTAAAAGGCTTGCCTCAGGGCGCGCCTAGGCGTCCTTTGAGGCTAGGCGTGAGGGTTGCTGCCTCTGTTTTGAGGGAGTGGGCGGAAGGCGTCGACGCAGCCGCCTAGGCATGCCTCAGGGGATTTTTTATTGTTTTATTTTTTTTACTCCCAAACCCAAATTTTGGGTAGGGTTTTAACTGCCTTGTACCTCTTCCTTGCACTATCGTCTCTCTGCCTTTCTTTTTCTGATTTTTATTTTTTTATATAATGGATGTGTGTGCTGTCTGTATGCATTGTTCTATATGTGCTCATTGTGCCTTTCATTCTCTATTATATATATATATATATATATAATATAATATATGTATATATATGTGTGTGTATATATTTATAATATATGTGTGCTCAGGATGATTATTGATTAATAATCTTTTTTTTTAGGTCCCGTGAGGCGAATGCTTCGCCTCACGCCTCACGCCTAGGTTGGGCTATCTCTTGGACACATCGTCTACGCCTCACGCTTTTAATACATTGATACACACACACATATATTAAGTTTTCTAATAATTTTAGGTACTGTGATGCGGTACACCTTGAGGCTATCGCCTAGGCAACGCTATCCATTAAATGCCTTGGCTACGCCTTCGCCTTTTAAACCGTTGTTGAACTTTGCTATAGATAGATTACGACCCCTAAGTTGCCCCTCAATTGTCACCTTAATCAGTAAACTCGGTTTTGATATGCCATTTTATTCTGGGCCACTTTGAGTGCTTAATGTTTGGTTTAAATGGTCTCAAATTAAATCTCAGTTGCGTTATAAAATGATGATAATCTTCATGAGTGGATGATTGCTTTAAATGTTTGAAGACAGAGCATGGCCTATTGGTGCATAATTCTTAGTCTGTGTTGGTGATTAGCTGTCCCCTTAAATGTGTTATAGGAATCCGAAAATGGATCATGGCATGTGCCCATAGCAGATGAAAGCTGTCAGGAGCCTGCAAGAACCTGGCTCTGTATTACACGGCCAAGTGTATCTAAAGCTTGTGGTGAAGTCTCACAGAATTTGGCATCTTCTCAGAACGGTGTTATTTGCGACAACCATGAGTTACTAAGATCATGCACATCAGAGTCTGTTGCCAGTCACCGTGATAAAACCACATTTGTGACAGGTAAAAGAAAAGAGAGGTCACCATCTCCTTTCCGTATAAATATTTCTCCTGCCTAGGTACTGTTTGCAGGAGGCCTTCATTTTCCGGCTTGCTGTGGAGATGATAACGTCTGTAAATGGTCGTGGCTGAGTAGTGCGCTAGGACAATCAAGATGGAATGCTGTAAGGTGAAACGACCTGCATCTGAGGTTTTGGGCCCAGTTTCCCTTCTATGAGTAGTATCTTTGAGGTTGTACTGTATCTCAAACATACTGCAAGTTCCATCTTCCCACAAAGACTTGTTGATGTCGGCTTATTATTGAAAGTCGACTTTAGCAGTGAAAGGAAAGATGAACTGAAGCTGGCCGGCGGCGAAGCTTGAATATCGAGTAAGGATTATTTTTGTTCAAGTTTAACGTTTATTTAGTCCTTTTTCCTCTGATAAAATAAGAAAGAAAAACTAGGGGATTCTGTTGTAAGATCAGCTTGTTTCCCGACAATACATTTGAAATTGTACGGTTTTTGCGTGTTGAGTGGTAATTGTGTAGGTTAATTAATCTCTTCTCTAATGTCACTTCTATATATTATATGCTCTTCTTTGGCAATTTCTTATACACTTCAATATTATGTGCTTTTCGTTTCATCATTTGATTAAGGTTGTCATAATTTGAGTTTAACTGAAATCTGTTGGATAATTGTTGGATGACAACGATTTCGGATTTAGTGTTTTTAGCCGAGTTAAGTTCCACAAGGTTATTTTGTTGTCCCAAAAAAAGAAAAAGAAAAAGTTCCACAAGGTGATTTAGAAAATTGGATCATTGAATGATGTGAAAGATGAGGGGGAGAAATGAAAATGTTATACAAGAAGGTCAAAACGACGAAGTTGCCAGCATTCATAACTTAGATAGTCTCCTTCAATCCAGTTGATGAAATGGGTAAAGCGAGACACAAAAGAAAAGTACGGAGGATAAAGTGAGACATAGCAAACTGTACAAGTGAAGTGTGATTTTGTGTACCGGGGATAGCTAAAAATATGGCTTTATTTACAATTGGAAGTGAGTTATGTAATTTCTTTTAGGTTTTTTCTCTTATTTATAAATTATGTAGTTTTAACTCTTTTATTTATTCAATCTATCGGCTAAAAAAGAGTGAGCTTAAAAAGTCAACGGCAGGGTGCATAAATCACTATCCAATTATATCTGCTAAGGAGAAGGACTTTCATAAAATAAGTTTACTGTTATGTAGTGTTTCAGTTTAATAATGCGTTGAGGATGTATAATTATCGTGTTAAACTTGTTTCATGTATGTTGTTATCTTTTTAGACAATAGTACTGGTAGGTATGCGTTATGGCCGTCATATATAAATGGGGGAGTCAGTAGTTGGAACTCACCATTTTTTCTCCCTTTACTTTGTCTGAAAACCCACCATCGCCCGTGGTCTGCAGATTGCAAGGCCGAAGGTATGCGCGTTAGATACCGTTACCATGTGTTATCCATACTTTTGGTTGTTGACAAGTTAACCGACCAATCAAACAAAAAAAGGTTGATATTTTATTTTTCGCAGTCATGGGGATTTCAAAGCAAGTGATATGAGAGACTTGTAAGTAAAAAGAAAAATTTATTTAAATTTTTTAGTTAAAATGGTTTTTGAGATTTACGTACTCTTCATTCATTTTGATCCTCGAGATTTAAAATCGACAGAAGTGGTCCCTGAGATTATCTTCCGTCAATCGTTTTGGTTCTTTTGTGGAAAATCTTCGTTAAATTAAGGAAACCACCAATTCAGGAGAGGTTGACTTGAAAAAAATAATAATTGATTTAAATGATTTTTTTAATAAAGATTAAAAGATTAAACAATTTTGATTATGGATATATAATTAACATAAGTCTAAACAATTTTGATTATGAATATATAGTGAAAATAAGTCGTTCACAGCGGTAGAACCATGAATTTCCAATGAAAGTTAGGTACGTGCCTAAACTACGGGGGCTGCCATAATGTGTAATGTAGTGATAATTATTTACACTTTGTTGAAAAAAATTCATGATTATATATGTATATGTTAAAACCCCTTTAAAGTTGTACAATTAGGATCAAATTAATATCATAACTTTAGGGTGGTTATTAAAAAATATTATACATTGACTTGTTCATTCTTAATGTTTGTTGTATTTCTTAAATAAGATTCCTTAAGCGCCAAGTATTGTGGATGCATGTTTCTCTAAAATGAGACTAAGAAAAACAATAACTTATTACATAAATACATAATGGAAATATTATTTAGGGAGACTTTGGATGTGTTTCCTAGCTATCAATATTCTTCGACTGAAATCTTGTTGATTTTCAGTTTTTTATCTAAGTCTCCGATATTAATATAATAATATATCTTTATGTTGGCTATTATATTTCTAAATTAAAAATTGAAGTTTGTAGTTATAGTTGTTTATATTAATGAGAATTTAAATAAAACCTATTGTCTTCTTTGATGGGAAAACGGAACTTCTTTGAATGAAAGTTAGGTACATGCCTAAATTACGGGGGTTGCTATAATGTATAATATAGTGATAATTATTTACACTTTATTAAAAAAAAAATTTCATGATTATATATGTATATATTTAAACCCTTTTAAAGTTGTACAATTAGGATCAAATTAATATCATAACTTTAGGGTGGTTATTACTTAGTAAGTGGTAGTTAAAAAATATTATACATTGACTTGTTCATTCTTAATGTTTGTTGTATTTCTTAAATAAGACTCCTTAAGCGCCAAGTATTGTGGATGCATGTTTCTCTAAAATGAGACTATGAAAAACAATAACTTATTACATAAATACATAATGGAAATATTATTTAGGAAGACTTTGGATGTGTTCCCTAGTTATCAATATTCGCTGACTAAAACCTTGTTGATTTTCAGTTTTTTATCGAAGTCTCCGATATTAATGTAATAATGTATCTTTATGTTGGTTATTATATTTCTAAATTAAAAATTGAAGTTTGTAGTTATAGTTGTTTATATTAATGAGATTTTAAATAAAACCTATTGTTTACTTTGATGGGAAACCGAACTTCTTTGAATGAAAGTTAGGTACATGTCTAAATTACGGGGGTTGCCATAATGTATAATGTAGTGATAATTATTTACACTTTATTAAAAAAAATTTCATTATATGTATATATTAAAACCCTTTTAAAGTTGTACAATTAGGATCAAATTAATATCATAACTTTAGGGTGGTTATTACTTAGTAAGTGGTAGTTAAAAAATATTATACATTGACTTGTTCATTCTTAATGTTTGTTGTATTTCTTAAATAAGATTCCTTAAGCGCCAAGTATTGTGGATGCTTGTTTCTCTAAAATGAGACTAAGAAAAACTATAACTTATTACATAAATACATAATGGAAATATTATTTAGGGAGACTTTGGATGTGTTCCCTAGCTATCAATATTCTTCGACTGAAACCTTGTTGATTTTCAGTTTTTTATCGAAGTTCCCGACATTAATGTAATAATGTATCTTTATGTTGGTTATTATATTTCCAAATTAAAAATTGAAGTTTGTAGTTATAGTTGTTTATATTAATGAGATTTTAAATAAAACCTATAATTTGGAGGATTAAAAATAATTATACTATCCAATATATTGTGTATATATTTTGATAAAAAAAAATAAATATGTTGTGTGTATATGTATTTATAGGGGGCGGATCTATGGCACCACAAAAAAATCACAAGTTTTGACACAAGTCTTAGACCATTAGATTTGTACACTTTTAATGGTTGAGATGCAATCTAATAAGCCCAATTATTTGTTTTTTAAAGGTATAATATTCATTAATAACAAATGGATACGTACATCAATGAGGATAGGGTGCAAACAGAGGGCCTCGATAAAAACTTTTTCAGGGTTTTCAACCGGGTTGAAGGGAAAAAGAGTGTCCCACACCAACATAATTAATTAGGAATTGCTATCTTCAAAGAGAAGATCAAGAATTGCATCAGGGGTTCCTCAAACCAAGCCACAGTGTTACCATAACTCAAGCTCACACGTGCTAGCCTATGTGCCACCTTGTTCGTCACCCATCCACTAAATTCAACCTTCCACTTGGACAATGAATGAACAATTGAACGCATCTCATCTATAATGTTTCTAAAATGTGAGGTGTCATCACTTCATTTTTTAGTCCTGCCATCACAAGCATTGTATCACCTTCAAGAACCAAAGCTGGGAATTGCCACTCCTTGGCAAACAGAGCTGCGGCCCTTGCTGCCATCATTCAGCCAGTAGCGAGGAGCAAATGGCAGTGTGATGTGACGCCATTGCTGCTATAAACTCCCCCTTCTCATTTCAAATCACCACCCCAACGCCACCTACCTCATGTTGTTCATCCTAGGCCGCATCAAAGTTACATTTTACCCAGTCCAATTCCGGTTTCTTCTATTTCTTTGGTTCATTGCCGCTGCCTGTTTGGTTCATCCCATGCCTTCGCTGGAATTCTTGTAACCAACTTTGTGCTCTGCAAACCAACTCCGACAATTCAAGTGCCTTTCCCTACCATAAAAACGAGTTTCGTTCTTTCCAAATGCTCCAAATAAGCACAAGTAACAAATCAAAACTTTCTCTTGATAAATCACTAGCAAGTCTTGTTAAACAATCCACCAAATGTCCCCTAGTGTCTGTTGTACTCTGTAGACCCAATGGGCTTATTAACCAAATCAAAGCCGTTCTAGGATAATTCCTCATCAAATGCACCAAGGTTTCTTCTTCGCCGTTACAAAACATACAAGTAGCATCCCTAGTGATTTTCTTTATTTTTAGATTGTTCCGTGTTGGTAACGCATTCATACAACACCACCACACAATTCTTCACTTTATCAGGTGCCCGAGCTCTCAACAAAGCCTTCCACAAAAGTTTCACCTCATGTGTAACCGAGAACCGCTACTCTCTTGTCCGTTGACTTCTCCACCAATCCGAGCTAAAAAAAAGACAATTTTCGTTGTAAACTTCCCATTCGAAAATCTTTTAATTAAGATTTTTATATCCTCTCCCATCTCATTAATTGTTTTTCATTAATTCTCTCCCTTTCTCCTTTGACTTTTTCTTCTCCCTTTTTCCTCTTCATCGTTCATCGTATATCCTATGTACAGATATTTTCCTTTTTCTTTCTTATCCATTCATCCTCCCATGGCTATGCCCTTTTCCAAGTTTTTTGTTTTGTTTTTAACTCATCTCCATTAATTGTTTTAAAATCCCTTCAGACCCCATGCCTTATCCTTTAAATTTTTTTAAAAAAAACATAATCTCATTCCATATAAAATGTTGCAGAACCTAGCTAATTAGTAGATTAGTGCGTCCATGAATCATCCGTTTATTGAAGAAAACATTGAAGTTGTGTTTTGCAGCCTATGAACCTCACGCATCCCATTAATACCATACCTAATTATTTCGCCGCAAAATCCTAATTCAATGTGAAATATACAGCCATATTAACCCCTTGAGATTTAAAAAAATAATTAAAATTCCGAACATACATCCAGAACTAAAATGTAAAATCAAATAATAAGATGCCCAGTTTTAGGTTCCTCATTTTCGGAAAACAGGCGTTGTGAACGAAGTATTCATTATTCTTTCTTTTGTAAATATATATTTGTGGATAAAAATTTCCGCTTTCTATCCCTTTGACGAAAATGCACATTTAAAACAATTAACACCTAAGATATTATGTGGCCGGCCCTATTTGGAAAAATAGGGACGGGCCACTTATGGTAGAAATTTAGCCCTAATTGCAAGATATTATGCCAAATAATATCTTGCAATCAATTTGGTAATTAATCAATTAATTTGGCAATTATTCCCAATTTGAAAAGAATAATTGGGAGTTACCTTGTGAGGAGTGATGAGAGGGTTTAAAAAGAATACCATTTTGATCACCTTTGACCTCGATTGAGATGTTATCATCCGTTGCATGCGCGTGGGAGTCTCGATGTGCCTCAGGGGTAATTTTATCTTTTTCACCCCAAAAGTCCATGTGTCGCCTTCATAATTTTCTTGATTATTTTTGGCTCCACAAATGCCCTTACACTAGTTGGGTTGCTCGCATGAAAGGGCAGTAGGTGTAGAGATCTTGTTTTTAGGAAACAGAGGATTGTTTCCTATTTTGATGTAGATTCCCTATTTAATTGGAAATTAGATCCTTTTAGGAAAGGGAAATAGATTACTTCTAAAGTCTATTTAAGTCTACCATAAGTAGATTATTAAATCAACTTCAGAGAGCAATTTATTCTACCTTACAAGAGAGAGAAAGTTAGAAGATATTTGTTCCCCCTCCCCTAGCAATCTTCTACACTTGCACGTGCAAAGGACCGTCTTTCGTTGCTTTCTTCGTCTTCACGCCGCACCAAGCTAAGAAAACATTAATTTTTCCTCGTCTTCGTAATTTTTGGGAGCCTTAGGGCTTGAAATTTGGCTCGACGGGGGTCAAGAATGTGTCAAAAAGTGGCTGATGAAGGCCACGGCATGGCTGCCATGGGCAGCTTACTGCTGTCATCTCGGTGTGGCGGTAGCTCGGCGCGGGCCAAGGTTCAAGTGTGGCAACATGGGCCAGGTTTGTGAGGCGTTGGGGCGCTGAGTTTAGGCCACTAAGCTTAGGCCCGTGCGGGAAATGAGAATTAAAGGGAGGCGTGGGGGCGCCAGCCCTCCTCCATTTGGATTGGGTCGCTGGGCTTGGGCCTTTTTTTCTTCTTCTGCTTTTATTTTATTTTATTTTATTTATTTATTTATTTTTGTACTGGGCTTGGGCCCGTGCTGGTATGGGAAGAAGGGAGGCTCGGGCTTTTTTCTTAGGTTAGATGGCTAGGCTTCAGCCCATGTGAGAAAGTGAGAGAATGGGGCGTAGGGCGCCAGCCCCCTAGTGGAATTGGGCTGAGAGAAAAAAGACCAGGCGGTAGGGCTTAGCGCGGCTGCTGGGCTCCTACAGTCTGGGCTATGGCTTGGATTTTGGCCCATGGGGCCTGGTACGCCAACTGTTTTTTTTTTTTTTTTTTTTTTTTTTTTTTTTTGTGTAGCCATTTAATGAATTTTCCTCCCGTCTTTATAGAATTTCTTCAAGCATGTCTTCTTCAAGCCATAAAGGGGATGATGGTGTACTGCCGTTGTATCGTCAAGGCAGGTCTTTGAGTAAAATGGGCTACTTCAAGGCTGCTCATTTCAAGATTAGCTTTGATGACTTGTTTAGAGACTTGCTTGAGGTATATAGGCATGCTGTTCTGTCGGGGGTGCGTGTGAAGCGTGTCAAGGAAGGTAGTAGCCATGAGCCATGTAGTGAGACTTGAAGAGCCATCAAATTTCACCCTTACTACTTTTTGTTATGATTTACTTTTGCCATACTGCGTTTCTTTCAAAAGGTGCTTTTCTTCATAAGGTGTGCCCCCGCTTAATGTTCTCCCAATACGGTCCGTATGATGGTGAGGTTCCTCAATCTAAGCCAATTCTTTGACTTAGACTTGACTGTCAATAAATTCTTGTACTTCTTTGATATAGGCCACATTGAAGGAGTCGGGCAGCTGTGATCTTGCCATATGCTCTTTGACCACTTGAGCAAGGGAGATCATGACTAGGCCAATGAGGCTTTGGAGATAAGTGGAGAATAAGAGTCTGATTCTTCCCCCGAGCTGTGCGTACTGACGTTTTCATCTCCAGTAAGTAGACTGCTTAGTCCCTCGATTGCTTTGTGCTTTCGTTAAGCTGCTTACTAATTTGTTAATTGCCATCCTCTGCTTATGTAGATTCAGAAGTCGGCTTAACTCCCAAGACTTCTCCAGACATGAAGATGGTGTATGTTGCATTATGTGTCCCTTTTGAGTATCGTAAGTGGCGTTGGCTGCTTAGTCTTCTTTGCCGAGAGAAAGGTAGGCTGCCCCGGAGATAGGAGATAAAGTGGATCAAGCGCCTGCTCAAGAGATACCGGCTAAGAAAAAGCTAAAGACTTCTTCCGCTACTCGCGAGGGTTCACCAGCTGCCCCCAGGCTTGTGATTGACTTAACTTCTTCAAAGGGGGAGAAAGATGAGGCTGCTAAATCTGAGCAAATGACGTTTGCCGTGTTAAAGGTGGTTAGTACGATTGCTAATAGGATTGCTCAGCATAGAGGTTCCATCGCGCCCCCAGTACTGAAATTTGTGCCAAACTGTTGGTCAGAGGCTAAGTCTGGTTCACCTTTAGAGATACTTGCTACTATGAAAAGTGATACCAAAAACCACACCCTCCACTGCTCAGATTGATTCGCCTGTTGAGAGAGAAGACACTGCTCACATGGGCAGTTGTGAGAAATCCACCAAGCTTATTTTTCAGAAAGCTGCTGAGATTTGTGAGCTCTTGAAGAATGATCTACTTGAAGACATGGACACATGTGCCAAGCTTGTTGATGGCATTAAAGGGGCTGTCTGCCTAAGTTCCTTTGTGAAGCATACAACCGAGTATAGAATGACTGCTCTGCTTGCTATGGTGCAGAAAACGGTGATTCTGGTTACCGGGTCCATGCTCTTTGACCATAAGAATACCGAGGGGGTGGCAAAGACTATGGCAGCCGGAACTTATTCTTTGGCCGAAAAGCTCAAGAGGTTGAAGTTTGTGCTCGTCGCTTTGAAGGGGTCTAACATCTCTACCCCCACTTCTCTGCAGCTTGAAACTGCTCGCCAAGAGATTATTGATTTGAAGACTAGGCTTGACGCAATCCAAGTTAAGTATGAAAGTCCAGAGAAGGAGATTGGATGTTACATATCTCAGATTCAAGATCTTGAGCATGCCGTATCTGAGCTTCATTTCGCTACTTATGTGAAGGATGAAGAGCTGATTGCTGCTTATAATCAAGTGATCCACTTCAAGAAGGTCGTTGATAGGCTTGAACCCCAAGTGTTGGAACTCCAAGGTGCACTGAAGATCAACGAAAGTCTAAAGAAGGAAATGGATGAGCTGTAACGCGTCCATGTTGGTCTGCTCAAGGAGAACGAGCAGCTGAAGGGTGAGAAGGCTGGGCTTGAGACTTCGCTTGTTCAGAGTCAGCCGATTTCTACAAGCTAGGTTATGTAGACCATCTCTTTAGGAGGTCGTCTGACTTTGAGTTTGCTGGGAAAGACTTCAAGACCTTCTCTATTTCTCCAGAAGACTTGCTTGCCCTTACTTTTGAGGCTTCCATTAGTGAAATAGTCGGAGAAGTTGGTGCCCAAGTTGGAATAGCCAGGGGTAAATCGCCAAATGGTGATGCTGCTGAGAGTGTTGTGGTTGTTAAAAGTATGGCAACCGAGTAGTTGCGGGATGTCTAAGTTGTTGCAGAGTAGTCTTCTAGGTAGCCTCTTTGTTTTCCTTGTTGCTTTTTTCTTTTCTTGGACTTTTTTGGCCTTCGATAGTTGTTTATCAATTTTGCTAGAAATTTAATAAACTTGCTTCCTTCGTTTTTCTTCATCTTTGTTTCTTTTGTTCATGCACAACCTTTGGCTTCTAAACCAGCGACAGGCATGTTACTTTTCTATAAGCAGACAAGCCTGCATAGCCTATGCAGCCGTGAGTGTTGGTGTAGAACTTTGCAAAGTTTTTAGCCATAGGGTCGGCGGCTGAACGCTTTACTTACAGAAGCAGACAAGTCCGCGTGACCATTTGGCTGTTAACCTTGGCTTTCTTCAATCCTTTAAGCTGTGTGGCATGCATCACAATGTACTAAAGATTTTTGGGTTATGAAATTCGCTAACCTCTAGTATCAAAAGTACTCAGTTGTATGGAATTTCGTAAGCAAAGGTTCAAGAGAACTCCTTGATTTTATGTAACCAATTTCATGGGTTGCGTAACAAGTATCACAACACTTTAGGAATCAGTGTAGATCTTAAGTGATCATTCCGCGCTTTGGCAGAGGTGAAGCTTATTGACTACGTAGCATGTCGGTAGCGAATAAGCTTCATATGTGTGCTCTAACTTGTTTAACCTTTCATAAAAATATGTGGTTATATAAGTTTAGCGCGGCTTACTGCTCGAAGGGCAAACTGGAGGCAGTCTTCTAGAAACTGTAGGCTACCTTAGTGCACTAAGTAGCAGCTTTAGGGTTCCAGGTCAACCGTCCATAAGGCGTAGTGCATAATGTGCTTCCTCCGTCTCTAATGCCGGATTCCCCCTGAATTAGGCTAAGAGACCCAGAATCCTTCCGTTAGCTAAGCCTTGAAAATGACCATTGTGGCTACTTCTAGGATTCCCGGTGCAAGCCATCGTGCACCTAGTTATACCAGGGTAGCCTGACTCTTCCACGTCCGGATATTCGAAGTGCAACGTTTATCCTCCCGTATTGGAAAGTAGACTCATGTGAGTATCGAGGAATTGGTTTACCCTCTCGCATTGGAGAACATGGTTGGTCCACAGGGGGGTGCAGTTCTTGCTCTGAGTCTTTAAGAAGGGCGCGATCTTCTTTTGAAATGCAGGAATGATCAGTTATTGTAAGCATACAGTCGAGCTAAGTTGTAAATTACTTCTGAATTCCTTATTGAAAAACGAGTGAAATGAACAAAAACTTAGTTGTAAAGTAGAAACTGCATAACAACTGGATAGTCTTCGGCTCACGAGGTGGTGCTCTTTGAGCTGCTTGAGTCTTCGGGCTTTAATGTAGTAGGAGGCCACGCATGGTACTTCCTCATGTTGTAGGCGTTCCACACTTTTAGATCTCTTTGTCGTTCATGGTGGCGAGTGTGTAGCTACCCTATCTTTTTGGAGCCTTCTCTTCAGGCAGTGATGAAGGCTTTTCTTAGGACTAGATCTCTGGGCTGGAACTGCCGAAACTTGGCCCTTTGTTATAGCTAGAGAGGAGTTGTTGTTGGTAGGATATGATGTGGGTGATGACTTTCTAGCGTTTCTCTTCTGCTAGATCTAGATTTGTGGCCATTTTATTTTCATTTTGCTCGATACCTGGTAATAAAGTGCTAACACTTAGGCACAATGACATTGGGATGAATGATTGCTTCTAAACCAAATGCTGAAAAGAAAAGAGTCTCATTGGTTGCTCGTCGTTTGGTTATGAGACATGACCATAAACATCAGGGGAGTTCATCTAGCTACTTTCCCTTATTGTCGAAGATGGATTTCTTGAGGTAGTCGAGAATCATCTTTTTGGATGCTTCGGTCTGTCCATTTCTTAAGGATACCTTGGCGTGAATATGTGTTACTTGATGCCATATTTTTAGAAGAACTTCACCAAATCTTTGCCTACGAATTGCGGGCCGTTATCTGTGACAATGGATTGAGGGATGCCAAATTGGAAAATGATGTTCCTCCATATGAAGCGCTCTATATCCGTTTGAGTCGTGGTTGTCATGGGTTTTGGTTTTACCCAATTGGTGAAGTAATCTATTGCCACGATCATTATGCCTCTGCCATCAGTTGCAGCGTTGTTGGCCCTACCAAGTCAATCGCCTACTGCATGAATGGCCAATGACTTGTCTGTCGATGTAGTTCGCTAGCAGGCAGTACTGGTATTGGCTTGTAGGTTGGCAGCGATTATACTTTTGTACTAATTTCTTAGCGTCTTGATGCATAGCAGGCCAATAGTAGCTTGCTTTTAGAGCCTTATGTGCTAAGGATTGGTCTCCGGAGTGATTTTTACATACATCTTTGTGGATTGAACTTAGGACCTTTAGGTCGTCAGGAGGTGTTAGGTAGCAGAAATGTGGACCAATGTAGGTTCTTCATACGAGAATGTTGTACCACGTGTAGTAGCTTGTTGCCTTCGTTCAGAGTTTTCTAGACTCTAACCTTTCTGTGGGGAGTGTGCCATTAACCAGAGAGTTTATAATGGAACTTTGTCAGTTTGGAGTTGTACTAACCTATGACACCTCAATTGTTGGCTCTGCCTCTATACGTGGCTTGTCTAGATACTCCACCGGAATAAAGTTTTTGAGTTAGTGGTCTAGGGCGGAGCCTAAGCTGGCTAGCACATCCGTGTGAGCATTGTCTGCTCGCGGAACTTGAGTGAGGGTGTAGGTCTGAAACGCCTTAATTTTCTTTCGTACCTTCTCTAGGTATTGCACTATCTTTGGATCATTGTTAGATGCTTTGAAGCATAGAGTGATCGCTTATTTGAGCATTTAACCGTTTAGGGTAGCAAAGACCACACCTACTTCTGTGCCTTTGTAGTTGGATGCACCGTTGACATGTAAATGCCAGAATTTTCCATAGGGTGAAGTAGGCGTAGCAAGGGTGTGCTTAGCAGCTTCCAGGGCATCATTGGGCCACTCTGTCACGTTGCTTAGGCTAAGTGTGAATTTTGCTATGAAGTCCGCCAAGGATTAGGCCTTTATTGCTATGCAAGGTCGGAAAACTAAACAGTATTTGTCAAGTTCCAATGCCCATTTCATCACTTGTTGAGAAGCGTCTGGACTATGTAAGATTGATCGTAGAGGATACTAAGTCATGACGACGACTATGTGAGCTTAAAAATATGGTCTAAGTTTCCGAGCCGCAACAGCTAGCGCCAAGAATAATTTCTCAATCTTTGGATATCTAGTTTCCCCATCGAGAAGAGCTTTAGAAGTGTAGAATACCAGTAGTTGGGCCCCCAATTCTTCTCGTATGAAGGCATAGCTCACTCCTACCTTCGACACTGCCAAGTAAATGTAGGAGTCTTAGAAAGCTCTTTCGCACTCGTCATCCCATTTGTCTCGTTGTGCCCTTTTGATTGCTTTGAAAAAAGGCTTGCATCGATTGGCGGACCGTGAGAGAAAACGGTTGAGGATGGTTTCTCGTCCGGTCAAGCTTTGGGTCTCCTTCAAGGTAGTTAGAGATTTCATCTCTAGGATTGCTTGGGTTGTGCTTTGATTCCTCGTTGGGTTACTAGGTACCTTAAGAATCTACTTGAAAATACTCCAAATGTACATTTGGTGGGATTGAGCTTCATCTTGTACTTTCTAAGGATGTCGAAAGTTTTTGCCAAGTTGCCGATGTGGTTTGATCGTTGCTTACCCTTTACCATGATGTCGTCGACGTAGACCTTCATGGTTACTCCAATTTGCTTCTTGAACATCATGTTTACCAATATTTGGTAAGTGGTTCCTGCATTCTTAAGGCCAAAGGGCATGTCGTTGTAGTAGTAGGTGCTTCGCTTGATGACAAACACAGTTTTCTCCTTATCGGGTTCGTTCATGGCTATTTGGTTGTAGCTAGAGTATGCGTCCAAGAAACTTAGCAGTTGGTTACCAGAAATTGAATCTATTAGTGGATCAATTAGGGGAACTGGATAAGGATCATTTGGGCATTCTTTGTAGAGGTTGATGTAGTCTTTGCAAACCCTCCATTTGCCTTTCTTTTTCTTCATTACTAGCATGATGTTGGTGAGCCATGCTGAGTGTGCTACCTCTTCTATGAATTCGGCCTCCACTAGCTTGTCACTTTCTATTACGATGATTGCCACCTGCTTGGGTGCAAAATGTCTTCTCTTTTGGATCATCGGTTTGGTAGCTGGGTCAACATGCAGCTTATGGCAAGCTATCTTGGGGTCGATGTTGGGCATGTCGAAAGGTGACCACGGGAACAAATCATAATTTTCCTTAAGAAAAACATTAAGTTCCTCGTTTTTCTTTCGGGCTCAGATGTGAGCTGATTCTAGCAGTCTTCTCTGGTTGCTGGGGATTAAGAATGATGTGTTTGGCATCTTCTTGGGGTTTCCATCCCATCTTGTTTGCTGACATGTTGATTTGGATGCCATCTTCTTGATCTGTCAGTTGTAATTACTATTTAGTAGCTTCATCGTCCCTTTGGACCTCGGTGGCCTTTACGGGGGTAAAGGTCTTCTTTTTGACCCATTTAAGATTTACACCGTGCATCATCAAGATACGGCTTGGTCAGACTAGATTTTTCCGACTCCTTATCCCAGGATGCAGAATCAGATTTTCTGATACTTGACGGAAATGACGGCGTCCAGCTTTATCAGCCAAGGTCGTCCTAGAATCCCATTGTAAGGAGATGGGTCGCTTACTATCGTGAACTTCTGCTTTGAGACAACTGGTGATGTTTTCACATCAAGTGTGATGTGGTCGATGGCATTCGAGATGTGCCCGTTGAGTTTGGTAAGTACCTCCGCTCTGCGTATGATTGTGCTTTCCAGGCCCATCTTCTGAATTGCTGAGAGCTGAAGTAGGTTGACTGCACTTCCATTGTTAACCATCATTTTGTCGACTATAACGTAAGCTAGTTGGACAGATACCACCAATGTGTCATCATGCGGAAAATCGACGTCTTCGGCATCCTGCTCGGTGAAGCTAACAATAAGTCCATGTTGGGTGTTGATTGCCTGGACCTGTGAGACTAGCAGAGCCTGCTAGATCTTCCGCTTCTTAGAATTATTGGTGGCCCTCAAGTGCTCAGATTCGACGAATATGCCATTAATTTGAATAGTCTTGTTGGGCAGCTTTTTGTCGACATCTACGTTTCTTCTAAGTTGCAGAGCTGGCTTGTCCAAGTATCTACGACCTTGCCTTCCTGCACGAGCTTATCTAGGTAATTCTTCCAAGTGTAGCAATCATCAGTTGTGTAACTGAGACATCGGTGGAATGTGCAGTACTTGGAGTGGTCCAACTTGCAAGTATCTCCTCTCGATTGTTTTGGCAGCTTGAACCATGGTTCACTCTTGATGTCGCGAAGGATTTGGTAGGTTGGGATCGAGAACTTAGAATAGTTCTTAGGCATCGGGCCTCCTTTAATCGGGGATCGGTCCTTTTGCTTGGCCATCTGCCTGCTTTTATTATTATACTGCTTTCCATCCTCATTTTTTTTAGCTACTACCGATTCTTTTTGAGGTTGCTCAGGTGCCTTGTCTTCTCATCGAGCCTCGTACCAAAGTGCATGCTTCTCTGCCATAACGAAAGAGTCTAGTAGAGTTAGATCTTCTTTCATGATCAATTTTCTAGATAACTATTGCTTTGCTAGGAGCATCTTTTGGAAGGCTGCACTTGCTATCGAGTTGTTGTATCCAACTATCTTCGCTTTCTCTGCTTTGAACCTCTTCATGTGGTCGTGGAATGACTTATTTGGATTCTTTTTCACATTGAACAAATGATCGGACTTCTTCTTGATAAAGTGGTATGATGAGTATTCTTTGGTGAAAACCAAGGAATGTTCATAAAAACTCTGGATGGATCATGGTGGTAGGGTGTGAAACCAATCTTGCACCTTGCCTTGTAAAGTTATGGTTAATATCTTGCACATATGAGCATCGTTATTCCGGTAAAGGACTATTGTGCTTTGGTAGTGCTTCAAGTGTCTTTTTGGGTCTCTATCTCATTTGAAAGATGTGAAATGTTGCATGCTAAACTTGTGTGGAGGCTCTGCCTGCTAGATCCCGTCCGTGAAAGGTGACCTACTCATGTTGGTCATGTCCCGTTGTAGCGCCTCATCAGTGACCTCGTTGCGTTGGAAATCATGCAATCACTCGGTCAATAGCGTTTCTACTTCTTCTTGAATTTGCTTTTGTTAGGGGTAGCGGAGCTCCCGGCTGCCCCTAGTTTTGACTTGCTGGTCTAGGCTGCTCTTCTATGTGTTCAACTCATCTATCCCGCAGCGGCGGTGCATGTGGTTCGTTCTTAGCAGACGAGGGAATTCCTCGTAGGCTGGCTGTTGAACTTGAGCTGGATTGAGTGACTGCTTCTTTCCGTCCGTTGTGCTGCCTACTCCAATTTGAGGTGGATGATGTTCTTTGCTGGCCTAGCCACGTATGAACACTTCGCCTAGAAGGTTGCTCATGTTGATTATCAGAGTGTGGTCCGAATTATGAATGTATGCTCATCCGTGGGCCTAACTGAGAGTGCATGCTCCTTCGCGCTTTAAGACGAGAGTATATATTATCTCGGGGGCCTAGTTAGGAGTGTACACTGCCAGAATGCTCGGCTCGTGGCTGCTTGTCAAAACGTTGCTGAAGGTGTTCTTCTTCTGCCCATGTCCTACTTTGGGATAGCTCGTTTAGGGCACATTACTTATAAGTGCGTTGGAAAAGCTAATTCACCAAGGTCATCTGTTGTGCAAGGGTACTTGTCAACTTTATGACTTGTCGAGACAAGTATTGTTCACTATTTGGGTTAGAAGAGCTTGGAAAGAATGCGTCTCTTTGAGTTGTGGAAGTATGGTAGACTCTAGGAGCAAGATTTGAGTTGGGAAACTTTAAATCTGCAGAGAAATGAGGTGAAAGTACCTCTGGTTCAATCGTCGGTCTAGAAATTTGAAGCCGGGATGGTTGAATCGCTTTTGGACTGGTTTGGGTTGTTTTGGAAGCCATGAGAATAGGTTGGGCCACATGAGTAAGCTGTTGCACATGCGGGATGTGTGAGAGTTGGGCCTGGGCTCGGCTCGGATGTGCATTAGGCTCGCACCAGGTCGTCGCTCGAGTCGGCTCATTCTGGGCTTGGGCCCATGTGTTTTGGAAAGGCGCGAGGCACTGGGCTTTATTCGACATGGCTTAGGCCTACATGTCTTGGGTCGTGCGTTGAGCTTGGGCTCGCGCTGCTAGGGCAGCAGCTTGGTCTGCTCTTAGTGTCGGGGTTTACTGCTCACCGTGGGTTATGGGCTTGCTAAAGGTTGCCACGGTGGTGGCTGCCGTGGTGGTTACTACAGTGGTGCCCAGTGGGGTTGGTGCCACTCTACTCGTCATCGCGTTGAGCCTCGTGGATCGTCATGTTCCAAAATCTTGAACATTGGAATTTCCTTCGTTGTGGTTTTCGAATCTCTTGTCATTGTACTTGAAAAGAATAATTGGGAGTTACCTTGTGGGTGAAGATTTGATGAGAAATGATGAGAAGGTTTATAAAGAATACCATTTTGATCACCTTTGACCTCGATTGAGCCGTTATCGTCCGTTGCTTGCGCGTGGGAGTCTCGATATGCCTCAGTTTAACCTCAAAAGTCCACGTGTCTCCTCCGTAATTTTCTTGACTATTTTTAGCTCCATATTCATTTTGATGTTTTTCTACTGAAGATGGGTCGATACCCTACCCTTATGATTGTTAGAGTTGTGGATTATATGGATAAAGAAAAAATTATAATGAAATAAAGAAGTAAAGAAAAGAAAATATCAGAGGAGGACAAATGGAGAAGAAAGGGAGTAAAAGATATCCAGAGGACTCAAAATAAGAAACAGAAGAAAAAGATTATTAGAGAATTAATGGAAAACAATTAATTAAAAGGTTTTTTTTGTAGGTATAATTTACTGAACAATTATAGAGGCCATATAGAGAGAGGGGGTGCAATATATATAGAGAGAAGAGAGATATGTGTAATTGTGAGGTGTGTTCTTTTCTCCCATTGTGCCTTTATTTATACTAGTAGGGAAGGTTAAATCCTTACCATAATAGGATTACAGCTCTAATAGAAATTAAACTATTAAAGGGAATATACAAGATATCCCTAGATACACTAGGATTTACACAATCACATTTATAATCCAATAGGACTGCAACGCTCCCCTTAAGTGTGTAAATACTCAACTAAATGGTGCATCAGGTCTTCAGCGATGAAGTAAGTTCAGTTGATGAGGTCATTGACACAATGAGCGAATGCGAGTCTCAGATCAACAGAAGATTCCATAAAAAGTAAAACTCACAAAACATTGCTAGGGTAAAACCTAAGGTGGGAGAAAAACCCATAGGCTAAGGAGAAAAGTGAGATGTTGCATTAAGTCAAAACTATATGTCTTCTGGATGCAAGTAGAAGAACTCACAAAGGTATGATCAGCCTAAGATAGGTGCCTTGTCAAAACCTAGTTAAGTAACAAAAACCCAATCGGAAAAATACTCTTAATCGTAAGGAAAAAATAGTACATTAAGATCAAGTCAGTATACTTTTGGATACTATCCCTGAGTTTAACATAACTTCCAAATGAGAACTACAAGCATTGCATATGAATAGTAAGGCATACCAATTCCTCAGACAAGGTTCTGGAAGGTTGACTTCGGCAGTGATGTCGTGTAGAGGTCGGAAAGGTTGCTTGGGATCAGCCTGCAAGACTTCAATCTCCTGATGCTGTGCTAATGTAGACGTAATATGTCTTGGTGTTGACTTCGTTGATGTATCATAGCTTGGTTGGGTTGATACATGTGGCATAGTCTTCATAGATCGTCGTTGGGGCTCAACGATGGATGAAAACAACAAGTACTTAGAATATACTCCACAAAAACTCCTAACCATGTCTCAAGTGAAGTAAGGTGAGTCTTGGAATGATTTTAAGATTTCGTAACTAAGGTCATATCGTGGACTTCTAAGATATTGCGATATCCCTAACGGTAAAGACATAACCATTCGGGGATTTTCCTTATGCGGGTTTGATAAGTAACTAGCGTCAACATAACAAACAAGGCAAGCATCATTCCGAGGATCAAGGGGGTCGGATCCGCTTGGGATGCGTTGGGATT
Organism: Pyrus communis; assembly: GCF_041283825.1. Lineage (NCBI taxonomy): Eukaryota > Viridiplantae > Streptophyta > Magnoliopsida > Rosales > Rosaceae > Pyrus > Pyrus communis. Next base: position 12,611,156 of record NC_142575.1, read on the forward strand.
AGCCTAAATCTGTAGTACCTTTCAGGGTAACGGAGAAACGTCATTAATACCAATTTAGTGGTTGCATGTAAGCGCAATGGCAACATCTTTACCAATGATCAACAGTGAAGGAGATGTCCTATCTAACACAATGAGCTACATACAACAAAGCGCAAAGTTGAACTTAGATATGGAATTTCGGATTCCATAACCTCTTCAAGGGTCCCATTTGCATATAGCATATGGAAGATGATATGTATACTCGAAGGTAACACATTTAGGGTGTAGTTCGACTGGTAGACCAAAGTACCGTCAGAACAATGCTTCAACTTCAAGTCAAGGTATAAACGAGTTTTCCCAAGATCCTTCATCTTAAATTCCATCTTCAGGTGCGAGGCAATTTTCTCAAGCTTTTCTAGAGTCTTAGTAAGACTCATGTCATTGACATAAACTGTAACTCTAGCAATTCAGAATAAGACTTCATAGTTTAACATGCAAGGGCATAATTCATATCCTTGACTGATCAAATAATCACTTAGACGGGTATACCACATCCGTCAGATTGCTTTAATCCATAAGTGAATGCCTTAAACAAGTTGAAAGGTTGTTCTGTGCTTTGGAATTATTTGAACCAGTCCATGTAATTCTTTGGGAACTTAAATGTAAATCTCCATATCAATATCCCTATGGAGAAAACACTTTCAATTCCATTATCTCATCCAAACTAGTATACTAGACCAAGAACTTCAAGTCTCGGGAGTTATCTGGAAATCTCATGAGATGGAAATGATTTAAGACAACCATCGAGTATGGATTTATTGTTGTGTCGTGACCTTCCTCTTTTAGGACAGTGAATCCTATGAACCAAGTGATTTATCGTGCTTCAGGCCAAGACACCCTTTAGGGATGTTGACTCGACATCCGTTAAGTACATCTATCCATGCGGACATGTTTGTAGTTGGTATATGATCTCATCACTTTAGCTAGATCAGAAGAATGTGTCTGGAGCAATATTTTGAAAGCTAGAATACATCTCACTTGCTTATCACACTTGTGTGGTACGGGGATCGAGATGAGACATAGTGGTTAACGTCCACGCAAATTCACACCATTCTATAGGACGTTCACATTCTTATCTCCCCCTAACGGCGGGAAGATTGTCTCACTGAAGTGACAATCCGTAAATGAGCAGTAAAGAGATCGTATGCAAGGGCTCTAAGAGAGCTAGTATGAAGGAGAATCATGATCAACAAAGATTTACAACCTTCTGTGAAGACCCATATTGGTACGTTGCGAAGGCGTAACTTGGCACATGGAATGCACACCCAAATGCGTAAGTACGAAACATTAGGTTTGTACCCAGTAACCAACTATAACGTCAAATAGGTTGGGTGGCAATGAGCATCAAGGTGGACCAACATAATTGCTTACAAGATTGCATAGCCCTAGGCAGAAATCAAAAACTTGGTGCATTCACCAAGGTCCGGGAGATCATTGAAATTGCGCTTTATGATCACTATGCAAGTCTATTTGGGGTGAACATGGGAATTCGATGTTCAATTATAAACCTAAAAGCCATGCGAAACTTAACGAAAACCGTCCATATAAACTCTCCGGCATTATCCAGTATCCCAGACTTTATGGGATAAGTAGGGTGGTGAACCCTTAAAATCGGCTAAGTGGTTTAGCTGCAATGTGTGTGGACAAACATATAACCAGTTTTTCGATTCATCAACCAAAACCATAACTATTTATGTGGTCCGCATTTTGGTTGGATTAGTCCACATATATTCCCTTGAATCCACTATGAAAAGAGGGTCGTTTCGTATCTTTGCTAAGGATGATTTAGAAATCAAATTGCCCCAACGCGTAAGCTTGGCAAAGTGTGCTTGAAGGCACAAAATTCTTACTTCGAGCAAGGAGATCCGTCGTAGATCATTGTTTGACCTAAGTGTCCCAAAAGGTCATGCCAAAGCAAGTAAACTGCTCGAATCACCCGACTCCAGCCCGGCCATATATGGCTTATTCCCAATTGGGAGGCAGCCCATTGGCCCTAAAGCTAAGCTTTAGGCTCAGATTTGGAGGTGGTGCAAAGATATTTCACTCTATTTTCTTCAATGGTTTCATTCATGATTATTGTTATCTCAAATATCCTTAAAACTCAACGATGTTCTCCCGGAACAGGGAGAATATAAGGTCTCTTAAATGGTAATGTAGTACCATTCATACAACGAGGAGCGTGGCATTGCTCTTAATTAGGTTGGATAAACCTGAAGTCGTTGCTAGAGATATGATTTAGGTATAAAGTTAGTTTGCGTAGTATCACATTCATCCAGACAACTAACTTTCCCACATTCCTACCTAATCACTTGTTTTATTGAATTTGGTCACATGCATACAAGAAACATGATTCAATTAACTCATATTTGAGGACAATATCGATAAGATTATCCATAACTAAAACATACACCAAACTTAAATCCAAGAACATGGAAAAGTGTTCACAAAGTAAATGGTTTACTAAGGGGATTCGACCAATAAGGTCATCCATGTCAAAAGTCAGCTTTTCCAACAATGTTTGGTGGAGCAAAATTAGACTCACATATTGACTACTAGAATGGTACTCCTCAACGACATTGGTAGGAACACAAACAGGTGCATAACCAATGATTTATTCCATCAAGACAAAAGTAGATTCAATATGGTTAAGGTTTGGAAATATTATCCCTTATTCATGAAGTTTTAGGTCTTAGGTGCCAAGGATCACACTTCAGGCATGATGCCACACCTTAGCAAGCTCGGATTCTACTATATGTTGTAAAATTAAACTCGAAATTAGCTAGTGAGAGAGACAGATCTAGACTTGGGTTCAGTAGCCGAAGCTGAAAGGGTCTGTTCGGTAGGCCTTTGCCGAAGCAGAGCAATACATTTTGGTGCACCTCTGCAGAATTAGAGCATGCTTTTTGGTGCATCCATGCCGAAGTAGAACACCACAATTTGGTAGGCTTTTACCGAACTAGGTTAAGCCATTCGGTAGACTCCTGCCGAATTGGGTCTATAATGTTCTGCAGACTCAGATCTGAGAATTTGGTAAGCTTTCACTTTCTACACTGCTGCTTCAAGACCGAGTTAAAAACTTGGAAGGACGAGAAAAGTATTATCCAGTCAAAATTCGATCATATTTATAACTTCATAATCGTACTCATTCATGGACGTAAACATGGTGTGCTTAAGGCAATGTTTTTCATGATTAGACGGCCCATAAGAGTGAGCCAAAGAGCCATGGAATCCTTGTTTGGAAGGCATTTCTATGGGTAATGCTTCGGGCTTAAGTCTTCGAATGAAGATCATGGCGGAAGCTTATTCAACTCTTCCATGCCATTGTTGGCTACAATGGTTTCTCAGCTTCTTGATAATCAAGTAGAGATTCACGTCTTGTACCCACATAAAGTGGTTTCAGTTAAGAAACATCCAAGTCAGTGAAATCAAACTTGTTACAGTTCGACAATTCACTAAATGGAAGAAACAAGATTGTGATTGGTGTTATGGAAATAAGATATCCATTAAGCATCAAAGTTAGAACATTCGGGGTTCTAAGACATGGTTTGCATAAAATCATCGAGTTTTCATCAGTGTATTGTTTTATGAGAACTTTGGGTTTCAAAGGCACTAACTTCGAAACTACAAGTTCGAGTTTAGTTATCAACTTTCGGTTCATAGAAAGAGGTACCTGTAAGAACATAGAATACAATATACAACTAAGGGTAGTGGATTTGGGTTGCTTTAGGAACTCAAGTGTGAGTGCTTCGCGACTACGAAATGGAATCAACGGTGCAAAGAAATGAAATAATTTATTGAATCGTAAATGCCAAAAAGTGGACTTCAGGCCAATAATTTTGGATTAATTGTCAGATTAATGGACTACTGGTCACTTTAATTAATTCAATAAATCGGACCATATTGGGTTGATTCTAGAAGAAAAGAAATAATAATAACGTTCAAGTTAAAATTATATAAAATGTCAACAATTAGCATTGCATTTGAAAAACCATAGCCCAATAGTATTCAGCTTGGATGTTGTGAGTTAGGCAAAGCCCTAAAAGGACATATTAGTCTCGGGTGGCTGTAGAGTAGTCCAAGCATGGTTACAGGCCACGGGCCAGGGTTTTGGGATAGGGCTAGCAACCCGAGCTACTAGTTGTGGGCCAAATTTGGCACGGAGGGACACAAGCCCAGCATAGAAGCTAGCCTAGATGGTGCGCTCCAAGCCTAGCCGTAGATTGGCTACAATTTAGCCCGTGGGGAAACAAGCTCAGCCATATGGGCTGGTTTTGGTGATCGCGGGCCGTGATAGGTGACGAGCCCAGCAAGCAAAACTTGATACGGGCGAGCTGGGTCATGTGAACGAAGCCCAGCAAGCCTAAGCTTGCTACATGTGTGGTGGGCCGAGGCAGAGCAGAGCCCAACAAGGCTATTAGAGTTTGCTGGTGGACTCTGAGCTTCAGGCCCACATGGATACCAACCCAGGTCGAGGCCTGGTGCTGGGCAGTGTTGTCGAAACGACGCCGTCCTAGTGATGGTGTAGCTGTAGGCCAGCCATGTCGGCTTGGCGAGGAGCCACGACTCACCTGCTGAAAAATCCCAATTTTTGTTTTTATGTTTGTTTTTTTTTTTTTTCGAATTCTGGGGTTAAAATCCCTAATTGTTTCTAAATTAATTTCGATACTTTGACTCACAAATTCCACATAGCATAATTACGTATTGCATGAACAAATATATAGATTGATAAAATATATGAACATATATACAATATATATATATATATATATAATTGAAGGGAAACTATAAATATAGGGATTCATGCATCATGGAGAATGTTTTCATGCTTCAAGGTTTTTTCAAATATCTTAATTTATTTTAAAAAAACTTGATTGGCAGAAAACAACTAACCTTTTGAATTTGTAGAAGATCTTTCTCGAAAAGCTGGAATTGCATCTCCAATGTGTTGTATCACATTCAACAAAGAAAAAAAAATTAAATTGAATCAATAGCATGTAGATAAATTCAATAAAATAATAAATTTATCATAAAAAGAATGATTAAAATGTAATACTCCCCTGATTGAAGAACAAACTCTTTATAGCGCAACGTCAAGAACGTGCTATTGATGTGTTGTAGACATAATTTACTGAACGATTATGGAAGCCATATAGAGAGGGGGTGCAACATATATAGAGAGAAGAGAGATATGTGTAATTGTGAGGTGTGTTCTATTTCACCCCATTGTGCCGTTATTTATAGTAGTACGGAAGGAAATAGGATTACAACTCTAATAGGAATTAAACTACTAAAGGGAATATACAAGATATCCCTAGATACACTAGGATTTACACAATTATATTCCTAATCCAATAGGACTGCAACAGTTTTCAGAATTTTATTCCCATTTTTTTTAGTACATCAATGTTTTTACACTAAGGAGATGGGGAGTTCGGCTAAGCCACATAGTGGGCAGCCTAATTTGGTATCGAATTCGCCATCAATGAGATTCAAACCTAAGGCCTCTCACTTTCAAGTGAAGAGGAATACCACTAGAGAAATTAATTGGACTAATTAGACCTATCAAAATTCATGTTTTATTATTATTATTTTTTTTTTTGTGGTGCCACAGATACGTTCATTAAAATTAACCAAAAAATTATTGGACCAAAATATGGGTACATTTTTGAAAACTACAAACAATAAAATAAAATAAAGTACTAGGCTTGATAACATTATCAATGAAATAGAATGTACCTATATAAGTTTAAAAATGAATTAAGTAAAATTGAATGGATTTTACAAAATGGATACATTTTACATTAAGAAAATGGTTTTTTTTTTTAATTAAAAAAAGGTACATTTTAAATATAACAAATTTCTATATTTATGATACACTCCTACCCAAAATGTTCACCTAGACTCCAAATCCAGCTGTGCTGGCTGACACTAAGAAGGTGACGAAGCTATTAAGTGACTAAATGCAAGAGTGCGCATGGAGCGGAATTGAACCCATTTCACACGATATGTCACAGCATAAGCATAGCACATTAAAAGTAGAATAAGGATTATACCATCGAAGGTACCCTCCTATACCAACATTTGCCCAGAATCCTCCTCGACATAGAAGGTCTGCCACTAACACTTAGAGGGGTGAAAAACAAGGGTGAGTGGGCCTGAAAATAAAGTTTTCTAAAAATCTTTTCAAAAATGTATAACCCCTCACCGTAAAACACGTACAGTTTCCAAATATATATACTACATATAGTATGAAAACACTTACCATAAACAGTAATATTTCAGAATTACAGTGAATAGCAATATTTCATATATAAAGCATATAACATCTAGTGATCGCAGTATCTCGCATAACGAACATATAATATCTGGTGCTCATCAACATATACTGGCACACAAGCTCATGCAGAGATATTTTGACATGAACAGGACTGGGTGTAATAATGATTTACACTTTAGTACTACAAACACGTGAAGACTGGCGCTATGTGCATTACGTATGAGTCCTAATTGCCTATAGGAATCTAGGATAAGACTGGCACCTACAATGGATCAAAAGTGAACGTACGGTGCAAAGTGAACATACATGTAAAGACTAACCTTGGCCCAGGCAAGCATTAACACTAGTGTAGCATGCATAATGAGCAATTAACATAAATATGATCATGCAACAGTAATTCGATAATTATAGTATAAAATACTATTCATGGCCACAAATATAATATGGAATCCCATAGTAATACGCATACCTATGCATCCCGTAGGATTTACGATAATTTCATAAATTCTGTCAATCCACTAATTCTTATAAACGTTAGTCTAATCTAGGCGTGGCGTAGAAAGTACTTTATTAAATATATATGTATAGGGAAACTAAACAAATATATAATATTTAAAAGCAAAGACCCGCTCACAGTTACTTGCAATGTCACCTCCGTTTGAGCTAAGAATGCTAGAGTCGCCGAAAGTAATCTCACATAAGTATAATATTTGGACCCATTAGTAAAACTCAACTAGAATGATTAAATTTGGGAAAATGGAGTATTTCACTAAATGGATGCTCAAAACGGACTCGGAGCGTCGAAATTAGCCTAATAGGATTCCTAGGAAAATTTCGTAAAAGTGAATGCAGGAAATATTCTAGAGAATATTCTATATCCATTTTGAAAATGGGTCGGGTTAGATTTGGTTCAGATCGTGGATTCGAGTTACAGATCTTCTGGTTTTCTTTTTTTTGGGTAATAGGTTGGGTCGACTCGTTTGGGCTCGTAGGTTGCACGCGCAAGACCAATGAAGAAGAAGGTTGGAATTTGTAGGGGAAAGCCAGAAAACTTCCAAGAGCCATAACGGGTTCATTCCTCAACCAAAATCAAAGATTTAAAAGCCAAAATGAAGCTAGGGAGATAAGGATTTAAAATAAACCTAAATGGGACTAAGTCGTGGTTGGAATTGGCAGAAAAATGCCTGCAAAAACTCGGGCTCCTCTCTGGGAAACCAGGGAAAGGCATCCCCGCGTGGTTTCTGTCCCTAAATCCTAAAAACACATGCCTATAACCTCAAAATCTTTCATAAATGATGAAAACGAAGATAGAGAGGGTTCTCAAGGTGTACCCTTGTAAGGAATTCGATAGCTCGCTGAAAAACATGGTGTCGGCGATGGTTTGTTTGATTACAGAGGAGAGATGAAGGAGGGCATTTGGTGGAGTCGAGTTCATCGAAGTGGGGAGGCGAGTGGTGGTGCCTCAGTTGTTGACAAAGAACAAAGGGAGTTTGAGTTAGTTTGAGGGAGGAGAGAGTTAAAGCGAGAGAGAGATGGGGAGAGTGTTTGAGACGAGAAAGAGATGGGGAAAAAGATAGACAGAGAAAGAAAGAGTTTGAGAGTGTTGGGGAAAGAGTGCCACGGGGTAGGAGAGTGAAGGAAAGGTTGTGTGTGGGTCCCACTAAACAAAACAATAATAAAATAATGAGGAAATATCTAGGACAGTGAATTTACTAAATTGCCCATCGTTTCGTTGTTCCATAAAATCTCCATCGTAACTTCAATTTTGATTTTGCTTGCGCCCACGTGTTCATAGCAATGAGTACTACATGAATATAGTAAAATAGTAGCTCATACACGTCATAAAATGATGGCCAACAATCTCGCCTCTAAGGGCATGTTCGTCAATTCCTTGTAGAAATAAAATATTGTAAAATTAGGGACGGGTCCTAACAATTAAAGAATGGGTACAGTTAAGATTTTAAAAAATTGAAGAATTATATGAATCGGTATATTTAAATTAAAAAAATTAATGGGTACAAACTTATTCTAATTTTTTTTTTTTTGGGAAATATTTTGAATTGAAAATTAATTAGGAGTTTAATAAGGGTGTGAGTATTAAAACTCTAAATCAATCACTAATTTTATTTTCAAAAATTATGTAACTGACATGTAAATTCAATAATACATTCAGGGAACTGCTAATTTAGTCCCTAAAATATCACCTCAATGAAAATTAGGTCCCTAAACTATTTTTTTTCAAAAAAATATGTCGTTAAATTATAAAAATCTACCAACTACATCCCTAATATTAGAATCAAAACTACTATATTCAATTTTCTATCAATCGAAGTCATGTTACTTGCATGTGATACACATTGGAGGGTAGATTGATATTTTTTTTCATGAAGAAATAGTGTGTGGAGTTAAATTTGGGGAGTAACTTAGACGTTATATTCACAACCTATATGAAATGTTAAGGGCTCATAGGCAAGAAAATGATGGTATTATACTCTAAAGTGTGTTAAGTGACTTAAGTTGATGAAAAATTGGATAAAATAGCTCTAAATATAATAGTAAGGATGAAATTATCAATTTTAATGAATTTAGGGACTTATTTTATTGAAAAAAAAATAATCTAGGGACCTAATTTCCACTGAGGTGATAGTTCAAAAACTAAATTGGCACTTCACTTATACATTTATATCAGGGACTTTGATTAAATACTGAAAACCACCGAACCATTTAATGTCATTCCAAATTGGTCTCAGCATTTTTGATAATTCCAAACAAGTACCTAACCTATTGAAAATGTTGCATCCATTGAGCTCCAGCTAAAATATGTTAAAATAACTAGGGTATACTTTGTCTACAAAATCAATAGAAGGTCATGAAAGTATAGCCTCTACCAACTAACAGTCACCACCATCCCCATCATGCCATCACCTCCAATCCCAACACAAAACCACCAAGTCCACCTTAAAATTCAAGTCGTCAATATCAAGAAGAAGGTCATGAAGGTTGCTGAAATAGTATGGACTGCCATGTTGCAGCCGCCACCATCTTCACCACCTACAAAGAAGAACTAAAAGCTTTATGAGCCGAGGATCAATGTACGAGGAAAACACATGAGCAGAAACAAGCCCGTTAAAACCCTATTTGAATTCTTAACCCTCTCCTTTGTTAGAAGATTGTCGTCCTGATATAATTTCAATTTGGGTAAATTTTCGATTCAATTCAAAACCCGTTTGATCATTGGGTTCCATATTGTATAATCTATGTTTGAAATTTAGATTTTGAGGCAACTCATATTAATGTTGACCATGATATACCCAGTTTGTGGGTTTTGAATATAATTTATGTTTTAAAAATTTAATTGAGGCTTAATGGATGTGACATTTTTAATAGGTTGGGTACTTGTTTGGAATGTTTAAAAAGAGAGACCAATTTGGAATGATGCTAAAAGGTTGGGAGCTTTGAGGAACTTAAATCTTATTCTTAATGTATGTTGTATTTTCAAAATAGGATTCCTTGGATGCCAAATATTTTATTTCTTACATATTTTTGTACTCGTGACAATTATAACTATGTGGAGGCGTGTTTCCTTAAGATGACACTAAAACAATTATAATTTGTTATTATATATGGAGTTAATTCCAATACATAATCAATCCCAAGTTGGAACCGAAATTTTTTATGACTTTAAAGAGGTCCGACTTTAAGAAGGTTATTCTATCATAGAGGATTACTTTAGACTTTAGAGAGGTTTTACTCTATACATACATATACATATTTACCGTATACATACATATACATATTTACTCTATACATACATACATACATATATATATATATAGGGAATTGCTATTAGCACTCCAAAAATCTCATTTGGTACTCCAAACTTTCAATAAATAGAAAGAAAAATACACTTATGAGGAGTGTCGAATGAGATTTTTGGAGTGCTAATAACGATATTTATATATACTAAAACCCAAACTCTTGGTTACTATTCATTAATAGTAAAATGGCGAAAATGACCCTCAATTTTTTCATCCTCTTCGTTTTGATGATGCATTTCTACAATAATGTGACCGTTTTGCCCTTTTGGTTCTACATGTCTTTCATCGCTAGGTGCTTTGGCTTTGATTGTTCGAGATATTTCTTTCCGTTTTTTCTCCTGACTTCGGGCTGGTTTGGTATTGCTGTGCTTTGAAAAAAAGTTGCTTCTGCTGTGCTGTGAGAATAAGCGGCTGTGAAATAAAGCAGCAAAGTGTTTGGTAAACATTTTTGTAAAAGTGCTTTTGAAAAAAAAAAAAAAAAAGAGCAGTATTATAGTGTTTGGTAAACTTTTCTATAAAATAGATGTGAAAAAAGCCAGTTTTTCAAAGCTGGGTTTTGCAGCTTCTTGTTTTTGGCTTTTTTTCACCCAAAACTGTGAAAAAAAAGCTGAAGCTGAATGTTTCCCAAACACAAAAAGGCTCCCAGCTGTTTTTGATACCAACTTTTTTCAGAATCACCTCAGTACCAAACCAGGTCTTCCCCTCCCATGTATAACCTAGCTTCCCTACCGCGATCTCGCCTTCGATTCCAACAAGTTTGATCAATCTCGCCCCTCAATTCCCTTCATAATCCTCCTTTTCCGGGCCTCTCTGCCCATCCGTCCTGAACGAAACTACAGATCGACTGCTTCCCCTGAAATCAAACCCTAATTTTGCCCCCAAATGAATTCAAACGCAGCCAAACTCGAACCCCTGCAAATGTTTTTTCTTTTAAAAGGTTTGGATCGGTGCCGATTAATGTTGGATTTTGTAAGGCTGGATTTCTTACCTCTAAGATTTGTTGGTGAGTTTTTAAGTTTTTTTTATTAATTATGTTTTAACTTTTTTGTAATAGTTTTTTATGTTGAGATGATTAGTGGTCAATTTTTTTATTTTTTTTTAATTTGATTGTGGGTATTTTCTCTATATTGTTAGATCTGTGGCACGATGTGTCTCCAAATCACCACCAATGGAAGGTAATTTGAGAATCGTGTAAGATTAATCCTCAAATTTCGAATTTTTTTTTTTTGATTTCTCTTAATGCATGTTTAAGATTCGAGTTCATGGATGTGATTTCAGACGGATTTCAATCTGGATTGCCTAGATAAGTAAGTTAATAAGAATCAAGATTATTGAAAGAAAAATAAATAAAAATCAAAGTCGCACAGTATTTGGTATACTTTCTGTGTAAAGGAGCCGAAATTATAGTAATCTTCCTTTTATTTGATAGTTGTGGTAGGTATAATATTATGGTTTTCCTATCTGTTAATAGGGGTTTGGGAGTTCACTAAAATTGTTTCGAATTTGCTTTAGTTTTGATCAGAAGAGGACGCACAGGCAGCTGGTTTGGAGACTTGGCTCGATTTTCGACGGGGGACAAAGATTCAGATGGTATACTCTACTTCTATTTGTCCATTTCTTTGTGTAATTCAATTCAATGTTCTTTGTTTTCATGAAACTAAATGCGTAGTAGTGATACTAATATTCAATTCTCTAGATGCATGTGCTTCTTCTTCTGATGTAGCACATTCGATAGATAATAAAGCTGTACAATTGCACATTCGATAAAACATCCTGTCTTCCTTTGCCGATAAACCGAATGATTATGAGCTTCCAATCCTTTGAGCAGTATTTTTACCAATTGTTTTTTTTGTTGAGTAAACCAATTCTTTTTTATTAAAGGAAAGAATGCTTTTACCAAATCGCTTACAAAATTCATAAACATGCTCACCTGTATACAGGTTTTCTACAAAAGATCATCCTATTTTTCAATGCATAGTCAATCAGTGGTCCAAATTGTTCACTTTTAGAATTTCTTTCAAGAATACAAATAATCAGCTAAACCAACAATTGATTATTTGTTCGATTGTTTTGACATTTTCATTACAATTTTGTCTAATGAGTTGTGATTTTGTACATATTTTAGGATTTGAATGATTGGTTGCGAGAACAACTCTTGAATATGAAGGTTAAATATAAGCATAGTTTCGATCACTAACATGCATTATGCATAATGAGAATAAAACTTTACAAAGATATAATAATACATAGAACTCCAAAATACTCGATTGGACCAGAATAATTTAATAGGTTTTGACTTCGTTGGGAGATGATCAAAAGAATTGAAAACAAAGAGAAGAAACAACAATGAAACTGAATACATAGTAGTCATACTAATATTCAATTCTCTAGATACATGTGCTTCTCTTTGTGATGTATAAGAGATTTGAGGAATTTTGAGAGCACGGTGGCTAGCTAAGGTGTTGTTTTAATGTTTGTTTTGTGGTGTAGGATTTTAGATGGAAAGTAATCGTAGAGGTGAACGTCAACAGGTTGCTTCCAATTTCTCCCTTTCTATATATTTTGAATGATTTATTAAGTGTGTTAGGTTTTTTTTTATTTAGGTTAATTATTTGAGTTCTTTCAGTCTGCAATAAATTATAATCTATATTAGCCTATACTGTAAGGTTCTTCTGCCTTACTAACATTCATGAAAGTTAATTTTAGGTGGAATTTTTTCGAAAGCATTTACATTTTTTCTTAAGCTTTTTTCATGCTTTAATTAGGTTGCCTTGCTATGTTGTTAAAGGATGAATTCAAAATGTGAATAAGAAAGATAACATGCTGACATCTGATGGAAATTCTGTCACTAGGTAAAAAAAAAAAAATATGTGTCATTACTCGAACAACTCATTTCATGTTCTAATTCAGAGTTATGAATCATGGTATTGTCTGACAATATAAAGAGTAGGATTCTGAAATCATGAGATATTTGACATTATATGTTAAACTGAATTAAGAGCACACTGTCATATATAATTTCATTTATCTTTACTCAATCTAACAGTAGTTCTACCAATTTTTATCGTTTTTTTTTTTAACATCTCTCCTTTTTTTTTTTTTTTTTTTCTCATTCAAATATGCATTTGGTGTTAGATTTGGGTCTTTCTCATGCAGTGCATGAGAGTGAATCGGCTATATGTCAATTGCAGCAATGTCTAGCAACATCAAGGACTTTTCAGAAGCAGGTTTGCTCGTGGAGGATGCTCTGTCGTTGGCAGCTCGTTTGAATAACAATTTTTTGTTTATGTTCGTCGAGTTGCAATGAAATAGCACATCGGTTAGCTAAGTATGCTCTATATAGTGTTAGGGTTGAAGTGTGGCACGAGGATCCGCCTGATTTCGTACAGGCGTCCTCTTCCATAATCTCAGCTGTATTGATCATTAAGTTATATTAATAAAATCCATCATCGTTTCTTCTTTAAAATAAAAATAAGTAAATAAATAAAGAAAAACAGCCGCAGCATCGAGTGTTACGCATCCCTGAAGTCGGACCACTATATTTATATATCTATACTATTCATATAATCCATCTTTTATTAAGGAGATTCTTCTTAAAAATTTAAAATTAAGAGCAATATAATAAATAACAATTATTCACAACAACAAAAAATTGCACATTTTTCTCTTTACTCTCTTTTCCAATGTCTCCTACAATAATGCATTCTCTTCTTCTTTCTATAGCAATTTTTAGACAAGTTTTATAATAAGGGTGGGGTAATAAATATGTATATAACTCGTCATCCACGACATCCAAACGTAAGACCAGTAAAAAAAAAAAATATTACTAGACCGTAGTACTAAGTGTCTCTTTTCATAGCAAAGTTATAAACCAGAATTTATTTGCTCACACATGGCGGGTAAGCTGATTACTAGTATTATTTATAAAAAGAAAAATATGTGTGTATACAATCTAGAACCTTTGCCTAAATGGAAATTGAAGACGTATACAATTTTTCGAAAAAAGCAAAATTATTCTAATGCGGCTATGGATTTGTTTTGGTAACAAAAACAAATATTGAAATTTCAAAGTGTTACATCATTGGTGCTTCTGTCATAGATGAATATTTTTAATTTTGAGTATACTCTTTGCTAATTTTTAAAGGACAAAAACAAAAGTTTTACATAGAGTACGAAATGTAAGTTGCCCATCATTTGAATTTGTAACACACGCTTGAATGTTTAACTTTTGAAATGTAAGTTTTACATAAGAGTACGAAATGTAAGTTTAACTTTTGAATTTGTAGATATTGGAAAACCACACGCTTGAACGTTTAAAAAACTAATGAGGCAAAGCGTATTTCCGTCGCACAAATGTTTGCGCAACGAAAACTTCGTCACGCAAAGATGGTGAAGAAAGACTTTGTGTGATTAATAAAGACATTGGTCACGAACAATAAGGCGCGACGGTTTCGCCTTCGTCGCATAAAATTTTTAGGAACGAATATATTCGTTGCACAAAATGCGAGGATACATACATGGGACGACTAATCTTTGTCTCTAAAAACTTTGTGCGACAACATGTTATTCTTGCACGACGAAAACGGATTAGTCGCAAAAAGTTATGCATGACGAAGGTATTCGTCGTGCAAAAAGAAAATTTTTTTTTTTTAAATTTATTTTTTTGTTCTGGTTTTAATTTTGTAATAAAATAATAAAATAATAAAATAAAATTGCAATTAAAAATGTAATGAAGATAAAAATAATTTATTTAAAATAAAAAAAATTTATTTAAAATAAGAAAAAGTTTAAAAAGTATGGGAATACAAAACTAAGAAAAGAAGGTGGAATAATCTACGGGGTTGTCATTTGCAGGGGGTGGAAAGCTTGGGGCAAGAAGGTCTCGGAGTTGAGGATGGACTCAGAGGTCGAACGGGCAGAGTTCTGGGCATGCTTGGGTTGGAGGGGCTTGGACATCGACTGGGGATGAATATCTAGGAGACAAATGCTGGACTGACTGAGGGACTGTACAATCAGTGACATCTGGTTCTTATACGAGGCGAGCTCAATCCTAAGGCCAACCACCTCTGCTATCAAAGTTGTGACCTCGCCCTTCGACTGCAATGACACACCCCAATCCAGAATGTCCACTAAGACTCCGAATCGAGCTGTGCTGGCCGACACCTGGAAGGTGACGAAGCCATAAAGTGTAGTGATGAGCAGACTACATGAATGTATGATTGCCATAATGATTCAACGATTCCAATCAGCATAATAAACTTACCTGAACTTACCTGCACATCCCGTAGGATTATTTTAGCATTTCACAACAGTGCAACATTGATGAGCAGGTAAAATGTATATGAACATGCCATGACAATATATAAATTTCAACCACATAACAGCATTTTTAAAATTAAATAAATCATGGCATGATATGCACAAATCAATTTAAAAGCATTTGTGGAAACTATAAAGTCTACATATACATATACATATACATATATATATATATATATATATATATATATATATATACGAAAAGAAAATGCCCACTCACAGATCATGTCGTCTGGTCGAAGCAGTTCGAACTAAGAAAGTTGGAGTCACTGATAATAATCGCACCTAAGTATAATATTAGGACCCATTAGTAAAACTTCACTAAAATAATTAAATTTGGGGAAATGGAGTGCAAATTTGGAATCAGGGCGTCGAAATATGCTAAGTAGGGTTTTAGGAAATTTTAATAAAAAGTCAATGGTCAGCTCTAAAAGACAACCAAAACACCCCGATGGTCAACACAAGTCAAAATTCTTGTCTCCCATGGCATTTTCGTCAATTCACACTTTTAAAATTTATAAAATCGTAAGGTTAGCGCGGCGGGTTGTCACAATCTACCCACCTTAAAAAAAATTTCGTCCCCAAAATTTGAAATCATTTGTTATTTAAAAATAGTGAATATACAATAGAAAAATAAATACGTAAAGAAGATATCAAGGTAGAGCGGTTGCATAAAAGAGAATGCCATTCTATCACGATTGGAGTGCAGTGATTCCTCTTTCATGCCTACAAACTTATACTTTCCTTCTCCTTTAGTACAATATTATAGTATCGTCAAAATACATACATACATATATATATAATAAAGTAGAGTTAAAATAATTGTACTGAAATCAAAAATGAACATAGAAAATTTTCACCTACGCAAACGTATCGTCACGTGCTCTAAGGGTATGTGAATAGTATCTTTGGGTCGAGCCCAAACAATAAATAAATAATTAAACATATAAATAAATAAAATACTAACGTAGACAGTCCTCAATGTCCACATGCTTAACGAGTTCAACAATTAAGTTCTCAATATTATGGTCTGCAACCCGTAATAACAAACTGACACACCCCGACCCGGAACTTCCAGCTGGACTCCGAATCGAGCTGTACTGACCGACACCTGGAGGGTGATGAAGCCATAAAGTATAGTGATGTGGAAATGAGAATAAACTTAAACCTAAAAGTGCCTAAATACAAGAGTGCGTTGTGAGCAGGAATGAACCCAATTCACACGTAATGACAGAGTATAAGTACAGTACAATAAAATAGGGTGAGAAATTATACCATCGAAGGTAACCGTCTACTCCAAGATTTACCAAGAATCCTCGTCGATATGAAAGATCAGCTACTAAAACCTGGAGAGGCGAAAAACAAAGGTGAGTGGGCCTGAAAATAAAGTTTTAATAAAAACTTTGAAAACGGTATAACCCCTCGCTGTAAAACATGTATAGTTTCCAAAATATACATACTACGTATAATATGAAAATACTTACCATAGCCTGCAAAATGTAGATAAGGCATAACATCCCAAAATCCCAAAATCTCAACAGTAATATAAGTAAAATCAGGTGCCTAACAACCTATGCTAGCACACTAGTCGGAGTCGCCTAATGCGACTTGTAGGACTACACCTATTACTCATCAATCTATGCTAGCACATGAGTCGAAGTTGCCTAATACGACTTGGATTGGGTGTAATCATAATATACGTTCTAGTGCTACGATCACTTGAAGACTGGTGATAATCGCGGTCACCTGCGAGTCGGAGTCGCCTAATGCAACCTGTACGATAGGACTGGCACCTACTTGGATCTACGACGAACGTGCAGTACGGAGATGAACATACATGTGAAGGACTGGCCCTAGCTCGGGGCGAGCACTAACACTAGGGCGCAGCAACAATGAGCAGACTACATGAACATAAGCATGACACAATGATTCGATAGTTCTAATCAACATATTAACATTCATAGTCGTAGATATAATTATGGCATCAAAGATTATAAGCATACCTGTGCATTCTGTAGGATGTAGTATATTTCATAAATTTCGTCATTTCGCTAATTCTTATAAACTTTAGTCAAATTTGTTGTCCATTTCTTCAAATTCCAATGTTTTAATTGAGTTTTACTAATGGATCCCAATATTATGCTTAGTTGCGATTACTTTCAGAGACTCTGGCTAGCCTAGTTCGAATTGTTGTGATCTCACAAGTAACTGTGTAAGTGATCGCAATTATTGCTAGTCTTCACGTGATTGTAGCACTACAATGTATATTATGATTACACCTAGTCCTATCATACAGGTCGCATTAGGTAACTCCGACTCGTGTGCTAGCATAGATTGATGAGCAAATTAGGTTAGTCGTACAAGTCACATTAGGAGATCCGACTTATGTTCTAGCATAGATTGTTGAGCATTTGATTTTACTTATGCTACTGTCGTGATATCATAATTTGGCATACTTCTGGATTTATTGCTTATTTGCATTTGATTTCATACCTATACGTAGTATGATTTTCTAGAAACTATACATGTTTTACAGCGAGGGGTTAGTATGTTCAGAAAATAAATAGATTTTTATAAACTTTTGCTTTTGCCTACTCACCCTTTTGTTTTTCGCCCCTCTAGGTTTTAGTAGCTGAGTTTTCTTATTGATGAGGATTCTTGGCAAATCTCAGTATAGGTGGCTACCTATGATGGTATAATCCTTATCCTACCTTACTGTACTTTACTTATGCTTTGTCATCACATGTGAAATGGATTCATTCCCGCTCACCAGTGCACTCTTATATTAGGTACTTTTAGGTTTAAATTTATTCCAATTTACCACATCACTACACTTTATGGCTTCGTCACCTTCCAAGTGTCAGCCAGCACAGCTTGATTCAAAGTCTTAATAAGCTGCGATATCTGCATAATTAGAAGAAAAAAAAAAAAAAATTCAATGCATATAGAAGTGCAAACATTGGGTATTGAGGAAAAGTGATATTGCTGCATAACTATTCTATTCCTAGTCAATTCAATCTGTGTCTCTTGCTTTTGGTTTGTCTTGCTAACTGGTGCCTCTCACTATGAAGCTTAGCTTCTTTCCTAGTTGGTTGGTCTCTTTATAGTTCCCCTGGTTAATATTTTCCCTTCTTCCCACGTATAGACGCATAATTCACAATCATCTATCTGAAAATGCAAGCAAAAGAAACCCAAGGGGAATAGAGAAATTCTATTGATGAATAAATTTAATCAGACACCCCTTGGAACAAGACAATCAAAGTTCTTTCCTGCCACTAGCTTTACCAAAACTACCATTAGTGCATAGCATACAAAGACGTACTTTTCATGTCACCAAAGTAATAATCATACTATGTTAAAGGCAGCAATTACTGAAGATACTATAAATAATCACAACCAGTAAGAATTCAAGAGAAACAATGGAAATTGTTAGACCAAAATGGAAAATTTCAATGAAACTGTATGGACAAAAAAATAGGAGGAACTAAATTGTATAGTGAGTTCAAGTGAATACAATGGTGTGCGGACAAGTACTATCAGAAAATGTATTTGATCCAATACACCACAATAACAATTAACAAGACTTATGTGGTAATAGGCATGTAAATAGCAGTTTATAAGTACAAAAGAATGTGTGTCTAGATTAACAATTATTTATTTGTCGATTAAGCCCCAAATTGGTCAGCTAGCATACTCATCACTAGACCTGTAAACTGGTTGGGTTTATTGGGTTTGGGTCGGGTTGAACCCGATCTGTTAATTTAAAGGGTTATCTAAATGCAACCCATTAAGCTAACTGGTCACCCATTAACAATTTATTTATTTTTAACATTTCATCCAATTTGTAGAAAGACTCCATTAACTACTCCTAGGCAATGCAAAGAAATAACACGATTCAAAGCTACCCGAAAATGCTCTGCTCCGAGGCCAAGCTCCAAAAGAAAAACTCCACTGCCTCATACTGCTCCATATGTCTTGCGGACTACAAGAACAGCGACATGATGCGGCTGCTGCCAGATTGTAGACACCTCTGGCCGTTTAGGCAATTACCCAACGGGTCAATGGTTATGTGGGTATGAGCATAAACAGTTATGGGTAAATAACCACGGTTACCCGCCCACCATAACCGCTGCCCATCTCTATACGCAATACACCTTTCCTTTCACGAGACCCTTCTCTCGAATTGGCCATTGCCTTTGAAACAAAACCTTTGAAAATTAGGGTTCTGAAATTGTGTTTATATAACACTCAGAAAACTTTGCACGACGAACAACTTCGTCATGCAAACTGCTTTGTTCATTGTGTAAAACGTGTTATAAATGTGCATAAAATATGAGCGTTTCAGGGCATCTAGCTATTTCAGTGAAACGTTGTGCGACGAATATGTGGAAATTTTCGTCACGCAAACATTTGGCGGCAAAATTTTATTTTCCGCATTTTCTTGCACGATGACCACAAGTGTTCATTGCGCAAAGTATTCTTACGCGACGAACACTTTTGTCGCATAATTTTTTTTTTTTTCCCCTTTCCTGCCATTTTTGTGCGCGACGAAATTTGTTTCGTCGCACAAGCTATTTTTTCTACTAATGAAGGGAATTTAAAATATTTATTAAAGGTTCAATTTGGACGCTGCTTTTATGTTTACCAAGCATTTTTTTGCCAACTTTAAAGTAAAGCAATTTTTGGTGAAGAATAGTTATACCTAAACGAGATGCAGCACAAAATGCATCGATAAAATAGGATGAGCTTGATAGCTTTCCTCAAAATCGATATGAATGTAAAATGCATCGAATCGAACCGTTCGAGTCCTACTTTGAAAGTAGGTCAAGACCTAACACAATATGTATGCTAATTGGATATGGCAATTGTTCAAAAAAATAAAAAAAATAAAAGATTTATATTTCATCGCGGGTCAATAAAGCTCCAGGTATTCAATCCAATTTTCTCTTTCTAATGCAGCTGAACTAACGCACAACCTCAAATAGTATTGATAATAATTAAAATCAAACTCAAAACCCGACCGATTGAGTTATGAGCATTATCCTGTAGGAAAATAACCATATATGTACATGATACAGTAACACTAGTCAACTAATTAGAATCAGCATTACATCATATGATACTGGACGTAGCACAAAACCCTTACGTCCACGTATGAAGAGTAGTCAGCTCATAACAACACACACCGTCCATGACAACAGCACTCTGTACGTGTGTCTCTAATCCAAGAATGGTATACCTAGAAGCACAAAAAAACAATTATTAATTGGTGTAGATAGCTGTCCCAAGTTCTCAAAGGGTGTGGTATTAGTACTTTTCTAATAAAAGTTGGTATTCTGCTTGTAAAACAAAAGGAAAATCATCCTTTTCCCCCTTTACAAACAAGATTAAATAACAAAATTTTCTGTATACTTAAAAATGCGGGTATTAGTTACTTAGTAATACAGTCCAGTGATATTTTTATTTATTTGTAAATGAGAGGTATTAGGTTCAATTTTCGCCAAATACGAATTTGGGCCACATTATTGCTAGCCCATTGTAAGACTTAGCTCACTTCTCATCCCTCTTAGTATAGACAATACCGTTTGCTAAAAGAAAATGCGGATATTAAAGCATATTATTCTAAAAATATATATAATGAAGGACCAAAGGATATTTTAGTTCAATACATGATTTTTATAATTTGGGTTTTAATTTGTCAAAATTTTATTTTCGACATTAGCATAAATATTCTATTATAAATTTAGGGCAATATCTCACTTGATACTTAGCCAAGCACAACTCCGCTCTACCCAAGCACAATGCCTCATTGATTGAATATATGTGTACTTATATTTTGTTAAGGAGATTTTAAATGCCTTCCCTAACCTAATTTTTTTTTTTTTAAATTAAATTAAATTTATTAATGAGAACCAAGTTTTCGTTTTGAGTACTCAACCACATCTTCCAAGTTGCAACTATCACTTTGAATACGTAGTACATGAATGCATTCTAAATTTTAGTACAAGTACTGGTATATCCCAACAACGACTTAATTCCCTCCAAGGCTCTGAATCCATGGAAGCGTTTGAATATACTCAAAACAAAATACTACTCACTTTCTCTGTGTCTCTTGATTTTATTCTAAACTTCACCAATGGAGTTGAAGACCATTCTGGGATATCTTCAAGAAAAGACCATTTTGGTTACTGGAGCCACAGGCTTCCTTGCAATGGGTATACCACCTCTCTTCTCTCTCTCTCTCTCTCTCTCTCTCTCTCTCTCTCTCTCTCTCTCTCTCTCTCTGTGTCTGAGTTACTTGCTAATATATGGCATATGCAGTATTTTTGGAGAAAATACTAAGGGTTCAATCGGATGTGAAAAAGGTCTACCTTCTTTTAAGAGCTCCGGATACCAAATAAGCCAAGGATCGAATGCATAATGAGGTTTGTATATACATAACGCTTCATTTCATTTTCTTTTATTTAGTTCTATAGTTAATGACGTTCACTTTATTTTAATTTTTTGATAAACATTTATATATTAAGATCATAGGAAAGGCGTTGTTCAAGGTTCTAAGGGAGAAGCTAGGTGCAGATTTTGATTCCTTTATTTCGGAAAAAGTTGTGGCTGTCCCAGGAGATGTAACTTCTGAAAACCTGGGAGTGCAAGACTTCAAATTGAGGGAAGAAATGTTCACTGAAATACAAATTATACTTAATTCTGCCACAACGACGAGTTTTGATGAACGGTAAGAGCTTTCACCCTACAATTGAGCTCATGTGTTGGCTGATGTCCTTCCCAATTACCGCTTGTGTGAAGAAAAAAAATTAATCACAAACTTCACTATTGAAATCCTATGTACATAAACACTACAATATGTTTTACATATATAATGTACAACACATACACTGTTAGTAATTGTATGTACAATCTCTTGATTAAAGTGATAAGTAAATAACCAAGTGTATACATATTTGCAGATATGATATTGCACTAGACGTGAATACATTCGGAGTTCTGCATGTGTTGAGTTTCGCAATGAAATGTATAAAACTAGAGATGCTTCTCCACGTATCAACCGGTCAGTTTACGTTTTTCAATCAATATAGCCTTTTCCTCTTCCTTTTATTTTCTGTTTGTCCCATACTGTACGTAGTTATCCTCTTCTTTTTTCAGTCATCTGCAATTATCAGTTTTTTAGATACATTATCTTTAAATATATATGGGGAATGAAACCTTTTTATTTTGGGGTTTGTGTCCTTAATTGGATACATTTTGCTTAACTGATGGTGATCAATGATTGTTTTCCAGCTTATGTGTGTGGTGAAAGGGAAGGACTCATACCAGAGGACTCATCTTCATTCATGGACGAGAAAGCTAAAGGCACCACCAAATTTAATTTCCAAGTACGGGAAAAGAAAGTTGTAGAGAAGAAATTGAATGAACTAAAAGCACGAGGTGCTTCAGAAGAAAGTATTAGAGGCACCATGAAGGATTTTGGTATTGAAAGGTTGTTGAGCACCAATACCTAATTGTGCCCTATTGACCCTCACATATAAATTTTATATTTTGGCTTATTTTCCCCATATATTGATGACAATAAAAGTAAAAGAAATGCTAGTGCTGGTTGAAGTTTGCAACTCTTAACTATATTGTGCCATTCCAAAGTTGACTTATGCTAATTATCTTTTGTTTTTCTTTAACATAATTCCTAATTATCAGGGCCAAACTTTATGGATGGCCAAACACCTATGTATTTACAAAGGCAATGGGAGAAATATTTCTAGAGAACTCAAGACACAATTTACCTCTAGTCATCATCCGCCCAACCGTGGTTACCAGTACTTATAAGGAGCCATTTCCAGGTTGGATTCAAGGTTTCAGGTAATGATCTTGCAGCATGCACCATAAAATTCTTAGTTTTTGAAATATATCTCGTTATTCAATAATTAAAAGTCATAAGTGCCAATAGTGATAGCCTTTAAAAGACGAACGAAAACTAAAATGTATGGTGATCCCACAAAGCAAAAATCATATATTTGTTTCTATTACAAAATCATTGATAGCGTTATTGTTGGTTATTGCAAAGGAAAACTGACATGCCTACTTGTTGATCCTATTTCTGTATTTGACATGGTTAAGTTCAAAGTCAATCAATCTCTTGATGCCTCCCAACACTACATACAATTATATATATGTATATTATGTACACGCATATGCATACGCATGTATATATGCATGATAAATTAATGGAAATTACGTCCACCACTCTGGTTTGTATTTCTCCTCTATTTTCTTTTTGTTAAATTTCTGTAAGCATTTTAATAGAAACAATATGTTTCTAATACGTTACTAAAGTGTGGTTAAATTCTATAAATTGCGCAGATTCCCGTAGATATGGTGGTAAATTCCATTATTTCAGCTATGGTTGTGATGCAAATCAATCTTCTATTGTCATTTACCATGTGGGATCCTCATTTGGAAACCCTATCCAATTTTGTGATATTCATAATTTTGTGTTCCGACACTTCACCAAAAGTCCCTGGGTTAATAAGGATGGAAACGCTGTTAAAGTCGGCAAGTGCACAATGTTTAGGACTATGGCTTCTTTTCGCATGTACATGCAAATTTGCTTCATGATACCTTTAAAGGTTTGTTCTTTCTACTTCCTCGGCAGTAGTGCTATACAATATAATATAAAAATCCCCAATATAATAGCGATTGCAAGTATGGATCATCTCATCTCGTGGAGAGATTTTTTGTGTACATAAAATATAGGATGGTATATCACATACCATAGTAAAAGGTTATAATAAAGTATACTTTAAAGTAAGACATATCAATTAACCCTATTGTTCACTTATATTATGACATGTGGTGTATCATCTTTGTTCCGGATACACAAAAATATTTTCATCTTGTCCTCTGTGTGATCAAGATTGAATCAATTAATATCCGTTTATTAATAATACTCGTTTTATTGTTAATAACTGTTATCAAACATGGTAGTTTTTTTCAGTTCATTAATTTCCTTTCGTATGTTCTTATTTGCAATTTTGAAGGGATTAATGTTTGTAAGTAAAGCTTCAGGGGGATATTTCAAGGACATATATGTTAACAATAGCCAGAAACTCACATTGGTGATGCGCTTAGTAGAGCTATACAAACCCTACATGTTATTCAAGGGCATGTACGTATACTATACTTTTGTAACCAGACACTTATTCTCATTTTCCACTATTGAAGAGCATGGACAATAATAAATTAAACACGTTTTATTTGTAGATTTGATGACAACAATTCAGAGGAGCTGCAAAAGCTGACAAGTGAGTGTTACATAGACGCAAAAGAATTTAACTTTGATCCCAAATGCATTGATTGGGAAGACTAGTTTATGAATACTCACATTCCTGGCCTCCGAAAGCATGTTATGGTTCAATGATTAACTTGAACAGATACATTCTCGTTATGATAACAATTGTACCTTTAGGCATGTATCAAATTCACATCCTTCTATCATTGCCTGCCTATATTGATTGTGATGAAGTTGATCATGAGTAAAGTAATTATATCAAAGTCTCATATTTGGTTTGTGGAATAGGTATTGAGAATGTCTTTTTTATGTTTACTAAAGTTAGTAATGGGCAGAAAATAACTAACACATATGTATGAAACTCTCATAAAGTAGGGAATTCCTTAGACTCGTTTTTAGCCACTAGTACAAAAAGGCCATAAGCGACGGTTTCCAACGTCGTCTCTATTGGATTGTGGACTATTTTAATGTGGATGTGTGCGAGAGCGAGGCGAATAAAGTCAGTGTAAATAATTATATTAACGTGCATAGTTAGCAGATAGTTGGATTCTGTTTAATCATATTAAATTAACCTATGTAATCGTGGTTAATTGACATGTATGTGTTCATGCAAAATAAATTAAGAATTCAACCATAAGACAGTGTAGCAATTAACATGCTCAAGAGTGCTAAATCAGAGGATTCCCATTCTTGAAAAGCAGCAGTAACATCCCTAGTTACTCCAGTTTCAATGTCCAACGCAAACTTAGGTGGAAACACAGCCGCGTCATCAAAATGATCAAACAATTTGTAGCCTTTCAACACATATTTAAATTAAAAATCCCACTTTGTGTAATTATGATCACCAAGTTTAATTTTCAACGTTCCCAACAATCCTTCAATTTTCACAATTATAGAAGCTATCATACTACTTCCAAGAATTACCAGTTTCAACAATTAGAAGTATCAAGAATTGCAGCCAAACAACTACTTCACTGCTGAACACTAAGACTCAAGTCAATGAAATCACTGTCTTTGGCCTTCGCAAATTTCAATAAAAAACAAATCTACAAAAGAAATTCGTAAGCAATGGCATTTAGTCTCTTAGATCTTCAGTAGTAATTCTTAAGGGTCATTTTGGTTCTCGTCTCTAATCAACCTAATTGTTAGACTGAAACCTTGTTTGTTTAAATATTTTGATATCAAGGTCCTTAGCATCATTTAAGAGATTTAACTCATGCATTTATGCATTTAATGTCCCACAAATTATGAAATTTAAACAAATTCAAATAATATTTTTAAAATATAATAAATAGTTAAAAATCAATTTTAAAGTAATATTGTTCTTCACTAAAAGTATAGCGAAAAAACAAAGGTGCCAACATAATTATTTACATATTTTAAAAAATAACTATTGATATTTTCTCAAACATAAAATAAATACAT
This sequence comes from Pyrus communis, assembly GCF_041283825.1. Classification (NCBI taxonomy): domain Eukaryota; kingdom Viridiplantae; phylum Streptophyta; class Magnoliopsida; order Rosales; family Rosaceae; genus Pyrus; species Pyrus communis. The sequence continues at coordinate 12,637,329 of NC_142575.1, forward strand.
ATAATTAGCATGGGTCAAGGTTCTAAAAGACGCTAGGTGCTAGTCGAGCAGCGGGCTAAAGCCAGGGTCTAGGTGGGCGCGTAGGCAGACTAGGCGGATTCAAGTAAATTCATTATATTTCGTGTAAATAAGTGTGTTTATACTTAAAAAATATATAATTTCATCATAAACTATAAAATAGAATGACATATGTATTATGAAGTATTGGAACATAATGAAAACATAGGGAACAAGCATATAGTGTGTGCTCATTTAAGTATCCAACAAGTCTCTTACAATTTATTGAAAAAAATTAAATGCAAAATGAAAGTTATCTATTTTCTGTCTAAATGACTCGCAACCTAAGCAGGTGTTACATCCCACATCACCCAGGGGAGTGGATCCTCTAAGCCTTATATGTATATTTCCATCTCTACCTAGCACGAGGCCTTTTGGGAGCTCACTGGCTTCGGGTTCCATCAGAACTCTGAAGTTAAGCAAGTTCGTTTGAGAGCAATCCCAAGATAGGTGGCCCATTGCGAAGTTCTCGTGTGAGTTGTGATTTAGTTTATTTTCGTGTCATTGTAGGTGCAATTGCTGAAGATGACAATAAATGGCCAAAAGGAGCAATTTGGTGCAGTTTTGGACTTGGATTGGATAGCATGTGTATAGAGCATAATGGATGGACGTTTTTGAGTGTATATGCTCAAGATCTCAATTGCATAATGAGTTAGATATATTAATTTAATGCATACATGATGAATTTATACTCTAACATCTAGACAAACTCATGATATATATGCAGTGGTTTAAGTATACTTCATATAGGTATTTCACCACATATGAAATGACGATCGCATATCGTTGTTGTCTGTATCTTTTTAGATTTACGCCCACATTTCCATGTAAGTCATCTCTTGAAAAAGACTTTTCGATATGAGGGATCTTCACCCCCACAATTGGAAATGACTTTTGAAATTTGTTAACTGTTACCAATCTCACCCAGCCTTGTATCCAAACTACTGACAAGATAGAATATTAGTCTCAAAGACTATTTCAAGAAAAACATTTAGTACATACAAATTTTGTTCTTATGCCAAATCATTATATGAAGATACGAACCCCAACAATTTCAACCAAGTAATGAAGTTCATGCATGGCATTCATTATACTACTTTTCAACCATGCTCAAAATGCCTCAAAATGCATTAGTGGTTCATCAATATTGTTAATTGCAATTACCTGGAGTATACCGCAACCTGACCTGCAACTATTTTATTAAAATTGTCCTACCGCACTGATAATAAGTTAAATGTCATATGCTTTAAAAAACGACTATAAATGAAATATTAAAATATGTTTTTGTAAGTTAATTTCTTCCATAGGAATTAAGGGTATAAGCCCTTAACCGGAGTTAGTGACTTTAACTCCACATGCAATGGCACTCCTCTGTAAGATGGATTAGAACTTCTTGATCTCTAGTTGTCACCAAATCGTCAAAAAACCAACGTTCCTTTCTGTAATAGCTCTGATTATAGTATCACTTTAGCTCAACCACAAAATTATTAGACCCATACAGATCAAATTGATATCACGCATAAATCAACATCACAATTAAAATGCATGTAAGGAAACCTCACAATTAATTCCAAAATGGTGACAACCCCCACAATTTCTAATCATGTTGCAGTAAAAAGTGTAACCAATTTATTTAATAAATCACAATGTACGGTGAAGAAAAACTCCCACAAGTTCTTAGAAGCCTTAAAATTTTAATAAGGTAAGCAATATGCTGGGGCAAACCTTGCAGCTTCACCATAGAAGACAAACACAATATTACTCTATAGATATCGCAAACAAGTCAAATATATAAGTGACAAATAACAATCCATTAGAATTTGGAATGAATAATACATCTTTTACAACTAATTAAGGAGATTAAAACAACTCAAGCATATATGTGTGTGTCCTAAATCTATAACGCGTATATTTTCTAATTTAAGCTATCTGATTAAGAAGTGTAGCACATCAGAAGTATCCATAGCTAGCTCACCATGAACCCCTACAAATTGAGGGATATCTCCAGCAGATCTAGGACTTAAAAAACCTTATAGTGCATGCTCATATCATAAAATCGTCTTTAGCATATCACTACACTTTATCATAAGCACAACAAGCGCATGAGGTATATGACCGACATTATAATAGATTATTAATACTTTGGCTATGACTATGGAATCATTCTCATATAATAAATTACTAAATAATTTTAAATTATACACAAATATAAATCAATAACAAATTAAAATAATGTGTCACTTATCTGTAAACTCCATAATAGAAAAAGACTTCAACCCCGTTTGGAACTCTCTGTATAGCTGACGGCAAGCGTATAGCATTGGCCTTACTACCAGCTTGTCTTAGTTGTTTCTTCAACTTTCATTTGCATAAAAACTTTCCATGCTAACATAGTTGTTAGTCTTTTGAGAGAACTCAACTCATGCACAACAAGAATCATTTGCTTTCACAACAGAGAAAGAGAAAAATATTAATTCATTTATTTGCAGTTCTTCATATGACTGAAGTTGAATTTGTGAGAAGTAATTAACTGAAGTAAACATAAAATTAAGTAATGTAATCTTGTACATCTGAGTCGTCTGAGTAAGAGCTAGGAGATTCTTAGAAATGACATACTTACAAAAACTGGGAGGTCATTCAAGTTATATAATTCACAAAGTAGAGTGCAGAAGAAAACTCCAGAAATTAAAATATTATAAAAAAGGAATGCAATTATCAGATAGCCCTCAACACTTTTAAGATTGGAATGTAATCTAGCAGGTTGGACAATTTAGACAAATATAACCGTTGTTATTGAAAACAATACAAAAACAAAACCTGAATTAAATTGCATGCCAATATCACTTGGGTAAAAAAAAATGATACAAAATAAATTATATCAGATGCCAAAGGCGTTCCTTATTCAACTCTCTACAAGAAAAGGTCCAACTAAACTATATTGGTATACTGAAGTAACACGAATTAATAGCACAATAACACTTTGATACCAGTTAACCAAAACTGGCAGCAAACTTAATTTTGAGATGATGATATTAAGTTCTGTACTTTGAAATTTTCTACTACATCTTCATAGAAAACTAGCCACCCAAAAAAAAAAAAAACAAACGTGCTGCCATCAAGCTCAAGCATAAGACTCATACCTGATTTCCGTTTTCAAAGGATATAAGAATTGCCTACTATTCTTTAAGAATCAAAGTCATTACACATAAAATATATGCCTTGCTCTTTAGCTTTAGATTTACAAAATCACAGGGACTTAGCTTCCTTGATGGCACACAAACACAAGCTCAAGTAACGAACTATTAGAAATGTTTAAGTTAAGGAAATAATTCAATGACTAAAATAATTGGAGGTACTTATCTGAAAGCTCCATATATATTGTAATCACGCTTCCTTTTTAAATTGTCCATATAGCTAACTTGGATAGAAAATCACCATGGAGGACTATATGCAATTGAGAAGTAGTAGGAGTAGCAGCCAAAATCTACTCTTAAGATTGTTGGAAATATTGGCTATGTGGGCACTACTTTTTCTACAACAAATCACATTAGATAAATATTAGTATATAATTCTCATTGCCACAATTAATTACATAAAAATGAACAAAAAAAGATAAAATATTTATCTTTGGTAGGTAGAGAACACTCTTCCATCGATCCTTGATTAGAACAATATTTTAGATTGAGGCGTGTAAATTCATTGTCCTTAAAAGTAGATTTCGTCCCTTTAAAACAATGTTTTAGTACTGTAGCAGTTTATTACGCCTTAGTCTCCAAGATATAACAACCTTTGATCCTCATAGGCATACAAATGCAATACTTAGATTGGTTGAACAACTTGATTTTTCCATTGGTATAAAACAATTGAATGACATAACAGCACTTCAAGGTATAAGGAAAGGTCATATGAAAATTGTTACAGCAACTCTGTGCATTGAAATACCCGCACCCTTGGTATATATATCTTTCCTTTGTAACATGTTTTCATAATAATAAATATCACAATTATCTAGCTATTAATATATATTAGAAATTAGGTAACTTTACTGTTCCAAATCAAGACTAAAAGCATATAAAGGCAGCAACACTAGGCCTGGTAATTCTTGACACGGCCCGATAACCCGACACGACACAACACGACACGAAATTAACAGGTGTTCAGGTCGACACGATAACGAATCGGGTCGTAATCGGGTAACCTGATAAGCACCTGTTAAGATAACGGGTTGGTTCGGGTATACACGTGAGTAACACGATACACGATAAGCAAAATATTAATTATATAACCCTGAAAAAATATTATAATAATTATATATATTAATTTAACAATTTTATACCCCTAAAAACTATAACAATTATATATATATATATATATATATATATATTAAATTAAATATTAAAAATTGGTGACCATTGGATCAACTGAAATATACATACTATTCAATTTCTTAAGTGTTATACGTACAAAATAAATAAATTTAAATCTACTTAATAAATATATATATACACACACCATTGAACTTGATAGGATACAAATTCTACGAAACTAATTTGAACGATCCAACCTTCAAACTTGTTTGTATATGCATCGAGATCGCATCAGCAAAAAATCACAAAAAACAAACATTCAGAGATCAAGTAATGGGACAAACTTTTTCAACAGTTATCAACGAAAAATCACGATTTAACGATTATTTTAACTCCGATTTGATGATTTTTTACAGCTACACTCCTTGATCCTATACGAATACATTGAGTCAACTCGATCTTCAATTTAAAATATTTACACTAGTGGATACCACAAAATCTTATGTTATACTTAATGAAAGTATGAATAAACTCTTTAGTGTTAGTGAATCTATTATTTTGATGAGATATGCATTCTATGAAATTAGTTTCAACGATCCAACCGTCAAACTTATTTTTATATGCTTCGAGATCGCATACTCCAAAAATTGCAAAAAAAAAACATTCAGATATCAAGTGACGAGACAAAACTTTTCGACGGTTATCATTGAAAAATCACGATTTAATAGTTAACTCCGATTTGATGATTTTTTTACAGCTACACTCCTTAACCCTATACGAATACATTGAGTCAACTCAATCTTCAATTTAAAATATTTACACTAGTAGATACCATAAAATATTATGTTATACTTAATGAAAGTATGAATAAACTATTAAGTGTTAGTGAATCTATTGTTTTGATGGGATATGCATTCTACGAAACTAGTTTCAACGATTCAACCGTCGAACATGTTTGTATATGCTTTGAGATCGCATACGCCAAAAATTGCAAAAAACGAACATTCAAAGATCAAGTAACGGGACAAAACTTTTCGACGATTATCAATGAAAAATCACGATTTAACGGTTATTTTAACTCCGATTTGGATGATTTTTTACAGCTACACTCCTTGACCCTATATGAATATAATGAATGAACTTGATCTTCAACTTAAAATATTTACACTAGTGGATACCACAAAATCTTATGTTATACTTAATGAAAGTATGAATAAACTCTTAAAATATTAGTGAATTTATCGTTTTGATGGAATACGCATTCTACAAAACTAATTTTAACGATCCAATCGTCAAACTTGTTTGTATATGCTTCGAGATCGCATATGCTAAAAATCACAAAAAACAAACATTTAAAGATCAAGTAACGGGACAAAACTTTTTGACGGTTATCAACGAAAAATCATGATTTAATGGTTATTGTAACTCCGATTTTGATGATTTTTTACAGCTACACTCCTTGACCCTATATGAATACAATGAATGAACTCGATCTTCAATTTAAAATATTTACACTAGTGGATACCACAAAATCTTATGTTATACTTGATGAAATTATAAAACAAACTCTGAAGTGTTAATGAATCTATTGTTTTGATGGGATATGCATTCTACGAAACAAGTTTCAACGATCCAACCATCAAACATGTTTGTATATACTTCGAGATCGCATATGCCAAAAATTGCAAAAAACAAACATTCAGAGATCAAGTAACGGGAGAAAACTTTTTGACGGTTATTAATGAAAAATCACGATTTAATGGTTATTTTTACTCGGATTTTGATGATTTTTCACAGCTACACTCCCTGACCCTATACGAATACATTGAATCAACTCGATCTTATTTTTAAAATATTTACACTAGTGGATACAAAATCTTATGTTATACTTAATGAAAGTATGAATAAACTCTTAAGTGTTAGTGAATCTATTGTTTTGATGGGATACGCATTCTCTGAAACTAATTTCAACGATCTAACTGTCAAACATGTTTGTATATGCTTCGAGATCGCATACGCCAAAAATTGAAAAAAACAAACATTCAGAGATCAACTAACGAGACAAAACTATTCAACGGTTATCAACAAAAAATCACAATTTAACGGTCATTTTAACTCCGATTTTGATGATTTTTTACAGCTACACTCCTTGACCTTATGTGAATACAATGAATGAACTCAATCTTCAATTTAAAATATTTACACTAGTGGATACTACAAAATCTTATGTTATACTTAATGAAAGTATGAATAAACTATAAGTGTTAGTGAATCTATCGTTTTGATGGGATACACATTCTACAAAATTAATTTCAACAATCCAATCGTCAAACTTGTTTGTATATACTTCGAGATTGCATATGCCAAAAATTGCAAAAAACAAACATTCAGAGATCAAGTAACAGAAGAAAAGTTTTCAACGGTTATCATTGAAAAATCACGATTCAACGGTTATTTTAACTCTGATTTTGATGATTTTTTACAGCCACACTCCTTGACCCTATGTGAATACAATAAATGAACTCGATCTTTAATTTAAAATATTTACACTAGTGGATACTACAAAATCTTATGTTATACTTAATGAAAGTATGAATAAACTCTTTAAGTGTTAGTGAATCTATCGTTTTGATGGGATACGCATTCTACGAAAATAATTTCAACGATCCAACCGTTAAACTTATTTGTATATGCTTCGAGATTGCATACACTAAAAATCGCAAAAAACAAACATTCAGAGATCAGGTAAAGGGGCAAAACTTTTCGACGGTTATCAATGAAAAATCATGATTTAACGGTTATTTTAACTGCGATTTTGATGAATTTTTTAATAGCTACACTCCTTGACCCTATATGAATACAATGAATGAACTTGATCTTCAATTTAAAATATTTACACTAGTGGATACCACAAAATCTTATGTTATACTTGATGAAATTATAAAACAAACTCTGAAGTGTTAGTGAATCTATTGTTTTGATGGGATACGCATTCTACGAAACAAGTTTCAACGATCCAACCATCAAACATGTTTGTATATACTTCGAGATCGCATATGCCAAAAATTGCAAAAAACAAACATTCAGAGATCAAGTAACGGGAGAAAACTTTTCGACGGTTATTAATGAAAAATCACGATTTAATGGTTATTTTAACTCGAATTTTGATGATTTTTCACAGCTACACTCCCTGACCCTATACGAATACATTGAATCAACTCGATCTTATTTTTAAAATATTTACACTAGTGGATACAAAATCTTATGTTATACTTAATGAAAGTATGAATAAACTCTTAAGTGTTAGTGAATCTATTGTTTTGATGGGATACGCATTCTCTGAAACTAATTTCAATGATCTAACCGTCAAACATGTTTGTATATGCTTCGAGATCGCATACGCCAAAAATTGAAAAAAACAAACATTCAGAGACCAACTAACGAGACAAAACTATTCAACGGTTATCAACAAAAAATCACAATTTAACGGTCATTTTAACTCCGATTTTGATGATTTTTTACAGCTACACTCCTTGACCTTATGTGGATACAATGAATGAACTCAATCTTCAATTTAAAATATTTACACTAGTGGATACTACAAAATCTTATGTTATACTTAATGAAAGTATGAATAAACTATAAGTGTTAGTGAATCTATCGTTTTGATGAGATACACATTCTACAAAATTAATTTCAACAATCCAACCGTCAAACTTGTTTGTATATACTTCGAGATTGCATATGTCAAAAATTGCAAAAAACAAACATTCAGAGATCAAGTAACAGAAGAAAAGTTTTCAACGGTTATCATTGAAAAATCACGATTCAACGGTTATTTTAACTCTGATTTTGATGATTTTTTACAGCCACACTCCTTGACCCTATGTGAATACAATAAATGAATTCGATCTTTAATTTAAAATATTTACACTAGTGGATACTACAAAATCTTATGTTATACTTAATGAAAGTATGAATAAATTCTTTAAGTGTTAGTGAATCTATCGTTTTGATGGGATACGCATTCTACGAAAATAATTTCAACGATCCAACCATCAAACTTATTTGTATATGCTTCGAGATTGCATACACTAAAAATCGCAAAAAACAAACATTTAGAGATCAAGTAAAGGGGCAAAACTTTTCGACGGTTATCAATGAAAAATCATGATTTAACGGTTATTTTAACTACGATTTTGATGATTTTTAATAGCTACACGCCTTGACCCTATATGAATACAATGAATGAACTCGATCTTCAATTTAAAATATTTACACTAGTGGATACCACAAAATCTTATGTTATACTTAATGAAAGTATGAATAAACTCTTAAGTGTTAGTGAATCTATTGTTTTGATGGGATACACATTCTACGAAACTAGTTTCAATGATCCAACCGTCAAACATGTTTTATATACTTCGAGATCGCATACGCCAAAAATTGCAAAAACAAAAACATTCAGAGATCAAGTAATGAGACAAAACTTTTCGACGGTTATCAACAAAAAATCATGATTTAACGGTCATTTTAACTCCGATTTTGGTGATTTTTTACAGGTACACTCCTTGATCCTATATGAATACAATGAATGAATTCGATCTTCAATTTAAAATATTTACACTAGTAGATACCACAAAGTCTTATGTCATGATGATCAATGAAAATTGAGGATTTTGTAAAAGGTACATGCAATCTTTGAGTTCTATTGGCATGGTTTAAACTTTTGAGAAAGACTTCACAACCTTGAATACAAAAACTCTTTCATTTTGCATATCCTTGCACATTTAATATTTTGTAATAGACTAGTAGTGTATGGATGTTTGTTTATTAGGCTCTTATTTTCAAGTGTAGATGTAGTACTTAAACGACAAATGTGTTTTAATATTTTAAAGTAATATTTATGTGGCAATGTGTGGAATGTGAAAATTTAAGAAAAAAAATACATTTTTCTTAACGGGTCATAATGGGTCATAACGGGTTCCCGACCTATTAAGGACCCCTTAAGATAACGGGTGTGACACGACCCGACCCGTTAAGATAACAGGTGTTACATGAAAATGACACGAACATGATAGACACGACCCGTTTGCCAGGCCTAAGCAACACTAAGATTGACATTGTAACCAACCAAAACTGAAAATAAGGTAAATCAAAACACATTTAGTGGTTTGCAAATAACCAATTCAATAATCGTAATTATTGTGTAATAAAAATATTTTAATTTGTAAAACATATTCTTACAGTTAGGACTCGTTATAACGAAAACACAAATTCAATTAAAAACCAATTAAAGAAGTTGACACTTTCATATATCATATTACATTGGCGACAACAACTTTTCACACCAATGTTTATGAAAACAAAATAACAATAATCCTGTATCATAATTCGTACACTTGATTGAAGTATACTATAATATGCATATTCGGAGCCACAGCATACAGCCTCGAGTAAATACATTTGCTAGAGTCTTCCCAATTCCAAAATACATTACATAAATACATAACGAAAGGAAACAAAACATGCTTATATCCCAATTTGGGTAATCATTTGAAGACGTATTTCACAACCCCAGGAAGATGGACATTCATCATGTAGTCGTCCCAATTTATGCACTTTGGATCAAAGTAAAATATATCTGCCTCTGTGGTGTTTTCTCTAACTGCCATTTGCAGCTTCTCTGTGTTCATATCATCGAAGCTGCATGCAATAATTAGTTCATAGTTAGTTAGTTCTCACAATATGGAATAAAATTATCTTTCAAGACCAATGACATGAACAACAAATAAGTAAAGGAAATCATATATACATACACTCCTTTGAAGAACAAGTATGGTTTGTAAAGCTCCACCAGCCTCATCACAAATTTGATTTTTCTACTGAGATCCACGTAGGTGCCCTTGAAGTACTGGCAAAATGCTGTATTAACCACCTCCAATCCCTGATGAGTTGGAAAAATTAGACACAGCGGAGTATTATATCAAGACAGAACACACTGAACTCAAAGGGCAACTTTTACATAATTTTAGAGAGAGAAAATGATATAGGAAGACGCGATGGGGGACTTCTGGATGATGGAACCATACATGCTCGCACATCCAAACTTCAAACCATAAGCTGTCAACCTTAATCACATTACAAGTGTCATAATTTTTGTTGACTCGTAATACCATGTCAGCACGTGACCGCACAGTTTTCTTAGTTACGTTTGTGCACAACCTATGATTGAAAAAAATTATTAATGCATGCAAAACAATATGTCGAACCAATTACCTTCAGGAACAGTAAGTAACGGACAGTCATGTATCTGTGAAAGCTAGCCATGCTGCCCATAACTGTAACCTTACCAACCTTGACTGGCGTCCCATCTTTATTAATCCATGGTTTCTTGGTGAAGAAACGGAATCCATAATCGTGAAGATTACTATATCTTAAAGGATTTCTCATAGACGATCCTACTTGATAAATTACTTCACCAGGTTGATTTGCATGGGCTGCCATTGCAGCAAGTATTGCATTCACAACCATGTCAGCTGGTATCTGCGCACGATGTTTATATAAATAATATCATCAATTGTTTTGTAAATGCGTAAGAGTATAATAAAAGATGAGCACTAATTACGTAGAATTTCTTTATTGGCTAATGAACTAGTGTATGCCTGACCGACCTAATATTTGTCAGTAACAGGTATACACCTTTATTTTTTTAATGAACATTCTTCGGCTGTTTATATATAAAGTGCGTTCTTTGAAGATCACAGCTTCAAATACACATGAATACATATTTGTAAAAAATATGCATGCATGTTAAATTATAAATTTTTATGCGTAAAAATAAATCCCACGTATAAAGAGCAGTATAATTTTGTATTTTGATTTTAACATCCTCTAAGCTTGGAGATATATAAGAGGGTATAAATAGTAGCAAACTGAAGAAGTATTTTGTCAACTCACCACATCAACAATTGCATCAATATCGCAGAGAAAGAATGTTAATTTTCCTTTACCATAGCCAACTGCAATGCTATCAATGGTTCTGCATGTGACACAAGTGAACAGATAAAAACGTAAATGTTTATATGAGACCAAGAACTAGCTATATATTTAACGATAATAAGGAAGGTTTGTTTGTATGAACACACCTGATTCCTTCAACCCAACCAGGAAAAGGTTCTTTGTAAGTACTGGAGATGATGGTAGGGCGAATAATGACCACAGGTAGATTTTCTTTTAGGTCTCCTATTAGCATCTCTCCCATTGCCTTGGTAAACACGTAGGTGTTTGGCCATCCATATACAATTGCTCTAAGGAAATAATTTAACAAAAATGTGAGATTTAGAATTTGTATAGTTTGGATTTCATATTATAGAAGTACAATTTATTTATTTATCCCTACATAGTTAGTAATAATTAAGTAGATTTGATATATATAAACATTCAATGAAAACTACATAAACTATAGTTCAGTAAATTTGTCATGAGGATAATCATTTTTACACACCATTTCCTTGTTCTGCACACCACTATTTATTTATTTATTTCTATTTTTTAAACTTGTTTAATCAAAATTGACAATGATAAACATGACATAAGGTGTATGGAGTGAGTAATGTGTTTGGTTTATGTCTCAATCAATGCACACCGCAAGTTTGCATGACAAATCAGAGCACAAGCCACGAATGTAGTAGTTTGTTGTTTTATGGGTGGACAATAATTAATATAATACGGGTACACTGTTACCCGTTGTATTAATAAAGCAAAAATATATAAGTAAAAGATTACACATATTTTATATTAATAAAGCAAAAATATATAAGTAAAAAATTACACATATTTTTATATTATTAGTATGAGACGTTACGCGTATTCATACATAATACGATCAATATCTTGTTATTCTATTTTCTTTTAATTTTGACATACTGTTTGCTCAGTAGTTTTCTATATTGACCCAACACACTTTAGGGGTAGGCATGCATAAAAACCGATGAACCGAAGAACTGGACCAACCCGAAGCGGTAAAAATTCAAGTTGATCAACAAAAATCAAAGAGCCGGACTGAAATTAAACCAAACTAGAGAATAACTTACATGTGAGCAGCTCCTGGGAGGTGTGCTATAACAAGACACAGACTCGAGTACTTACATTTGTGGTCGAAAAGATAACCAAGTTAATATTTTCCAAAGAACAACATGATACTGTATAGGACAAATAAAAAGCAATCAATCTGGATGCTAAAATGGTCTACCTTCACCATAAGTCAAAGCTACCATGAACACTTAACGTTTAAGGTTGACAGGCTTTATACTGTAGTTGTCCTAGTTCTGAACGTACAGCTTGGGTTAAGCTTTAGACCATGATTAAGAGCATTTTTAATGGAAATATAAAAAATAAATGTCAAATACTAATTTAATGGTTGATGTAGTAATTTCAGATTTTCTATTTTCCAATCTATATGGTTTTTGTTATAAATAATATTTAGAGGACCCATTTTAAAAAGAAATCAATTAAAATAAAATTTTTAAGATTTATAATTGGTGCAATGAGGCGCATATAATAAAATAATTAAAAATTATTTGATATCATCTTAGAACATCTTTAAATGAGATGTTAAAAATGTCCACATAAGTTATAACAGTAAAAAAAAGGACTAAAATAATATTCTGCAACCGAATTATCAATTCCTATATGACAATGATATGGATTGACAGCAAAGAGGTTGCTGTCAAATTTGATAGCAACCTCAAATATTTTTTAATTAATTAATTTTTTTTTTTTTTTTTAAATCTCCTCTCTCGATTCTCAACCGCTGCTCGCCTTCTTCCCTTTTCTCAGAACCAAACCCAGAAATCAACCTCACGATCTCAATCTAAAACCCAAATGTAAGCCTCCATTTCGTACCGTAGCTCAAACAAGAGCTCTCAATCCTTGTTGCAATCCCGAAAAAGAAAATCCATGGAGTACATCACCACACCTGCAAACGGAGTCCACTCGTCTTTCTCCTTCCCTTCTCCTCCCGTTCCACAGTTCCTTGGAATCAGCCAATACTAAAATACTGTAACCCAAATCGTTCCTCCAATCCCCAATTAAAAGGTACCCAACAAAAGCAACTAAGGAAGAGAACCACATCAGATGGCCGAGATGGGGTTTACCAGACGGCCATGGAAGTATGAAAAGATGGATTCGCAAGAGCAGTCCCTTCGATTCGAATTCAGAAAAGAGAGAAAAAAGATCAGGAGAAGTCCAGAAAGAAGGGGCTGGCTTAGTATGAATTTCTTTTTATCAATTATTTATATGTAATTTAAAATAAATAATAAAAATTCTGCTAAAAATTAGTGTAATAAAATAATAGTTTAATTTGACATATCAGGTGAAAAATAAATTTTTAAAAATGTCAAAGTGTCGTATAGGTTGTCAAATTCAAATTTTATGTTTAAAATTTGACATCTCCTTTGGAGATGGTCTTATGATAACTCATATGTCAATCTATATATGATTGACATATAAGTTGGAACTTGCTCCTACTTTCAAATTTGATTATATGACATTTCACTTAGGATTTGACAATTTCCTTTAGAAATGATTTAAAACAAACAATAAATTGATCAGAGGACTTCCATGACAGCACAGACATCAGAATCGTAGCATTTGTGCCATAAAAGTTATTTTCGTTCCACAAGAGTTTAAGCCAATAAACTATTGAAATTTGATGATGTGAGGAAAAGTTTGTCCCACATCGATGAGGGACATGCCTTGCTATAAGCTTATATGGTCTTAAGCTACTCTCTATATTACTAATTGTTTTTATGGTGGAATCTCAATTTCATCATGGTATTAGAGCAGATTGTCCCTTGTATGTAAGCCTAAGGGACACACGTGCTTATGCGTTACACAGTTGTTGTCCACGTGTAGGCTTGAAAATCGGTCACACGTGCGGGGGCGTGTTGAGATTTGATGATGGTGAGGGACATGCCTTGCTATGGACTTATATGGTTTTAGAATACTCTTCATATTGTCAATTGATTTTATGGTAAAATCACAATTTCATTATAAATAAGTGAGAGAAGAAAGTGCAAGGAAGAATGTTTTTTTTTTTTTTTTTGACAAACCTTTTGAGTCCAAAATCTTTGAGGGCCAGAGTGATTGCTTGTTCTAATGCCCCCTCCGCGCGGAGCTCTTTCAGTTTTTCCTGGACCAGCTTGATTTCATTGTCGATGTCTAGCCCTGTGGTCCCATTGAGTGTCTCACCCATGCGGTATGCGTTTTCTAATAAAAGCCCCTCCTTTTCGCCGCAAACATAGGCTGAAATGATAGAATCTTTAGCAGTGAGCGACGGTGGGATAATAAATTAAGATTAGGATAAATTTAAGAGTTTCTTTCAAAATGTAAAAACTTTGCACAACATGACAAGTTCAGGTAATAGCATGTGAATTTGTTACCACGAATGACCTTAAAAACTTTTTATCAACTTTTTCGCAATTTTACTGTGTTTTTTAAGTAAATTTGTTAAACGTTTATTAATTGGTTCCGTATTAGTTTGAAAAACTTTCGAATGTTCTTTACGATGTTCTCTGAAATGATTGTATACCTTTTTAAATTAAATAAAGAAATTTTTAAACTTTAATCCTTCAAGAAGATTAAAATTTAATAAAAATCTAATGTGAGATTAGATATTGATTTTAGTCTCTTGATAAAAAACGAAACGCACACCCGATCCATTATATTGCTCTCGTATTACTTGAAACTGGGTATTATTATATTAGTTCAGAACAAAAGGATCTAGAAACAATCAAAGATCAGACACTAACCTGTGGACACGTGGACCAGCACCTTTAATGTATTACATTGCTTAGCAAAGTTCAATACATGCATCGCTCCCAAAGTATTGAGGGCAAGTGCAATATCATATCTGCACACAACAATATATATTTCAGTCTATTCTGCTATATTCTTATATTATATTTGTTATATTCTTGCAGACTTACTAAACTGTAAATCTCAATTATGCGTCAAAAGAATTCTCTTTTATAAATTCACAGTATTCGTATATTATATTTGTTATATTCTTGCAGACTTACTAAATAATCAAACTGTAAATCTCAATTATGCGTCAAAATAATTGACTTTGTTATAAATTCACAGTATAACAAGAGTATAAAAAGAAACGATAATTTTAACTAAGTAAACTGAAACTCAACAATAAATATTAAAGGAGATTTTCACATACTATTTTTCTTTTTCCACATACTTCTTTTTATTTTTATCGCATGATCTTTTTCCAATTTATTAAATCTAAAAGTTTGGGCGTGCGAAAATCATTTCTTAAACATTTTACCTTTCATCAAAGTTGGTAGTTGCAGCTAAGTTCACAATGACATCTATATGACTCAGCATCTCTTCCCTCAAGCTAGAATCATTCAAGCCCAAATCCTCACGAGAAATGTCTCCAGGCACCACAGTCAGCTTTTCTGAGATGATTGAGTTCATACCTGCTCCCCATTTTTCCTTCAACACTCTAAAAAGATCCTTCCCAATTATCTACAAATAGAAGTGACCAAAAAAGTTAAAAATTGAAATAATTTCGATTTCCATAGCATTTCAAATTCAGAAACAAAATATTTCTTTCCCCACATTTCATATATTTATTTTAGTGCACCAAACTTCTTAATATAGACAGACTGAGGTGGTCCAATACACAATTACCTATATTCTTTTGCCATTCTTGTCTATTTGGTATGCGCAAAAAAGAAGATATGCAGAAGCAAAAGGGAAATATACTTTGAATCTTCTCCTGCACTAAACTAAAAATTATACATAGATAGATGTACATATGTATACCCTTTTTCTTAATTTAAGCAATATTACTATTTTAATATGCACCAGAGGAGGGTAAGGGTTTGAACTTTAAGCTCACAACGCAGTGAATTGAAGAATAAACACTAACCACCTACGTAGTCTACCACTTCCATAGATACCTCATTATTCAAACGCTCATTAGCTGATTTTGTATCAGGAGCTCTAAGAAGAAGGTAGAGCTTCTTAACATTTGGTTGCACCCTTAGTATCTTCTCTACAAAAACTGCATACATTATTCAAGCATATTAGGTGCGTGTAACTAAAACAAAGACACAAACACAGAGAGAGAGAGAGAGAGAGAGAGAGAGAGAGAGAGAGAGAAGGTAGAATCGGATAGTACTCTTTGCTAGAAAGCCAGTGGCGCCAGTGACTAAAATGTTCTTGTTCTCAATGAAATAAAGGATACTTTCCAACTCCATTGGAGGAAAAAAGTTGGATGTAAATACCAGAGAGTTAGGGTGGGAGAGGAAGAAAGTGTACTAAAGAGAGATCAAGTTAAAGAGTGATTTATATGCTTCAAATGCGAAGCCAAGTGAGGGAGTGGCGCAGGGATATGTTGCAGTACAGCCATTATATGATATAATGAAAAGATAGGGCAATTATGAGGTAGAGTGCACGCTAGCAGTTGGGCAGCTGTTCGTTTGCATTCAGAGTAATTAAGGGTTAATTACTTCAATCATTTTACCCCTTTTATTATTCAATATTCGTATTTTTTTTACGAAATAATATTTTTTTTAAACTCTAAACCTTAATTTACAGACACTTAGTACTACGACATCATGATATTCTTCTTCACTTGTAAGTGAGAGGTCTTATTCTCGCCAAAGGCGAATTTAGACCACATTATTGCTAGTCCATTGTGAGGCTTAGCCCACTTTCCCACCCCTTATTGTTGATAATATTGTTTGTTTAAAACAAAAACAAAAAAAATATCTTGTAATCTACAATGAGGAGACCAACTAATTATTATTATTATTTTTTTAAACCACTAATTATTGAGTAATACCTCTACTTTCAATATTAACAATGTCTTAAATTCGAATATTTAATTTTCGTACTTTGCAATTAATATATACATACACTAGCCTATTATTTGGTTAGTTCTGGATATCAATTGAGAAAGAAGGTAACCCACACTACTACCCAATGAACAAGTCAAAGAATGTATGGAAAAAAAACTTGTGGATCACATCTTGGGATTAGCAACGCTTCCACACGGTTTAGTATTCTGGTTGGGCATGACCTACTCTAAAAATATTAAAGTTGCGGTGGAGATTTTTCAGTATGTTGAGAATACAGTCCAGTGCATCACACAATACAATTAGTTGAAAAATTAAAAAAAACTCAATTATATTACTGCACTTGGTATATCGAAAGATTTTCTCAGAACACTAAAAATCTCTCGTTTTGGTGCTAGATTTTACTCGACACATGATATACACGGCTAATATTATTTTTGTGAGTTTCCTTGTTATCCCTAATTAAGTAAGAGTCACGAGGCCATGGCTCTGAAGCTTTGAACCGGTTAAAGCCCCATACCACCAACCCAGCTGTCCCATAGAGACGTCTAATAGTATTTGGGAGTATTAATATATAATTTTTTTTTTCTTTCTAATATATGTCTAATTTGAGAAATTCTTTTAAATTACTAAAAACGCTTTTACATAAAATGTTTTTGGGTTCTAAAAGCATTTGAAATGTTTAATTAAGAATTAATTTGTATTTTTATTAAGAATTAGTTAAAAAAAAATTCTCTAAAAACGATATTAGTCATTTAAAAGCAATCATTCCATGCATTTTACGTATGATCCATAGGGTTGTTGCCTTTATTGGTGTCAGGGTTTACCCACCAAACTATTTAGTTTATATCGTGGAAACATATATCCACTTCTCTATATATCAATACATTTCTTTGTTTCCAACTGTCCCACTGATTTTCCCAAGTTTGCATGGACTTCATAGGCTCAATGAAAGGTGGAAAGAAGATTGGTCGATTCATTAATACGATTCCAATTAAATGAACGGTACAGTATGGCTATAAAATATATGGACAGTTTATGAAAGTTGGGAATGAAATAGGCAATAGTTAAAATAGAGAGAACATCAAATACATATTGGGAGACAATTTGAGAGTTTTTTTATTTTCCATTAGACTCCTTTTATATAGGAGTAATATTATTGAATGTCAACCAGTTATACTACATAATAGTCCTAAGTAGACAACTACGTATATTTAATGGTACTTACAACACTCCTTTTAGATGAGTTGAAAATCAGAGTGCATAATGAACTAACTGAATATAAAACATTATGAGAATGCTAAGGAGATTTTTTCAAAGTGAGACTTTCTATGGACTATCTACCACCTCATGTTTTGGTACAATGTTTTATAATGTTGGCATGTGAATTTTGCCAAAAGACATGACGTGACAGAGAGTCCATGGATCAACTCACTTTTGAGAGAGTCATATTTGTGGATGCAAATTTCCGATGTCTTCAGTCTTGATGAAAATGCACCTACAAAACAATCAACACCTTTGATCAAAGATCTAAGCCTCATGCGCCCACGAGGTGGGGGGGGGGGTTTAGGTCAACGGATCTCCGATGCCTAAGTTAGTTTCTCTGAGAGAGTAAAGTGTTTAAGGCTTTTTAGGGTTGCAAAAGCCCTTTCAATTTGCTAGAATGTGGGGTATTTATAGGGCTAGGGCTGGCCATATAGGGTTTAATTGAGAAATATTCTCTAAATATTCCCAAGATATTTAATAGGAGATAATATCTTAAGATAATAGGGTAATAATCCTTAATTGAATTAAATTATGATTACTTACTTGATTGGAGTCAATCTTCAATTAGGAATGTATTAAAGATAGGATTTGGATAATTAATCATTATCTTTAATTCCTTACCAATGGCAGGTGAGCTGTGGGCAGTTGTGTTCAGCTGCTGAATCTTTCAGGGATGTGAGTTGCACGTGGGTGCATCTGAGAAGCCTGCTCATTTATTAAGGGCAATCTTGTCCTTCTTGAATAAAAGTCCACGTGTCACCTCTAGAATTTTTGGGATTATTTTAGGCTCCACAAATGCCCTCACACCTATCGTTCTGCTCGTATGGAAAGGGTAGTAGGTGTAGAAATCCCAAGCTGCTTGGGTTTGTAGAGTTGTTACCCAATTTGAATTTGTAATTCTTCCCTGATTTGGAGATAGACTTCTTCTAGGAAAAGGAAAATAATTGCCCCCAATACCTATTTAATTCTGCCTTAAGCAAGGGATTAAATAAATTAGGAGAACAATCATTATTCCAACAAGAAAGAGAAGCCAAAGGATATTTTTTCTTCCCCCTCCCCTAGCGTTCTTCTTTTCTTGCCCTTGCGAAGATTCATTTCTCGTTGATCTTCTTCTTTTCCGTGCTGCACTAAGGTAAGAAAAATTTGAATTTTTTCTTCTTCTTGAATTTTTGGGAGCCTTGGGGCTTGAAAAGTTGGCTTGGTGGGTGCCAAGGATGCATGAATGGCGTGGCAGGGAGGCCACGGGTTGCAGGTGGTGTGGCAAGGGTGTTGGCTGGCATGGGGAGACTGGCTTGGGTTAGGTCTCCATGGTTGCTGTGCTGGTGCCTCGACAGTGGGAAGAGAATGAGAGGGACTGGCGTGGGCAGGCCCTCCTGTGTGCGGGACTTGGGTCGTGAGGCATGGGTTTTCTTCTTGGGGCGCGGGCTTCCCTTCTTGTTGGGCCGCATCCATGCTGTTTTTCTTGGGTCTATATGCATACCTCTTTTTTTTTTTTTTTTTTTTTTTTTTTTTTTTTTTTTTTTTTTTTTTTCGAACTGCCTTCTAAATATATATTTTTTTTCTTTGTGCTTTTTGCAGAGACTTTGAGATGTCTTCCTCTGACCACAAAAGTGACAAATATCCTCCACCTTTGTATCGTCAAGGTGGTTCTTCCGGCAAGGTGGGTTACTTCAAGGCTGCGCATGTCAAGATTAATTTCGACGAGCTATTTCGGGATTTTCTTGAGCCATACAAGCATGTGATTCCTTCTGGGGTTTGCGTCAAGCGGGTAAAGGATGATAGAGGCCATGAACCATGTGGAAATGGTGCCTCTACCAGAAAGAAAGCTATCAAATTGCATCCATATTACTTTGTGTTGGGATTTACTTTTCCCATACCACATCTTTTCCAGGAGGTGATTTGCTCCATGAAATGCGTGCCTGCTCAATGTTCCCAAAATGCAGTTCATGCGATGGTGGAATTCTTCAACTTGAGCAGGTTCTTTGAGCTTGGCTTGACCACAAATGAGTTTTGGTACTTCTTTGAGATCGGCCACAAAGAGGGCGTGGGGCAGTTGAGATATCGCCATAGGTTGTTCAATGCGTCTAGCAACAGTGACCATAAGTGGGCGAGAGATACCTTAGAGGTGAGTAGAGAGTGGGAGTCTGACTCTTCTCCTGAGCTGCGTGTCCTGACTACCTTTATTAATGGTAAGTGAACTGCTTCATTCCTGTCCAGCTTGAATTTTTGTTAAGCTGCTTCATCACTTCAATTTATTGATCGTATTTCTTACTTTGTGTAGATTCAGAGTTTGACTCAACTCCAAGGACTTTAGCGGATATGAAGAAAGTGCACGTTGCCTTGGGCATTCCAGTTGAGTACCATGAGTGGCGTTGGCTGCTCAATCCTCTTCGTTGAGAGGAGGGTGGCCTGCCCCCAAGGGAAGAAATAAAGCGGATAAAGAACGAGGTGTTGGCTTGCCCGATAGCTACTGTAGAGCTTGCTACCAATGGTGGTAGAAAGAAGAGGTCTTCCTCACCTGCTTGTGAGCCTTCGGTTGAGAAAAAACCAAGGATTTCTTCTGCTGCTCGTGTGAGCTTGTTTGCTGTCGAGAAGCTTGTCATTGATCTAACTTCCTCTAAGGGGGCGAAGATAATCGTTGAGCCCGAGTCTGTGAAACCTGCTGCTCTGAAGGTGACCGCATCCATTGCTGAGAGACTTGCCCAGCAGAAGAGTTCGATGGTGCCTCTGGTATTCAGGTTTATATCGAAACGTCTGTCGAGAGGTAAGTCTGGCTTTGCTTATGAGAAGTTTGCTGCTATAAAGAGTGGGAAAGTGGATTCTGTTGCTAAGGTGGCGTCTGGGCCTACTCCTCTTTCTGTCTTGACTGACTCGTCTACTGAAAAAGGGAAATATGCTCGCACAAATAGTTGTGAAAGATCCACTGAGTCTGAGGTTGGAGAGTTTCCCGAAGTTTTTGCGGTGCTGAAAACTGACCTGCTTGAAGATGTTGATGCATGCACCAAGTTTGTTGATAGTGTTGGGAAAGTTGTCATCCGTTCATACTCTTTTGCGAAACGTCCTACCTACTCGATGAGGTCCTCCCTAATTGCTACAATGCACAAGACTTTAATCTTGGCAGTTGAGTCTATACGCGTTGATCAGGATGCTATCAAATGTGCTAAGAAGGCTAAAATGGCGTTGGTGGCTCAACTTTGCTCGGCTGCTGATGTCTCTACCCCCACTTCTTTGCAGTTGGAGATCGCTTATGAGAAGGCTGCCCATTTGAATGTTAGGCTTAGTGTGACTCAGGCGATGTTGGAAGCTGAAGAGAAGGAAATCAATCGTGTTTCTTCGGTGGTCGAGGACCTTAAGTGTGTCAGTTTGGAGTTACGATCTGCTTGTTTTGCCAAGGATGAGGGGCTTATCTTCATGCATGCTGAAGTGTCTCATCTCAAGAAGATGACTAGAAAGCTTGAGTCGAAGGAAGTGGATCTGCAAGGTGCGTTGTCTGCTAGTGTGAACCTAAAAAATGAGCTGGATAAGCTGCATGGTGCTCATACTGGGCTTGTTGAGCAGAATGCACAACTGAAGAATGAGAAAGTTGGTACTGAAGTGGCGCTTGCTTCTTGTCAGGCCGATTTCTATAAGCTTAGCTATGTAGACCATCTTCAGGGCAGGCCGTTAGATTATAAGTTTTTCGAGAAAAACTTCGAGACTTTCTCCATTTCTCCAATTGATTTGCTTGATTTCTTGTTTGAGGCTGCCTTTGGTGAAGCAGCTGAAGGTCAGGCAGTCTAGGCAGGGGTGGCTGAGGATGAGCTAATGGAAGCTTTAGTTGCTATGAATAGCACGGTTGCAGAAGGCGTGGTAGTCAAGGAACCAATGGTTGCACAGGCTACCAAGGAGTAGTTTTTTTGCTTAGACTTAGTAGTTTTCTTATTTTCCTTTCTGTTCTGTTTTGCTTGGACTTTACTGGCATTCGAGCTGGTTTATCAATTTGTTAGAAATTTAATAAACAGTTTTCCTTGTTTTTTCTTCATCCTCCTATTTCGCCATGTCTTTTGCAAAACTTTACCGTAGGACGGGCGGCTGGGTGAACTTACTTCAATGAAGTAGTTCATCCCACGTCGTCACTTAGGTTTTGGTTTCGGCTTCGGGGCTTCAGAAGCTTTGCCTGGAAAAGGAATAAATGCGAGATTTCCAACTTATAGAGCCGGCGGCCGAACTAGTTGTCTTCATAGGGAGTAGGTGAGTTCGTGTAGCTACTATAGCTATGAATCTTGGTTTTACATAGCTTCACGAGCTTTAGCCGTCCCGGGGCATGTTGCGAGATTTTTGAGTTATAGAGCTGTTGGTTGAACTCATGCTTCTCATAGAAAGCAGATGAGGTCCTCACAGCTGCTATAGTCATGACACTCGACTTTAGTGGGTTTTTGAGCTGTTGGCTGAACTTGTGCCTCTCGTAGGAAGCAGATGAGGTCCACGTAGCAGTTATAGTCATGACACTCGACTTTGTGGCTTCTTAAGCCTTGGCCTTCCCGAGGCATGTTGCGAGATTTTTGACTTATAGAGCCGTCAACCGGACTTGTGCTTCTCTTTAGAAGTAGAGGAGGTCCGCGTAGCTACTATAGTCGTGACACTGGACTTTATGGTTTCTTGAGCCTTGGCCTTCCCGGGGCGCGATGCGAGATTTTTAACTTATAGAGCCATCGACTGGACTCGTGCTTTTTTTTGGAAGCAGAGGAGGTCCGCGTAGCTACTATAGTCGTGACACTCAACTTTGTGGCTTTTTGAGCCTTCACCTTCCCAGGTCACGATGCGAGATTTTTAACTTATAGAGCCGTCGGGTGAACTCGTGTTTCTCTTTGGAAGCATAGGAGGTCTACGTAGCTACTATAGTCGTGACACTCGACTTCCTGGCTTCTTGAGCTTGGCCCTCTCGGGGCGGGATGCAAGATTTTTAACTTATAGAGCCATCGACCGGACTCGTGCTTCTTTTTAAAAGCAGATGAGGTCCGGGTAGTTACTATAGCTGTGACACTCGACTTTGTGGCTTCTTGAGCCTTGGCCTTCCCGGGGCGAGATGTGAGATTTTTAACTTATAGAGCCATCGGCCGGACTCGTGCTTCTCTTTGGAAGCAGATGAGGTATGTGTAGCTACTATAGTCATGACAATTGACTTTGTCCCAGCAAAACTTAAACCATAAACTGTCGGCCGGAAGTGTTGCTTACAAGTAAGCAGGCATGTCCGTGTTGTCATAGCAGGTGTAGGTCTCGGTTTACAGGCTACCTTGGGCTTGTAGCTGTAGGGTCGTCGGTAGGGCATCTTACTTACAAAAGCAGATGTCCCGCGTAACCACTTTATGCGTCATCCCTAGCAATAGGAGGCGTGTTTTTTGGCGTGAGGTGTAGGCGAAGTCGCTCCTCAAAGACCATATCCTTCCGAGTCGCAGCTTTGATTCTGCACGTCGCTTAACTAGTATTGCAACACTTTAAAAGCAAGCCACTTCATGAAGATTTGCAAATCGAGGACGGACCATCTTATTCACGTGACATCTTTTATAGGTAGGGGTCCTCTGCTCAATTGTCTTTTCCAGTTAGAGACACAGTCCCGTGGAATTAAATCCTTCAGTTGGCGAAGTCTATTCTTGTGGAATGACTATTTTGGACAATTCCTGAAGTCGTCCGGCTCAGGTAGTCCCTGACATCAGGGGAAACTGAGTAGTCGTACTACCCATCCACGTCTGGATATTCAGGATATGCCGTGTCTGAACGTGCAGAGGGTGTCTTCTGATTGTCACAAGGGTGGTCATGTCATTTCTACAGGGTAAAGGGCATCTTACGCCATTTCTACAGGGCAGCGAGCGTTTTCACTCCATGTCCGCCGGGCAGCTGGTGTTTTACACCATGTCTGCTGGGCAGCGAGTGTCTTGCACACGTAGTACCTTTTCAGGTTGTAGGCATTCCACTGCTTGTCGATTTCTTTGTCGTTCATAATGGTGAGGGTGTAGCTGCCCCTTTCACCAACTCAGATAATTTTGTACGGACCTTCCCAAATGGGAGGCATCTTTTTGAAGCTTTCCCGTCGGGCGGTGATGAAGGCTTTTCTGAGGTCTAAGTCTCCTGGTTGAAACTGCCAAATTTTTGCCCTTTGTGTAGCTGGAGAGGAGATGTTGATAAGCCACAATACGAGTAATAACTTTCTTGCGTTCCTCCTCTGCCAGGTCTAAGTTGGTGGCCATCTCCTTTTCATTCTGCTCGAGGTTTGGCAGTACAGTGATGCTACTTGGCACTACGACGTTGGCAAGAATGATTGCTTCAGAACCATATGCCAGGGAGAATGGAATTTCGTCGGTTGTTCGCCTTTTGGTGATGCGATATGCCCATAGAGCACTAGGGAGCTCGTCTGACCACTTACCCTTCTTGTCTAAGAGGGTCTTCTTAAGGTAGTTGAGGATGGTCTTGTTAGATGCCTCGGCCTGCCTATTACCTTGTGGATATCAGGGTGTGGACATGTGCTGCTTGATGCCATACTTTTCGAAGAACTTCGCCAAGTCTTTGCCCACAAACTATGGACCATTGTCGGTGACGATGGACTGTAGGATACCTAAGCGACATATGATGTTCTTCCATATCAAGCACTCTATGTCCGTCAGGGTAGTTGTGGTCATAGGTTCGGGTCAACCCATTTTGTGAAGTAGTCGGCTGCTACGATCATCATGCCTCTGTCCCCAGTAGCAAATGGCATTAGTCCTACCAAGTCGATCGCTCACAGCATGAATGGCCATGGGCTCATCTGTGGGTGGAGTTCGTTGGCAGGTAATGCGGGCACGGGCATGAAACGCTGGCAGCTGTCGCACCTTTATGCATACTCCTTGGTATCTTGATGTATGGTTGGCTAATAATAGCCAGCGTTGAAAGCTTTTTGTGCCAAGGAATGGCATCCAGAGTGGTTTCCATAAATGCCTTCGTGCATTGAGCTAAGAATCTTCAGGTCATCGGGAGGCAATAAGCAGCGAAGATGTGGTCCTGAAAAGGATCTTCGAACGAGCATGCCATTCTACATAAAGTAGCGTGCTGCCTTCATTTGGAGCTTCATAGACTCCAATCTATCTGCGAGGAGTGTTCCATTGACTATGTAGTCGATGATGGGATCTTGCCAACTCGGGGCTGTGCTAATCTATGCCACTTTACTGCTGGTTCCTCATTCATGCTTGGCTTTTCCAAGTACTCGATTGGGATAGAGCGCCTAAGCTAATGGTCTAGCGCATAGCTTAAGCTTGCCAATATGTTTGCGTGTGCATTTTCTGCTCATAGAACCTGAGTGAGTGTGTATGTCTAGAATGTCGCTAATTGCCCTCATACCTTTTTGAGGTATCGGGCCATCCTTAGATGCTTTGCTACGTACCCCCCTGAGGTTTGGTTGGTGATCAACTAGGAATCGGAATATATTGCAAGCTTCTTCACCGCTAGGTCTTTTGCCAATCGGAGACCTGCTAATAGGGCTTCGTACTCCGCTTCATTGTTTGATGCTTTGAAGCTCAGAGTGATAGCATGCTCGAGCATCAAGCCGTTTGGGGTAGTAAGAACTAGACCTGGCCCCGATCTTTAATAGTTGGATGATCCATTGACTTGCTAATGCCAAAAACCTCTATCCGGTAGGGCAGGTACGGCTATGGTGTGCTTGACTACCTCTGGGATGCTTTCGGGCTGTGTTATTGCATCTTTCAAGCTTGGGGTGAATTCTGCTATGAAGTCCGCCAATGCTTGGGTTTTTATTACCGTGCAGGGTTGGTATGCTAGGCCATATTGATCAAGTTCCAACACCCACTTCATGACTCGTTTAGAAACGTCTGGGTTATGCAAGACTGATCGCAGTGGGTACTAGGTCATGATGATGACCAGATGCCCTTAAAAGTAGGGTCTGAGCTTCTGAGCTGCAATAACTAGTGCCAGAATTAGTTTTTCAATCTTTGGGTATCTGGTTTCCGCATCAATAAGAGCTTTGATATGTAGAATACAGGCAATTGGGCCCCTAGCTCTTCTCGTATAAGGACAGAGCTCATTACTACTTCTGATACTGCCAGATAGATGTATAGGTTTTCCGCTGCTTTTGGTTTGGATAGTAGTGGAGGTGATGTCAGGTATTGCTTCAGGTCCTAAAATGTTTTCTCGCACTAATCATCGCACTTGTCATTTTGCGCCTTTTTGATTTTCTTGAAGAAAGGCTTGCATCGGTCGGTAGATCGCGAAAGGAAGCGAATAAATGTGGCCGCTAGTCGGTCAGACCTTGGATCTCCTTCAGAGTTGTGGGTGATTTCATGTCCAGGATCGCTTTGATCTGCCTTGGATGAGCCTCGATTCCTCGTTGGGTTACAAGGTACCCTAAAAATTGGCTTGAGGAAACGCTAAATGTGCACTTATCTGGGTTGAGCTTCATGTTGTATTCTCGGAGAATAGCAAAAGTTTCTGCCAAGTTACGAATGTGGTTTGACTGCTGTTTACCCTTCACCGTAATGTTATCGACGTAGACTTCCAAGGTGACTCCGATCTGCTTCTTGAACATTGTGTTTACGAGTCGCGGGTAGGTTGCTTTTGCCTTCTTAAGGCTAAAGGGCATGACTTTATAGTAGTATGTGCCTCGCTCGATCACAAATACAGTATTTTCTTTATCAAGCTTGTGCATGGTAATCTAGTTGTAGCCTAAGTATGCGTCCAAGAAGCTGAGCAGCTGGTTCCCAGATGTTAAGTCAACGAGCAGGTCGATTCGGGGAACCGGATAGTTGCCTTTAGGGTATGCCTTGTTGAGGTCGGTGTAATCTACACATACTCTCCATTTGCCCTTTTCTTTTTTCATTATTAGCACGACGTTAACCAGCCATGCTGAGTGTGCCACTTCTTCAATAAATCCAGACTCTAGTACCTTGTTGATCTCCGCCTCAATAATCGTTATTCGCTCGGGTGTGAAATGTCTCCTTTTTTGGATCACAGGTTTGGCAGTAGGATCGACGTGCAGCTTGTGACAAGCTATCGCTGGATCAATGCCGAGTATGTTAGAGGGTGACCATGCAAAGACATCGCGATTTTCCCTAAGGAAAGCCATGAGCTCTTCCTTTTTTGCTGAGCTCAGACATGAGCCGATTCTAGCATTCTTTTCTAGCTGGTGGGGGTGAAAATGATGTCTTCGGCGCCTTCTTCGAGTTTCCATCCTAATTCATATTCCAGGGCATTGTCGACCTTGATGCCATCTTATTGACCTGCATGCTGTAATTTCTATTTGGAGGAAGTGGAGTTGTCATTCTGCACTTCAGCTGCTATTGCTGGGGCGAAAAACTTCTTCTTCGACTCTTTGAGAACTTGTACAATGCATCGCCTGGACATGGTTTGGTTGCCTTTGATTTCTCCGACTATTCCTCCTGAGATGCGAAATCAGATTTTCTGGTACTCGATCGAGGTTACAGCTCCAATCTTCACTAGCCATGGTCGACCCAATATCCCATTATAGGGAGATAGGTCGCTGACGATCATGACCGTTTACGATGAAACAATCGGTAGGCTAGTTACATCGAGTGTGATAATGCCAATGACAGTTGAGGTGAGTCCGTTAAATCTGGTCAAGATTTCTGCTTTGCGTTGGATCGTGCTTTGCAGGGTCATCTTCTAGATGACTAACAACTGTAGGAGTTGACTGAGCTGTCGTTGTCCACCATGACTTTGTCAATGATAGCATGGGCCAGTTGTACAGAAATCACCAGGGCTTCGTCATGGGGAAAATCTACTCCTTCAACGTCCTGCTCGGTGAAGCCAACGATTGGTCTAGGTACAACATTTATGGCTTGAACCTGATTGACCAATCTCGTCTGCTGGATCTTCCTCTGCTTGGAGTTATTGGTGGCCCCCAGATGCTCGGATTTGACAAAGATTTCGTTGATTCGGATTGTCTTGGTTGGGGGTTTAGCAACAACATCTGCTTCTCGCCTTGGCCGGGCAGCTGGTCTGTCGACATACTAGTCACACTTGCCTTTCTTCATAAATTGCTCGATGTGCCTCCTCTATGTGGTGCAATCATTAGTTGTGTGCTCAGGACCTCTGTGGAATGCACAGTACTTAGTCTGGTCCATCTTAGAGGTGTCATATTTTAAAGGTGACGGTGACTTAAACCATGGCTTATCCTTGAGGTCGCGAAGGATCTGGCTGACTGGGATGGAGAACCTAGTGTGCGTCTTGCGTGTTGCACCCCCCTTAGCTGGGGTCCGATCCCTGTATTTTTCACCTGGCTTACTTTTGTTATCGAGCAGTTTATTGCTCACCTTCTTTTAAGTCGACTTCGCGTCTTTGTGCGACTGCTCAAGCAACTTCTAGGAGTGCTTTTCTCTATCCCAAAGGGAGTGCTTTTCTGCCAAAGCATAAGAGTTTGCTAGGAATAGGTTCTCACCCATAATCAATTCTCCACATAGTTGGTGATCTGCTGGGAGTCCTTTTTGGAAGCTGAACAAGCAATGCTATCATCGCATCCGACGATCTTTGCCTTTTCCGCCTTGAATCTCTTGACATAGGTGCGGAGTGACTCATTCAGATCCTTTTTCATGCTGAAAAGTTGGTCAGACCTATTCTTGATCGAGCGGTAAGACGAATATTCCTTACTGAAAACCAAGGAAAGTTCATCGAAGTTCTGGATTAAATATGGCGACAAGGTGTGGAACCAGTCTTGCACCTCGCCTTGTAGCGTCATGGCAAAGATCTTGCACATGAGAGCGTCATTGTTAGCGTAGAGGGTCATGGCACTTCGATAGTGCATCAAGTGTCTGTCGAGATCTTCATCTCCCCTACACCAGGTGAAATGTGGCAGGTTGAACTTCCGTGGTGGATCCGTTCGCTCGATCTTGTTTGTAAAAGGTGACCTGCTCAGGTTCACCACGTCTCTAAGGAAGGCATCGTCGGTTATGTTAATGCGTTGGAATCTGCGCAGCTGCTCTGCTACGAGGAAAAGATATTTCCCCGAGGGCCGAAACCAGAGTGTACACTACCCGAACGCTCAGTTCATGGTTGGTTGAGCGGCTCTTTGCCGGGACGTCGTTAGAATGAGTCACGTTCGTCCGCCATTCTCCTGCTTCGAGACACCTCATCTGGGGCATGCTGCATCTTGATGTTCTCGAGGAGTTGGTTCACTAAGGTGGTCTGCTACACGAGGGCGTTCGTCAAATTAGCGACTTGCTGTGGTAGGTGGTGCTCGCCGTATGGATTGGAAGAGTCCGGATAATGGATATCTCCATGCGTGGTGGAAGTATAGTGAATTGCATGTACAAAGCTTGAGTCCAGAGCGGGCAATCCTGCAGAAAAGTAGGGTGTAAGTAACCCTGAGTTGATCGAAGGACATGTGGTCGGAATCTGGACCGCTGGAGGTGGCCTTAGAATAGGTTAGGTCGCATGTCAGGTAATTAGAGTGGGTCGCGGGTGTGTTAGACTGGTGCCTGCTCGTCTTGGATCTGCATTGTCGTGGGCCCTCCTGGCCGTTGGGCCACCACATCTTGGCCTGCTGGCTAAGTGGCTTGGACTTGGGCTCGGGCTCGCTGAGCTGCTTGGCTAGCAGCAGTTGCCGAATTCTGGGCTCAGATTCAGGCCTGCTATGGAATAAGGCCTGCTACTGCATTGGGCTGGACCTTCTGTCCAGGGCTTGTTGTGGCCGCTGCCAAGTTCGGGGCCTCTTGGCCAGGAGCTTCGAAGTAGACCTGGGCCTCCTGCTTAGGGTTTGGTGGGAAGTGCGGTGGCCTGGTGGCCTTGCCGCGGCTGTGCTTCTCCTGCCGTCAAGAGCCGTAAGGATCTTCGTCGTGGGGCTATGTCCTCGTCTCCACTCTCTGGTCCAAATCTTTCCACGTATAGGGTTTTGTTCTTCCTAATTTCTGAATTTCCTACCATTGTATCCTTTCTCCAAGGATTGATCAAGAAATTTTTCTAGGAAAATTTAATTAATACGACGTGTAAGAAATTCAACGTAATAGAAAATTCAAGAAACTAATGCGAGAGGCTTTTTCGAGTATTTTGAATCATCTCTCAATGAAAGCACCAATTTGTTGGGGGGGGGGAGAGAGAAGGGTTTTAGGTCAACGGATCTCTGATGCCTAAGTTAGTTTCTCTGAATATTTCCAAGATATTTAATAGGAGATAATATCTTTAGATAATAGGCTAATAATCCTTAATTGAATTAAATTAGCATTACTTACTTGATTGGAGTCAATCTTCAATCAGGAATGTATTAAAGATAGGATTTGGATAATTAATCCTTATCTTTAATTCCTTGTAAAAGGCAGGTGAACTGTGGGCAGTTGTGTTCAGCTGTTGAATCTTTCAGGGATATGAGCTGCGCGTGGGTGCATCTGAGAAGTCTGCCCATTTATTTAGGGCAATCTTGTCATTCTTGAATAAAAGGACATGTATCGCCTCTAGAATTTTTGGGATTATTTTAGGTTCCACAATCTTAACAGTCAAGAAGGCTACACAAACGAAAGGGACTACATCTTGATTGAGTTATTCTCAATTGAATAACAAAACACCCTATTGCCACTTAGTTTTACGATCTAACAGTATTCCTCTTCACTGATAAATGGGAGGTCTTAGGTTTGAGATTCTTGCCAAGGATGAATTTGAACCACATTATTGCTAGCCCATTGTGAGATTAAGCTCACCCCATCCCCTTAGTGTAAATAATATCGATTGTTCAAAAAATAGAAAGAAAAAAAAACACCCTATTTATAATAAACTAACCATAATTCATTATAAGCAAGCAAACTAAAATCTAATTCTAACGAGATGAACCCAAAATCTAAACAAAATATTCACTAGTCAATGGTTGTTGCTCGTTAAAACCCTCCAATTAAAAACCTAATGGGACAGCCTAAATAAAGGGAAGATATTATGACTTTTTCATAATCATTGATAAGGTGCTGGAGGCGATTAACCTCGTTAAAACCTTGATATGTGAAGAGATGAGAGTACAACTTTTTTCATAATCATTGATAAGGTGCGACACACAAAGTTTTGTTATTTTATAATTGTGGATGACCAGTTCAATATCAAATTATTATGATAAAATTATTTTGTAAGTACCTCAAGTGCCCCACATCTAATTGTAAACAAGTATTCATGCCCGTGTCCTATGGCGGTAGATAAATTTGTCATGTAAATAAAGAAATATACTAAAAGTATTAATACCATATATTTGTGCAAGAAAAAATTTTTTTGTCTATTCTCTTCCCAAAATAAAATTAGAGGAATATGAAAAAAGAAATACATTTGTTTTCGACAATAATACCACTAATTGTACTTATATTATGGCATCTAACCCACTATTTATTTAACGAAAATGAACTTTGCCCTACTAATGAAACCATTAACTCTAAAGAAAAACCAGGTATATTTAAATGGGCCACAACTAATTGTGTCAGACCTAGTACATGCCTAAATGGGCAAAGGCATTACTCTAGTCAAGGAACACCACAAGGCCAAACTTACAGATTTACACTACAACCCATGTAGGGCCCAAACCCACAAACCCACAACATAGCCCATATTTACATTAAAAAAAGGGTAAATTATACAGAACTATCTCAACTATTGGTCATTAACAGTTTCATACCTCGTCTTTAAGAAGTTTCAATGTCATACCTCATTTACGAATTTGTTACAATTTCATACATTCCGTCAGTTGTCTGTCAACCTTCCTTCAACCTTCCTTCACCACCCCATCGCCGCCCTCTCTTCCTCCATCTCCACCTCCCTTCATCTCACTTATGGATCCCCCTTCCCTCTATCAATCTGCACCCTAACGCGCAAAACGGTGACATCGACCTAAACCCAGACGAGGTGTTTGTCGGGTCGGACGTGTTTAGGAACGGCGATTCGGTGAAGCGGGCAAGGGAGATTGTATAGGCGGTGACTCACTCTCGGGACCTGGATGTGCTGGCGGAGGTGAGCTGCAGGTTGGGGGAGGCGATGGTAGGGTTTAAGGGATTGTTTGGATGGATTAGTGGGTTTAAGGGACTGTTTGGGTGGATTGTTGATGCGGTGTTCCTCGTCGGCGTGGATATGAGGAAGAAAGGGCAGCGGTGGGGTGGTGAAAGAAGGTTGTTTTGGGGGGGGGGGGGGAGGGGGAGGGACACGGGTGGATGGGGAAGAACAGAAGAAGAAGAAAAAGAAGGGACACGGGTGGACGGGTAGATACCCCATTTAAAAAAATTTATTTTATTGAAAATTAAAATATAATAATTAATTTTTTAATATTTAATTAATTTTTTAATAAAGAGTGGGTCCCGCTTAAAGACACGTCAGCATTTAACAGAGAATTAACAGACAAACTGACGGAATGTATGACACTGCAAGAAATTCGTAGATACAGTATGACATTGAAACTTTTTAAAGACGAGGTATGAAACTGTTAATGACCCAATAGTTGAGATAATTACTGTGTAATTTACCCTTAAAAAAATGACAATTTTGAAATTGAAACCAAATTTTCTCCACAATTGCACTATAGCCAAGCTACAATGTCACCCTCCCAAGTTTAAAATATTTTATTAAAAATAAATAAATTAATTATAAAAACCTAATAACCTTACTAAAAGTTGAACTAAATGACAGGGCAATGTTCAACCTTCAGCTAACATATACAGTAAAACTTCTCTACAATAATATTTTTGGACTAAATAATTTTATTATTATAAGAAGATTATTACTTAATACACTACTACATTTAACACTTTTCGCGATGAAAGGTAATTCGTCGAGTAAAGGATACCACATTGGAATTCATGCAACAAAAAGTTCATCACACAAGGGTCGTGAAAACAGACTTGCGCGACAAGAACAAAAATTTTGTCGCACAAGAATGAAAATGAGCAACGACGAAGACGTTGTTGCGCAAAATTTAAGGGAACAAAATGAGTTTATCGCACGTAACCTAATGCAACAAAGTGAGCTGGAAGGGATACAGTACATGGGACGGTGGTTTTGGTGGCCAGTATGTTTGCGCGACGAATACTTGATATAGGACACTAGTTCACAAAAACTTAACACGACCAAGTGTTCGTTGCGTGGTGTAAATTTTTTTAATTAATTAGTTTTTTTTTTTTTTTTTTTTTTTTTTTTGGTTCTGGTTACATAATTTATTTAAATAATAATTAATTTTTTATTATTAAAATTGCAACTATAATGAATGGAGGGGAAAATGCCATTTATATATCAAATAAAAATGTACATACAAGTAAAAAGTTTAAAACTAAGAAAAAAGAAACCTATAATCTATTTGGTCATTAAATGGGGTCGTTTGCGGGTCGAGGTGCGAGTAGGGGTATGGGTCAGGCTGGAAGTCGGGCTGTTGGATGAGATGCGAGTTGGTGTGCTAGGCAGGATGATGATCAAGCTAGTGGACGGGCTCGGAGGTTGACGAGTTATGTGACTCGAAGATGGAAGGGACCATAACGCCAAGTGGGAGACAGATGCCATTCAAGCTAAAGGCCTAAACGATCAACGTGACCTTACTCCTTAGGTCGACCACTTCATGCGTCAATCTAGTGACGCTGGGGCCTTGTGGTTGTGATGATGATAAGGCCCTAGTAGTGCACTAACGAGCTTGCCCCATCCCCCGACAATACTTCCCCAGCCTCCTCCCAAGGGTCATATCCAAGGTCTCAGTTAAGATCTGAAACCCTGCATTCTCAGGCGGAGCCAAATATTCGATAGAAGTGTCCAGGGGAAGCTGGAAGGCAGACTCCTAAAGGACGGTCTAGGTCCTCTCCACCATCATCAACTATGACAATAAGACAGAAGTGGATTAGTAAGAATTAATATTAAATTAAATTTTGTACTTTTTGGAAGCGTAAAATAGGAAATTGAAAAAAAGTACTTATGTGTAGCTGCTTAGCAAGCTCATCCCCGACCCAAGCATAAACTTCCTTAAAGACGTCTATCTCAGGAAATTTAGAACCCCCTAGAATAAAAGCAACAAAAAAAACATAAAAACAGCGGAAAATAAATTGAATATTTGTAAGAAATTATAAGTGCAAATATTAAACTCTCATTACCTATCGTTGTGCCTCCATCCTATAGGAGATGGGTCTCAAACCAGAATGGTGGAGAAGACTTTTCTTCTCCTAGTTGATCTTGTTCACCTTCGCCTTCGCCTTCTTTTGTTAACATAAAAGAAACGTATTAGTGTAATATTTAAAGATAATGAAACAAACGCATAGCCCAAATTAGGAATAATTTTTAAAACAATTAAAATTAAATAAGTAATACATATATAAAAACGTACCACATAGGAGGGGTCTTGAAAATGGCCGCAAAGCTACGCCCACTTGTCCGGCAGATTCTCCAACTCCAATAGGCAACCCTCCTCTAAAGTGACCTTCGGATCATCAAACAACTCATAATGTTTGTTGAGGTTGCTCTTCCACTACTTGTACCACTCGTAATACAACCTGTCTATTTAGTTGTCCATCGACTCATTTATGTCTTCAAAATTGTAATTTGTCTACAATTTACCGAGTATTAAATTAAAATTGAAGTCAAAGTTAAAAAAGGAAAAAAATTAATATAAAAATATGAACTTGATATATAATTGAATAAAACAAAGTTAGGAACTTACCGATAAACGATTGTGGACTAAGTTCTTCATCTTCGTCGGGATCTCGTGCCACAATTTCCACAGCATAAGGCACTTGGTCCTAACGACATGTCCCATGTCGTGGGCCAATGCACTGAGCTGCTCCGTTGTAGGTGTAGCCCGATGCCTCTCATCATATCCAATCGTGATACCATCATTTGTCACCTAGGTGATCTGCCCCGTCTTCAGCTATTGGCAAGGTCTTTTGGTGTTTTTCTTAGCTGCAAAACAACAAAATAAACGTCAAACATTCAGTTAAAAATTTACCAAAATTTCAACAAAACCTCCCCTACATTTATACCAATTCTCAAAACATGCAAACCGTAATAAACAATAAAGCACACATGCAAGCAACATTGTGAACAATTTTTTAAGGGATGAAATATCTAAAACACATTTTTTAAGATAAAAATCAATATATTTAACTAGTCATTTAGCTAGGTTTAGATTTTTCTTCTCCATTTTTTTTTGTCAAAGTTGCAAATAATTGTATTTGAATTAGCTAAATTAAATGGATTTTGTTATTTTACATGAGCGGGTGGCTTTGGATGTGGATGTGGATGCCGTGGCGGGAGTCCAGGCATGCTGATGAGTAAGACTTGCACTAGGCGGAAGTGCCACCAAAGGCGTCGATGATGCCGGCGCCTATGCCACATCGAATCCTCTTGACACAGTCATAGGACGGTCCACTGTCGTTGGAGCACTTCTTGCAGTAGGAGGTGGTGGACAAGGTGCAGGGGACCCACTACTCGCAGCCCTTCAGGTAGATGTAAGGTGAGACATCTACAAAATTAACAGAGAAAAAAATTTAAAATTTAAAATTTAACTATTATAGGTAAACAAATTTAAACTAAATGTGTGATTACAAAATAACATTATATAACATGAATGTACAAATTTAAATTAATCCACTACAACCGTAACCTATTCTCCTAGAACCCTAACCTAATCTGGCCACTAAAAACAATCCCTAACCTTAATTTGATTATATAACTATAATTTAGAAAATTAAGCTAAATGTAATTTTAATTATATAACTATAAGTTAATTATACAACATTCACCAAAATTAGAAAATTCTCCTATCCCTAATCTAATCCATGCCTACCCCTAACCCTAACCCCCAAATTACATTTTCTAATTAAATTCCCCCTAATTAAAAACTACCCCTAATTTCAATTGAGCCCTAATTATATACCATTCCCTTAAATTAGAAAATTCCCTTATCCCTAATCTAATCCGTGCCTATCCCTAACCCTAATCCCCCAAATTAGATTCTTTAATTAAATTCCCCCTAATTACAAATTAAGGCCAAATTATAAAATTCCCCAAATCAGGAAACCCTAATGTCGAACCCTACTCCTATATTCTAAACCTTAATCCCCAAATCGAAATCCTAATCGGCAAATCCTAATCCCCTAATGTAATAAGCCTAAATGGTTAATTAAAATGAAATTAAAAAAGAAAAGAAAAGAAAAGCAAGATACCTGAGAATAGAGAACATCGGCTGCATTGACGAACAGTGAGAGAGGGAGGGACGCATGGCGTGGGTTGTGCAGGAGAGAGACAGGGAGACTACACCTGAGTGAGGGAGAGAGTAGGTGAGAGAAGGGGAGGGTAGGTGGGAGAGAGGAGGACGATGGCTAGGAAGGAAGGAGAGTGCGACTGAGAGAGGGTGAGAACAGCGGAGAAAGGGAGTGCACGGCAAGAGAAAGAAGAAAGTGAGGGGAAAGGAGGATGGTTTTTTGAAATAATTAAAACGAACACCTTTGTGCGATGCACGATTTGTTGCGCAGAAGTCGTATATTTATTCGCGCTATAAAGCCATCTATTGCGCAAACCCTAAAGTCGTCGCACATTTTTTGAATTTTTGTGGAAATTTAAATTTTTCAAGACAAATTTAACAATGTGCCAAATATTAGAAATTACACAACCAAACATGAAAATTCGTTGCGTAAATAGGCTTCGCATGTAATTTATAATATTTGGCACACTGTTAAATTTAACAGTGTGCCAAGAATGTGTAATAATTTAAAAAAATTTAATTTTTTATCATAAAAAATTGAATTTATCGTACCAAGTTCTGGTAGTGTTGACTGAGAGTAAGCCATGGTCCCTCTTAACACTTCCTTACCTATGTCGGTTTGTATCAAACCATCGGCATTTAAAAATGACAACTTGGTAATGGTTTTTGTATAGCACTTGTATGACACTGGATGGTTTGCCATAAAACTCAAAGTTTGTACTTTTGCCACCACTCGGGACATGGACACCGTTATTTTGTGTACACAACTTGTCATCACGCTCAGCCCCCAAAAATTTGGTTAGAGTGAAAAAAACGCAGGGAACCTTCTCGTTGTGTCGCTGTCCCTATTCATCCATAAACGGGGTTGTATTCCCATTTGCTCCAGATTAAGATGAGCTTTGACAGTGTCTTCGTCTTGCCCTCAATATCTAGAATTGTGGCCACCAATATGTCAAACTCATTTTTCTCAACATGCATAACATCGAGGTTATGTTTCAGTTTTAGCTTAGACTAGTACGGGAGCTTAGAAAACATAGATTTGTGGGTTCAATTCAGATGGGTTGCTGGTCGAGGCCTTGTTTTTAAAATTTGGTCACCGGACCACTCTCTAGGTCTAAGTCGAGGCTCTATTTTTCCGTCGAATTCTTTGTCCTTCTCATGCCACTCGTGGTCCCAAGGCAACCATGTCCGATGACCAAGATATCAAACTTTTCCGGCATGACAACCAGATGTCATGTCATCCTTACAAACTGGACATGAAAAATAACCTTTAGTGTCCACCTGGAAACCATGGCATATGCCAAAAAATTGTATACTGTCCACATCACTGCTGCAGGTAATGTGAACATCTTCTCCGTAGACTTATTGTACGTGCAGAAACCATTTTCCGATAAATCTTTTAGCTCATTAACCATCGGCTACAAATAAACATCAATAGACT
This sequence comes from Pyrus communis, assembly GCF_041283825.1. NCBI lineage: Eukaryota > Viridiplantae > Streptophyta > Magnoliopsida > Rosales > Rosaceae > Pyrus > Pyrus communis. The sequence continues at coordinate 12,675,444 of NC_142575.1, forward strand.
TACCAAGGACCTTGGTGATCAAAAGAGTCAACATCATATATTCTTTCTTCATGCATTTCCAAGGCGGCAAATTATGAGGAAAAACAAATATCGGTCAAGTGTTGTGGTAATGGTTTAGAACCCTGGAAGGATTGAATTCGTTAGTGGCAAGTCACAACCTAATGTTACGAGCCTCAGCTACAAAATTGGGGTACATCCGGTCAAAATCTTTCCATGCCTCATCATGTCATCATTCACCCGACTTTCTTTATGCCATCTCCTGTCACTTGCAGTATGCGTCGACACATATAATCATTGCAACCTCAGCTTTAGTGGCAAATAATGCATAACTTTCTGTGGAATCTTCGTCAGTCTATTCTGCGATGTCATTTTGAAACTCGACTCGTTACATACCAGGAATTTGTCCAACGCTTTATTCTCCTTATAGAACAATATACAATTATTTTTGCAAGCGTGAATTTTTTCATAACCCAATCCCAAACCATTCAACACTTTTTGCACACTTTTATAATCTTTCGACAAACTATTGTCCTTTAACAGCATTCTCTTTATAACCCCCAAAAAATAGTCTAAGCACTAGTTGGAAATTCGATATTTTATTTTGCCATGCACCAACTTCATAATGGTCATGAGCACCGAATAGTCTTCACATCCTAGGTATAAATCTTGGTTCATACTTTTTAACAGTTTTCAAATTGTTCGAAAGCTTCACTGTCCATCAGTTTAAGCACATCATCATCCCCTCCCTCGTTCGTATTAATCAAGGGAAATGGAAAAGTTTCATTTATAATATTCATAACCTGTTCGTTAGGATCCACATTAGGTTCAACATTTTCCATTCGTGTCACGTTTGACAACGAAGTATAGTCTAATTGTTCCCCTTGGTGATTCTAAGTCGTATATGTATCTATCATCCCATTTCTTAGTAAATGGAATCAAACATTTTCAAAGGTCTTCTTTAAGGTGTTTTTACACCTCCTAAATAGACACCAGATTCTAGTTACCCCTATGTTGTGTCTGCATGCGAACTCAATAAACTCATTTATTCCATCCAAGTACTCGGGTGCACATCTGTTCGAATTCTGTATCCAGTGTCTGTCCATAATGTCTGCAAGCACAATAAAATTGTAATCAATACACAACTTCAACGAGATATTGTCACATTATACCTCTGGTTAGGGCCCTAATCCCATTCAGGAATTAGCCGCCATACAAAACATATAGATTTGAAATATGGCGCCAAATATACCCCTGTTTTTACCACCTTACGGAACGAACCATTCGTCACGCAAAACATATGGATTCGAAATATGACGGTAAACTTAACCACAGTTTTTATGAGATCGTCACATAAATTCTATGAGACTAACATTTCATCGCGCAAAATTTATAGCGACGAACGAATACGTAAGTGATTGTAATTATGAAGTTATTTACGTAACTTCATAATTACAAACAAATATTCAATTATAATATTTATTCTAAAAATAATTGAAAACTTAAATAAATTAAATTAACCCATTTAGTTATTTAAACAACAAAAGATGTATTAAAGCCTAATTAAGTCCAAATACATAACTTAGAAGAAAACCTTAAAATTAGATATTGTCCTCAAAAACATAAATTTAAAATTACAGCTCCACTGGTCCTCCATTCCGCTCCACGTCATAACGCCACTACTTGTAATCCGTCTTCAACGCCTTCTCCATCAACTTCATCTTTGTTCGTATCATCAAGAGTACAGTTACATTATTACACATATATGCAAATAATTAATTACAACATATAACAAACAATTTCGCAAAATTAAATATTTTTCAACATTTGTCACACTTACTAATAATTGATCCATCACCGCCTTCTTCACATCCTCGGGTACATATTTCTAAGAACGTCACTCAGCAGTAGGGCAATTGTTCTGCATTTCTACACCAATCGCATGCACAAACTCCACATATTGCGTCATATCATGGGGCTCGGGGGGCATGCTTTTCTATCAGTTTCCTTCCTCCATTTGAGCCCGAACTGCCGTTCTCCTACTGTCTTTATTATCTACCATCACGTTACAAAATAATGTGATAAAAACTGCAACACAATTTGTGCTTATAAAGAACACGTAACACTTTATGCGACGAAATGTTCGTAGTGCATTCAGGACTACAACCTTTGTGCAACAAATTGTTCATTGCACAAAGAACGAAATAAATACGCAATATATAACACAACTTCAACACCACCAATCATGGCTTTGCATGACGAAGTTTCATCCCACAAAGTTCTGCGCGACCAAACTTCCGTCGCGTCATTAAGCAGTAAATACAATGACTTAAATGCTAACCGACCATTTACAATGTTTTTGTGAAACGAAATCTCGTCCCGCAAAGGTTCTAGCGACGAACATCTTGTCGCTTAAACCCTTGCCCGACAATTGAAAATATTTATTTTATTCCGTCTCAAAAACCCTTGTTTCATAATCTAGAATTGCAATTCATAACAATTATAAGGTAATACTTCACATTTTCATTAATCAACAATTAAAACACATAAGTCGAATACATTCACCAAATGTACATCCCAAAAGTTAAAGTCATGGTGACCTATCTCAAAAGAGAAGTTTAAAAGAGCTTGAGGTGCCTAACAAAAGATAGCTTGAGGTGCCTAACAAACGACAGCTTGAGGTACCAACAAAAGAAAAGTCTAAGCTAGAATAATTAAGAGTAGTAACACCTATATATAGACATCTTGGGTACTAACAAATGACAAGTCCAAGGCACATTTAGGTGCTAATTAACAAAAGAGGTGTTCCATGTGCTAACAAAATAGGTGTACCATGTGCATACTTAAAACTAACCGCAAAAGACACAATATGGACATCATTCCTCTTCCAAATCATGTTCTTCCAGCTCAAGATAAGTATTTTCACCCTCTGAAATATCACCATCAGATTTTGTAGAGTTGTTGGTCTTCTCCTGACTTGAAGCAATGAATGCCTTGATTTTTGTGAACAGATTTTCATCATCATTACTCTCGAGGTTTTCAGCCATGATTCCAAACTCATCATCCAATGGCAAATGTACGAAATCTGATGGTGTACTTTCATGTGCTTCTTGGATCAATTTCTCCCTCATTTCATCCTTCTTTTTCTTCATGTTATCCTTTCATAATTAAATAGAAACGATTTAGTTTCTTTCATTCCAAACATTTCAGCTATAATATGCTTAAGAAAACATAACTTGACCATTTGTATGTTATCCTTATCTGATGCAGAAGCAAATCACCATGCAAAACCTGTATGTAAACATGATTTGTAGTTTCTATTTGACTATGGATTAAATTGGACTAGGCACATATAATATTTTTCTCAACAAGTAACAGACGCAAAGTTAACATAAGATATATTGGTGGGACAAACAAGTAGTATCATGTCAATTTTGCATGTTCATTTCAACTGTGTTTCTTAAGTTGTATCTTGTCAATTGTAAAATTTTAATCTCCAGTGCATTTGAAATGAAAAAAAATGAGTGGCCCATGAATGACTTACATATTTTTCTCGAGCAACATCATTGATCCACTGGCCGTTCTTGTCTTTGTGAAGAGCACCCCAATTGTCAATCACTGATAATGAATCTCCTTTCTGTTTAATAATGAGGATACAAACGTGAGAGTGCATAATGAGTATTATAAGTACTTTAGTTTACCTTGTGAGCTGTCCTAGCATGTTGGATGAATGGCCTTGCTTCTCCCTTGTGGTGATACTTCAGTTTCTTCCTATTATTAACATTTTGCTTTGAAAGCTCCTACATTACACAAGTGGTACATAACAAGCAAAAGAAGTGTTAGTATTGTAAGGGTGTACAATTTGGGAAGCTCCTACCTCCTAGACTTATACATATTCATATATTTGAGTTGTACATATTTGTTCGAATGCAATAGAATACCACTATCTAACATCTTCTCCAATCAATTAGAATCTAATTTTCTTAAACACTATATCCAATGATTTTTGCTCTCGTTCTCTTGTAGATGTTCTCAAATTTTACCAACCTGAAAATGTAGAACTAAAAGCAATAAATAGCCTAATAAATGCAAACAAGCTCTGCATTCAATTTTGCCTAATACCAATAAAATACATGTAAAAGCTTGTGTAGAAGCAGAGTTTATTTATCAATAACATTGATGTACAAGCTCTTTATTATATATATATATATATATATATATATATATATATATATAAGCTCACCAGTGGAGAAGCATAGTTTATTTATCACAAGCCCTGCATTTGATTATTTATCACAAGCTTATATATATATATATATATTAATACCAACAAATACATGTAAAAGTTAATATATGCTTATATATTAACTTTTAATAAATAAAATAAATAAATAAATAAAAGCACTGTTCCATGCTCATTCCATTTATTAAAAAATCAACTTGTGATAAAAAAAAATTGTTGTTCAACAATATACAAAAAATTTGGCATCTAACTTGGACATATATTAGAAAATGATGTATAGAACGCATACCAAAAAGTGGGTAGTAGTGTAAACATTATCGCATAGCCAGTCCCAGAGACTCTTAGGTCTCCCATTCCATATCTGATCATTTGGCAGATTAGCTCGTCCTTTTTGCAGGTGTTCCACATGACAAGAAGTACTGATACAACTGGTGCCTAAACACAGAGTACAACTTCGCCATCTTCTTATCAACATATTCAATTATCTTTGGATGTGATAAGTCCACCACAAATAATACCTATATTATCAAGCATAAATATATAAAAGTGAGTGCTTGAAATTATTATGAATAAACTAAATTAAAATCAAACTCACAAGCAACTTATTCCATAGTGTCCTCTTTTATGAAGATGGGACCTTCATCCTTTTCTTGTAGCAAATTGGCGAGTGAGTCTGAACAATATTCCTTATCTCGGTAATGAAAAAACCTGATACTACCAAATCACTTGGAACTTGAAGTTTGAAATCAAATATGACTAGCATCTTCTTCCCATTATTTGCCTCCAAAATATCGTGGAGGCATTTCCCACGTGACTTTCCATGTGTCATCTTTTTGGCATTAAAGTTAAAATCTGTCTCTAAAAATTAAAAAAGAATATATGTGTTAGATTATTTTTATAACTTGTTTAAAACAGCATTAAAAGATCAACTCCTAAATAAAAATGTTGAAAGAATTGTAAGTAGCATTTCTCAAATACCTAAGTTCATGTCTGCTGGCTCTTCCGGTGAAGAAGCCAGTGGTGGAGGAGGTTGTGGTGGTGAAGGTGGAGGTGGGGCATCCCTCACCCGTTTCACTTTCTTTCCTCGTTGAGTAGGAGTTGTCATCTAATAAATTTAAAAAATAATAATAATAATATGTACGTAACAAACTAACATCATAGATAAATCATTATAACCATATAATAATAAACATTAATTTGTTATAAATAATATGACTATTAGTAAATATATAAGCAAATAGACTATTGGAGAATATAAATATTGATTTCTAATGTACATATCTCACCATAATCATCAATTGACACACCCCGACCAAAATCAAGGCGTGTTGGCTATGTCACCCTCACGTGACGGCCATCACGCCTTGATTTTGGTCAGGGCGTGGTCGGGGTCCAAAGTGGACAATATCGTGCTACAGTGGAATCGAGTCCGGGATGTGGTGGGGGCCCGGGCCGGGATGTAACATCAATCACTATATGTGTCACAAGTTGCAACCCCTTCCTCCGTCTCCTCCTCATCCTCCTCATCTTCCTCTTCTTTCTCCTCATCATCCTCTTCCTCATCCTCATCCCCCTCATTCTCTAGCCTTAACATTATTCGTACCTCTTTGTCATTAGCATCAAAAGATTCAGAATTAACATCATCTCTAGATAATTCAATATTATTTTCGTCATCCTCATTCAAGATTGGTCTCATGAAAATTTTATTTTCATCTACATAATCATCATCGTCTTCATCACTATCATGGTCCACACTATCATCATCTTTCTCAGGGATATCCCAAACGTGCCTATGTTGAATCTTCTACGCAACTTTCCAAGGATGGTCCAACTTTAAGTCATCAATGTAAAATACTTAATGTGCTTGTCTAGCTAGCACATATGGATCACTATCGTACTACCAATTATTTACATTGACTGATGTAAGATGATAATCCTGAATAAATCTTTTTCCTCTGATATCTGTATTGTACCATTGACATTTGAAAACAATCACCTTATAACCTCTTATAAATTGTACTTTAATGACATTAATTAATCTGCCATAAAAGTTACATGGTTCACCGTTATGCGACCCTGGTGTCATTACCCTACTGTTCTGCATTGTACGATTTTGAATAACTTGTGCAACCAAATAATGAATGACGTTCACAATACAACCTGTGTATTGGACAATACGTCGATCCAGACCTTGGGCTAATGAAAATTTTTCTTCACTCACCAGTCTAGGTTCTTGATAATACAATGACATGGCCCGCTGCCTAAACCATTAAGGAAATAATTGTTTATGTCTCAATTGTACATTGACATGATTATCTCTTTTCAAAATCTGATATGCTCACTGGATACATAAAAAATAAAAAAATATAAGTTAGAGTTGTAGAGTTATAAATATTTCTATTAGATGATATGGGGTGACTAAAGCTGCATATAGATATTAGACGATATGGGGTGACTGATGCTGCCAGATTTTATGTTCCCTCTTTCCATGGGATTCTCTATTAAGTTTAATCCCTTAATTTGAGGAAGATTGACATCTAGATGACTTTTTGATAGTTGTGTGCTAGCTACTTGTTGCACTCACTTAATTTAAGGAGTGACAACTTTAGGGTTTACTGGGTTAGTAGGATTTGCCAAGGTAGGGTTGCTTGTAACCTTCTACCTCATTATATATCCCCCCTTGTACATTCAATCAATCTATGAAAAATACATTCAAACAAACTTAAAATTTCCACAGTTTCAATATATGTAAAACCATTACTATCACATACCTCTTGAAGTCTTCTATTTCTTCACAATTGTCTAAGTTATACCAATATGCCACTTCTATATCTTCCCTCGAAAGTTCAACTAATACATGAGCTCCAAATAAACGTGTTTTTTGTGCAAACACTAAGAGCAACACATTAGGATCACCACCGTCATCGTTTCATTCTGGTCGAGTGAATAAAGTCTCAACATCACACAAATACATTGAGCAAAAAGTTAAGGACTCGTATGCCAAGTGTGTTTCCACAATATAGCCTTCAGGGCGAGCTTTGTTACATACAGATTTCTTGTATGAGCCCAACAATCTAGTAAATGAACAATTATCAGTATGTAGAAAGACACACTTAATGCAATTAAAGTAAACCTGATGGCATTTTACCTTTCTACAAGATACATCCATCGGTATCCAACTGGTCCTGCCAATTTTGCTTCACGTGGTAAGTGCATTGTTAAGTGAACCATGGGAACAAAGAATGCAGGCGGGAATATTTTCTCTAGTTTGCACAATATGAGTATAATGTCTTCTTCCAACTTATCAAGATAAAAAACAATCAGTGTCTTTGCACATATTTGTTGGAAGAAACTTGACAGCTCAACAAATGGGCCATATATCTGCTTTTTCAAATGTTTTCTAACTCCCACTGGAAGCACACGTTGCATCAACACATGACAATCATGGCTCTTCAAATCTAACACATTCCCTTCATCCACACTCACTTTATGGGATATATTTGCTACATAACCATCTGGAAATTTTATTGATTTCAACCAGTGCAAGAAATCTTTATGCTCAGATGGCTTGAATACATACTGAGCCAAAGGCTTATCCAATATATTAAGTGCATTTAGTTTCAAATGCAAACTTTCCCTGATATTATGTCTTGTAAATCCATCCTCGCCTTGAGGGTATCCTTTGACTTCCCCGTATTCAGCAATGTCCAGATCAAATAATCAAATATATTCTTCTCAATATGCATAACGTCAAGATTATGCCTAATCTTTAATTTGGACCAGTATTCCAACTCGAAAAAAAAAATACTTTTCCTTGTCCAATTTAATTCTTCAGCATTCCGCTTCCTCTTCCTATTTTTATTGCTATCATGCTTACCAAACTTACGGGATACAGGGTAATCAAATTGATCAAGTAGATCATCGCCTGAGAATTCTCGTGGAAGATGTCTCATCTCTCGATGACCATTAAACAGTTGAGTATTTTTACGCCATGAATGATTCATAGGTAAACAGCGATGATGTCCAATATGACAATACTTACTTCTCAACTTGGTGTACGATCCATCCTCATTGCACACAGAACATGCCAACTTACCGTAAGTGCTCCAACCTGATAAATTTCCATAAGTGGGAAAATCATTAATGGTCCACATAACAGCTCCACACAAATTAAATGTACTCCCAGTCATCTTATCATGAGTTTGAAAGCCATTTTCCCGCAATTCCTTAAGCTCGTCAACTAATGGGCGCAAATACACATCAATCTCATTTCCAAGTGCTTTTGACCTAGGAATTAACAAGGTTAAAAAAGAGAGTGGTTTTTTCATGCATTTCCAAGGGGGCAAATTATATGGAAATATAACAACTGGCCACATACTGTATAGCTTACTTATATCTAAAAATGGAGTAATACCGTCACTTGCAAGGCCTAATCTGACATTTCATGGGTCTTAAGCAAAATGAGGGTACAGTTGGTCAAATTCTTTCCATGTGATAGAGTATGCTGGATGTCTCATTGTGTTCAGATTATTAACTTTTTTTTCCTTGTGCCACCTCATGTCTTTACTCGTATGTCTCAACATGAACAACCTTTGTAGCCTGGGTTTAAGTGGAAAATATCGTAACACTTTTCTTGGAACCTTTTTTCTTTGCTCATAATGACTATCTTTATACCTTGGCTCATTACAAACTGGACATCTATCTTTCTTTTCATGTTATTTATAGAACAATATACACTCATAATAGCAAGCATGTATATTCTCACACCCCAATCCAAGACTTTTCAATAACTTCTTGCACTTACGGAACGATTCGGGAACACTGTTTGGTTTGGGACACATCTTCTTCATCATTGCTAGCATCTTATCAATGGCCTTATTTGTCATGTGATTATCAACTTTGTTTTGAATTAACTCCACAACATAAGACAAAATTGTATATTAATTGCGTCCAGTGTATAGTTCCTTTTGAGCTTCACGAAGCAACATATCATAAGTATGAACATTTACCCTAAGAGCATTGGTCATATCTCCACCCCACATGGTATCTTAGACCTCCAGTGTATCTTGATCATCATCATCATCATGTATTCTTCCAAATGCATCATCCATCATTTTTAACATGTTGACATTAGAATTATGGATCAGCTCGTTGTTCGTAGACATTGAAGACTCTACTTGCACTTGATTAATATGCTCACCATGATTTATCCATAGATCATAATTTATATCCATACTAGAATTCAATAAATGAAGATGAACATCTTCAACTGAGCGAAAAAATCTATTATGACAAACCCTACAAGGACACAGTATCTGATTATTCTGGTTCACAAGGTGACAAGCAGCGTCAATGAATGATTGGTCCCCTTCTCTATACTTGGAACTAAGGCGATTCCAACAACGAATCCATTGTCTATCCTTAACGTCAGATCACTTCAATACTAGTATTGGGCGCAAACTTTCATATATTCTAATAGGTTGCCATAAAAATTTAAAAAAAGAATTGTTAAGATAGGCATATAATATAGTAAAGATGAATGTCAATAAAACAAAGAAAGCAAAGATAGGCATACAATATAGCAAGATGAATTTCGTATAACTCGAAATTCAAGATTAGGAAGATGCTAAAACAAAGAAAGTAGACCATTAAGCATTCGCACCCATCTAAATACAATTTTTTTTGTTTTTTTTATAGAAAAAAGCATGTCATTTAAGTATTCACACCCACATTGTAAACCCTAATTTAGAAATATATATCAACTGTAAGACTAAGTCCTGACTCCTCATCCAAAAGAAACTCTTAAGTTGTTACTCGGTCAACAGTTCTACGTTGGATAGGTTTTATATTTTTGAATATTTGTTTTTCAAAGATTATTGTGATTAGCTTCCATCATTTAATCTGATGGTGATTTTGAATTTTGAATTATAGCTTGTAAATAGGATTTTCAAAACCCTAATGTAATATGTATTGAATTATAAATACATGGCACCCTACATTATTAAGGGTATGCAAAACCATTGAAGAAAACCTTGTTCATAGTTTTTAGTTTCCTGCGAGTTTCTACTTTTATAATCTTCTATGATTCTCTAGTTCTTTATGGTACTCAAAGCCCTATAAGTCCAACGACAGAAGATTAACCCCCCCACCTACAGTCCCTACTGCAAATATGTCTTCCTACATGACTACTATTGTGAACAACTAGATAGGACTAACTATCCTCTATGGTTAGCCCAGATTCTAGTCGTGATCTTATGGGCTATGTCGATGGCATCATCCTAAAATTTAATTAAACAAAAATAGAAAAATCTTCTACCCGAATAACACGAGTGAGATTTCTACTACTGGGTTTCTCTGCACATACTTAGAATGATCTATTCCACCAAAACAAATTCCTTACCAGAGGTGGCCAACAGGGCCGACAAACCCAAATCCAAACAAGCTGGTTATACCCACTCTTCTCCAATTGATGTTTAACTCTTCATCTTCACCCTATCCATGAAGACAAATAAGTTAGTCAATTATCATGGGAAACTCATTAACAAAATATTTGATAGCAACATCTTGCAGGCACACATTTGATCATTTAATATAAAACAAAATGTTGAGAAATTCCAAAACTTCTACGTTATTTTCTATCATATATATAGCCTAAAATTGGGGACTCTGCACAAGGTGTTATGCTTAACAGCATTTTCAGAAAGTGTTTGGATCATTTACAATAGAAAAATCGTTTAAAAACATTACCAAAACAAGTCATGTTTCTCTAAACTAAGAAAAATATACACTATGAACAAGTAGTTTAATATCCTCTCCAAAATATGTGATCCTCCAAATCATGAGATAACGAAAATGTAGCTACCAAACCTTTTCCCTAAACATGGAGAAAGACTTAAATGGAACGGGTTCACTGCCACTTACACATGGAATTGTATTACTGAACACCATGTGATAGTGAACCTACTCAAAGTAAGTTGCTCACATGGAACCATATCCGCTTGGTGCCACATTGACCCCATTATTCAGCAACAGATCCGACACTTCTTGAAGATTAAAAAAAAACCAACGAGCACAATGAAAGTCTTTTCAAATCCCATGGCAACAATTCAATAAACATTGACATATAAAATAAACAAATACAGAGGTCATCCCGAGCATGAAAGCAATTCCACAAACACAGACACATAAACACAAGAACAAGAGCTGAAAAAGAAAGTAACCATTCTTCGAATGATGAAACGAGATATTTCAAATTTTTTGCAAGACATAAAAGAAACTAAACAGGTGTTCCCCTACATTTCTATAAACTGATGATATTCGTATTTTCACATAATGTTCTTACAGATTCTATAAGTTCTACTTAAAAAATACTCCACTCCCATCCCCATATTAACTTTAAAAGACAAATGTGTATTTGTGGAAATTTTAAGTTTGTTTGAATGTATTTTTCATAGATTGATTGAATGTACAAGGGGGGGGATATATAATGAGGTAGAAGGTTACAAGCAACCTTACCTTGGCAAATCCTACTAACCCGGTAAACCCTAAAGCTATCACTCCTTAAATTAAAGGAGTGCAACAAGTAGCTAGGAAACAACTATCAACAAGTCATCTAGATGTCAATCTTCCTCAAATTAAGGGATTAGACTTAATAGAGAATCTCATGGAAAGAGGAAACATAAAATCTGGCAGCATCAGTCACTCCATATCGTCTAATATTCATATGCAGCATCAGTTATATTGTCTAATATCCATACACATCATCAGTCACCCCACATCGTCTAATAGTACTAATTACCCGACAGAAATCATGCTCCATGTGCTAAATGCTCTCATAAATATCATTTTACATTTCAAGAACATAACATCAGACTATCCCCCAACAAAGTTCATCAACTGGTCAACCCCTCTTACTTAAATAGCACTTGAATGAGAAGATTCTGGTCCATCCCACACTAAGCGAAAAACCTACTCTATAACAATGCAATAAAAGCCTCTAAGACAATGCACCTAATATCAAGTAAGGAACTATATATATAGTACTTCTTAAAAATTAAACTTGCGTTGTGCTAATATTTCAAAAATTTGTTCATCGTAACTTGTAAACATAGATAGAGTATCATTATCAACTTAACTAAAAGGCAAATCGATTCAAGAACTACTAAATATATGACCCTGTACCGCGGAACCCGCTTTGATTGATTCATCCTTAGTACCATCTGGCAAAGGCCATCCAAAGCATGAAAGTAATTACACAAACACAAGAACAAGAGCTAAACTATCAAATGTAGGAGAAAACAAGAGAGACCCATTTGGGAAAACAGTGAATTACATAGACCTATTTAAGCAAAATTTCAAATTTTCACGGTTGAGACAAATTTACAAGAGAGAAATCAAGAAAAGTGTAGTAATTTCAAGAGACAAAGAGAGATTTGAGTACCTTTTGAGAAGAAATTGTGAGAAAAGATAGCTAAGAAACTAGGTCTTCTTAAACCAAAGAGAGTAGAGTACGAGAGCAAGCAGCTGAGGTTTAAGGAAGACGAAAGTGCGATGCAGTCATGGCCACCAACAATCCGTCATCAGCAAAGTTCAGAGACTAAGAGACGAAGTGGGGTGGAAGTAGAATAGATGAGTTCTAATTGGGGCTTTGTTTTTATGTTTTTTTTTTTTCCCTCTGCCTTTAGTAAAACAAATGGTGACGAATTGACTTTTCTCACATATCTAGGTGACCTAATCTTAGGTTATGTGAAGAACCCAATTTTTTGTCACCTAGTGAAAACAATTGGGGCAGCAAAATTTGGCGCCAAAAAATTTGTGAGGAATTTAGACTTGCTATGTGACAAACAACATTCCAAAATTGTTTTGTATCCCATAGTAGGCCTAATCCATGTTTTCTTGTATTGTAGGAACTTCGCGTCCTCCACTAGCAAATTAATGCTGTATTTTAATTGTTCTTATTTCGCACGTTAAGCATTTTCAATAATTGGTTGATTTTGCATCATTGATCTATAATTGTGATTTATTTTTAGGGAGTTTGACTAGAAAGCCAAGAATGTTTTCTTATATTAAACAATTTGTACCCAGCTTAAGACAAAAAAACAGTCCAACATACAAATCGAATCGCAACCCTAACGTGACTCTTGTTTTCGATTTTTGTCCTAAATTAATAGTATTTGTTTTTCTTTTCCAAATAGTAAAAGAAGTTAGCTAGAAGTTTTGCTTAATAAGTCGTATGTAACACGAAGGCTTATATCAAGGGCCAAATCATTCTTAATTAGAATTTCATTAATTAGTATTACAAGTAAGCAAGCAGTCGTTGTAGGTTTTGGTAGGAAGGGACAGTTGCCTAATATGGCCGCCAACAAAGACCAAAGCTATATTCTTCCCTCATGAAAAAGGATTTTAATAACATGCTGTGTTTATTATTTTTATGAAGAGCAAGATCAAGTCCTTACTTTTTCATTTAAAAATATATATATTTTTCTTCTGGAAAGGTTATTTAAAGGTCTTGTTGGCAGGAAGAATACAGAAACTCCGCCATGAAAATGATATACATGCACCAATCCCTTGCTCATATTGTGCGTGGTCCTTAAATTAAATATCGGTTTAGTACTATCTAAATTAAGGGGTCTGTTGAGAGTTATATATTTATATATTAGTTAAAGTGTAAATAGTAGTCCGTTGTTTCACATTGAAGAAGTGCATATGGAATATTAATGGTAACTCCTATATATACTTCACTTTGAAGATTAATGAATATACAAGAAATTCCCAAATATTGTCATATATATTTTTGGTATTGTACCATGTTTAATTCAACTTGGCCTCGGAGTAGTTTGCTCTTAGTGACTTGTGTGCTTTAATTTTGTGCCCACTTTTCTTAATATCGTGCCAAAAAAAAAAAGTGAACAGTGCATGCTACAGTGTCATAAACAGAGCATTGCTATAATGCCAGAACAGTGATCTAGTAAATTATCTTAATTTCGCCTGCGTATTTTTTGTGCCTTTATTGTTCGTGTTTGAGCTAAATGGCTCAATATAATCATAGTGTTGTTATGCATCTAGGTGGAACAAATATATGGATAATTGATACTGGGGCCACTGATCATGTGACTGGTGACCCTGGAGTGTTTGATGAGCTATGTGACTATTTCATGATCCGTATATTACTAGTGCAAATGGAAGATCATCCCTGTGAAGGGTGAAGCCACTATCTCTCTCACCCCGACCTTATCACTGGTCCATGCTTTACTAGTTCATGATGTTAGGTGCAATCTTTTATCGGTTGGAAAACTACTTGATACCTTATATTTTCCA